>NC_047038.1:59206776-59843891 GCF_011762595.2 Tursiops truncatus | reverse complement strand
ATACATCAAAACTACATCTATATGTGGAACAACTCCTACAGAACACCTGCTAAACGATGGCAGAAGACCTCAGACTCCCAAAAGGCAAGAAATTCCCCATGTACCTGGGTAGGGCAAAAGAAAAAAGAAAAAACAGAGACAAAAGAACAGGGACTGGACCTGCACCTCCGGGAGGGAGCTGTGAAGGAGGAAAAGTTTTGACACACTAGGAAGCCCCTTCACTGGCGGAGATGGGTGGTGGGTGGGGGTGAAGCTTCAGAGCCACAGAGGAGAGTGCAGCAAGAGGGGTGCAGAGGGCAAAGCAGAGAGATTCCTGCACAGAGGATCAGTGCCAACAAGCACCCACCAGCCTGAGAGGCTTATGTGTTCACCCACTGGGGCGGGTGGGGGCTGGGAGCTGAGTCCTGGGCTTTGGAGTTCCGATCCCAGGGAGAGGAGTGGGGTTGGCTGCATGAACACAGCCTGGGGGGGCTAGTGTGCAACAGCTAGCCAGGAGGGAGTCTGGGAAAAAGTCTAAACTTGCCTGTGAGTCAAGAGACCATTGTTTCGGGGTGCATGAGGAGAGGGGATTCCTTCCCCGTCTGCACACAGAAGGCAGAACACTGCCTAAAGGAGCTCTAGAGATGGGCATGAGCCATGGCTTTCAGCTTGGACACCGGAGACAGGCATGAAACACTAACGCTGCTGCTGAAGCCACCAAGACTCTGGTGTGCAAGTGCAGGTCACTATTCACACACCCGCCCCCAGGAGCCTGTGCAGCACACCACTACCAGGGTCCTGTGATCCAGGGACAAATTCCCCAGCGGAACACATGGTGCACCTCAGGCTGTTGCAACATCACGCTGGCCTCTGCTGCTGCAGGCTCACCCCGCATTCCAATTATAACTACATACTCCTCCCACCCCCCAGCCTGAATGAGCAAGAGCCCCCTAATGAGCTGCTACTTTAACCCTGTGCTGTCTGGGCAGGGAACAGATGTCCTCAGGCGACCTACACACAGAAGTGGGGCCCAAACCAAAGCTGAACCCCGGGAGCTGTGCAAAAAAAGAAGAGAAAGGGAAATTTCTACCAGCAGCCTCAGGAGCAGCGGATTAAATCCTCACAATCAACTTGATGTACCCTGCATCTGTGGAATACCTGAATAAACAATGAATCATCCCAAAATTGAGGCGGTGGACTTTGGCGGCAACTGTAGACTTGGGATGTACTGTCTGTGACTTATTTGTTTCTGATTTTTATGTTTATCTTACTTTAGCTTTTAGCACGTGTTACCATTGGGGGATTTGTTTATTGGTTTGGTTACTCTCTTCTTTTTTTTTCATTTTTTTTATTTTAATAATTTTTAAATTTATTATTATTTTTTCTTTCTTTTTTTCTCCCTTTTCTGCTGAGCTGTGTGGCTGATAGGGTTTTGGTGCTCTGGCCTGGTGTCAGGCCTGAGCCACCGAGGTGGGAGAGCCGAGTTCAGGACATTGGACCACGAGAGGCCTCCCAGACCCACATAATATCAGTCAGCAAGAGGTCCCCCAGAGACCTCCATCTCAACGCTAAGACCCAACTCCACCCTATGGCCAGCAAGCTCCAGTACTGAATGCTCCATGCCAAACAACTAACAAGACAGGAACACAACCCCACCCATTAGCAGAGAGGCTGCCTAAAATCATAATAAGTTCACAGACACCCCAAAACACACCACTGGACATGACCCTGTCCACCAGAAGGACAAGATCCAGCCCCACCCAACAGAACACAGGCACCAGTCCCCTCCACTAGGAAGCCTACACAGGCCACTGGACCGAGCTCACCCATTGGGGGCAAACACTAAAAACAACGGGAACTACAGACCTGCAGCCTGGAAAAAAAGACCCCAAACACAGTAACTTAAACAAAATGAGGAGACAGAGAAATATGCAGCAGATGAAAGAGCAAGGTAAAAACCCACCACACCAAACAAATGAAGAGGTAATAGGCAGTCTACCTGAAAAAGAATTCAGAGTAATGATAGTAAAGATAATCCAAAATCTTGGAAATAGAATGGAGAAAATGCAGGAAACGTTTAACAAGGACCTAGAAAAACTAAAGAGCAAACAAACGATGAACAGCACAATAAATGAAATAAAAAATTCTCTAGAAGGAATCAATAGCAGAATAACTGAGGCAGAAGAGCTGATAAATGACCTGGAAGATAAAATAGTGGAAATAACTACTGCACAGCAGAATAAAGAAAAAAATAATGAAGAGGATTGAGGACAGTCTCAGAGACCTTTGGGACAACATTAAATGCACCAACATTCGAATTATAGGGGTCCCAGAAGAAGAAGAGAAAAAGAAAAGGTCTGGGAAAATACTGGAAGAGATTATAGTTGAAAACTTCCCTAACATAGGAAAATAAATAGTCAGTCAAGTCCAGGGAGCACAGAGAATCCCATACTCGATAAATCCAGGGAGAAACACACCAAAACACATATTAATAAAACTACCAAAAATTAAATTCAAAGAAAAAATATTAAAAGCAGCAAGGGAAAAGCAACAAATAACATACAAGGGAATCCCCATAGGTTAACAGCTGATCTTTCAGCAGAAACTCTGCAAGCCAGAAGGGAGTGGCAGGACATATTTAAAGTGGTGAAAGGAAAAAACCTACAACCAAGATTACTCTTCCCGGAAAGGATGTCATTCAGATTCGTAGGAGAAATTAAAACCTTTACAGGCAAGCAAAAGTTAAGAGAACTCAGCACCACCAAACCAGCTTTACAACAAATGCTAAGGGAACTTCTCTAGGCAGGAAACACAAGAGAAGGAAAAGACCTACAAAAACAAACCCAAAACAATTAAGAAAATAGTAATAGGAACATACATATCAATAATTACCTTAAATGTAAATGGATTAAATGCTCCAACCAAAAGATATAGACTAGCTGAATGGATACAAAAACAAGAACCATATGAATGCTGTCTACAAGAGACCCACTCCAGATCCAGGGACACATATAGACTAAAAGTGAGGGGATGGAAAAAGATACGCCATGCAAATGGAAATCAAAAGAAAACTGGAGTAGCAATTCTCATATCAGAAAAAATAAACTTTAAAATAAAGACTATAATAAGAGACAAAGAAGGACACTACATAATGATCAAGGTATCAATACAAGAAGAAGATATAACAATTGTAAATATTTATGCATCCAGCATAGAACCACCTCAATACATAAGGCAAGTGCTAACAACCATAAAAAATTGACAGTATAACAGCTGGGGACTTTAACACCCCACTTTCACCAATGGACAGATCATCCAAAATGAAAATAAACAAGGAAACACAAGCTTTAAATGACACATTAGACCAGATGGGCTTAATTAATATTTATAAGACATTCCATCCATAAACAAGAGAATACGCTTTCTTTTCAAGTGCTCATGGAACATTCTGCAGGATAGATTATATCTTGGGTCACAAATCAAGCCTCGGTAAATTTAAAAAAACTGAAATCATATCAGGTATCATTTCCGACCACAATGCTATGAGACTAGGTATCAATTACAGGAAAAAGAACTGTAAAAAATACAAACACATGGAAGCTAAACAATATGCTACCAAAAAACCAAGAGATCACTGAAGAAATCAAAGACAAAATCAAAAAATACCTAGAAACAAATGACAGTGAAAACATGACGGCACAAAACCTATGGGCTGCAGTAAAAGCAATTCTAACACGGAAGTTTATAGCTATACAACCCTACCTCAAGAAACAAGAAAAATCTCAAAATAAACAACCTAACCTTACACCTAAAGCAATGAGAGAAAGAATAACAACAACAGAAAACCCCAAAGTTAGCAGAAGGAAAGGAATCACAAAGATCAGATCAGAAATAAATGAAAAAGAAATGAAGGAGACAATAGCAAACATCAATAAAACTAAAAGCTGGTTCTTTGAGAAGGTTATCAAAATTGACAAACCATTAGCCAGACTCATCAAGAAAAAAAGGAAGAAGGCTCAAATCAACATAAGGCAAAAGAAGTAACAACTGACACTGCAGAAATACAAAGGATCATGAGAGTCTACTAAAAGCAACTACATGCCAATAAGGTGGACAACCTGGAAGAAATGGACACATTCTTGGAAAAGCACAACCTTCCAAGACTGAACCAGGAAGAAATAGAAAATATAAACAGACCAATCACAAGCACTGAAATTGAAACTGTGATTAAAAATCTTCCAACAAACAAAAGCCCAGGACCAAATGGCTTCACAGCTGAATTCTAGCAAACATTTAGAGAAGAGCTAACACCTATCCTTCTCAAACTCTTCCAAAATATAGCAGAGGGAGGAACACGCCTCTGCTCATTCTACGAGGCCACCATCACCCTGATACCAAAATCAGACAAAGATGTCACAAAGAAAGGAAACTACAGGTCAGTATCACTGATGAACATAGATGCAAGAATCCTCAACAAAATACTAGCAAACAAAATCCAAAAGCACATTAAAAGGATCATACCCCATAATCAAGTGGAGTTTATCCCAGGAATGCAAGGATTCTTCAGTATGTGCAAATCAATCAACGTGATACACCATATTAAAAACTGAAGGAGAAGAACCATATGATCATCTCAATAGATGCAGGAAAAGCTTTCAACAAAATTCAACACCCATTTAAAATAAAAACTCTCCATAAAGTAGGCATAGAGGGAACTTACCTCAGTATAGTATTGGCCATAAATGACAAACCCACAGCCAATGTTGTTCTCAATGGTGAAAACCTGAAACCATTTCCTCTAAGATCAGGAAGAATACAATGTTGCCCACTCTCATCACTATTATTCAACATAGTTTTGGAAGTTTTAGCCACAGCTATCAGAGAAGAAAAAGAAATGAAAATAATCCAAATCTGAAAAGAAGAAGTAAAACTGTCACTGTTTGTAGATGACATGATAATATACATAGAGAATGCTAAAGATGCTACCAGAAAGCTAATAATCAAGAGCTAATCAATGAATTTGGTAAAGTAGCAGGGCATAAGATTAATGCACATTAATCTCTTGCATTCCTATATACTAATTATGAAAAATCTGAGAGAGAAATTAAGGAAATATTCCCGTTAACCATTGCAACAAAAAGAATGAAATACATAGGAATAAATATACCTAAGGAGACAAAAGACCTGTATGCAGAAAACTATAAGACACTGATGAAAGCAATCAAAGATGATACAAACAGATGGAGAGATATACCATGTTCTCAGATTGGAAGAATCAACATTGTGAAAATGACTATAACACCCAAAGCAATGTACAGTTTCAATGCAATCCCTGTGAAACCACCAGTGGCATTTTTCATGAAACTAGAACAAAAACTTTTCCAATTTATATGGAAACACAAAAGACCCCGAATAGCCAAAGCAATCTTGAGAAAGAAAAACGGAGCTTCAGGAATCAGGCTCCCTGACTTCATACTATACTACAGAGCTACAGTAATCAAGGCAGTATGGTACTGGCACAAAAACAGAAATATAGATCAATGGAACAGGATAGAAAGCCCAGAGGTAAACCCATGCACATGTGGTCACCTTATCTTTGACAAAGGAGGTAAGAATAGAATGAAGAAAAGACAGCCACTTTGCTAAGTGGTGCTGGGAAAACTGGGCAGCTACACGTAAAAGAATGAAATTAGAACACTTCCTAACACCATACACAAAAATAAAGTCAAAATGGATTAAAGACCTAAGTGTAAGGCCAGACACTATAAAACTCTTAGAGGAAAACATAGGCAGAACCCTCGATGACATAAATCACAGCAAGATCCTTTTTGACCCACCTCCTAGAGAAATGGGAATAAAAATTAAATAAACAAATGGGACCTAATGAAACTTAAAACTTTTGCAAGCAAAGGAAACCATAAATAAGACGAAAAAAGAACCTTCAGAATGGGAGAAAATATTTGCAAACGAAGCAGCTGACAAAGCATTAATCTCCAAAATATACAAATAGCACTTGCAGTTCAGTATCAAAAAAACAAACAACCCAATGCAAACATGGGCAGAAGACCTAAAGAGACATTTCTCCAAAGAAGGTATACAGATTGCCAACAAACACATGAAAGGATGCTCAACATCACTAATCATTAGAGAAATGCAAATCAAAACCACAATGAGGTATCACCTCTCACTGGTCAGAATGACCATCATCAAAAAATCTACAAACAAATGCTGGAGAGGATGTGGAGAAAATGGAACCCTCTTGCACTGTTAGTGGGAATGTGAATTGGTACAGCCACTATGGAGAACAGTATGGAGGTTCCTTAAAAAACTACAAATAGAACTACCATATGGCCCAACAATCCCACTTCTGGGCATATACCCTGAGAAAACCAAAATTCAGAAAGAGTCATGTACCACAATGTTCATTGCAGCTCTATGTACAATAACTAGGAGATGTAAGCAACCTAAGTGTCCATAGACAGATGAATGGATAAAGAAGATGTAGCACATATATACAATAGAATATTACTCAGCCATAAAAGGAAATGAAATTGAGTTATTTGTAATTCGGTGGATGGGCCTAGAGTCTGTCATACAGAGTGAAGTATGTCAGAAACAGGAAAACAAATACCGTATGGTAACACATATATATGGAATTTAAACAAAAATGGTTCTTATGAACCTAGGAGCAAGACAGGAATAAAGATGGAGATGTAGAGAATGGACTTGAGGACATGGAGAGTGGAAGTGTAAGCTGGGACAAAGTGAGAGAGTGGCATAGACGTATATACACTACCAAATGTAAAATAGGTAGTTAGTGGGAAGCAGCCTCATAGCACAGGGAGATCAGGTCGGTGCTTTGTGTCCACCTAGAGGGGTGGGATAGGGAGGGTGGGAGGGAGACACAAGAGGGATGGTTTACGGGGATATATGTATACATATAGCTGATTCCCTTTAGTTTTACAGCAGAAACTAACACAACATTGTAAAGCAATTATAGTGCAATAAAGATGTTAAAAAAAATTACATGAGGCCATGCTGGATACTAATTGTTTCATGCATTGTTTGCCTTAACCAAAAATAAACACAGGCAAACATGAATACCATTGCCTGATGAATGAACCTTGGGCCTGATTTTTCAGAAATGTAAAGAGGGCAATTTTAGATATTGTGATTTAACAACCATGAAGAATCAGAAGTAAAAATTGTCATGAAATGTCCTTGGAGAAAGATAAATGTTGGAGAGTTTTCTGCTAGAACACTGGTCAGTGAGATCCCTTTATCAACAGTCTTGCCATTATCTGGGAATTTGTTAAAAATGCAAATTCTTGTATTGACCTTATGCCTTCTGAATCTAGTTTTCTTAGAATAAGACAGATCAAAATGTGTTTATATAAAAGGCTCCCTTGTATTTCTTACACGCTCTAAGTCTGAGAACCACTGAGCTAGCACAACATGGGGAAAGAATAAGTAAGGACTGTGTGTGTGTGTCTGCAGGTACTACATTGTGCATAGAAATACCATGTAAGTAATATAGTAATTGGATATTATCAAAGATAATGACATCTACACATACCAGACAGTATGAAATCTAGAGTCAAACAGGTTCTCAGTAATTCAGTTTCTTTTTCTCACAGCCAGTATATTTTGATGCTGGATACTGATTCTGGCAGAGTGAAGACGGGCTTTATTATGTCTCCTCAGAGTGGGGATGCTAGTGTGTTGATTAGCCTGTGGGCAGTGAAATCACACTGCCTGGGTTTAACTCCCGACTCTCCCACTTACTATCTGCATGACATCACACCAATTACTTAATATCTCTTTGCCTTTTTGCTGATTTGTAAAATGGAGAAATCAGTGATACTTACAGGTTTGTGGTGAGGATTAAACAAATGAATACTTTTAAAGTAGTACCTGAAATGTATTTGAAAAGTAATAAATTTTTTTTTTTAAATTAGAATCCTTTATTCAGAGCTCATCAGAGAAGATCTAATTTATAGCATTGACTATAACATGTTAAAAAGTCTCTATGTGCAAGTTAATTCCATGACAAATTTTAATCATGTGGATAGAACTAGCCTCAAAGCTGTATTAATTATACATTTAAGCTCTACATACAAACTCATTAGGTCTTATTTGTATGGATTCATTGCTAGAAATAATAGTGTACATATTCTTAAATAGAATTGCATGAAGAGAGTCTATGTCCTACTTCTCTGTATTCCCTAAAAATATCTAAAAATTCAAATTAATTTGCATGGGAACCTATAGAGTGATAGTTTGGCATTTTTCTTTAGTACATGTATTTCCTATAATCCTAGAATCCATTTTTCCTTTTGTCCAAATGGCATTTTCCCATGTTCTGTCTGTCATTGGCACAGTCTCCTAATTTTGAAGCAGAACTTTATCTTAACCACACAGATGTTCTTTGCTAGTTTTCTGGAGTTTAGCAATGTGCCTGACACTCCATTTTCCTGACAGTTTGGTGAAATCCCTTTATGTCTTTGTATGCAGGTTCTGTGCTTCAGAGGGAGCTCTTTTACCCATGTTTTGAAATGGGACATCCCTGTCAGTCACTGCAGCCTATTGTATTTTTCTAAGACTTGCACATTGATCCTTAATCTGTGTCCCCTGAAAGGCTGCTATTTTTCACTATTTCATTTGACTTGCTAAGTTTATGGTTCCAATTAAAGGATCTGGGTCACAGTTATAGCAGTTGAACACTGTCATCCGAAAGATCACAAATTTCATACACCAGTCTACTCAGTCTTATCCACATAACATCAATTACAACAGTCCTATAAGTGTCTAACAGATTTTGACATTTATGTCTTTATTGGCAATAATCTTAAGGGGGCCTATCCTTATATTTGAAGCATGAAGGTACTTAAAAGATACAATCTCTGATGCTAGCATTCGGAGACTTTGAATGCCCAAATCTGTTAGCTTCTTGAATGGTCCCAATGCTTTATAGATGCTTTTAAAGTACCTTCAAATAGTTGAGCTGGAATTAGGTGAATCCTATAGTTAAGCAATCCCGTGGATGCCGATGGGAGAGGAAATTGAAGGTCTTTCAGATTAAAAGTTCAAATTGTGATGATTGCACCTTTTAGCCTCCAAAGTGGCTTTACCTTGATCTCCCTAAGCCTGTTCAGTTCATCATATTGAAAAGATTATGACATTTTCTAAATCACCTGGGGGGAGTATTCCATTTCAATTCAGTGACTAAGTCTTTCCCTGAGCCTACAGTAGTATCCTGCTGCGTTTGGTCCTTTAATGTGGAAGTAATTCTTATGTTTATAAAGTTTTGTGGCTTTTAAATTCCACAAGGAAGCCTCACACTTTAATGTGAGATACGCTAAAAAAAAATTATTCACTGTACCTCAACTGGTCTAAAGGAAAAGCTTATCAAAGGTAGGGAAATGCTAGCCAGAGCCACTTTAAACATCAGTAAAGAGACATCACTGAAAATAAAATCACACAAAATAACATTTTGATGTTGGGAATTTTGAATTGAGATGCCAAATCTGAATCTTCATTTTTCACAAATAACATTTTTATAATTTCAAAAATTATATGTAGGGCTTCCCTGGTGGCACAGTGGTTGAGAGTCCGCCTTCTGATGCAGGGGACACGGGTTCGTGCCCCAGTCCGGGAAGATCCCACATGCTGCGGAGCGGCTGGGCCCGTGAGCCATGGCCACTGAGCCTGCGCGTCCGGAGCCTGTGCTCCGCAACGGGAGAGGCCACAACAGTGAGAGGCCCGCGTACCGAAAAAAAAAAAAAAAATGTTATATGTACTCTTGGGAAGAGATTTTTAAAATATTAAAAACAATAGACAGAAAGTACCTTCAGTTGAATACAGCCATAACTCTATACATCTTTTCCAGACTTACTCTATACATGCACACATGAATTTAAATAAAATCAGTTCTCTGAATTTAGCATTACCTTATAAATTTTGTCCAAGCCATTATATTTTTGAATTGTTTTTTAATATTTTATAGATGAACCACAATATTGAATTTCCTTATTTTTATTAACATTAATTTTGGGTTTTCTGGAACTATAAATCAATTATAAAGTCATGAATATCTTTGTAAGTAAATCTTGGCCCATAATTTTTATTACTGCCTTAGGCTAAATTCCTAAGAATAAAACTGATGGTTAATGATATTAAACATTTAAATATAATGCCAATATTTCCTCCAGAAAGTCCATACCAATTTTTGCCCTCAACTTTGGCAACAATGAGATTTACAAGTTAAAAAAATAAAAAAACTTTTGACCAAAAAAGATAAGTTAAAAATGACCTCATTCTAAATTTCATTTACTGTTTCACTGGAGAAAAAAAAAAAAAAAATCATGTTTTTTCTTTTTTTTTGGATTTGTCTGTTACTTATCTTTAACATTTCTATGTCATTTTTACAAATGCTGGAAAGTAGAATTCTGCTTCTAGTTTTAGTAATTAACATCTTTAATACAAAGTTTTTAAAAGAGAAGACTTTATTTAGCTTTTATAGATATTTTATATCTGAAATAGAACTTCTAGTAAAACATGACGTGTCCTCTACCATTTCTTTACTAATTTGTCCAAAGCTAGAACACTTTTTTTTCTCTTTTGTTTATTGCCTATCTCCTGCCACTCTAATGAGGGTAGGCAGAGATTTGTGTGTCTTGCTCTCTGAAATCCCTCTAGAGCTACAACCAAGCCTGACATGGTAACTACACAATAAATAGTTGTTGTATGTTTAATGAAAAATTCCTTGACCAGACAGTTTCTCAAATATGAGATAGTTATGCTCTCAACATTCACTCATAAACCTTTTGCATGGTGTGGTCTTTAGACCTGGGGGTAGCCCACAAAAACCTGATGGCTCGTAACATACCTGGAGACCTGGACCCCTGCCCGGGCTGCTGCCATGAAGACAAGGCCAACACAGGTAAAGCTTAGAAGGTCAGGAATGCCTTGTCCCTCTCCACAACCTGCCCCCCCAGTAACCCCATGAGAGAAGGACCTCCTAGCTTCTCTCAAAGACAGGAAGAAAATAAATTTTCAAGAGACAAAGGTGAGTGGAAAGAGCATTTTCAGGAACAGGAATGGAGGCTGCTTTAGGGAGAGGACCAGAGTGCTCCAGGGATGGAACATTCTGTCATGCCTTTCCCGTGGGCGTGTTGTGGCCTCTGCCTCCTCCCTGGCCACACGGCACCCTGTGCCCCCGGAGACCAGCTGGCCCACCCCGACCGCCAGCTGCCTCTGGCCTGAGCCCCAGCTGAAACCGTGTACCTCAGATTGGGACTTGAACCCACGTGCCCGGGCTCGAACCCAGCCTAGACCCACAGTCTTCCAACTGAGATCACACACCTGGTTTCAGAACTTAATGAAACTCAGGTTCTTGATGTCTCATCATAGAAAGAACTCAGTGAGAGACAAAGTGATCGGTAAGAAGTGGATTTATTTAGAGAGAAACAGTCCACAGACAGATTGTGGGCCATCTCAGAAGGTGAGAAAGGCCTAGAAAACACTTTTAAACCCTCTCTGCTCATACTGAAGTTTATACCTGTTAGAAAACTTGAGAGCTGTAAGACCAATAGCAAAGAAGAAACTCACTATACTTGGAATAATTTTAGATGAAGGGTTTGAGATCTTCCTCTTACTGCTTGTTGTAGTGTCATAAAAGTAGTTAACTAAAAATATTGCTATTTTGACCTGCCTTCTTCTTGAGAATGTTTATGTGATGTGTTGGTCTAGTTTTTATCCCACTCCCTGTAAGAACTATCTATAACCGTTATATTTCTGGGCTTTGTCTTACCCTACTATGCAAAGCAAGTCATGAATTCATAGAAGCCAAATCTTGGAACAGCCATTCTCACCTGTTGTCTAGGCTCCTGTATATTTATTTTTTCTTTTTTTTTTTTGGCTGCGTATGGTCTTAGTTGCGGCACATGGGATCTTGGTTGAGGCATGCAGGATCTTTTGTTGCAGCGCATGGGCTCTTCATTGTGGTGCTCAGGCTTCTCTCTAGTTGTGGTGTGCAGGTTTTCTCTCTCTAGTTGTGGTGTGCAGGCTCCAGAGTGCGTGGGCTCCGTAGTTTGCGGCACGTGAGCTCTCTCGTTGAGATGCACAAGTTCAATAGTTGTGGCGCGTGGGCTTAGTTGCCCCGCAGCATGTGGGATCTTAGTTCCCTGACCAGGGATCGAACCCATGTCCCCTGCATTGGAAAGAGGGTTATTTACCACTGGACCACCAGGGAAGTCCTAGCTCCTGTAAATTATTGACTCTCTAACCACAGGTGGGAACAGATACTTCTATCTACTCTGTAACATCCAGTTGTTAGTTTTTAACTCCGTGGAAATTTCACCATATCAATTAGGCATAATCCTCTAATTAATTATTGTTAGTGGCTGCATAATATCCACCAGTGTATATGTTCCATTGTTTGTTTAATCATGTTTTTTTATCAACAATAATTTACTTATTTTTTTCTATTATAAATAGGTTGCAGTAAATACAATATTCTCATATATATAAATGTAGGTATCATATCATTATGGGATTGATTTTATGATATATAGTGTACACAGTTACATTGAATTGTAGTAGAAGTTATCAAATTGCTTTCCCAAAATTATGTAACAATTCATACTTCTGACATGTTATGTAATGTTATCGAGTTACTTTCCCAAAATTATGTAATGATTCATACTTTTGACATGGTACATAAAGACAGACATTTTATTCAGATCCCTGACAAAAATAAATGTTGTCTATTTCATGTTTGCCAATCTACTAAGTATAAAATGATATCCCACTTTTACTTTAATTTGCATTTCTCTGATTGCTGAAAATGTTGGGCATTTTGTTATGTTATATTGTTCATTTTGAATTCTGTCCTGGGACTTGTCTTTTCATGTGTGTTTGATAAATTTGAGTTTATCTCTGAGATAAACTCAAATTTGAGTTTTGAGATAAATTTGAGTTTTTCTTTGTGATTTCTAAATGCCCTTTTTATCTTTTTATAACCATCACTTATCTGTCATTTGTGTTATAATATTTTCTAATATTTCTGTTTAACCTATCTTTAATTTTTTTTTCAAAGGGTGTGTTTAGTATTTTTCAAGTAGATCAGATTGTTTTGGTCTCATTTTTATCTAATGGTGAATTTATCACTATTGAAATTCCAGTTTCAGCTTTTTTTAATTAAATATTTTAGTTCAGACTTCAACTTATCATTGTAAGTTTTATCTTTTCTGATTTTCCTCAACTAACTTTAAAAGGAAGTTCAAAAGCCAAATAATCTTTATATCCACAATATTGATAGTTTTATTAAAAAAAAGAAAAGTGTGTTCTTTGCTTAGTCCTAGATATAATTTTGAATTACTAGTTTGTATTGTTTGAAACAATTTCTAGAGAAAATCAACAAAACCAAAGACTGTTCTTTGATGTTATCAAAAAATTATAAGATATTTAGTGAGACACACCAAGAAATAAAGAAAGAAGACTCAAGTACTTAAATCTAAATTGATACAGGATTATCACTACTGATCTCACATAAATTAAAAAAAAAGATTGAGATGATACTATAAACAATTGTATGCCAAAAACTTAAATAACCTAGATTAAATGGACACATTGTTAAAAGAAACAAACTACCAAAACTGACCTAGAACATATCCAAAGTCAGAATAGACCTATGACAAGAAAAGAAATTGAGTTAGTAATCAAAAACTTCCCACAAGACAAGCTTAGCCCCAGACGACTTCACTTGTGAATTCTACCACACACATGAAGAACAAGTTACGGCACAAATTATTTCAAAGAAAATAAAGAGGAGGGAACACTCCTAACTCATTCTGTGAGATCAATATTACTAAGAAAAATAAGCAAAGACGTCACAGGAAAAGGCAACTTCAGTCAGATATCCATTATGAGGAGAGATACAAAATCCTCAGCCAAATTTTAACAAACCAGCAACATATAAAATGGATTATGCATTATGACCAGTAGGAATTTTGCCAGCAATGCAAGTTTGGTTTAACATAAAGTAAACTTATGGAATATACCATATTAATAAAATAAATGGTAAAACACATGATCATTTAATGCAGAAAAAGCATTTGACAAAGTGCAACACTTACATGGTAAAAACACTAAACAAACTAGGAACACAAGGGAACTTTCTCAGTCGGATAGAGGTCAACTGTGAAAAACCCTCAGCTAACATACTCAATGGTGAAAGACTGAATGTTTTCTCTGAAAGATCAAGAACAGGATAAAAATTGAACTGGAAGTTCTAGTTAAGGAAATAAAGCAAGAAAAATAAGTGAAAGACCTCCAGGTTTCAAAGGAAGAAATAAAATTATATTTTCAGGTAGCATGTCTATATCAATTTTTCTTTGATATAGAAAAATTAATATAGTTAAGATGAAAATAGTCCATAAATTAATCTACACAGTCAGTGTAGCCTGGTGAGCCAGGAGTGTAATGATGATATTGACAGTGGTGGGAACACAGAGAAAATAATGAGCTTGGCTATAGACATGTTAAGTTTTAAGTGTCAGCAGGATATTCAAGTAGAAATATCTTGCAGACAGCCAAACATGAGGGCTTGGAGAGCATACGGTGATTAAATTCCCTTTTGCAGATTTGTATGTGTTACTTTCATCTTTTAAATTTTATTTCCCTTGGTGATTTGGCCATGTGATTTCTTTACTAGAGTCCCTTCTGACTTTTTATTACTTCATATTATAAATATCTGGATACATTTCAAGTTGCCCTTTATTTCAGTAACATTCCATTATTTTCTCATATTTCTTGGAAAACATTGAGATTATTTTATTCATTTCCCTCTCAGTTTTATTTTGAAACACTTACTGTGATACTGCTAATATTTAGCAAGATGTGTTAGGTCTACAGGCACACACACACACATACTTACATACAAACTACTAGTTCAGGAGAGTTTCCATGTTTTCAATTATTTGTCAAGAGCTTTCCCATATCTCCCCTTGTGTTTTTGACATACTTTTGGCTTGATTGATTTATGTAAACATTTAATTAAATGATATTATTTAAAAAGTGCTATGAAAGTTCTGTGAGGCTTAAGAGACCCTTCTCAAGTACAGGATGATGACTAACATGCTCCTAGAACTTCATCAATTTAAATCAAGTTCTTTTACAGTTCCA
The DNA here is from genome assembly GCF_011762595.2 of Tursiops truncatus. Taxonomy (NCBI): domain Eukaryota; kingdom Metazoa; phylum Chordata; class Mammalia; order Artiodactyla; family Delphinidae; genus Tursiops; species Tursiops truncatus. The sequence goes on along the minus strand of NC_047038.1, from coordinate 59,828,726 downwards.
ACACCAGTATAGTTCACAATAGTCTAACCTCATTTCTACACAAAAGTGTGAATAAAGGACCCAAAAATATGTTTTGTGACAATAGAATAGAAACATGGGATCACTGAACATGTGAGTGGAGGATATGCCAAAATAGAAATTAAAAATTGAGAAATTTGGTTGCATTAAATTTTAATAATTGCCTAATGTGTCATTATTCATAAGCTTTAGCAAAGTTTGCAGGGTAGGGAAAGCCTCTCTGTCCACCTGTTCTTATCAAAGAGGAAGAGAACTAACAGGATGTATCATTTTCTAGGGCTTTAGACCACATTTGTTAGCTGGTCTTTTTCATTCCTCTAAGTTGCTCAAATGGATATACAAATCTTTTCATTCTAAGGAACCTATTTTATTCAAGTTAAATCATCCACTACTATAATTTCCTATTCAAAAGTAAAATCTTTGGATGAGCAGAACTATACTTTTCTAATATTATATATCATTCAGATATATAATATTTGTACCAGGAGCTATATTTGTGAATATCCACAGCCTTCCACATGAACAACTAGTAGATGTTAAACAATTTATACCATAAACCTACCACAAACCAAGAAAAATTGATAGTTAAAGCATTTTACTGAGGATTTCTCTGTAAAATATTGATGATCTGACTTTGGTAAAAAAAAATCCCAAGTAATATTTTTCCTCTTGAGAGGTATTTGCCCATTTCAGTTGTGAAAGAGCTTCATTTAATACCAGTAAGATTCATCATGATCCCAGCTTTTCAAACTGATAATCAGGAGGGCCTGGTTTCAAAGAATAATGCAAGAAAGGTTTTCACATAGATTCTGCATATGTTTCTACTTATTCTACCTACAATGCAATAATAATATTGTGACTCAACAGTGCTTTGATGGCTTTGTTCTCTGATCACACACCTTTCTTTCTTGAAAGACAGACATCAGATATCAACTTTCATACAAGAAAAATTTTGGAGGCATAGATTATGCCAGGATCGTTCTGAGGCTTTAGCAATGGAGAAACCATCAGTCACCACCTGACTATGATATCTTAAGTTGGCTATTCTAGGGACTCTGAACATTTTAAAGATTCTTGAGAAGCTTTAAAGAAAAATAATTTCTGGCTTCAAAAAAAACTATAAAAATATCTAGGGAGTGACAAACATTCAAAAATATAATGATTAGATAGTGGTGAGGGTGACACAGGTGTTTTCATTCACCAGAGCTAATCAGACTGCACATGTCAGGTCTGTGCATTTCACGTTATGTAAACTACATTTTAATAAAAATAAGAAATATATTTACATTTTCATGACTTATCTGTCCCATCAAAGGAATTTGCAGCATATTTTGTTAGCTTCATTTTCTCTTAGCTCTGTTAAAATAACTTCAGCAGAGGTTTCTCTGGTGGTCCAGCGGTTAAGACTCTGTGCTCCCAGTGCAGGGGGCCTGGGTTCAATCCCTGGTCAGGGAACTAGACCCCGCATGCCACAACTAAAGACCTGGTGCAGCCAAATAAATAAATAAGTAAATATTTAAAGATAAATAAATAAAATAACTTCAGCAATAGATACTTGTCATTGAAAAGGTTGACCTGATAAATACTATTGTTTGTGTGATATGAAAGTGATTACACCAAGAAGTGCTGTATGACATATTTAGATAGGCCAACAATAAGCCATGCCAAAACATAGCGTTTAGAGAATTTAAAAAATACTACTAACATCTCATGATTATTTATTAAGCTAACTCTGTATGGAAGATATTCAGATAACTTTTCCTACTTGAATTATTTAGCCAACTGCTGTAAAATGCATTTGAATATAATTACAAATCAGAACACAATTAGACAACATTAAGAAAGCATGTATATAGGAGTTTACTGTATTTGCTCATTTTAGTGTTAGTACCAGCTATAAACAAAATGAAATTTCTGTGTAATACTATAAGATCCATAAATGATATGAGACCAAGAAAAATATTTTGGTTTAGAAGTTTAGAAATATATTTGTTAAACATATTTATTAAGCATTTACTATATGACAGGCACTGTTTTAAACACTGGCAATCTGTCAACTAACAAAATACCTGTCATCATAAATCTTACATTATGTTGATGGAGAAATAAAAATATGTCTTTTGGTTCTGGTTCAGTTGACTTGGATGGTGTTATATCATATGTAGCTATATTTCCTAATACTAAATCCTATGTCTCTGAAGCTGAGGTACAAAGGAATATGATATGAAACTGTGTCCTGAGGTATACCCCACACATACATGAATAAATGGCACATGTGAAGGAAATTCTCAAGTGTGATGAACAGCTCGGGGACCACTGTAGAGAACAACGTCACAAATGACTAGTAGCTAAAACACATCATGGAGTTGCTCTCAAAAAAGGTAACAGAAGACATGACAGAAGCAGAGTTTGGGTAAAACAGAGAAATAACTTCATAGCCTTTCAGCATCCAGCTAATAGACACCAGTAGGAACTCCAAGTAGAGATTGTGTCTCTCTACTAATAGGTCCCTCTGTGACTACACAGGGCACACATCCTTGGGAGTGAGGAATAGAGAGGAGTCACTAGTTCCGCTATCCACATGCCTTGCAGAGCTTCCTTGGTCCAAAAGTTTTCAAAACTTTCTTTTATACATCTGAATATTGCTTTCCCTCAGGGAGAAAAGTACATCAGAACAAGAAGTTACTCTAGTTGTTTGAAATAACATTTCTTTAGGGAAGTGTAAGCCAACAATTCGATGAGAAGAGGGCAGGTGGTCACAATATTTGTGGGAAAAGAATATTCCATCTAGTATCTAATGCTATACACGAAGATTTTTGAAATGCATGATGTTCTTTGAGTTATAGGTAAAAAAGCAAATAAAAAAGCATAACTAATAAAATGGACCCAACAGTGTTTATGTAAATATTTGTCTAAAATTGTATAATCATTGCCCAGACCTGAAATGATATTCACATGTCCAGAGGGCAATTGTCTGTCAAAGTTAAATATTTCCTATTTCCCCATCTTGTTTCAGTATCTTCCATGGCCTTCAAGGTAAATATATTGATGTATTGTGAAGAAATGTCAATAGGTACACATGTGACGTATCAGGATCTCTAAAAACTGGTTTTATTTCAGTTGAAAAATCAAAAAGCAGATGGCACCCGAAAAAGGGGCATTTTGAAGATACACTGAACATAGAAACTTTCTGTTAAGTACTACTTTTCTTTTCAGAACTACCCAGAATTATATGCAGGATGCCAAACATAGAAATTTCTTCACATTTTGTGGTGAAATGGGTGATTGTCAGTAAAATGTCTGTGGCTACTTTCTTATACAGAACCAAACTAATTCTGTTTATTATTTCCCAACTCAGTTGTAAAATGCATATGTTGACATCTAAAAATTGAGATTCAATATGAAATGATCATAGACGAAAAAGAGCAGTTGTCTTAAAAATACAGTCCCACCAACTACATGATAAATTCTCCCAGTGTTGATTTTTTCTTTTAACCTTAGAGTTAGCGTGTTGAGAATATTTTCTGTTATGTATATTTCTAATTGTTCTAATAATGATGAGGCTTTCTGCTTTTTCATGCTTATGTAAGTTATGAATGTTTCACAGGTGGACCTGTGATGTTTTCTGTCATTTATATTCAGTACCTTCCATTCTATTGGGGCACAAGTTTTACATCTTAAAAAGTATCTGTAATATTATAATAAATAAATAAACAAATAAATAAATAACATGTTTGAGAATAAATTAGCATACCAAATTGCTTTTGAGTTTAATTATTTTATTTATTCACAAACATATGAATATTTACTATGTACCTATTAATGCCAAGTGTTAATAAGCCAACTATTTACATGACAAAATACCATCTTCTAAGTCTCTCTAATCTTGAAAAGGGAGATTAATTAACATAATATAATAGCATGAGGATATATGTCATTGTATACTGTTGGATTTAAGGAATGAGAAGTCATTTATTCCTATCTACCTGTGAATATTAAGGAAAAGTTTTTACAGCTTAGTCCTGAAAGTGAGAAACTATGACATATTGGAGCATATGCAGGCAGATGGAGAAATGTGAGCAAAGGAAATGCAAATATATAGTGGATGTTTTGGGAAACTGAGTTTCAAGAGTTCTATTTCTGCACCACAGAACATGAGAAGGATGAAAATAGAGATACATGCAGAGGATAGTTCATGAAAGTTTATATATGTTATGCTAGACATTAAGATGGAAGTCATATGATTAATATTTCAGTTGATTATAGGGAATTGGAGGTAAAGCAGTATGATTTTAATGTAAAAAACATGACAAAAGATAGATCCAGAATATGGAACACTCACCAGGAAAGGCAAACTTTGTGAGGCTTTAGTCAAATAAGAGGTAAAGTCATCTAATAGAATAGAAAAAAGTGGTAAAAAAAAGGATGAAAATCACTTTTTCTTATTTATATTGATGGGTTTGGAATTCTGAGACTTTTTATTTTATTTTTTTGCGGTACGCGGGCCTCTCCCTTGCTGTGGCCTCTCTCATTGTGGAGCACAGGCTCCGGACGCGCAGGCTCAGCGTCCATGGCTCATGGGCCCAGCCACTCCGCGGCATGTAGGATCTTCCTGGACCGGGGCATGAACCCGCGTCGCCTGCATCGGCAGGCAGACGCTCAACCACTGCACCACCAGGGAAGCCCCTCTGAGACTTATTTTAAACGGAGGCTTAGATATGAGGGGATTTGGCTGTGACATCTGTCATTCCATTGATCTCCAGGGTTGATTTGGCTGATTTGGCCGGCTAGGCAGCTGTCCCCTTCCTCACTACTGCGTATGTTTCTACAGTATGCTCTGTCGAAAAGGACAACGATTCCCGATGGAGGAGGATCATTCTTTAGTCATTTTTTAGGACATACCAGTAGCCATGCTCTCCTTTCCTTTTAGAATCCCAAACAAGCTCTGTAAGGTCCATTTGTAGGAGAACTTAGGGTAGTCAAGTTTCCAAACTCCAGGCACCTCCAAATGAGGTGCTACCTGTGGCTGTCTGCCTTTTTGGGAAAAAAAAAAAAAAAAAAGAGGCTTGCTCTAAAGAAGGATGTAGAACAAAGAGACTATTCAGGTATGAAGATATCTTTTAGCTATGAATTCATTTTCTCTTTTGTGTGAAAAACATGAATCCCAAGGTGGTTTCTAGAATTTTCTAAGGTCCCACAGGGAATTAATGAGAGACTAAATAAATGCTAACCTTTCTAAAATAGTTCATAGTTACATTTCTTAAAAACAAAACATTGTTACATTATGTAACAGTTTTAAGACTATTTTTAGGACAGTTTTAGGATTAAACTAAATTGCAAGTGAGGTACAGAGCTTTCTCATATACCCCCTGCATATCCTCCTCTATTACCAACATCACTCACCTGAATCGTACAGTTTTTACCAAGGGTGAACCTAATTGACACATCATAATCACACAAAGTCCATAGTTTATCTCAGAGTTTACTCTTGTTGTCATTCTATGAGTTTGAACAAATGTATAGTGACATATATCCATCATTATATCATACAGAATAATTTCACTGCCCTAAAAATCCTCTTCACTCTGCCTATTCATTTTTCCCCAACACCCAACCCCTAACAACCACGGATATTTTTTATCATCTCCATAGTTTTATCTTTCTAGAATGTCAGGTAGTTGGAATCATATAGTATGTAGCCTTTCAGATTAGGTTCTTTCACTTAGTAAATGTATTTAAGATTCCTCATACTTTCCATTACTTGATAGCTTGTTTTTTTAGTGTTAAAATCCCATTGTCTGGACGTGCCACAGTTTACAATGGATTTGAGTTCCAGTTGCTTCAAATCCTTACCACCATTGGGTGTGTCGGTGTTCTGGATATTGTCCATTCTAATAAGTATATATTGGTACCCCATTGTGCATTAATTTGCATTTCCCTAGTGATATGATGTGGAGCATCTTTTCATATACTTATTTGCCATCTGTACATCTTCTTTGGTGAAGTATCTGTTAAGGCATTTGGTCCATTTCCTAATCAGGTTGCATGTTTTCATACTGTGGAGTTTTAAGAGTTCTTTGCATGTTGTGTTAGAGGTCTTTATCAAATGTGTCTTTTGCAAATATTTTCTCCTAGACTATGTTTTGTCTTCTAATTCTCTTGATATTGTCTTTGCAGAGCAGAAGTTTTTTCATTGTAAGGAAGTCCAATTTATCAATTATTTCTTTAATTAATCTTTATTCATAGGTGACAGTACCACATAAGATGCCTGCATTTAGGACGTTAGCCTGTGTAAAAAGAAACCACCGTTGCCAAGGTCTTGTAAGTTTTCTTCTATATTATCTCCTAGGAATTTTATAGTTTTGCATTTCACATTTAGATCTCTGATACAGTTTTAATTAATTTTTGTGAAGGTGGTAAGGTGTGCATCTAGATTCATCTTTTCTGCACATGCGTTTGTGGTAGTTCCAGCATCATTTGTTGGAAAAACTGTCTTCATTCCATTGTATTGCATTTGCTCCTTTGTCAAATATCAGTTGACTATATTTATGGGGGTCTATTTCTAGGCTCTCTGTTTTATTTCATTGATATATTTGTCTATTTTACCAATACTCACTGTCTTGATTACTGTAGCTTTATAGTAAGTCTTGACATTGGGTAGCATCAGTCCTCCTTTTTTATTTCCTCTCAATATCACTGACTATTGTGTGTCTTTTGCCTCTCCATATAAATATTATTATCAGTTTGTCAATATTCACAAAATAACTTGCTGGGGTATTGACTAGGACTGCACTGAAACTATATATCAAGTTGGGAGGAACTGGCATCTTGCCTGTAATCCAGTTTTGATTATATGAAGGTTATTGTGATTCCCCAAATCATCCTGATTGTGATGAGACTCTTGTTCTGGTTCACATATTTAGCTAACAAATGTTTGAACACGTACCATAACATATACTCAGGAAGTAAAATGTAAACAGACCTATATATTCCTGTAATCCTGGAGTTTTATTTATTGTTAGAAGATAGCTATTGAAAAAAATGTTAAAAGATTGATAATTCTAGGAAAGAAAATAAATGGACAATATTAATTGCATGTATATCATCAGACTCTTAAATTCTCAGGTTTGCAACTGAATCCTTCATAGCAGTTTGGCCATTGTTCTTTGATATATGCTAATTGGACATTTGTAGATCTTCTTTGGAGAATTGCCTATTTAAATCTTTTGCCCATTTTTTACCAGGTAATTTGTCTTTTTATTGCTGATTTGTAAATATCCTTCATATATCCTGGAAAATAGACCCTTTCCAGATATATAATTTGTAAATACTGTTCCCATTCCACAACTTGCCTTTTTTTCTTTCTTAGTAGTATCCTTTGAAGTACAAAAGTTTTCAATTTTGATGCCTTTCAATTTAATGATTTTTCTTGGTTTTCTTGTGCTTTAGGTTTCAAATCAAAGAAACTATTGCATAAAACAAGTTTATAAACATGTATTCCTATATTTTTCTAAGTTTTCTTTTTAATTTTAGTTTTTACATTTAAAAATATAATTCACTTTTACTTAATTTTGGTACTTAATGTGACATAAGGGTCTCAATTTATTCTTCTGTATGTGGATATCCAATTGTCCTAGCACCATTTCTTGAAAAGACTGCTCATTCCCCATTGCTTTACCTTGGGCACCTTTGGTGAATATCAACTGACAATAAATGTAAGGGTTTATGTCTGGACTTTCAATTCTATTTCATTGATCTATGTTTTTATCTTTAATCTAATTTCTCACTGCATAAAATTTTTAGATCAATTTGGGGAGTATTTGCCATCTTAACAATATGAAATTTTCCAGTCATGAACATGATATGTCTTCTCATTTATTTAGGTGTTCTTCAGTTTCTTTTGATGATATTTTGTAGTTTTAAGAATACAAAAGAATACAAGTTACTGCTTAATTTGGTTCAACTATTCCTGAGCATTTTATTATTTTTAATGCTATGATAATTGGAATTATTTTCTTAATTTTAATTTCAAGTTGTATATTGCTAATATATAGAAATACAAATGATTTTAGTATATTGGTCTTACATTCTGCAAAATTGCTGAACTTGTTAGCTCTGTTTTTGTAGATTTCTTAGTATTTTTTTTTTCCTATTTATCAGCTTGGATAATCTCAATTAACCTATCTTCAAGTTCACTCTTTTCTTGTTTTCCTGCCTGCTCAAATCTTCTGTGAATCTAGTGCATTTTTCATTGTAGTTATTAGACTTTTCAACCCCAGAATTTCATTTTGGTTCATTTAAAAAAAATTAATTTCTATTTCTTTCTTGATATTCTTTATTTGATGAAGCACTATTCTGATACTTTGTTTTAGTTCAATAGACGTTTTGTTACGTCTTTGAAAATATTTAAAATAACTGATTTAAAGTCTTTGTTTAATGGATTCAACACTGCATCTCCTCATGACAGTTTCTATGGAATACTTTTTTTTCTTATATATGGGCCATATTCTCTTGTTGTTTTTGCATGTCATGTAATTTTTGGCTGAAAACTGGACATTTTTATTTAGGTGAGGTAGCTACTCTTGACATCAACTCCTCCCCAAGGTTTTTGTTATTGCTGATTATTTTAGTTGTTTTTTTGTTTAGTTACTTTACTGTAATAATTCTGTCAAGTCTGTATTCTTTGTCATGTGTGTCTTCTGTAGTCTCTGTTTAGTTAATTTAGTGGTCAGCTAATGATAACACAAAAGGTTTCTTAACTGCCTGGAGCCAGTAAGTTTCCCAAACTTTGTGAACAAATTCTGTATGTATGGAGGTCATGCCTTCAATATTCACGCTGGCAGTTGACAGCTCTGCCTTAGACTTGACTTCTTACTCGATGTGTATCCTAAAGCTTAGCTAGAGAGGAGAGACTAGGGCCTTCTCAGATTGTCCTCAGCTTGTGTACAGTCCTGGGTGGGCAAGATGCCCTCTGTGTGTATGTGTCGTTCTAGATTCCCATGAATATGTGGAGCTTCATGAAGCCTCTGTGAACACTTCATTACCCAGATTTTTCTTTACAGATTTTTGTTGTTGCTGTTGTTAGTTAGTTAGTTATTTGCCCCAACTCTTATCTACAGTCTTAGGCTGTGACGTTTAACAATTGCTTGTAATTATTTTTGACAAATACCCTTGGGAGAAAGGCTTTTCACATAGAGTGATCTCTAAGCCAAGTCAAATACAAACAGCCTTGCCAGTGGAGTCTTTCAGGAAACCACAAACAGATACAATAATGTCAGTTCTCTTGGAATGAGCTTTGAAGGAGCTCCAGCCTTAGTCTTTTCCCTCCAGTGCATGCAAGACTGCCAGTTTTCACCGTGAATGCAAGTTGTTAGTTTTCAAGGTTCACATACAGTTGGAGAACGGGGAATGGGACTAGAGCAAGTTAAAATACAATAAATCTCACAATTCTTATAAAGATTCAGTCATTTTTCTTGAATTAACATTCCTAGATTGTTGCAAGCCTTTGGTTAATTTCCAGAGTTCTGAGAAAGATGATTCTGATAATCCTTGCTAGTTTTCTTGTTGCTTTTATGGAGGAGGGAATTTTTAGAGATCCTTACTTCACCAATTTTTCTGACATACACAAAGTGGATACAGAGTATAGAATTTAGTTGTGACAGTTTGTATTTTTTCACTTAACGCACAATTTTGAAAAATTATATATACTTCCGTAATTAGTATAACTACAAAAACTACCTTATTCTGTGACAGTTGTTTTTATAAAATGTAATTCTGTTAGGTAAATAGTTATATAATTTGATTATATTATTTAATTTTATAATTTACTTATATAATTCTGGGCATTCAATCATGGTGAACTTTCCAGAATATATACTATATGTACATATACTGCTTTTGTTTCTGGGACAGTTTACACACCACCTGAAGTTATCAGTTAACCCATTCCTTAATTCATTCATACATGCATGCATCTATCCATTCATATATTAATTTGAAAACTGTTTATTCAGTACTTGCTTTTTGTTAGCTTTACTAGAAGCACAGAATGGAATGAGAAGCTTCGAATAGAATGATGAAAAAATTATATATATATATATATATATATATATATATATATATGACGAAAATTAGAAGGATCCTGAAAAATAGGCATACACTTGAATTCCTCTGTGTTATATTCTGATATGGAAGAAATAATAGTATACATGTGAATTGCTTGGTACATGAAACACCATCTTGAATAATCTGGTATAATTAATAACTGTATTGTCAAGTTACTATATTTATATGTGACTCATATTTATGTTATATTCTATTAATTTAGGGACAATCACTTTTCTCTTTGACCTATTTTATAGTTGAGATATAATTGACATGTAACACTATATTAGTTTCAGGTATACAACATAATGATTCAATACACGTATATATTGCAAAATAAATTTAAATGCTGCTAAATAATATTACCAAATTCCCAGGTACAATTGCTCATTTTTAAGAATGCCTCATACTGTAAAAGTATACATATTAATAATTTCTTTTAAAAGATTTATATTTGTACATATATTTACACATAAATTATGTGGCAATCTCTAAATTAAAACTGTAAGAACCTTTGCAGTTGCTGTACCCTAGAATATTATTTTCCTGGGTATCAGCATGGTTATCAGCATGATTCACCTCCTTATCTCCTTCATATTGCTCCACTACCTTATCTGAGAGACATTTCCTGATTAGGCTATTGAAAAGTGGTGCTTCTCTTACATGCTTTATTTTCCTTCATAATGCTTATCTCCTTCTAAAATATTTTATATTTATTTTTTCTATCTTGCTGCCATTTTTGTTTACTGCAGCATCCTTCTAATCTAGAATAGATGTAGTATACACTTGATAAATCTTTGTCGAATTCTATGCTTCTGTGCTGATCGAACCCCATTCTTTCTTTCCTTGTGATTCACCTGTTCTGTAGAGCACATCTTTGTTTCTCCTTTTTCGATAAATATTGCTGTATTTTTCCCTGGTTTGATGAGTAGAAAAAGTAAAATACTTTCTCTGTGTTATTAGAAATTTTAAAGTACAGGTTATGTCTCCTTTCTTAAATGATTGAATCTTGTATGTAAATTATGGCAGAGATGTTTTCAGTCTTTTTTTTGAATGCTTATTTCAGAATCCCTGAATACTAACATTGTATTTTGAATGGATATGTTTGTTATTTGACTAACTAGCTAATATAATATATAACTTACTTTCAGGTTGTAATATGATTGAACTAATGGTCAATAGTATATGGTTTCAAGTATCACCAAAAGGAAATTCTTTGTTATAAAATCCTGAAGGTTCAGCTGATCCTGTAACAAACTTTTAACACACTAAGTTCCCATATTAACTTTTTTACCACTATCATATTTTAAAGTATTATTTCTATAGCTTTTTGTAGTGACGATTTAACAGGTGCTGGCCTTTGTTTGAAACAGTGAAACAAACATGGCCTTGGGCAACCTTTTAATGATTTCAGATTTAAAATGAAGTTTCTACCCGTGGTATTCATTATACCTTTTAAAACTAACCAATACTTTCCTAATGCCATTATTCAATCTCCTACCTCACACAATTCTGCTTACCTCTAATTACTTCAAAACTTGACTGAGATTGAGGTCTACATTTTAATATATGAGTTGGAAAATCAGTAAAAGTTCTAGAATGATATTTACCCTATTAAGGTACATAACATTATTAAGGATATAAAAGGGAATTGTTTGGCCAGAATGCATTTCATTGTGCATGCTGCCTCATTGCTGTAATACAATACTCACTGGATTTAGGAGCCCACTGGAAAACCTTCCTATCACTGTTGCACCAAAAAACAACCTCCAGCTTTTTAGAAAATTAGATTTGTCAATACTATTGGGTTGTGTGGCTGAATACACAGTAGATGAGGGTGAAAGATTATAAATTAAGCCCTTAAAGTCCTTTTTATTTATTTGTTATTTAAGACTATGATGTGTTTGCCTTCCCCGAATGTGCTCTGAATGTGCTATTGTTTCATTATTTATAAATGGCTTGTGAGATATTAAGTTCACTATTTTAACTTTTCTTGTTAGCATGCATTAGAATGCCATTTCATTGTTTTCCTGTGTAGAATTTTGGGAGCATTCTTACTGTAAGAAAGAACTCACAAATTCATATTTAAAATAAAATCGATTATGTTGGAGATGAAAACATCTCACATGGCACAAGATGTGTATTCACTGTATGAATAGAGGAAAGTTGTGAGGCATATGTTTTAAAGTTGTATTTCCTCCAATTTAGGAATATGTATTTTAATGGAGTGGTATTTAAGATTATATTGTTTGTTTTATATATATGGATAATGCATCACAGGTTTATTCAATGACATCATATAAGTCAAACAGCTAAGAAGATATCTGATTAAATAAGTAGAGCATGACTTCTAGTTCTGTGAATTTCTACAGGCATGTTAATTTTTATATCTATGTTTCTCAGTGAAAATACTCACAATTATTGCATATTTATATTCAGTATTTTAGAATTTTATATAAAAAATAAAAAAGCATTATGGGTATATGAATATATGTATACCTAGATGAATGTATAGATGCTACTGGTGAATATATATGTGTGTTTATGGACACACATGACACCATTGAGAGAATTCTCAGGAAATGGAATGTTCTACTAAACCTAAATTATTAAATATAGCTTAGCCGGTACTTTTGGAAAATTTTACTTTATCTATATTGATCTCAGTGCTTACTAAAGAATGTATTTTTGCTGTTATTTTAATGGTTAAATTTAAATATGTATTTTTTTGTTACTTGATTATCTCTTTTAAACTAATTTTTAATAACCTAAATTTGTTGGTTCAAGCTATAATTACATATAATAGAAATATTACACTAAAATGCTAAATATGAGCATGAAATTGATAAGTTAATTGCTTAATCATTTTATTGTTTCTATATCTGATTTAATATTATCCATAGTATACTTGCATATCTATCAGTCTGTTATCTATATCCCCATTGCCATATTTAATGGTTTACAGAAGGATAAACCCAACGAATAATATTTATTTAATAAACATATATTTTAACCAATCAATATAATTTAGAAGGATATGAATCTCAATTCATAATCCATAAATTCAAGCATACCAAAAAGTTAAATTTTGATAGTTTATATGTCATTTAAAGTATGATTCTGAACTCACAGTCTGGTGGAATAGTAAGAAATTAAGTAACAGTCATTATCAAGTCTAAGTCCATCACCTCAGATATGCATTGCATAGGGCTTCTCCAGTCATTAGATATTTGTTCATGACGGTTATTACTGGGATGCACATGGTTCATTTAATCGGGTGTCTTTTGTTTCAGTAGTTCTGTTACTTTTAGGAAATGACTGAGAATAAGTATATTCAATAATTGGAGCTCTCGGGTCTTGAATCCAGTCTTTGCTGGTGCATCACAGATATCTTTTCTGAGATCTTGCCACATCCCACACGCCCAAGGAGCAATAAGGAAATATGCTTGGTGTCTTAGCTTGGGCTGCCATGACAAAATTTCATAAACTAGGTAGGCTGAACAAAATAAATTTATTATTTCACAGTTCTGGAGGCTGCTAGTCCAAGATCAGTGTGCCAGCATTGTTGGAATCTGGTGAGAGCTCTCTTTGTGGCTTACAGATGGCCGTCTTCTTGCTGTGTCTTCACATGGCAGAAAGAGAGTAAGAACAAGCTCTCTAAAGTCTCTTCTTACATGGGTATCAGTCCCGTCCTGAGGGCCTCACCTTTATGACCTCATCTAAACCTAATTACCTCCCAATTTTCTATTTCCAATACCATCACATTGAAGGGTAGAGTCGAGAAAACAGATTCTAAAATCATGGGCATGAGTGTATTTTGTTATGAAGAAAAAAGAAGTTCCTTTCGAGAAAATGAATTTAGTTCATTGATTCTAACTTGTCTGCCATCTCTTGAATTCCAAGTATAGAAATGAGAATAATGAAAACGGTAAGAGATGACCTTGCAATCGATGAATCAATTGACTCCATACTGGAACTATGCACCTGGTGATAGCAAGATGTTTTAATGTTTGTTACAGAGAAACAGAAGTTCAGATGAGGTGTTACATTCATGCCCTCAGAATTCTCAGAAAGGTAATATAATGTGAGGTGCTCTAATACAATAACTGTGATTGTTAGAGTAGTATTTAGCATTTTCTAGTGCAAGTTATAATTATAAAGAATATAGTATGATATGATGTATAGTATATAGAAATACAAAAAGGTATAAAAGTTATTAATTTCCAAGCAATATTGAGTCCAAATCTTCAGTTCTTTCTAATATCATAGAAATATGGATTCCACCATTATTATATACCATTATAAATCATGGATTCACAACTTGTGAATTATAGTACCAAACTGCCTTCTAGTTATTGTCTTCCTGGTTTAAGCTTCAACAGAATGGAAAATAGTTCTCTTTTTCTGTTTCCCCTTCTCATAGGTAATTTTAGGATTACAGAAACAACCCACTGAAGCATTTCTTCTTATATACACTACCTCTTTCTCCAAGTAACTACCACACTGTTCTCATTCAGTTTGATCATCTCAGCTGATTGTAAAAATAATGATATATATTCATACTAATTTCTTCTCACTAAATAGAAGTTTGGAATAATTGAATGCCATTTTACTTGAATCCTCCATGATAGTTATCACTTAAAAGAGGACATTTTAAACACTACAGAACAAGTTTCTAAAAGTGACACGTCCAGCAGCATGACTGCAATACCAATAATTTTAAGAAGGACCGAAGTTCTGTGAATTCCCTCACACTGTGATTGGACAGTCTTTTTCTCTCATGGGTTGTCCCAATCACTGCAGTCTTGAACTGAACCACATGTCCACAGCAGTCTGTTCACCTCTCAAATTCCCTCCTGCTCTCTACTCTTTTTAGGGATTGACACAGGAACTCCCTCTCCCCATCCAAAATCTACCCTTGCTGTGTCTGTGTTATTGATGCTTTCTTCTCAACTGCTAAAAGGGAGGAATGTTTCCTCTCCTGTCAAAGTCAACTTGTCCACAAATGCTTCTCCCATTTTACATTCTCAGCAGTTTCACCTTTTCAGACATCCTCTCAGTGGTGCTATAAGCTTCTCATGTCTGCAGTATTTTTGCCAGTAGGCTAGAAACATATCTTAACTCCTACAATTTTTGAAAGAAAACCAAACAAAATGAAACCTCCTTTGATCCCCACATTCCTCTATGGCAGAGGTTCCACTTCATTCATTCCCTTCATATCTAAACTTCTTAAAAGATAGACCTGTACATGCTGTTTCCATTTCCTGTGCCGCCCATTCATGTTGCAACCCCCATGAACTCTTGCTCATACTTCCATCACTCTATCAAGTGTGGAGTGATTCCAAGGCACCCAATCACCTCTGTTCAGCTGTTCAGACTTAAATTTAGGTATCAGAGCAGCCCTTAACTGAACTAACCACTTTCTCAAGAAATTACTCTTTTTCATGGCTTGCTCCCACTCTTTAGAGGTTTTTCAACCACAGTCCAAACTCCTGTATACTTCTACTCTTCCACACTCTAATTGGTGCTATTCTCTAGGATTCTATCCTGACCATTTCTCTCTCTTTTCCTTCTCTCTCTAGGGGATTTAGGCAACTTTGAATGTGATATATGTGCCAATGATTCCCAGATAGTGACCTTTATTTGAGATAGATGGAGATATATATAATCTACGTACTTCACATATGTACTTCTCTGTGTTGCAGGTATCTCAGCTTAAAGCATGCAAACTCTTTGGCACGTCTGGTCTTAATTCCATGTTTTCACTTTCAGTGTCATTAGCATCCAACCACTTGCTAACCTCTGCCAATCAACAAACCCCCCAAAAGATAACCTCCTTAACCAGTTTCTATCATCTCACATTTTAAAAGCCAATTTGAAAAATGCCCATAATTAGTCATTTTAAATACATATGGTACTTTAATTATGCATTGTTTCTTCCCTTTGCTAGAGTCTACTCTAATAGGGACAGATAGTGCTCATATCTATGTAATAGTTCACCTCTCACTACCCTATCAGTCAGGGTAATTGGAGCATATTTGAGCCACGCCCTAGTTTAATTTGTCTGATTTCATTAAAGGGAGTTTTTTCAATCACCAAGAAATGGAATTTCTCAAAGGATTTCACAAACTCTGAATGGAATTCCATTTTACCTTTTGTCTACTTGCCAAAATTTTATTTTTATTTTAAGATACACTTCAACCCCCTCACAAGTTAGGTGCCTAATTTTGAATTCCAATTCTACCGGCCTCTGTGTATGTGATCTTTGGCAAGTTACACAGTCTTTGTGCCTCCATTTTCTTGTCTGTAGAAAAGAGACAGTATCTTATAAGGAAACAACATACAAGTATTGCTTTTGGGTTTATTTATGTGAAACACTCAGAAAAATCCCTGGTGCATAGTAACCACTCAGTGAATGCTATGCTACTACTTATACTCTTCCTTCTCCTCCTTGTCCTCATTTTCATTTAGAATAATAGGATAATACATACCATTATTACACTACCTAACTCACTTAAGAAGAGTGGGTGTCTTATTTATCTTTGTATTCTCATGTACTAGTTATTCATGGTTTCTGTAAGACTACCACAAATTTAGTGACTTAAACAACACAAATTTTGTATCCTACAGTTCTGTAAATGGGAAGTTCAACACAGAAACACTGGGCTAAAATCAAGATGTCAGTAGGACTGCGTTCCTTACCAGAGGCTCCATGGAAGAATCTGTTTCTTTCCCTTTTCCGTCTGAAGCTGCTCACAGTCATTGACTTGGGCGCCCCCTGTTTCATCAAAGTCAGAAATGTTGACTTTTTTCTTCTTCT
Source organism: Tursiops truncatus (assembly GCF_011762595.2). Lineage (NCBI taxonomy): Eukaryota > Metazoa > Chordata > Mammalia > Artiodactyla > Delphinidae > Tursiops > Tursiops truncatus. The sequence continues at coordinate 59,811,784 of NC_047038.1, read as the reverse complement.
TTCATTTTTCCCTCTCACTACAATCAGGAAAAGTTCTGTGTTCTCTAGCACTCATGTGGGTAGATTGGATCCACCTGGATAATCTAGACTAATCTTCCCATTTCAAAGTTCTCAGCATTTATCACATTTGTCAATTCCCTTTGGTTCTGGAGATTGAGACACTGATATCTGTGGGAATCCATTATACTGACTACCATACCTATTTTCTAGTATACCCACTAACATGTTGAGTCATAGGTATCATATAGAATCATATGATGGGTGAAGAAATTTACTAATAGAAATTCCTTAAATTTTTGCCACAAATCCTTTTATTCTTAACAATATTGCAATTAAAAGTTATTCTTGGGCTTCCCTGGTGGCGCAGTGGTTGGGAGTCCGCCTGCTGATGCAGGGGACGTGGGTTCGTGCCCCAGTCCGGGAGGGTCCCATGTGCCGCGGAGCAGCTGGGCCTGTGAGCTATGGCCACTGAGCCTGTGTGTCCAGAGCCTGTGCTCCGCAGCAGGAGAGGCCACAACAGTGAGAGGCCCGCGTACCACAAAAAAAAAAAAAAAAAAAAGTTATTCTTGAAATTTATTTGTACTCTTTACAGTAGATTAATACTTTGGATATAATGCAATTTTAAATGTCATGTATTTTTTATGTGCATAAACAATGTCTTAAGAGGTGGCATTTAGTTCAAAAGAACTTGCATTACTGAGAATGGGTAAAATAATGACCTTTAAATATTAAATTGCCACTAATATACATTAATATTCAGAGATGTTCACAAACTCCGAATGGAATTCCAAATTTATCCTCCATGACTAGTATTTTCTAATAGGAAGCCATCTGGAAGCCATTATGTTGGAGAGTAGGAAAGTCATAGCAGTTCAAAATGTTCTCGCACTATAAGAGTAAGTTTTCTTAGGGGATGTTAGGATTATAGTGTTCGGCTCTTTGGAAAGTCATATAAGTGTTATTTTCAGTTCATTAACACCTCTCCCTTATTTGCTGTTAGGGTTGCTTTATTGTGACTGCTACTGAGAAAGGGGTCGATTATATGGGAAGAGTGTATCTATACTAATGGAGATAAGAAGAAGGATGGAGATAGATTAATAAACTAAAATAGACAAAGCTATGTATATATATGTAGTAGGGAAATTGTGAAAGGATAAGAATAAAACTTGATAGATTCTATAACCAGTAGCAAAAATAATGATAGCTTTTTGCCTGTTCTACACTCCTCTTAAACTTTCTAAGCATTCATGTGAAAAATAAGCAGTTTCCAGACACTGAAAAAGATTTCTCTTTCCAAGTCTTAGAAACGTATTGCTCTTTGTAATTCATTATTCTTTAATTTTATTGAAATTTAAATGTTTCTGACACATTGAACCTAGGTTGACATTTTCTGCTATTTTAAAAAGAAATGTAAAAGTAATTCATGAATGCAATCTAACTATAAAAGATTCATGAAATACATAATTATATAGAACAGAAGTTTTAAGTCTTTTATGACCCTGGTCTGTCACATTTCTAATTCCCTCACAGAAATAAACATGACTGAGACTTCAATAGGTGTATGTACACACACACACAAACACACATGAACACACACATATTACACAAATATTTCATTTTAATAGAGTTTGGATCTCATCATACTTTTTATATAGGTTTTTTTTTTCTTTTCTGTGTAGCCACATAATAGATTTTCCCTCTCAGCCCATGTAGGTGTTATTTTTTCTTTAATGACTGACATGGTGTTCATACTACATAAATAACATACTTTTTTATTTAAATTTTTAAATTTTTTATTTTATATTGGAGTATAGTTGATTAACAATGATGTGTTAGTTATAGGTGTAAAGCATAGTGATTCAGTTATACCTATACAAGTATCCTTTCTTTGGGATTGACATGTACACACTACTATATTTGAAATAGATAACCAACAAGGATCTACTGTATAGCACAGGGAACTCGGCTCAATATTTTATAGTAATTTAAATGGGAAAAAAATCTGAAAAATAAACTACTTGTATGGGTATAACTGAATCACTTTGCTGTACACCTGTAACTAGCACATCATTGTTAATCAACTATACTCTAACATAAAAAAAATATATAATTTAAATTAAAAAAATATACTTTTTTTCCTACTCCTCTTTTAAGGAATATTTGTTTCCAGTTGATTGCCATTTCACATTATGGTGTAATAATCACATTTTGCACACATATTTTGATGCATAGATGTGGTTATTCTTTGACAATAGATTCCTTGCAAAGGGTTACTGTCAAATATGATTCTCAGTTCCTACATAATTCTAGGCGACAATGGTGTTTCATTTCCACAGTGAGTACTATTCTGCCATAGTTCTTCAATAATTACTATTTCTTTTTAGTATTTCATATGACTTTAATGCTAATTGCCCTCTATTTAAAAATTACTAAATATTTGTATTCTATTACCATAAATGAATATGTTTTACAAACCAGTGTTACAGTGGCATACTTTCACTTAAAGTTGAAGCAATCATCAGTTATCCTCCCTTACTCTCTTCATTTATTTATTTAGCAGTTACTTATTGAATATCTACTATGTGCCAGCCTGGGGATAGAGATGTAAACAAAGCAGATAAAAAGTCTTGTTCTCATAGAGGTTACATTCTAGAGGGAAAGAGACATTCAACTAAAAAAAATAAGAAAAAGACTGCATGTAGTGTGTCATATGGTGAAAGAACTACAAAAAGTTTTTTTTTTTTTAATCAGAAAAGAAATACAGTATATGGAGTCTCGATGTGTAAGAGGAAGGTATGTTGCAATTTTAAACATAGAAGTAAGGAAACGTTAATTTAGTGGGTGGGATTTAACTTTTTTTAAAAAACTGAGGGAATCATGCACATATATGTAAGAAAGCTTTCCAGATTAAGCACCTGAGGCAGGAATATGCCTGCTATGTTTGAAGATCATCAGGGCTGCTGGTGTGACAGCAAAGAGAAGTAAGTAGTGAGATTAAATAGGCAATGTGGTAGGATGATGTACATCCTATTAGACAAAGATGAGAACTTAAGTTCTCATCTAATTATGAATTATGTGGGGAGCCAAACTCTTGAAGGGTATTGAGTAGGTGAGTGACAGCATAAATCACATGTTTAAAAGATGCAGGCATTTGTATTGAAAAAAGACCATAAAAATTAAATTACAAGTAATGAGAACAAACTTAGCTTATTGTGTTTTCCTATGTGTGACATGATGACAGCTATTTCCAAAATGTTAACTAAACACATGATGATAAATATTCAGATTCTAGATATATGGTAAAAGTAGAGCTGTACAAATTTGTTGATACGTTAAAGGAAGCTTTGAAAAAAAACCGGAGAAATTCCAGGATAATTTCTCAGTGTCTTAGAATGAGCAAATGGAAAAATGGAATTGCCATTTACTAAGTGGGAAAGGGAGAATTTGTGCAGTGGAGGAAGGGAGAAATAGAGATTGGTGATCACTATATAAATATATATTTATATATTTCTGAGCACATTACTTTTGAGTTGTCTGTTAGAAGGGGAAATGTTAAGGATGCTATACATTTAAGTCATGAGTTCAGAGTATTGTCGGGTGATATACATTTGTGAAATAGATGATATTTAAATCAATGAAACTGGGTAGGTGTGAATAAAGAAGAGTACCAAGGATTGAACTGGAGCTTCCCAGCATTCAGTGGTTCGGTTGCTGAGTAGGAATAAGCAAGGAAATCTGAGGAGGAGCCAATAAAGTAGAAAGAAAAAGCAGGAGACTGCTTCAAGCCAAGTGACAAAAGCATTTCTAGGAGAAATCAAATACATATGAAAGATCCAATAGGGTGAGGAGAAAGAATTAAAGACTGGGTTGAAGACATGAAAGCCACTGCCGAATTTGCAAGAATAGTTTAGGTGGAGTTTAGGGTGTGAAATCCTGATGAAGATCGGAGAAATAACATCATGCTTCTATGTTGATAGGAATCATCCACTAGAGAGGAGGAATATAATAATACAAGAGAGAGGAGAGAATTATGAAGACTTTGAGTAGGGAAGATGTGATCCATTGCTTGGCTACTCAAAGCATGACTCATAGACAAGCAGCTTTGGCACCACCTAAGAATTGGGTAGAAATGCAGACTCTCAGATTTTACCTGGGCATACTGAATCAGAATCTTCATTCTAACAAGATTTCGGGTGGTTCATGGCATTTAAAAGGTTATTAAAGTGAGTTTCCTGTTAAGGGTACAGGGTGCATGGACATCTCTCATATATCGCATTTTGCTAAATCAGACAATGGTGAATTATTTGATAGTATTTTAATCATGGCACTTAAGTAAATTATTCTAACATCAGTCCACAAATTAATTTTGTTTAGATACATTATGAAAGGGAAAATGAAGAGAAATGTTAACTATTATGAAGTTTTTGGTGTTGTTTTGTCTTACAGAAATAACACGTTTTTCTCTCTTCTTGGAGAATTCTTTTATTACAGTGCATTTACTCAGAGATGACTTCCCAAGCCCTCCCCCATCCTATAGACCAGAATTATTTCAATAACCATAAGCATTTCACCTTAGCTGCATTAATCAAGAGTAGGGTGGCAAAGGTTGGGAACTAAAAGATCATGGGGTACCCTGGCATTCCTTTGTATGAGAACTTCGACATTTCTTCAAACTGGCTGTAATCATAAACTTTTATTTTGTATATTGGTGGAAAACTTTGCTGAAAATTTATACAGGCATAGATTTACTTACTAAGCCAATTCTATATGTTGAAATAAGGTTAAGAGTACAAGTGGCAAAACATTTATCACTTTTGTGTACCCTTGTTCTTTTTCCAGTAATTTTCTTTCTTTTGTGATCTTCCAAATTTAATAACTTTTTACAGGGCACATTAAAGAGCATAAATTTAGATGGTTAACTTAATAATATTTCTGAGTAGCAAACAATAAATACATGCATTTATTCAATTTTTTCTCATTTAAAATAATATTCAATTTACATTAATGGAAAAAATTCTTAAAAAGTTTCAGAGTACCTCTTTGAATCCTAATTGCATATAGTTACAATTATAGAAAAAAAACTGCCAGTTTAAGTTGGGTGAAATATGATAATTTTTTGAGCCATCATCAAAATGAATAACAGACACCTTTCAGAAAGATAAAAAAATTACACTACCAATTGTTGATGGGAATTTGGAGCAAATTTAACTTTTATATATTGCTAATAGGATTTCAAAATTATATAGCCTTATAAAATTAAATATTAACCACCTGATCCGTTAATAATCCTAATCCAAGGTATTTATCCAAGAGAAATAAAAACACATGTCCTCACAAAGACTGTTGTATGAATGTTTATGAAAGCTTTGTCCATAATCACTAAATATAGAATATAACCCAAATGTCCATCAAATGGTGAATGGGTAAACAAATTATGATACATTGGTACAACAGAATAAGAAAGATTAATGATTACATCCAACAAAATAGAGGTATCTCAAAAGCATAATGCTAAGTGAAATAAGTCAGACCAAAGGGACTATAACCTGAATGATCCCATTTATATGCTCTTGTGGAAAAGGCAAAACTAAAAACACAGGAATCATATTAGTGATCCTAGGGAATAGGGGTGGAGGGAAGGGAATTGATAACACAGATGAGCAAGGGAACTTTTATGTGTGTGTATTTGTGTGTGTGTGTATACATCAAATGTATATGTGTGTGTGTGTTTATACTGAATGTATATAAATATATATATAAATGAAACAAATATACAGCTAAATGGAATATATTTTACTGTGTTTAAATTGTACCTCAAAAATATCTGACTTTTGGAAAAGGAAAAATCCAATTATAAATTCTTACAGACTACTACTCTATTTCACTTTGAAAAAATGCTGACTCTAAGCTTTAAGGTAACGTATCTACATATTATCCCTACAAAGGTGTTCAAAAGAGATAAATTTGACCAGAAAGAAGTTTTTGTTATTTTCCTGCACAAACTCCCCACTACTACCTGTGTTTCTCACAGTGTTCCTGAGATTTGACTGTCAGTGGAAATGAGACAAATTATATTTTATAAGTTTAGTTCAGTGGTGTTTCATGGAATCTTATATTTCTTCAAGTAACTTCCCGTAGGGCTGGCTTGGCTTCTTCATTAGTTTTAATAATAATTTAAAAACATAATGTATGTAGGTGCTTAGCTGACTGCGTAAAAGGTCTTGTCAGAACTTAATAAATATTAACTATTGTTCTTATCACTAATGTATTCTAATAATTAATTGCACAATCAATTATTTGCACAATCTAACATGTATACAGAATATAAGCTTTGTGAGAGGAGGCACCATGGTTTATTCATGACAGCCTATATTCAGAGTCCAGCATGATGCTTTGCAAAAATGATATTAGTAAATATTTCTTGAATAAATAACTATGAATAAATAAGGTCATAAACAAAGAAGCATAAAATAACAATAGTGTTAAATAAATTTAAATGGGATAATAGAAAAGAGACTAAGCCTTAAACCCTTATTTTGTATTTGAGCCTCATGGGGGGAAAAAACAAAACAAAACAAAACAAAGATAAAAACTAGAAAGGGATGGAGAAGAAAACTGCTAACTTTAAGTATGTACTATAAAAAATATTTTTTAAATTACTATCCAATAACCCACATTATTATCAGCCATAAGACATTTATACTTTTCATAAACGAAAGACACTGTGTTCATTTCAAAGATTAAAATAATCCTTGAACCAGTATATTCAAGTTGTCCTTTTATTAGCACTGAGAGTCTCTGGGGCCTCAAGGTTCATTTTTTCAAGTGAGATTCTCTTCCCTTAGCTCCTTTTGCTGAGACGGTATCCCTGTATGATGTGGGGAAGGCTGTACCTCACACAGACCTGCAGAAGATGTAAGAGCAGGTCTGTTGGCTTGATTTTCTCTGCTTCCTCATGACCCTTTTGTCCATCCGGTCACTCCTTGCCTGATTGGCATCTGTGTCTGAGGTCTGAAACTGTCCCTCAACTTGGTTAGCCCATTAATCTTCCCAGCTGTCTTGGCTTCACCCTGGCTCCTGTGGCTGAGTCCTGGTTGTTTCCATACCCTACCTCTCACTGTGGTGCACCTACCTTATCCTGCTGCAGTGAGTCCCTTGCTACATTCACTAGCTCTCAACTCCACGTCCACGCACTCAAGGGACAAGCCTTGGGGTCCACTTCGTCTGACCCCAGTGTGTCCATAGTTTGATCTATATCTACACTATGGGCATGTACTGTGGAAGCCAGAGGGCAGCTGTTTTTTCCAGAATTTTAATGTGTGGGTGGGTATATGAGAGGTTTGAATTTTACTCCTCATTTGTCTAATCCCCTGAGCTGGAGCCCAAAGAGGAGAAAAAAGTGGGCCAGATTGGCCCAATTTACACTCCTCCCTCTCTCTTTCCCTTTCGCTAATTTCCTCAACTTTCAGGCTCTCTAGAGGTTTCCTTTTTTTGTTGTTGTATTTTTATTATTGTTGTTATTATTACTATTATTAATTTCACTGCCATGCATCTGATACTTATTTTGCTCATAAGGGGCAGAAATCATGGTTCCATCATCACAGGAAGAAGGTTATTTTCTTTAGATGGTAGCAGGAGTCTAAGAGATGTTTCCAGGCCTCAGTTCCTGGCACTTTAATGGAAGGAAAAAGGTCATAAAGTGATTTCAAATATCTTCCTTCAAGGCAACCATCTAAGTGAGGTTAATGGTTCCCCCAAAACTTCTATTCAGTGTGTTGGCAACTGAATATTGTCTCTTTATTTTCCTTTATAATCTTTTTATAGTGAACCATATTTTTAACTCCAAGCAAAGACATTTCTTACAATGCTTGGCGTAAAGGTCATATACTGTGAAGGAGATGGGGAGGGACATTTTTTTAAAAGTTCACAATTTTGCTTTACAGCATCTGCCATATTTTCTTCATAGCATTTATCATGTGCTACGTTATGATATTTGTTTATACATTTACTTTTTTTACTGTCTGTCTACCGCACTGGAATGCAGGCTCCATGAAATATACGTTTAACCCTGTTCATCACTGCATCCCCAATGCCTACAATTGTGCCTGGCAAAGAACAAGTCATTAAGTTAAATTTTTAGAATCAATAAATAAATGGAGCATAGTAAATAGTTTTAGCAGCTTTTGACACAAATGACAAAAAACTGAAATGTTTCATTATATAAGAGAAGGTTTAAGAGACTGACAGCAGTTCTGGAATCTCAATATTAATTCTAATTGTGATTGTTTCTTAGTCCAGTGGCTCTGTCAGACCCATGGCTTAATTTACATCATTCATTCTTTCTATTTTTGCCATTATCACTACTGAAATTTCCTCTGCACTATGCCTATGAACACTCACGTTTTCAAGAGGGACATAGTTTCTGCATGTTGCATTCTGTATACCTTTCATCTTCTCACAAATTTTTTTCACTTTATATTTCTTACATTTGTAATGTTAAAAACAGACAGTTTGATTTGATTTATGCATTGCCATCTAGAATAGAAGTCTGGTCTAGGCTTGAACCCCACACTAGACCACGTCATACGTCATTAGCCTTCTTTTGATGGCTACATTGGGGTCTGGTATCAAACCGCAGTCCAAGTAGTAGGGCTGTGCAATACAAAGCATGATAAAATATACTATATATATATAATATACATATATTATATATATTATATGTATATAATATAATTATATATTATGTCATATATTTTATATACATATAATCTTCCTGTAGTGCTAAGCAGAAGGAGAACTTTCTAATAGTTATCATAAAAATTGTTGACCTTTCAAAATGAAAAGACAACCTACTGACTTGGAGAAAATATTTGCAAATGATGTGACCAATAAGAGGTTAATATCCAAAATATATAAACGCCTCATACAACTCAGTATTAAAAAAAGCCACAAATAACCCAATTCAAAAATGGGCAGAAGACCTGAATACACATTTTTTCCAAAGAGGTTACGCAGATGGCCAACAGGCACATGAAAAGATGTTCAACGTTACTAAACACCAGAGAAATGCAAATCAAAACCACGATGAGATATCACCTCATATCTTTCAGGATGGCTATAATGAAAAAGAACACAGTTAACAAATGTTGGCGAGGATGTGTAGAAAAGGGAACCTTAGTATACTGTTGTTGGGAATGTACATTGGTACAGCCACTGTGGAAAAGAGTATGGAGATTTCTGATAAAACTAAAAATAGAACTGCCATATGACCCAGCAATTCCACTCCTGGGTATATAACCCCCGCCCAAAAAAATTGCAACCCTAATTTGAAAAGATACACACACCCTGTTGTTCATAGCAGCATTATTTACAATTACCAAGATATGGAAACAACCTATGTGTCCATGAACAGATGATTGAATAAAGATGATGTGGGGTGTGTGTGTGTGTGTGTGTGTGTGTGTGTGTATATACACACACACACACACACACACACACAATGGAATACTACTCAGCCATAAAAGTGAATGGAAATTTGCCATTTGCAGCACCATGGATGGAGTTAGAGTGTATTGTGCTAAGTGAAATAAGTCAGATAGAGAAAGACAAATTCTGTATAATACCACTTACATGTGGAATCTAAAAAATACAACAAACTAGTGAATATAACAAAAAAGAAACAGACTTACAGATACAGAGAACAAATTAGCAGTTACCAGTTGGGGGAGGGAAAGGGAGATGGACAATATAGTGGTAAGGGTTTAAGAGGTACAAACTATTATGTATAAAATAAACTACAAGGATATAATGTGCAACACAGAAAATACTGCCAATATTTTATAATAGCTATGAATGGAGTATAATCTTTAAAAATTGTGAATCACTATACTGTACACCTATAACATATAATATTACACATTAATTATACTTCAATAAGAAAAGAAAAAAAGAAAAAAATTGGGGGTTTTTATTTAATAAATTTTAAGAATTTCATTGAAGTTGTGAAAAAAGTTACTTATCCATTTATTAATGCAATGCATTATTTTAGTAGAATTCCTAATATTAAATTATCTTGACATTCTTAAAATAAACCTTAATCAAAGGTGAATTATTCTTTGAATATACCATTGAATTATTTTTGTTACTCTATTTTTTAATATATATGTGAATTTGTAAATGAGATTGTCCTTTGTGTTACAAGAATCAGTCTACATAATCAAGATTAACTTGGTTTAAAAAAAAATCACGGTGGGCTTCCCTGGTGGCGCAGTAGTTGAGAGTCCACCTGCCGATGCAGGGGACACGGGTTCGTGCCCCGGTCTGGGAAGATCCCACATGCCGTGGAGCGGCTGGGCCCGTGAGCCATGGCTGCTGAGCCTGCGTGTCCGGAGCCTGTGCTCCGCAGCGGGAGAGGCCACAAGAGTGAGAGGCCCACGTACCGCAAAAAAAAAAAAAAAAAAAAAAAAAATCACGGCTTTCCATTTTTTCTTCTGTCCTCAAACATATTCTAATGATAAAGTATCTGCTACTTAAAGGTTTAAAAGAACTCAGCAGTGAAACTTGCTGAAGACATCAACTTGTATGGAATAATTTTTGTCCACTGCTATTGATCTATTCAGATTAACTACTTATTATGAGATCATTTGGTATTTATTTTTTGAGGGGAAAAAGTGAAAAGTGACATGAGAGAAAATTTCATGATTTCCAGACCTAAACCCATTGAGTCAGTCTCACATGCAATGTATATTCTATCATACTCTGTAGAATTGCTGAAAGAATGCTGGAAGAAATTCAACATAGGTCAGAAGTGAGATTTGGGGAGATTTTTTGTGTTGTTGTTTTTGTTTTTGATGTTTTATAGTTGTTGCTTTTGCTTTTTATTTCCTGCTCATTGTAATACAGGAAACATTCTTTAAACAAGACCAAATTGAGACCATCTGCAAAGAACTACATACTAAAGTGAATGTCTTAATCCCCATTTTTCTTTCAAAATAAAAATAATATTATCACAAAACAATTAGTGTTATGAGGTATTATAGTTCTGATATTTTATGAAGACTTCAATACTATTTTTGAAATATCAACAACCAAGTTCCTTTCAATTTAAATATTTGGTATCGCTGCTTTGCAGAAGATCTTTACATTATTAATCTAACTATTGGTTTATCCTACAGTGCATTTTTGATTTCCAGAAACAGTATTGCAACACTTTGAGGAGGATAAGAGGTCTGCACATGAATTTGAGGAAGGTATTTTGAAATTCAGAGTGTATGCTAAATACAACCCCATATTTACCTACATGTTGGCAATGTAGAATATTGCTCATTTAGCTAGAACTAAACTAAAATACTGTTATGAGAAGCATCTTTGAAGCTTGGGTAACACAGATTTGGAGGAACACCTATATTCCTTTTTACATGTATATAATAATTATGTATTTCAACTCAACAGACTTTTAGGAAGTGCATGTTTATAGCAAGAATTCACTAGAATATAATATTTTGTCTTGTGCAGATAAGGCATATATTTTGAGCTCCAAAACTGTGAAAGAGTGTTTGTTTCTTACAAGTTTGTGGAGATAAAAGCCCTTATGCACACTCAAATATATTGAATCTAAGAGAAAGATAATTATCAAAGGTAACATACACTACTATAAAACAATATTGAATGAAGTGAGGTGTATGTTTTCAACTTGTTTGCATTTAAAAAGCTCATGTGGTTTCATGCATGGACAAAAAAAATGTCTAGAACCTAAAAGTAATCCCTAAACACAGTATAATTTTTTTGTAAATTAAATAAATACTTTGCAGAAGTTAAAAGTATATTTTCAAAAAATTAAAACATGCATACACACAATTATAACTGAAATAGGCCTTTTATACATGTGAATTTATAATAAAGTATAAGGTTTTAAGTTTGCATTATTTATCTTGGGGATTCATAACTAGTGTACCAATGCAATTTGCATACAGTTGCAATTTACATATGACATTTAAAATATATATTTATGTTTTCCAAGTACTATTCTGGCATAAGTTTTAAATAGCTATTTTAAGAATCAGAAAATTAATTTTTTTAATGGACTTTATTGTTCATAGAAGTTTTAGGGTCACAACAAAATTGAGTGGAAAGTACAGAGATTTCTCATATCTTTCCAAACACTTTAAGAATGAATTCTGTAAAAATTCTGATTTTTAAAAAAATTTTAAACCTTTGTACTTTTTATGATAATAGGTTAATACAAACCAGGTCTTTTTTAAATTAACTGGTAGGAAATGTGCACTTAAGTGAACTAAATTGGTTTAACCTCCTGTAATATTTGGAAAACAGTTGTCTAGGTGAGACGATACTACATTAAGAATAATGACATAGCATATAAGTTCTATTCATTTGGGTGTGGTACAATAAACAGATGTCTAAGCAATGGAAATTCCCAAACTAGAAGCATCATTGTGATTTTCCTCTTTAAGTAATTATTTTAATTCCATTCTTGATCATTTCTGCTTAATATATGCACTTGACATATGGTCATTTTAAATGCAAATATTGTGTATCTGAAGAGCAACAGTCTCATACCTATTTTGGATATTGAGAAGCTACTAATGTGACTTGACAATAGATAAAATTAATTTGATTTTCTGAGCATAAATGTGCCTTGAATATCCATACATAAGTAAGTATTTGGAAAAAATAAATTTAAAAAGAGAGAATGCTTATTTTCCTTCCTCCTAGAGGAGAGGGAGGAGGGAAAAAACAAGGATCTGGCCATCTATGAAAAATGAACCAATTATACAACAACACTTCCAATGGCACACATTGATTCTTTAAGTTAGAGTCATTAATCAGGGAACTAATTAAAGAACTTCTCAAATCAAAAGTATAAAGAAAAATAGAAAAATGAGTATTTAAACCAGTTTCAATTTTAATTTGTTTAGATATAGCTGTTGGCCAGAAAACAGAGAAAACAAGGTTTTCAAGTTAAATTGTTTTTGCAATCTGGTTTTCTGATTTACTTTCAATAAAGGTATTATGAAGTAAGTAAACTGGTGAATTTAATTCATTCTGCAGCTATTTATTATATAAGAAGAAAATATATTAATGCTATGATATCATATTTCTAAAGATTTCTTTCAATCATTTCATCAATGTCCATGAAAGAAAAATATAATAAATACTTATACACTAAGATAAAGCTTTCAAACAGAATATATTTGCCTTTTGGTTGTTTTTAAAATATTGAATTTAAATTTGTTGTTGAGGTAGGTGGGTTAGATAGTTCCAACATGAAATTAGTGCTTGATGTACTGAACAGAGCTTTTAAATACTACCATTATGTTACTAACTGAAGAAACTTAACCTTAATCTTAGGTCTAAAGAATTAATGTCTTTTGATATAGTGTAATGAAGAAAAGACAAATCATTTAGAACTTAGACATGAGCTTACTGTGATTTACTAGAGCCCCAAGTGTCTATTTTAAACTTCCAGTTTTTTTCTCTGGCATATACGAGTCCTGGAAGTATGCAAAGAAATAATTGGAGTAATAATGGCTGAGAATTGTCTAAAATAAATGACACATAAGACTATAAATTAAGAAAGCTGAGAGAACTCTAAGCAAGATAAAAACCCCCAGAAATGTGTATCTAAGCATATCATTTCCATATTCTAGAAAACTAAGGACAAAGAGACAATCTTGAAAGAAATCAGAGGAAGAAACACCTTACCTATAGAAGAACAAAAGATAAGGATTAAGGTAGATTTCATGTTTGACACAATGCAAGCAATTAGTGAGGAGGATGAAATCTTTTCAATGTTAAACAGTAAAACCTATAGCTTGAAATTCTCTATCCAGTGATATCTCCTTCTAAAGTGAATGAGAAATAAAAATTTTCTCAGACAAGCAAAAACAGAAAATGCATTGTTGGCAGATTCTTTCCTGTGAGAAATGTTTAAAAAAAATAAAAATTCTTCATGAAAAGGGAAAATTATATGGGCCAGAAACTCAGATCAACATAAAGGGAGAGATTCAAAGAAGGGATAAAAGAAGGGAAAATGAAATCTTTTTTTGTCATTGTTGTTATTCTTAAGTGATCTAAAATACAACTGTTTATGTAAATTAATAGCAGTAACAATGTATTGGACGATTATAACATATACATAAATGAAATGAATAACAGCAATGACATATGGTATGGGAGGGAATAATTGGAAATATTCTGTTACAAGATAACTCCAATACCCACTAAATACTATAATGTTAAGAAAAATGAGGGAAAATAAAAAAGAACAAAAAATGCAATGAATGGAAAACAGTTACAACTGTGATGGATTAACTCAACTATGTCCATATCACATAAATGTAAATACTTCATATACAGCAATTTAAAAACAGAGATTGTCAGTAGATTTGAAAAACAGACTCAACTGTATATATTTATATCTATAAGAAGCCCACTTTGTACATAAGTAGTCAGGTTACAACTAAAGGGATGGAGAAAGATATGCCATTCCGACACTAAAATCAAAAGAAAGCTGGAGTAGCTATATCAATTTCAGGCAAAGCAGACTTCAGAATAAAAAAAAAAATATTAGGGATAAAGAGTGGCTTTATGTAATGATATGGAGGTCAGTTCTCCACGAAGACATAATACTTAATGTATGTATGTCTAACAACAGAGAATCAAAATACACGAAGAATTAATATGACCATAATGATAAACAGAGAGTCCAATACTACAGTTGGAGACTACAACACTTCTGTTTTATTAATTGATAGATCAAACAGAAAATAAGTAAGGACATAGTTGGCCTGAACAGCACTAATAATCAACTTGATCAAATTAAGATTTGTTCAATATTCTATTAGAAACAGCAAAATACATATTCTTCTTAAGCCTGTGTAAAACATTCACAAAGAAAGAACACATTACAGGCTATAAAACACACATTAGCATTTTTAACTGAAATATTACAAAGCATATTTTCAAACTACAGTGGAATTAAGTGAGAAATTAACAGTACAAAGAGAGAAAGAAAATCCCCAAATTTGAGGGAACTGCATAATATACCTCAAATTAACAAAAGGGACAAAGAAGCCTCAAGGGAAATTATAAATTATTTTGAACTAACTAAAAATAATAATACATCTTATCAAAAATTTTGTGATGCATCAAGAGCAATACTTAGAGGCAAACTACATGTGTATATTAGAAAATGAAAAATATCTAAAATCATTAATCTAAATGACCAGCTTAGCATACTAGAGAGAGAAAAACAATTTAAACTTAAAGCAACCAGAAGAAAAATAAAATTCAGAGCAGAAATCAATGAAATTGAAACATCAGTTTCTCAACAGAGAAAATAATGAACTAAATCTGAAATGAGGCTTCCCTGGTGGCGCAGTGGTTGGGAGTCCACCTGCCGATGCAGAGGACGCAGGTTTGTACCTCGGTCCGGGAAGATCCCACATGCTGTGGAGTGGCTGGGCCCGTGAGCCATGGCCGCTGAGCCTGCGTGTCCGGAGCCTGTGCTCTGCAGCGGGAGAGGCCATAACAGTGAGAGGCCCACGTAAAAAAAAAAAAAAAAAAAAAAAAAAAAAAGACATAAAAATAAATAAATATAAATCTGAAATGAAAGAGAGATAATCAGTACTGATTATATGGAAATTTTTTTTAAATGGTAATAAAGAAGCACTATGAACAATTCTATAAGCACATTTTTGATAACTTAGATTAAATGAACCAATCTCCTTTTAATTGAAGTATAGTTGACTTACAACATTATAATAGTTTCAAGTGTACAACATAGTGACTCAGTATTTTTATAGATTATGCACCATACAAAGTTATTACAGTATTATTGACTGTAGTCCCTGTGATGTAAATTATATCCTTGTGACTTATTTTATAACTGATAATTTGTACCTCTTAATCTTCTTCACTTATTTCATCCATCCCCTACCACATCCCATTTGGCAACCACTAGTTTGTTCAATGTATCTGTGAGTGTGTTTCTGTTTTGTTATATTTGTTCATTTGTTTTGTTTTTTAGATTCCACATATAAGTGAAAATATACAGTATTTTTCTTTCTCTGTCTGACTTATTTCACTGAGCATAATACCCTCTATGTCCATCCATGTTGTCATGAGTGACAAGATTTGTTTTTTTAATGACTACTATTCATTACATATATATTATATGTATTATATATCTTCTTTATCTATCTGTCTATACATGGACACAGGTGGCTTTCATAGCTTGACTATTATAAATAATGCTGCTGTGAACATTGGGGCACATATACCTTTTGGTTTAGTGTTTTCATTTTTTAAGGAACCTCCATACTATTCTCCATAGTGGTTGTACCAATTTACATTCCTTCCAACAGTGCAAGGGAGTTCATTTTCTCCACATCCTTGCCAATACTTGTTATTTATTGTTTTTTGACAATACTAATGCCGAGAGATGTGAAGTGATATCTCATTATGGTTTTGACTTGCATTTCTCTGCTAATTAGCAATGTTGAGAATCTTTTCACGTGCCTGTTAGACCTGGCTTCAGGTCTTATATTTAAGACTTTATTTTTTAGTTTATTTTTGTGTATGGTGTAAGAAAGTGGTCTGTTTTCTTTTTTTTTTTTTTTTTTTTGCCTGTAGCTGTCCAGTTTTTCCAACACCATTTATTGAAAAGACTATGTTTTCACAATTATATATTCTTGCCTCCTTTGTCATAGATTAATTGACCATATAAGCATTGGTTTATTTTTGGGCTCTCTATTCTGTTCCATTGATATATATATATATATATATATATATATATATATATATATATATCAGCTATATATATCTGTTTTTGTGCCACTACCATACTATTTTGATGACTATAGCTTTATAGTATAGTTTGAGGTCAGGAAGCATGATACTTTTAGCTTTGGTCTTCTTTCTTAAGATTGCTTTGGCTATTCAGGTTCTTTTATGAAACTAACAAACTCTTTAGTCGTGAAATTCTAAAAGTTGGCTTTTATCTTTTTTTTTTAATTGGGCCCTCCCTCCCTCCACCCCTCTGCTGAGCCCATGTCACCAGGGTCCGCATGCCAATGGTGGCAGCAGTGGCGGCTCTGGAGAAGAGCAAGCAGTGGCAGCCAGCAGCAGCAGCTGCATTGGTGGCACATACCTCCTCTGCAGTGTCCTTGCTCCTCTGGCCCCAGGGCAGAGCCTCTGCCGGCTCTGCCCTGCAGACTCCGCCCCCACCCAGCCCCTCCCTCCTGCTCCAATAAGCCTTTATCTTTTAAAGGTATTGAAACAATAATTAATAATTTTCCAAAACACAAAGCACTAGTTCAAGATGGTTTCACTAATGGATTTCACTAAACATTTAAGGTAAAGTGAAACCAATTCTCCACAATGTTTTGCAAAACACAGAAGCAGAGGGAATATTTCCTTTAGTGGGTTGAGTGGTAGCTCCCAAAAAAGATTGAAATGTGATGTTATTTGGAAAAAGGGTCTTTGAAGATGTAATTATTTTAAAGATCTAGAGGTTATATTATCTTGGGTTAAAGTGGACCTTAAGTCAAATGACAATGTCCTTAGAAGAGAAGAGAAAGAAAGGACTGAAACAAAGAAGCCATGTGAAAATGGATGCAGAATTCTGTAGCCTCAAGTCAGGACATCACAAATTTATTCTGAAGTTCCTAGGGAAAGGCACAGGACCTAGAATAAATAACCCAATACTGTAACTAATGAACAAAGTTGTAGGACTCACACTACCCCATTTCAGAACTTACAGTAAAGATACAGTAATCCAGAATGAATAGTAATTGAATAGATAGATCAATGGAACAGAAGTGAAAGTCCAGAAATAGACCCACATAAATATAGTCAACTGATCTTTGACAAAAATGCAAAGGCAATACTTTGGAGAAAGAATATTCTTTTCAACAAATGTTATGGATCAATTAGACATCTATAAGCAAAACATCACCTAGATGAAGACCTTATACCTTTTGCAAAAATTAGTTCACAATGAAGCATAGACTTAAGTAAAAAACACAAAAGTATAAAACTTTTAGAAGAAAATATAGAAGAAAATCTAAGTGATGCCTTCTGGTGGTTGATTTCTAGATACAACACCAAAAGAACAAGCCAAGAAAGAAAAAAATTTGATAAGCTGGACTCTATTAAAGCTAAAACTTCTGCTGTACAAAAAATAAGCTACTAACTGGGAGAACATATTTGCTAAACACATAAAAGATAAAGCACTTGTGTTCAAAGTATAATATATAAAGAATTCTTAAGACTCCAATATGAGAAAGCAAACAACCAGTTAAAAACTGAACATAATATCTGAGCAGACACTTCACCAAAAATGATGCACCGATAGCAATTAAGCACGTGAAAACATGCTTCACCTCATTTGTTATTAGGGCATCTCAAAATTGTGTGATACCACTACAGACTTATGAGAATAGTTAAAATCTAAAAAATTGGATAGCATCAAATGAAACAAGAACTCACATTTATTGCTGGTAGAAATGCAAAATAGTACAGCTATTTTGGAAGACAGTTTGTTTTTTTACAAAGGTAAATGTTGTATTATCATATACTCCAAGAATCATGGTCCTAGGAATTTACCTAATGGATTTGGAAACATGTTCACACAAAAATCTGCACCCACATGTTCACAGAAGTTTTATTAATTGCCAAAACCTGAAGGCAACCTAGATGTCCTTGAATAGATGAATGTATAAACAAACTGCATTACTCTCATACAATGGAATAATTTTTGGTGACAAAAGATAAGCTATAAATTCACAAAAAGATATGGATAAATTTTAAATATATGTTGCTAAGTGAAAGAACTCATTCTGAAAATGCCACATACTGTATGAATCCAGTTATATGACATTTTAGAAAAGGCAAAACTATAATGACAGTAGAAAGATCAGTGGTTGCTTGAAGTTTGGTGGAAGGGGAAGGCAATTGAATAGGTGAAGCACAGGGGAATTTTAGGGCAGTGAAACTATTCTCTTTGACACAGTAATTGTGAATACATGACAGTATGCATTTGTCAAAACCTACAGACAGTTACAGCACAAAGAGTGAGCCTTAATGTATGCAAATTAAAAAACATCATTTAGGAGCTCAGGGCACCCCAGGGAGAAATGCATAATATGACAAGACTGTCTTTTTTTGCATTTTTTTTTTTTTTTGGTAAATCCAAAACTCTACTAAAAAAATTTTATATGTCTATCTGTCTAGACAACTGTATTATATTATCAAAGGTTTTTATTTCCTTATATAAAATTAAGTGCCACATTTCAGAAACTATTAGAATTTGGGGGAAAATCTTTGCCATTGCTTTTCATCAAGCACAGGAATGTAAAGCAAAAATAATTACTTGTATTCAAAAATAAGAATCCATTGTTTCACTATGCACCAGTGCTGGACCCTGTGATATAAATGGTTGATTGCTTCCCATGTGTAGGGTCTTTCTCTGCTTATGTATTTAAACTAAAATTAATTTGTGAATAGTGCTGTGGGTAAGAAGTAAGAGATGCTGCCTTTGCTTAGTTCTTTGCCATTTAAAAGGGCAATATATTGTTTTTTATTTCTATGTTCCCAAGCCACCTTCCTTTTCCTTTCTTCCTCTGGGAAGTGATATGTTTGAAACAGGGTTATTTTCCAGGTATTCCACAAGGCTAGATTATCTCTTATCCAGCTTCTCACTGCAACTTTAGTTGCAGTCTAAAGTTTCTGTTAACAACCCAACTCTTCAAATCTTCATAGTTGACTGGAAACCATTTAATCAGTGATAAAAAGTGTTAGAAGTAGTTTAATCTCAATCTCCCTCTCTCTCTCATCTCTTATCTCTCATCTCTCATCAACTGAACTACACAAAGCAGAAAGCATTAGATCCTAAACACTGGGGAGCAATGAGACAGTACTGGAGCTTCTTAAGAAAACTTTAAAATATGGTGCAGCATAACTTCTTAGCTGCAATCCTATATCTTTTTTGACATTTCCAATTAGTAAAAGTCATAAAGGCAATATAAAAAATTAAATACAATGAAACAAAATGAAACAGTAGTAAAAGTTGTCTCCTTTCAGATATTTATTAATTGTTGTGACTAATAAAAAATATGATTGAAACATCATACTCTTGCTTGATTTTTCAGTGTAGCAGTGAATAAATAACTTCACTATATTTAAAAATATAATGCAAATATATATTTTCCTCCTAAAAATTACCTTTCAGAGAGGAATAATGTGCCTTGTTTTTTTAAGTATAAGGGATTTCATATTGCCCAGAATTTACATTAGACTAAAATATCCTGGATTTAGAAGATACTAAAATAAGCTCAAGCAATCCTGGATGTTTAAAAAGGTTAACCAGTGAAATAGGTAAAATAGAAGGCAAAGGAATTAGCAAAGACATAGTGATGTTCCTGGGGCATGTGACCACACATTTATTGTAGTGTAATATTGTAAACAAATCTTATAAAGATTATTTATAAAAAAATAGTCAGTGTTGACATTTTTGAGATCACATATATATATATATATATTGGAGGAATGAAAAAATAAAACCGTGCTATTAATGGGTACTTATGGATTTGGAATATATTTTCAGTGACAGCATAATATATGATTTCCACAAGTGCTGTATCTCATGTTAAGACATATTGAGGATAATGCACGCTAAAAACTGTGGGATGACACCAAAAAATGTTTGCGTGATACTGAAGGCATCATATATATAAATGATTTTAATAAAATTATTTTATGAAAGGTAAAGTACAAAAGCAGGTTTTCTAAGTTAACACATGCTAATTAAATATGTGCTTAAATAAGTAACTTAAATGATATTCATAAACAGTTTTATCATTTTTTCCCCTTTAACATTTATGTATTTTTTGATCAAATTTTTTGACTTGATAGGAAAAGTGGGCATCCATTTTTATAAGAAATGGTCTTAAATCATGGCATAGAATGGATATGAATATTGTGTTAGTCTGCTTGTACAACAAATGTAATAATGCTTATAATCAAGGAAAGTTTTAATAAAGCACAAGCTAGGGAGAAATTCAGGGTAGATTTTGATTCTAAAGTTTAATGCTTTCTTGCACTCTGATTTAACTGTATGTTTTCCAAAAGAAACCATCAAAGTATTGCCCTTACCAGTAGGATAGACCCAGTATTTGACTGAAGAACATGAACTATCATTATTACTAGGTCAAGTATTGTAACTGCCTTTAAGATTAAAAGATCCAAGGACAAAGAAGAGAGATCAAATGTGACTAAAGAATAAAGGAATTCACAAGAGAAATTTGTTTAACGTACTATTTTGTAATGTGAAGAACTATAGTTGTCATTCATTTGTCAGTTATCTCAACATTATTTCCACTTTAGGATTTAAATTGTGTTAGTTACATTCAGCTTCAAAGTGAAGAAGGAGCGAAGGAAAATGGTCCATTGTTCATTATTCGGAATCCATGTGCAAAAAGAAATTCTAGGACACATCCACCATTTCAGTGCTCATCACAGAGGCAAGATCTATAATCAGAACTGCTTTATAGCCATGACCCAGTTGACTGTGGGCCAAGAAATTGGTTGTGTGGACTTGCTAAAAGTCATTAAGCCGTGTAGGGACATCTGTGAAAAGATTCTGGGTTGTAGAAGCAGTTCTTTGGATGAGATTACTTCTTTGTTCACTAAACACAGTATTTAGACCACAAAATAGAAATTGTAAAAAGAATAAATATATTCAAGTGTTAAAAAATCAAACAGTATCAAATGATATATAATTTAAATATCCCTCTCATACCTTCTAGCCTTCTAAATCAGACTTCTTCATTGAATCACAGAGCAGAGAATGTAATTGGAGTACTTATTTTCTCATTTCTCCTTAGGATGGTACAAAACTAGTCATTGTAGATTAAAAGTCATGAGATTGGGCTTCCCTGGTGGCGCAGTGGTTGAGAGTCCGCCTGCCGATGCAGGGGACACGGGTTCGTGCCCCGGTCCGGGAAGATCCCGCATGCCGCGGAGCGGCTGGGCCCGTGAGCCATGGCCGCTGAGCCTGCGCGTCTGGAGCCTGTGCTCCGCAACGGGAGAGGCCACAACAGTGAGAGGCCCGCGTACCGCAAAAAAAAAAAAAAAAAAAAAGTTATGAGATTAATTTTTTGCATACATGGATATGTTAGGACACCAGTGATTAGTTCTTTACAAAGAGTCCCACTTTAAAAATACTGTGGTGCTTATACATTCACCTAGCCTCTTCTTGGGTAGGCAATTTTCATTTCAGGGATAACTATCCACAAGAATCTAATGCATATACAAGCATGTATGCAAGTGAGGATCTATGCATATATATGAACGCATGTGTTTGTGTGCATGTGTGGTTGTACACCTTTTAAAATTACAAGTATGCTCTACTCCTAGCTACTCTAAATCATTGACATCCAAAATTTATATTTGGATCATTCCTTATAAGGTAACCTAAATGACTGTTTTCTGTTTTTTTTTTTTTGCGGTACGCGGGCCTCTCACTGTTGTGGCCTCTCCCGTTGCGGAGCACAGGCTCCGGGCGCACAGGCTCAGTGGCCATGGCTCACGGGCCCAGCTGCTGCGCAGCATGTGGGATCTTCCGGGACCGGGACACGAACCTGTGTCCCCTGCATCGGTAGGCGGACTCTCAACCACTGCACCACCAGGGAAGCCCTAAAGGACTGGTTTTTTAATGGATTTATTTCATTTTTAAAAAGTACCATTAATTATTTTACTTTCCCCTAACTTACAAGCAATTAATTTGTTTTTAGTCTTTTACCATAAAAAATAGTGCTGTAATGGATAAACTTGTCATACTTTTTTTGCACATATGTATGTCTGTAGGATAAATTACCATAAGTAGAAATTCTGGGGAAAAAAAAAAAGTATGTTTCAAAAGTACTATGTATTGTCACATTGTTCCCAAAAGAAATTGCTCCAATTTATACTCTAAACATCAATGTCTCTGAATGTTTGTCCTGAGTACTTTATATGCCTTTGTATATTTCATATTATGTTATTCCTAGATATTTTATACTTTTAATGCAGTAGCAAATGCAATTTTTTTCCCCTTACATTTTACAACTGTAGCTCTTTATATAGGGGAAACTATAAGAAAGTTCTTGATTTCATAGCTTTCCTTAATTCTCATTTTGTTTAGGATAGTGTTTTAATATATTATCTTGGATTAGTGTTTTAGTATATTTTCTTGTATCTTCAGGTAAGTTATAGCATCTAGAAATGATTAAATTTCTTCTTTTCAATTGTAATTGTTCACAACTTTCTCTTAACTAATTTTATTAACTAGCCAGAAAACATTTTAAATAATATTGGTGCTACTACATGTATTGTCATTTTAATCCTGACTTCAATGTTTATGCTAGACATTTTGCTTACAACATATTATGATTAAGATTTCTAATTATTTCCCAATGATTTTAAATATTGATTAACTTTCTGTTTTTCATATTCTCCACTTTGGGGATAAATAAGATAACAGAGATGTCTGTATTCTTCTTTTTTTTTTTTTTAAGTATCTGGTGTTAAGAGTACATGCCTTGCATTTGTATTAGAAATGATAAGGGGTGTTGGAGATTTAGGGTTGCTAGTTATACACACCTACTTTCTTACAGTTCCTACTAATTGCTAATTAAGGAAAAAGAACCAACTGTGGATCACTTCAGTTAATTGTAGTAAAGAAGATGACTTCAGGTCTGAGTGGGATTGGTAGAGAGGATAAGGAGGTGCATTTCAAAGTTATCTCACCTTGCATTTCAGGCAGCTGATCCTATGCGCTGCTAAGACTGGTCATTGTGTAATCTAACCAGTGCTTGCCTGGGGAAGAGATATTGAGGAATGATAGGGTGAGGGGTGGTGAGAAGTAAGTCACTGAAAGATGTTTTCTATCTTCTCTGGATACCCAAAGCTAGGCAGAGGGGAGAGAGTGAACCTCGCTTTTCTCTCCTATTTCAGGAGAGCATATCATTATGGTCATTCTGGAGAGGATTTTATGAACACGATAAACATATCATGAGCCAGGGAAAGACTGAAAGAACTGAAGACCTGTTGTGCCTCAACTGTAAGATATGGAATGATGTAGAAAAGACATGTAGCAGGGCAATCGCAAGTGGCTTGGATGAAGTTTTTGATTAAGTGAATAAAAAACGCTGTAATTGGATAGCTATTTTTCAGCAATTAAAATATTTTCTATAATAAAGGAACATGAACCGAAGGAAGTGGCATCTTTAGCCCAACAAAGACTCCAGAGACAATAGAGCCACTGCTGGATGTTGAATTATATAAGAAACTGAGGAGTAGGAAGGAATTACATGCACTCTACTTCCCTCCCTGACTACTCAAAACCATTTTGAAATGTAGGAAAAATAAGTGGCCATTAAGGGTATTGGCCAGCATTGAAGTAAAATCATGTTTTAGTTGGACAACTACTACATTGGTTTTTTTTGAAAACAACATCCAGTCCCCCTCTTCCTCTGGATGGGTAAAAAAATGAAAAAAGAAAGAAAGAAAATGAAAAAAAATATAGCCTTAAAAACAGATGAAACCCATGTAGAGTTTTAGGATCTTAATTTTTGAAAAGTCTTCAGAGTTAATTGGCCAACCAAATAGTTCACCTATCTAACCATCTCTAAATCCCACTTAATGTCACTGTATACAAAACACTATAGCTCAAAGGACACTGGTGATTTCTTCCAACCAAATTCTTCTCTTTAGTCAATCATGGTGCCTTACATTCCCTGGACTAATATCATGAAAGTCCTTTCTTTTGTATTTTCAATTTTTTTCTTGGGTGGAGAATTATAAAGTCTAGGAAGACTAAAACACTGACTAATTAATAGTAATTAGGTAAACTAATAATTTTTCCATTCTAACATATTTTTAAGGTAAATATATATTTTGAATTTAATTTCTTAGAGACTTTGAATACACACTGGAATAAAAACTTTAAAATACAACTATATTTCACTGGGGAAAGGTAATTTTCAGAAACATACTATTTTATATTTTCCAACAGATAGTGCATTTTATGTGACACATATTGTCTTAATTCATTGTACTGAAACTGTTGAGATCATTGCTTTCAAAACACTTCCTAAAATATCTGAAAATTAGAATGACTAATAAAAAAAAGATTAATGAGTATATTTCATAGGTAGTCATGTTTTAAATCTTTAATGTATGCATCATATAGTTTTATTTCTGCAATGCAATTGGCAGGAAGGTTAAACATTCTGCTCTGTAGTGTAGTATAATGTACACATCCTATTTTATGGTTATATAACATCTCATTACCAGTTAGTAGTATTCTCTGCAGTTGAATATGAACAAACCACTCTCTCCATGGGCACTAACTCAAATTGGCACTAACACTTGCTAATTGATCAAATTAGATTTCTTAACATAGCTTTTTAAAAATAGTGGTTAGTGACTAGTTTCAATCTCTTCTTCAGGTTTGTCTTGGTCTGTACAAAAACTTATTCATTTTTGGTTTGACATAGCCTGAATTGATTTTTCTTTTTAATCGACAGGCAACCTCACTTACAACTGACCTTAAATAAGAGTTTTTTGTTTGTTTTTGTTTTCTTTGCATCAAACATAAGAATATTTAGAAGAAAGGTATTACCTCAGCTATTACATCAATATGTAAGTAGATGAAAAAACACATTTGATTGCTTGAATAAAATGAGTATTATATTCAGTAACAAGAACAAGTTCTTGTATGTTTATATGATTAAAGTACTGTTATAATTAAAATATTTAGAGTTTTAGAACCAACTCCTATCCATATGAATAAACATATTTTTATTTGAGTATATCATTTGAAGACTTCATTTCACAATATGCTACTTCTTTCTCTAATAATGAGTTTAATGTTATCAACAAAAATGAAGATGAAATCATTGCATTAGTTTGGGTTTACATTTACTCATTAGTGAGAAATAAGCTACTCCCAAGGAATTTATTTTTAGCATTAAAATTTTATTTCCTAGAATATACAGTCATGTTTACATATCCCAGTAAATTGTTACCATTTACAGTTATGCTATATCTTACAAACATTATTTAATTTTAGATTTATGTCATAAAGAATGAACCAGAAAAAGGAACCTCAATATTTTGTGCTGTCTATGATGTCAATTTACTGGCTGGCTTGGGAATACTCATTTTTCTCTTTATATAGATCCATTTTCATAAACCCTACTATGACATGATCCCTTCTAAAAGTCTATAAATATAGCCTCAATTTCTTTACAGTATTGTTGAAACAAATAAATATGGCCAGTTAATCAGTTTAGTTTATCATTAGCTAAATGGCTTTTTCTACTTTGTCACACTGTCTCTTAGAAGCTTTTCCAATTTCAATTACCAGCTATATGTTGATGATCTTCCAATCTGTATGTTCAGTTCAGACCTAGCTTCCAAGGCCTATGCCTGTATTTTCAGCTGTTCCCTGCTCAGAGATAAGACATCCTTATCTAAATAAATCAGTTCAGTTCTTCTGTGATGGCATCCCATTAATTTTCTTCATAGAAAATGCTCCAAGTTCCAGCTATCTGTGTATTTGTTTGTTAATCTGCTTACTACCTACTTCATCCACTAACCTATAATATCTCATCTTGCCTGTTTTATTCATAAATAAAAAAACAGCACCTAGCATACAATAAGTGTTTAATAGACATACACTTTTGAAATTACTGAATGGATGCATCTCAGAAATTCCTAGCATACACACAAATTCCAATTTATAATTTTCCCTTTCAGACTCATAGTTTTCATTATCATTATTATTATCATCATTACTATTTTGGTTTGTTTCATTAGTTGATAGCATTGCCATCTGCACAGTTAATCGCAACTCATCCATCTCCTTAGTTCTTAAAATCTAGATGATCATTAAATCCTTCAACCTTCTGTACACTTCATGCCACTTTCTCAGTAGGTTCAATTCTGACAGATCAATGCAGCATCCTTTTAACATTTTATCTTATTTTGTTTTCTTTGATTTTTGTTTGTTTGTTTTTGCCAGAAACTCCTATTTCTCTACAAACTCTTCTTTAATGCTCTCCATGTTACCTTTTACCAAAAGAGATTTGATCTTGTCAGCTCTTGATTAAAGATCTCCACTGTTTCTTCATGAACCAACTGTTTGATTACAGTGATCTTAGCCTATATCTTTCCACCATTCTACTTCACATGGTACTTCCTCTAACCTGAAATAATTTTCTTTTTAAACTCAGTCATAAAATCCATGAATTGCCTTTAAGATTCAACACAAACACCAGTTTTTCTGTGAACATTTTCTGATACTTCAAGGGAGGCAGTTGTACATATCTCTTTTTATATATCTACTGGTGATAATAATAGTGAATTCTCTATTATGACATATCATTCCAATCAATGTTCAGTGATTGATGATAGATTAGTGATTAATAACTTAGTCTCTGCTATGTTCTGAATAATTGTGTCGCCTCAAAATTTGTAGGTTGAAAACCTAATACCTAAGATGAAGGTATTAAGAGGTGGGACCTTTCGGAGGTGATTAGGTCATGAGGGCAGAACCCCCATGAATGGGATTAATATCCTTATAAAAGATGCCTGAGATAAATCCCTCAACTCTTCCACTGTATAAGGACACAGCAAGAAGTTAGCAGTCAGCAAGCTAGAAGAGGGCCTTCACCAGAACCGTGACCTCTGACTTCCAGTCTCCAGATCTGTGAGAAATTTCTGTTGTTTATAGGCCACTCAGTCTATGATATTTTGTTATAGGAGCTCAAAGTGCCTTAGTATCAGAGGTTCTTTTTTTTTTCTTTTTTTAAATCAATATCTATATGCTTAGTATCTACTATAGTACACTTCAAGTGTTAGACTTAACTGATATAATATCGATTATATTAGTAAGTAGAAATAACTTAGTGTATGAAGATCTGTGTTTAAGTTCTGTCCATAATATTAACATTCATGAATTTAGAAGCAATTTTTAAGCCACAGTAAATTAACTTATAAAAGGAGAAATAATAATATTGATAAAATAATGCATGACCTACCTAATTCATGGACTTAGTTCTATGCAAATATATTATTACAAAGCGCATTCAGAGCATTACAAAACAAAACAAAAGATTAATCTTTATCTACACCAGTAATTTTAGGACAACAAACATAATTCCAGGTAAATGAGTTGGTAGTTATAATCAAATTAATTAGATCAAAAGAGCTCAAAGTTCAAAACTGATTGGAAAGTGTAGTTTCCTAGATATGAATATACTAATTAGATCATTGGTTTGTAGTTCTAGGGATGGACATGTTAACATGTGAGTATAAAATAATAAAATAGTTTATTTTACATTGAGACTTAGCACCTAAAATTTCCTGATATAAGTAGTGGATTGATTCTTGGTCAGAGAAACAGATCACCAAAGTGAATCTGGATAAATCATGTTATCATTCCTCAATTTCAATCTAACCATCCCTGGAGTGTAGTATAGTGCTATAACTGAAATTCTAAGGCTAGATATAGAGCATCAAAGCCAGTTATCTAAATAAGGAAATAGGGAGAAAATATTTGCAAATGATGCAACTGACAAGGGATTAATCTCCAAAATATACAGAACAACTAATATAGCTCAATATCAAAAAAGCAAACAACCCAATCAAAAAACGGGCAGAAGATCTAAATAGGCTTTTCTCCAAAGACAACATCCAGATGGCTAAAAGGTACATGAGAAGATGCACAACATTGCTAATTATTAGAGAAATGCAAGTCAAAACTATGGTGAGGTATCACTTCACACCAGTCAGAATGAACATCATCAAAAAATTCTACAAATAATAAATACTGGAGATGGTGTGGAGAAAAAGTAACCCTCCTACTCTGTTGATGGGGATGTACATTGGTGCAGCCACTATGGAGAACAGTATGGAGATTCCTAAAACTAGAGCTACCATATGATCCTTCAATCCCACTCCTGGGTATATATCAGGAGAAAACCATAATTTGAAAAGATACACACACACCAGTGTTCATAGCAGCACTATTTACAATAGCCAAGACATGGAAGCAACCTAAGTGTCCACTGAGAGATGAATGGATAAAGATGTTGTATATATACACAGTGGAATATTACCCAGCCATAAAAAAAGCATTATGTACTGGGAATTCTTGGTTTAAAAAATTGTCTTCAAGATAATCTTTTAAAAAAATACTGTAAGCATATTGTGTTTCACCTGGATCCTTATAACCAAATACAGGCAAGTGATTTTAGTGCTTCCATTTGTAGTTTTGTTTAGTGTCATGCTGGTGTGAATTATTACTAATTTAGGACCTTTCATTTGCATGAAATAATTTTTAAAAAACCAGAAATGTTTTATTCTGTAACTAACTTCAATTGAATATTAATTTACATAATGTTTTCTTGAGTTATTTGAACAGATTCACTTTTGTGAGAATTGTGTCATTACATTGTAAATCATGGTGCAGTCATGCTAAATTCAAAAGAACATTCTTGAGAATAAAGTCATGTATGTTTTTTCTCATCACTGTAATTCTAGGGTAGGTCACAATAAGTGAACCAATATTTTCATTCAATAACCATTTTTGGCTGATTTAATTAATATGAACAGCTATTTAAATTTATAAAATAAACCATTTGTCACATTAAATTGGTGTACTAATTTAAATTTAATTTTTAGATTTTTTTGTATTCAATTTCTAAATTTTTCTTTGTTTCATAGTTGCATATGAGTAAAAGCATAAGAAACTTAAATCTACCTATATGTTTGCAAATATTTAACATTTTAATTAAAATAATAACAGAATTCAACTGGAAATCTATAAAAAATTAAAGCAACTTAATATTATTCCATATTGAGGAACATTATCTTATTTAATAAAGATCATAAAACAATCTCACTCAGAGAAGTTAACATGTATAGGTGAGTTCATATGGCTAGTTGTAAGTATGGGGGAAACTTTAGCCCTGATCTTCTCACGTCAAATACATGATTCTTTCTATTTGAGCTTTTGCCTATAGAATCAGTAAACTTCATCACTTTATTATATTTTCCTCCCAGTTGTGCACTTAAATAATTATAGCAACTACAGTCTCCCTTTGATATCTAAGAAGGATTAGCTCTAGGGCCCACTAGGAATACCAAAATCCATAATGGTATCCATATTCCCATGTCCACAAGTTCCACATCTATGGATTCAACCAACCGTGGATAGTGTATTAAGTCTGTGATCTACAATTGGTTGAATCCATGGATGCAGATGCCCAGATATTGAGGGCCAACTGCATATTTATTTTAAAAAATGCATGTGTAAGTGGACTCATGCAGTTCAAACTTGTGTTGATCAAAGGTCATCTGTACTGCTATTTTTTAAAATTATGAACAGAAAATAAATTCAAAACCTCTTGTGATACCAAAAATTTAAAAAAGCAAAATTATATGACAAAAATGATCTGAAGTTAGAGGAATATACTGGGGGAAAAAACCCTACAACAAAATTTCCTGAAATCCCCTCCCCACTGTGCTAAAAAATGCAGAGAGCTTACAAAGTATCTAAAAATTACAGAAGTTAAGAAAGTAATTTATGATATAAATATATACAAATAAATATATATATATTTAAAATCTGTGTCAATATTAATGAGTAAATGTAAAAGTTCTCATGAAAATGCGTGGAAGAAAACCAGAAATATAAATTTCAAGTTTGTCTCTGGATCTCCTAGCAAGTAAGAATCACATTTTACCTAAAACAATAGTTTTTACAGATCACAAATTCAGTTTCATACACTGAAAGCACAAAAATAGAAGGTTTAAAAAATGTTTATCCAGTGGACTCTGTAAGTTATAACAAAGGAATTAACATTATTCAGGATAAGAAGAATAGTAGGTATAACTTTTTGTTTTTGCTTTGTGTTGAGCTGACCTGGAGTCACACTATGCATATTTTATGATCCTCCCTAATGAAGATAATTAATAATGTAAAATATTTCAAGAGAACTTACAAAACATACATGTAATTTAAATTAAAATGTTGATCTCCAGGCCAAATTTTTTTCCTACTTCGTGATTCACTACAAAGTTATGTTGAAAATAGACTACAAACATACATTTCTTATACATTATACCCTTTATATGAAGATGCCACTTACTAAGAAGAGTGAAGTTGAATTTCCAGTGATTATGGTTGACTTACCCAGAAGCACATATATTTTATGAAGCAAGCTTCCATTTTGACATATGTTGTATACTCATAGGGGTGAAGCTTTAATAAAATGCTTCACAATATATGATGATACTGACTCATATGAGAATAAAATCCTTTGTCTCATTAACATACTCTAACTTCAAAACCTAACTGACCCAGTGCTTGAGTAAGAATAGTATTTAAGTTCACATTACGGTTAAATTTGACTTTCCAAAATCATTAGTTAACAATAAAATCTATTCTATCCATTTTGATCACATTTACAAGCACTGATACAAATTATGAATTATTTATCCGGGCCATGCTCCATATTTATTATTTCATTCAAAAAAATTACTTATCTGTATGTACAAATGTGGACACATATACCAGAGTATGCTTATTCCAAATTATGTAAGTGGTTTTGAATTTAAAACTAGGAAAATCATGATGATTTGATTCTCAAATAATTTTTTAAAGTATTTCGAGATTTTTTTTCTTTTTTGGTGCTTTTTATCAAATTGAAGAATTTCCCCTCTATTTTCAGTTTGCTTACAGATTTTAACTTGAATAGATAGAGTTTATGAAATGCTTTTTCTTCATTAATTGATAAAAACATATAATTTTTATTTTTAGCCTCTTGGTGTGATAGATTACATTAATTGATTTTCAAATGTTAAATAAGGCTTGCATACTTAGAATATTTCACTTGGTTATGATATATATTTTTATGCATTGTTGGATTCTATTTGCTAATATTTTGTTTGGGAGTTTTGTATTTATGTTGTGAGAGATATTGGTCTGTAATTTTCCTTCCTGTAGTGTATTTGTTTGGTTTTGGTATTAGGGCAATCTTAGACTCATAGAATGAATCAGGAAGTATTTCCTCTGCTTCTTCTTTCTGAAAGATTGCAGAGAATTTGTATCATTTCTTCCTTAAATATTTCATGGAACTCACCAGTAAAACCATCTGGAAATGGTGCTTTCTACAGGCTATTGATGTTGATTCAATTTCTTTCATAGATATAGGTCTAGTCAGATTATTACTTTTTCCTTGTGTGAGTTTCGGTAGAGTGTCTTTCAAATAATTGACCCAGTTATCTGAATTATCAAATTTCTGGGCATAGATTCATGATATTCCTCTATCATCCTTTTAATGTCCATGAGATTAATAGTGATGACCACTCTTTCATTTTTTCTGTTAGTAATTTGTGGTTTCTTTTTTAAAATTTTTTTCTCAATTTGTCTGGCTAATAGGTTATTAATTTTATTTAACATTTCAATGAACCAACTTTTGGTTTCATGGATTTTCTCTTATTAGTTTCTTGTTTTCAATTTCATTCACTTCTGCTTTAATTTATATACATTTTTTCTTCTGCTTCCTTTTAATTTCCTTTTCCTTTTCTAGCTCCCTAAGGTAAAAACTTAGATTATTGATTTTAGGTCTCTCTTTTGTCTAATACACGCATTAAGTGCTATAAATTTACCTCTAAGCAGTGCTTTTGCTGCATCCCACAAATTTAGATAAGTTGTGTTTTAATTTTCATTTAATTCAAAATATTTTAAAATTTATCTTGATGCTTGTTCTGTGGCCCATGTATTACTTAGAGGTGTATTGTTTAATCTCTAAAGATTTTTGGGTTTTCTAGCTATCTTTCCATTATTGATTTTTAGTTTAATTCCATGGTGATTTGAGGGATACATTGTATGATTTCTGTTCCTTTAAATTTGTTAAGGTATATTTGATGGCTCAAGACTAGTCTATCTTGTTGAATGTTACATATGAAGTTGAGAAGAATATGTATTTAAGAAATTTATTTCTGATAGTTCTGGAAGCTTGGAAGATCAAGGTGGCAGCAGACTCAGTTAAGGTAAAGGATGTCTTCCTGGCTTGCAGATGGCTACCTTCCTGCTGTGCTCTCACATGGCAAAGAGAGAGAGAGCTCTTGTCTCCTCTTTTATTTAAAGGGCACTAATCCCATAATAAGGGCACCACCTTCATAGCCTCATTGAAACCTAGCCCCATCTCTAAATACCATCACCTTGGGAGTTAGGGCTTTAACATATGAATTTTGGGGAGATAGAAACATTTAGTTTATAAAAGCCACTATCCTGATTTCTAAGAGCATGTGTTAGATGTCCTTTATTGTATTTTATATTTGTAAAAAAAATGTTCCTATAGTAAATAATATTTTACCTTTATCTTCTGTTCAAAAAAAATTGTGATAGCCTTTGAAATGAGGAAAACAAAAATAAAACAAAAACTGAGTACCCAGGGTCTATACTTCCAGATTTCCCTCAAATTTCCATTCTTCTTCTCTCTCTACCTCCACTGTGGAAGAAGCCAATTTTGTATCTACTTTCACCTTAATTTCAACACTCTTGATATGTGGTGTTTTGATTTCTCCTTTGAACTGGTTGTAACACCTTAATGACTCCCTCATTAATTGAGTTACACAAATTTTTTGGCATGTGCTTATTTTACATTTCTATGAGAAATATGAGTTTAACTTTTTAATAAAGATTATCCTATAATAACTTGAGAGGTTTTTCACAGAAATTCCTCTTGTATTCACCTGCGCCATGAAAGTTGTATGCTGGAGAAGCACACGGCATATGCAGCTGTACACCAAACATGCCTTTTTTTCCTGGTTGCCAGAGATAAATCCAAACCATCAAGAAAACTTTACTGATTCTCTGCTAGTCATTAGTTTTTTTCATTTTTTATTTTTCTCCCTTATAAGCTGGTTTGTTTTGTTTTCGTTTTGTCATTTGCAAAAGACATACGTTAAAAATGTCTCTTATTTAAAATATACAAAAACTCTTAATAAGGAAACAAACAATCTGCTTAAAAAATGGGTCAAAGTATTTAATAGACATTTTACCAAAGAAGATGTACAGATGGCAAATCAGCATAAGAAATGATGTTCCTCATCATATGTCATCAAGGAAATGCAAATTAAAGCAACAGTGAGATACCACTACACACCTATTAAAATAAACAACATCTGGAACACTGATAACACAAAATGCTGGAGTAACAGGAACTCTTGCTTGGCAGATTCTGACAAAACTAAACATTCTCCTAACACATAATCAGGAAATCATGTTTCTTGATACTTACACGAAGGAATTGAAAACTTAAGTCAATCTTCACCAGGACATATGTTCTGTGACCAAAATTTCAGACATGAAGGGGAAAGGAGAAGCAAACAAAAGTCTTAATTTCTGCCTAGGCAAATATTTTATTCTATATCACAATCATCCTTTATATTAAAGTCTGAAAAAATCAAAAATTCCCTTGATCAACTAATTTGTAGACACAAAGAATGTGTTGCTGCTGTAAAAACTATGAATGAAAATGTGCTATGTACATTGAAAGGCAAAACTATGATGAGTGGCTGCCAGGGATTCAGGTAGAGAAGTAGAAGGGATAAATACATGGAATACAAGGCATTTTTAGGGAAGTGAAACTATTCTGATATTGTAAGAGCAGATAAACGGCATTATGATTTTCCAAACCCCCTAGAACTCTACAACACAAAGAGGGAATGCTAAAGTAAACTAGGGACTTCATTTAATGATAATGTATCCATATTAGTTAACCAATTCTAGCAAATGTATCACCTAATGCAACATGTTAATAGTAGGGGAAATTGAGTGGGGAGGGAGTATATGGTAACTTTCCATATTTTTTGTAAACTTAAAACTGCTTTTTACAAAATCTATTAAAATTGTGATATACTGTCTCAATACTTGATATAATCATATGCAAAAATTGGAAAGTTTGCCAGACATTGGAGTTAAATAAACTTTATCAAAATTTGGGAAATATTTTTTAACTCAACTTGGTTTCACTCAATAGCTAGTAAAATAGTAGATTTCTATTTGTTTATTCTACCTATTTATATTCTATAACTATGTCTTTGATTTTCTTTTCTATTTTTACTAATCAATATCTGCTATTTTAGTTATTATTGATTATATTTATGATCTACAGAACTGCTATATGTGGGAAAATATTAGACAGTATACCATCAAAGTTTCATTTTTAGGAATAAAAACAAAGGTCAATGTATAATGTTATTTAAGAAAAGTTCATCCCACTGCAAAATGGTAGAAAAATTACTTCTACCATTTAATATAAGTCTAGAAGAGAGGATAGGGTCCGAATGACCAGATAACTCAAAACCACTTTACTGTCGGAACTATAAAGTACTTTTTAATGAATATAGTTGGAAAGTCAGAAGAAAAAGGGAATGATCATGGATAAGCCACTGATTTCATTTGCTTGTGAAATAAGCAAAAGTATTTGGCTTTTCCACTTGGAACTTAACTGTAAAATTGTGTGTTAAATTGGTTGAGAAAATAGAGCAAGTAAACTATCTAGAATTGCAATTTGATAGACATTCTTCTTTGTATTAAAGTAAGAAGATTTTATCTTTAAGTTACTCAGTGCCCAGCATACTTAACTTCTTGTATTTATCACCTTATAAGTTGAGACAAAAGGAACTTATGAAAATGTTATCTCTAGATATATTAAGCCCAGTGTGCAAAGATGATTCATTATACAAAAGCAGGGCCAAGCTTACTTAATGAAAATTTCCCTAGGATCTCACTATAGTATAGAGATACAATATGCTATTTATACAAAGGCTTCTGAATAAAAACAGTGACAGAGTTTCCTCAATTGAACATTCCCAACAGACTATTCCAGCACATTACTTTTAGGGCCCTTCTGGGTGTCTGTTCCTCAGTTTCTGATCAATGGTAGCATGCTGCTGTCAGAAAACTTTCTGGGGACACTACTGCTGTTTCAGACTCATGTACAGAGATCCCAAAGTATATGAGAGTTTACATTTCCTTTGTTCATCCCGCAGCCAATGACTGTCAGTATAGAATTGTGAAAGCCGACTTCACTTGACTCTAGGATTGATGATGGGTCAACCTTAATGGTAAAGTTATACTCTAGGATTTTCTGTAGGATTCAACTTCACTAGGTCTTCCTCAGAAATAGCACCCTTGCTTTCTCTAACATCTGTTGTCCTGCTTCTCATTCGTTAATAAGTCACTTCCTCAGTATGTCACTCGCATATGAATCTTTACTTCAGTATCTGCCTCTGGGAAACTTTATCTAAGACAGTCTCATTGTTCCACTCTACATCTTATTCAAGATTCAAACCCAGAAATATAAAGAGAAACTAGAGGAGAGATATAAATAGATGTAAATATACATATAGGTATGAGCATATACATGTATACATGTATCAGTGTATATATAGAGAGAAAGAGATATAGATATACAGATATATCTATATATCTTTTTTCTTAGTGAATTTACTTTAGAAAACTTGTAAATTCCTTTTCTGTACCTCTGCACCTTTCAGATGTAAACCCTTTAAAAAGCCTCCTGCCACTTTCAAAACCCAGGAATGTCTTTCTCGAGGACCTGGGGAGCCATCCCTTTGAACTGTAATTGTCTAGAAAGATAGCACCCTGTTGTACAATTTCTGTGGGAGCATAGGAGCCTAACTTCTCTGCATGTCTTGCTCCAAGTTGTAAAACTATCTTCTGTCTTAAAAGATATGAGAAAATATATGAGAAGTTTATTTTGCCTTTGGGTAAATCCAATTAGCAAACACAGTGCCCTACCATCCTCCAGTACTTTTCCTTTAGCTCACTACAGTGCTTAAAAATCCTCTTGCCCTTTATTTCAATAGAATTTTGTTCAGACTGAAATGATGTTCTCTCTCCTCGGTTGCAGTAGCCTTGAAAGTCATCCTTGCCTGTTGAACTTTGGTGCAAGTTTTGCTGTAACAGTGATCAGAACTGGCTTTTATTGAGTGGAATAGAAAGATATTTAAGAATTTTGAGCAGATGGGGGGCATGATATGCTTTGTGTTTAATGGAGTGCAAAATATAAGGAAGGAAGGCAAAGACATGAGTAGTTAGAAGAGTTGGAAAGATATTACAATAATCCTATCTAGAGTGACAGTGGTTGGATGAGGAAGGTAACAAAGGAAGTGAATTATCGTATGTGGATATATTTTGTAATTATAGCCAAAATGCTTTGTTGGTGGGTTATATGTGTGGTGTGTCAAAGAAAGAGAGATAGAGGGAGAGAGGAGGAGTGAATGAAATAGTGACAAAGAGAGACAGAGACAAAAGAAGACCAGTCATTGGTGACTCCAAGATTTTCTTTCTGGGTTTCATTTACTAAGATGGAAAGTTCACAGGAGGAACACATTTGGGACATAGAAGATCAGTTTGTCACATATTGAATTTAGTTGCCTCTGAGATAATGAATAGCCATTTGGACATTATGAATTTGAATTCAATGAAGACATCAAATTTGGGAATATAAATATGGCAAATATCAGCCTAGGAAGTTATTTAAAGAGAGGAGATTCAGTGAAATCACTAAGGAAGAACAATAACTATTCAAAAAAAGTGTCCAAGGATTAACCCTGAGGACATTTCAGCAGAGAATTAAAGAAGAATCAGCAAAGGGGTTTGAGCGCTCAGAGAGATAGGAAAAAAATAGAAAAGGTATATTTTGGAAAGTAATTAAACAAAGTGTTTCAAGTGTAAGAATGTAATCAACTTTACCAAAAAGTTATTAAAGTTTAAATGAAAAAAGTCCTGAAAAATTGGTCTTTGGATATAGCGAGATTTGGAGGTCACTGGTGACCTTGATATGAACAGTTATAATGAAATTCCGGTGACAAAAGGCTGAAAGGAGTGGGCTGAACAAAGAATATAGGGAGATGATTTATAGAGATCAATTATAGAAGACTCCTTTAATAAGTTTTATGGTAAACAGAAAGAAACAAATGGTTGAAAATCTGGCATGAAAACTGGGTTAAAAAAGGCTTATTTATGTTGGGAAAATAACATCTGGTCTTTATACTGCTGGGGATGGTCCTGTAGAGAGATTGATATTACAGGAATCAGACAATGGGATTTCTGGAGAAATGTTCCCATGTTCCCATGTAGTACAGAAAAGATGAAGTATAATGTAAAATGAAGGGGCTACCCTTTGCTAAGAGGACAGACAGTTCATTCATTTTGACATAAAGCATAGAAGATATGGGCAGAGGTACAGATAAGTATAGGAAGTAGCAGGGGGTTTGGATTTTCTCTTGTGATTGCTTCTTTTACTCAGATCATATTTTGAGAGTGAGGATGAGGAAAGATGTATGTTAAAGAAAAGGAGAAGTACTGAAATGGTCACTTAGGAGAAGGAGGAAGAGAAAGGACTAAAGAAATATTACAGAATTGCCTGTAATAGAAGTGTTAACACTTCAAACTAAGAAGAAATGTTACTTGAGGTAGGTGATCATAAATTTAGTCAGAATGGTTGTGTGTTTTTTTCTATCTGTGTTTCTCTGTGTGATACAGATGTTATGTGGGTAGAGATTTGATTTATACAGGATTGTAATTTAGCCATATTAGTACAGCAGAGCAAAAGATGAGAAAGGAATTAGATGATATGTAATGATTAAACATAGGATTAAAACTGTAAGCAAAGAAAGGAGGCTAGAAGCGAGAGGAGGGATATTAGTGGAAGCAATGCTTTACAGCTCTCAGTAAGACTGAAAGTATGTTTAATGAAGAAATTGGGCAAATGGGAGATGGTGGCTGGAGAGTGAGGTGCTTGAAATTGAGTTAATTGATAATGACAGAGCTACTGATAATGCCAACATCTAGTATAGTCTAAGATGGGGCTGGAGACCTGACAATTGGAAGAGAGAACTTCACGAAACTGAGAGACTGTGGTAATAGACACTGAAATTACTGAGATTCATGACAGTGGCTGTGTTGGAGAGACCATCAGTGTGGCAGGAGCTAAAGTCTTTATATCAGAAGGGAGACTGACCCAAGGATCAGCAGATAATTAAAACAAGCAATAACAGTTGGTGGTAGAGTCTGATTCACAGCTGAATAACTTTTTTTTCTGGTGAAGAGAGAAAGAACAATTTGAAAGAGACAAGGAAGAGCAAGGAAGAAAACTACCCACCTTGAGTTTCAGTAGATCAAGAAGTATGGAAAAAACAAAACACTGACACTTTGTCATTGATACAGTCAACTCAAAGCAGAACCAGGTTTCAGAGTGAAAAAAGATGAAAGGATTGTTCAAGGAAGAATTGAAAAATGTCACAAACTTTGCTGATGACTGACTATGAGTTATAGATGGCTTAGTGCAATATTTTGGTAGTTGATAAGGTTTGTAAGATGGAAACAAGGAACTCAGTGTATAGAATCCTATGGGGACTGAAATCCAGGCAAAAGAACTGATCTATCAGAACTGAAGTTCTTGTGCTAAATGACAGAGACAGGTTTAAAAGACATAATGAGATTATACCTTTTGTTCCCAAGAGAGACAGTGGTGGGGAGCAAAGAATGTTAGAAGGGAAAGAGGAGTGGGTGATCTGGCCAGAAGCATTCAGTGTTCAGAGGGTCCTTCATGACTCCTGGTGACAGGTACCAAGACTGGCAAAACAAAGATCTTATTCCAATAGCACAGGCTCCCTTTTTGTGATGGAAGCCTTGAAATCTCTGTGTCTGAGAATGGGGACCTCTATTTTGACTGATGTCAGTTGAGGCTTACAAGCAGCTGATCTAACTTTAAAGGGATGGACACTCTCTTGACTCCTGCCAATAAGTACAGTATTAATTTGAACTCTCCTCTGAGATCCTAAGTGGTATTTCCTGCAACATACTAATGAATAAAGACATATATGTAGGAAAAGGTAAATAAGATGTTATATTGCATAGCAAGTAAAATTGTAAATATTCTTAGTATATTTACTTAATCATATATATTTATGGAGTGCCCATGGAATGCACACTGGCTAAATGCTGAGGGAACTATGACAGACAGGCCCACTGGCACATCTTCCCTCAAGGAAGACTTGAAAATAACAGAATATATCAGAGACCCCTAACCTAGTTTAGAAAGTTAGGGAAACTCCATCTTCTATGTTTTATTTTATAATCCTAACAAGTTTTGAGTAGACTATAAGAAAGGAAATATTTTAAAATAAATTACTATTTTCAAATACCCAAAGGTTTTTCTAAGTTACTCAAAAGAACTGGTTCTACTAGAACATTTTAGTAACTGAATAATTTGCAAAGTGTTCAGCTATTCATTCAACAGATATTGTGGAAATATCATATTGTGTACAGTAGAATGAATATGAAATATTTTTGCTCTCTTAGTACTCAGAGGTTATTAGAAGAACCAATTATAGTAACAAATAACCCTAATACTGAATGATAGGTATAACCTATTAGAGCTCCAAGAAAGAATTGCCCACTCACTCTGGCACAAGGGTGAAAGGTATTAGAGGGGATTGCCTCAAGAAGACAATGTCTGACTTATGTTTTAAATGTTTACGTTTAGGAAATCCTCCCTAGCAAATCAATAGACAAAATAAATAACATTCATTCCCTCATTCTGTCTGTCTAATAAGATGCCAGTTTCGTTCAGGTGCCATATCTCCCAAATATAGTCATGACGCACAGTTTCCACTGCCCTACTCAGACCTTCAGTGGTGAGTCTGATTATTCTGGAGATAATCCCTTTCCTCTTGCATGTGACTGGTTCAGAAATGATTATATTACCCAATTCTAACATACCTAGTGGTATATAAGAAAAAATGTACAGGTGGTTATCTGGCTCCTGAAGGAAAATCACAGAAAATTATGGTAGCTTTTATTTTTTTTAATATTGCTGTGTGTATATATGAGGCTGAATAGCTACTAGGCTGGCGATGAAGCCAGTACCAAAAGTGGCAGAGCTGAGAGATGGAAAATACCTAGATATTGCTGACATTTTTGTTCGGATAAGTTGATCAACTCTGAAATCTATCTTATTTTGGGGATACTTATTATTGGCAATAATAAATATTATTTAAGCCAGGTTGAGCAGAGAGCTAAGACATATGCAGCAGAATTCATCCTAAGTTCAGTCACATGTATGAGGAGATACTCAGTTGTTTGTTTCATTAAATTCCAACAGATAAAGCTTAGTCATAGCAGAAGTTGTGTTATATACTCCTTGTGGATGATGGATAATAAGGAGTCCAAACTCACATAGTAACTGAAGGTCACCTGCTGAAGGGTGCAGAGTAAGATATCAAGTTTAGACTTCAAAGAGAAATTCTTGATTTTAGGAGGAAAAACTGGAATTAGGAAGAAGAGTAATAAATTAATGCAGTAGTTTAGGCAAATAATATGTCTGAACTAGGGAAGTAGTAAGGGAATTATTTAAAGGTAAAGTATTATGAAAGTTTTTAATGGGTTAAAATCATCAATACATGATTGATG
Source organism: Tursiops truncatus (assembly GCF_011762595.2). Taxonomy (NCBI): domain Eukaryota; kingdom Metazoa; phylum Chordata; class Mammalia; order Artiodactyla; family Delphinidae; genus Tursiops; species Tursiops truncatus. Next base: position 59,770,197 of record NC_047038.1, on the reverse strand, counting down.
GCTAATTCTGAGTGATAAGGGAGCAAATAATGTCAGGGATTATTTCTTTTTTTCTTCCTTGGATTAGTTAGAGGATAGAAACATTAGAAATTTGATTAGTTTCAAAAACTAGTTAATGGACTGAAGTTATTTTTATAATGTCTTCTGAAATCTGCATTTATAAACTTAAAAAAAAAAACTGTTTCCATCTTTTTGACATGTTCCCAACTAAATTTTAATTTAATAGTTAAATTTAATAGTCCCTGGCTAAAATTCTGAATTTTACTTTCAAATCAATTGTTATTTGAAATTATTTTTACTTTTTCTAATTGTATTCATTTCACATTATAGGAACATTTACAAACATTGAGTCTAAACACATGGACAAGTTTAAATATAAAAATGGAATGTTTCTACTGCATTTTAAATTTGATATTTTGGAATCTGGATAGTTCTCATATATTTTAAGAAAAAAACATGTTGCAACGTTTTTCACATATCAGTGTTAGAACACTTTCTATTTTCTGTGGACTGTGAAATTCTTAACAACTTGGAATGACCACTTTACTGGTCAAGATATACTTCAGTGACCTGAAATCAATGCCCATTTGTCACCACTTCTTTTCATTTGACCTTCCTACTTCCCATTGTCACATTGTTTGATTATGTAGCTAAGCATCAAAGCATGTCTCACTCAATGTTCTTGGCTAGATTATCCAACCCTGACTTTTTTGTATTAAAAAAAATCTTTAAAGTCCAATAGTCTACCAGTGGATTATGTAACAAATTGTTAGGTCTTTAAAATGTGTTACCAATGCCTAGAAGATCATCACTGTTTTTCTTTATTCAAAGATATAACGACAATGTTTATTCAAGCCATTATGCATGTATATGAAATTCAACATATGTTGTATTTCTTCATGTTAATGGGAAGAATCACATATAAGTAGATATAGGTAAATACAAAAATTTCAATGTCTGAATAGGCTCTGCAAAAATATTTTATTAGGTATTTCTAACAAAAGCCCTCTCTGTTCAAACAAGTTTGCTAATATACAATAGAATATATAGAAGGCATGTCCTGATCCCTCAATTTCCTTTGAGACGGCTTTCTTGCTTCCTAAGCCAACCATGTAAACCTTGCTGGGCCAATCATTGTACTGCTGGCATCAGAGATTTTTTCAATGGCAAGCCCAAAGCCTAGGTGGGTCTGGTTAAAGCCCTTTACCAATAAGAGAGAATGCAAACCTACATATGTCAGTGGTCCTTTTCATACTACACAAAGAGATTCCCTCTATGGAATGAAGCCAATATATAGAAATAAACAGAAAAAGAAATAAAAGAACAATAGCACTTGATGATATAAATTTTGCTCTTGGATCCAGACATCCTATAGACAATTTATGCTATGGACTAATTTATACAATAAATTTATGCTTTAGAAAATTTGAGTAAGGGTTGTGTTATTAAATTTCTTAAAAAGCTCTGGGTATTAGAATATACTTCTTTATAACATAGGACATCACAGAAACTTTTTAAGGGTAATTTGCCTCATGAATCTCCAAGAAGGTTGACCAAATTTATTTAACTATGGAACTTATTTTCTTTTCCTGAGAAGAACACATGTTAGATTATATTGCCTCATAACTGTGCAACTAAAGCCTTGCACTAAGCTAAATAAAAGTCAGTCAGGCAAGAAGGTCACTGATACATGTGCTTGAAAATTTGACATTAGGTTCATTGTTGTTTTCATCTTCACCATATCTTCAACAAAGATATGATTTCAGAATAGAATAACATAGATATTAATAGGTTATAAATTAGACTGGCTTATTCTGAGCAAAGGAGTAGGAAAGCAGGGATAAAGAGAAGATCTGGAAAGAAAACGTACCTATTTTAAAAGGATAGGGAATATATTTTTCTGTTCTCTGAAAGAGGGAGTCTGGAGCTCTACACATTGTCTCTTGACTTGATTCATCACAACTTGTGATACGGTGACACTACTGATCTTTCCTTCACTCACAGTGATAATGGGAAATAACAATAGCAGAAGTATTAAGTTGTAACAGATAATAGGAAAGATAAGCATCAAGTTACACAGATATGATGTCTGATTATGTTGATGGAACAGAAATATCAAAGACACATCAAAATGCTTAGATTATTGTCCACGTAATTCATTCACCAGTTATGGTGGCAGAGTCAAAGGCTAAGCATGAGCACAACAAAGACTTTCATTCACATAGACTGTCTAGTTGCTACTCCTGAAGAATATCAAATATCAGCAGAAGAGGCAAATATCAAACCCTTGATGCAGTAGCACCCGTCAAGGAGAACAACTAAACACTTTGTGACAAGTTGATCTTAACAAGGGCAATAATTCATCCTTACTGAGATCACTGTGCATTACAGGTCTGGGTTTGCCTTCATTTCCTGCAGTGCCTCAGCCAGCAATTCTATTGGAGAGCTGAAATATTGATTGCTACCATAGGATCCAGCCTAACATTCCTCTGGAGAAAGATGTTCATTTTATAGAAAGTGTGACAATGCACATATAGGTAAGGGATCCATAGTTACATATAGCATCAACTGTAAACTGCTTACCTGGTAGATTATTGAAATGGTCTCTTAAAGGTTTGACCCGGGCACCAGTCTAGAGATGATCCCTTTCACTGTTGAGAGAGTATCCTTCAATTTTCAGTATTATGTTTGATCCAATGGCCATTTTACAATGTTATTAGAATACATAGATCCAGAAATCAAAAAAGGATAGAAGAAGGGTTGGTAATTTTACCATCACTCTCAATGACTCACTTGGGGAATTTGTGATTCCCCTACAGCAGCTGTAGTATAGTCCCCTGGGGACACTAACATTTCCCCATTCCCTAAAGATATGCTTTACATGCTGCATGGTTATTTCGGACTCTACATAGAATTAGACCAGCAGACAAAAAAAAGTTTTAATAATGTGTGGGAAATTAGCCTTGACTATTATGAAGATCAAGAGTTTGATGCTACGTAATGGGAGCAGAGGTGTATATGTCTAGGGCTCAGGGGATACCCTGTGATCTTTCTTTTTTTTTAAATTAATTAATTAATTAATTTTTATTTTTGGCTGCATTGGGTCTTCGTCTCTGTGTGAGGGCTTTCTCTAGTTGCGGCAAGCAGGGGCCACTCTTCATTGCGGTGCGTGGGCCTCTCACTATCACGGCCTCTCGTTGCGGAGCACAGGCTCCAGATACACAGGCTCAGTAGTTGTGGCTCACGGGCCTAGTTGCTCCGCAGCGTGTGGGATCTTCCCAGACCAGGGCTCGAACCCATGTCCCTTGCATTGGCAGGCAGATTCTAAACCTCTGTGCCACCAGGGAAGCCCCCTGTGATCCTTCTTGATGCCTGTTGTCATCAGCAATAGCAAATAGGCCATGGCACCATATGAACCTCATAAGGGCAGAGCAGTGAGGGCTCAGACACCTTAGGGATAAAGGTCAGGTTCATGCCACTAAAAAACCACTGTAGACCAGCAGAAGTGTTGTCTTCAGGTGAGCGACCCTGAGAATGAGTAGATGAGAAGGAGGATGATGGTATTAGTCGTGGTCTCAGGCCTAGTACACACATCTAAGAAATTGTGACCTTGAAAACTTGCTTAGTGGTCTATTGTCTTTATCATCATGAAAATAAGAGTTTAACTAAATAAATTTCAAATGCCCTTCTGACTTTGTAAAGGTTTAATAGTGTATAAAAGCTATGATATAATTGTTTGTTTATATAGTGCTTGATACCTAATAGGCACTTTTCCAAGTGCTTTCACTATGTTATACATTCATCCTGTAAGATAGTCACTATGGTGGTTGTGGTGATGATGATGATGATGATGAAGAAGAAGAAGAAAAAATTATGATGATGATTCTCACTTTACTAGTGAAGAAACAAAGACCCAAAAAAGTTAAGTAATATGGCTTTGCTCACACAGCTAGTAAATGGCAATTTAAAATCAGAAGTCTGGCTGTAAAGCTTGTGCTTTTAATCAATGATTGCATAAAACTAAATACTAACCACTTTAATTTTTCTTTCTATTGAAAATATTGAATTTCTTTTTTACTTAACATGCTTTTGATATTTTGTAGATAATTTAATGAGTGACAGATAAATGATTTATGATCATTCAATTTGGGCAAACAATATATATCTTCCAGAGAGTAAGGCTCTGTTCTACCTCCCAAGAAAATCAGGTGTTCAAATAATTTTAAAATATTTTAGGGATTTTTTTTTATAAGAAATTAGCTCTCTCATCCCTCAAGATGAGAGAGCTAACTTCTTTGCTGTCCAAGAAAGTAAAAGGAATGTCTCCCTCCAGAGCAAAGACTGAGCATATTTGCTATCACGTCCCTTATAAACTCAGGGTTTCTCTAAGCTCAAGATTTCTGAGCTGTATCACATCTGCCTGGACATCTGCATCCCCCCATTTCCTCCATGGAACTTGAGAGCAAGAGGATCAAAAGGGAAGATGATGGTCATGCTGCCTGCTGTGCCATGAGGTATAAAGTACTTTGTTCTGGCTCAGGACAGAATCCTGGTCATTCAAATGGAGGCAAAGTCATCCATCCCTTATGAGTTTTCCTAATAACTTGAAATTTCTTACTAAATTTTAGTGTTTTAAATGTAAGCACATTTGTAAAATATTCTCTTGGGCCCTGAAGCTGTCAGCTCATTAATATTGTTGTTTTGTTAATTAGTTTCAATAAAATTGTTCTTGCTACAAATCCTAAGTATAGATGCCAGGTTTGTACAGGTTTATTTCTGTGAAACTTTGGGTATAATTTCCCTAATTTGATTTTTTAGAAAATGTTGGACTTGGTTATATTATGTTTTGACTTCATGTTGGGAATATACTTCCTGCTTTTTAATTTTGGACTTGGCTCTGTAACTTGCTTTGAATAGTGCGAGGTTACTTTTCACATGCCTACTTACTAAGTTTTGGCCTTTTGCAAATCTATCATCACATAAAAGTGACACCACCAGGTTAGCTGCCGCCACTCCAGCCTGGGACATATTGGGTTAGCCAAAAAGTTTGTTTGGGGTTTTCTGATGTTAAGGAAAAACCCGAACGAACTTTTTGGCCAACCCAATAGAATTAGCAAACATGATGCAGACCTAAGCCTAACCAAGGATCAGGAGCCAAGCCCAGATGGAGCTTCAGCTTGAGCAGAACAGCTCAGCCAAACCCAGCATAGGTTGGCCAACCCCCTAGCGAACCTGCATCCTGCCTAATGAGAATAAATGAGTATTGGTGAGTTCATTCTTCAGAAATAGCTGGCTCATAAGAATATATACAGCGAGGGGCAGGGAGAAAGAGATTGAGACAGAATGAGAAAAAAATTGAGATAGATTTGAAATTTTAGTAAAAGCTTTTTTGCCCACCCAAATCATATTCTTCTTTCTTAATAACAGAAATCAAATTAATTTAGGTATCCACACCTAGGGAAGATGATTTTTGAACTTTCAGGACAGTTGTTCATAATTATGAGTTTTTTGCTTTATTTTTGTTTTATTTGTTTTGCTTTTCTTTTGCACATGGAAGAATAATATTTAGAGGATGTTATGGGCTACATTTATTTTTTTTCACAAACTTGAAAGTGTGAAAGCAAGTCTCAGACCAAATTCTTCTGCACATAGATCATATATTAATAATGAGGCATATAAACACACTATCATTTAATCTATTGTATAACTTCATTCAGTCCCACCAGCCAGCTCAGTGAATATATGAATACATACATACATAGAAACGTACATCATCCATACAAAAATCAATAATTGATATTTAGCATTTGCTGATTTCCATGATGTAAATACTCTTATTCTGGCCAAAATTTTAAGCAGTAGATATATCTCTCTGTGTTGCACTGGGAAGAGAATCTAACTATTGGTGCTTGCAAATTGGTACAAACTGACAAGAGCACATCAGTCTTTAAACTCACTTTTAACGAAAGGTTTTACTCAAGGTAACATGACTATTCTAGAGGCTGAGTTCAGTCAATCTTATAAAAGGGACCAGATACCCACTGTTTTCTATATTCCTGTTTCTGGACACAGAAATATTTCCAAAAAAAACACCTTGCATAGCATTCTGAATGGTAAAAAGTGAAGGGCTTCTAAATTCTTATGCCTCATTCATGCAAACACAGCTAGTGTCACTACAATATTTTAGCTGATCCATACACGTTCACCAATTCACTAATTTAACCAATTATATTCAATTCATAATATTGATTTTACTGATTAATGAGCTATCAATTTGTTCCATAAAAATCTATTTCAAACTTTGATTTCATTAATTAACAACATCTCTGGCACTGCTCAATGACAAATATAGCTGGATTGTGGAATTAGATCTCAGATTTAATAATGATTTCAGATTATAATTACTGGAAAATCCCTGGATGTAGATTAAAACACACACACACACACACGTGCACACACACACTAGCACACATAACACTATAATTTACATACTATATAACAGTGACTGCCTCCAGATGTGGAATAAATTTGAATAGCCTAAACCAATGACAAATATTTTTGTTAACAGGGATTGTTCTTTTGAATCATAATTTGATTCAGTTTGGGCAATGAGAAGAGGCCTGCTACAGGATAACCAAGAAAAACATCTTTGCTCTTAAAAAGCAAAACATGGAAAATAGATATTCTGTTTTTCTGTTTTATGTTACACCTCTAGATGGAATGCCAGGAATTATAATAGCCGTATTGTGCCTAGGATGGGAGCTAAATTAAAGGGCAAAATAAACATGCTGTGGACTGTACAACAGAAAGATGGAAAGAACTTTTCTTAATGATGGCATTGACAAAGAATTAGAAGCCTGACTAGCTTTCTAGTTCACAAGTTTTTAATATAAGATAATACATTTACATAATTTTAAAGCCATATTTAGATTACCTTTTTGTAACCTGGCTAAAAGACATTCTACCTAATGTAAATTTGTGTCTGTATCCTAAACAGCCTGATTTTCATAGTTTCTCAGAGTTCAAGATAAAACCATCAATTTAGGGAAGCAAACTTCTAAATAATTTTCATTACAGAATGGTTAGATGTAAGAAGAAGAATAATCTTTACTATCTGGATAAAAATTCATTTTGATGGTATCATATTCCAAAATCTAAACTGGCATAAATCTGTAATCACATATACATATATTAGATGAATATTGAGAAAGTAAAAAAAAATTGATATGTCAGGTATATTTAAAAGCATATCTTTAGGCATTATCCCTGACACTGTGGATGGAGTAATTGATTTTTTCCCACATATTTAAAGATTATTCTATATTCAAGACAAATATTGTTAGATGTCTGAGATCTGCTATTTTAATAGTTATGAAAAGTCATTTGTTTTGTAATATATTACACCTTTTCTCAGTTACTAGAGTGGAATATATTTACAATTTTTAATATTCCCAATTTCTTTGATTTTGGTTTTAGAAACAAAACAGGAGTAGTATTTTCTTATTACAGTTTACTCCTGGAGATGTTGGAAAGGATTAAGTCTCAAAATTTAAAAATCATGATGTTTCTTGTTTTGCCACAACATATCAAATATACTTTCAGAGTGTGTTTATTTTACTGTTAGTTCATTTTGATATCTTTTGGTAAAGTTCTACCTTGTGATAAAGAATGGAAAACAACACTCTTAAAAACTGTAAGATTAGAGCGAAGGATGGCTAACAGGAATGAATGGAGAAAAAAATTGTTTCACAGATAGAGATCAGCAATAACATCTGAGAATATAAAGCTTAACCAGATCTTGTTCCCAGAAAGGAGATATAAATGCTTCAAATAAATAAGAAGTGATACTGAGGCAGCCATAACATATCAGGGATAATGACTGAAGCAAAGTTTCAACATCCGTAGGCCTGGGTCTTTCCACATTCCATCCACATACCTGCCAAAAAAAGAAAATTACATTGAAAGGAGGGATCAAAGAGACATCAAGAATATAATTTCTTCTAGGACACTAAACTAGTCTCAAACAATGGCCCCCAACACGTCCTCTCTCTGTATGTATATATGCCATTCCTCACATCAAGAGGTGGAGATCGGGCTTCCCTGGTGGCGGAGTTGTTGAGAGTCCGCCTGCCGATTCAGGGGACACGGGTTCGTGCCCCGGTCCGGGAAGATCCCACATGCCGTGGAGCGGCTGGGCCCGTGAGCCATGGCCGCTGAACCTGCGCGTCCGGAGCCTGTGCTCTGCAACGGGAGAGGCCACGACAGTGAGAGGCCCGCGTACTGCAAAAAAAAAAAGAGGTGGAGGTTATTTTCTCTGTCCTGAATCTGGGTAGGCCTTGTGACTCGTCTTGACAAGGAAATGCATAACAAGAAACATTAACAGACTTTAAAACCCAACCTTACTTTAAGGATTGCCAGTTTTCACTACATGCCTCTTAGAACTGAGCCACCATGCTCTGAGAAGCCCAGGCACATAACATGGTTAAGAGGAGAGGTGTTTCATTTGACAGCCTCAGCTGAGCCCCCAGCTAATTGTCTGCAGCAACGATCAGTGCGTCAATGAGCCAGTTTGGATGTTCCAGACGAGTCAGTGTCTTAGTTGACTGCAGCTCACAGAATCATGAGAAATAGTAAAATTGTTCCTATTTAATCCACTAAGTTATGTAGTCATTTTTGATACAACAATAAATAATTGAGAAAGGCTTCACAATCCACCTCCTATAAGGATTCATCATTTTCCACTTTGAGAACTATCAGTTCTTAAGATTTGAATTGACCTGTCTTTATGATCTTACTATCTGACTGAAGACATCTGTAAAGTTAAATAAAATAAATAAATGGCTATTTGCAAGATACTGTGCAAGGAACTTGGCGATAGATAATGACAAAGATTGCTCTCCATATCTTGTAGTGTTATGGAAAGCTTGATGTAAGCATGAAATGCTTTATGCATATATTAAATTTATATCTGATAGAGAGTGCAGATGTTAAGAAAGGAAAATCTGAAAAAAATTTGGAAAAAATGATGAATGATAGAAAATTAAATGGAATTAAGTTGAGAGGAAAACACCAAAAATGTGTTAGAGAAACCCCAAATTATTTCATGTCAGATATTATTTTTAATTGAGTATATTTTCAATATTATATATATATATGTCATTATATATACTTGACATAATTGATGTAGTAAGAATGAGAGGTGGAGAGGCAAGTATGGACAAAATCTTGAAGGGTGTTTTAAACAACTATTAAGTTTGGATCTTTTTGTGCAGCTATCAGCCATTTTAGTGTTTCAAGAATGTAGTTATCATATTTCAGTCTTAGAAAAAATTGTATGGTAAAAGCAAAAAATATTCAGAAGTGAGGTACAGTATTTCCACTTGTGCTCATGAGAGGGTCAGAGTCTGAAGTTACTTTCCTGACATACATTCTAAAAAAAACTTGACAATACGTATGAAAACAACAGTTGTCAAATATCAGGCAACGACCAGCACAGAACAGTAGTCTCTAAGATAAGGAACATATAGGAGCCAAGCTGTACCATTGCGCAGACTCTCTGTGGGGAGGCAGTTTTCAGTATGTGATGCAGGGAGGAAAAAGGTGATAGGCTCACTGAATTGAGGAGACAGAGATCTGAGTTCAAGGAGACTGAATGGACTAGAATATTTACAGAGTACAATTCCAGAGAGGAGAGAGGTATAGGGAGAAAGCATTCCAGAAATTTGCATAGGGTTACCTCTTAGTTTTTATCTATATGCCAATCTGCATATGCATGGCTGAAAACCCATGAGACTGGGCAAGAATTTATAAGAAAACAATTAGAGATATGAAAGACAAACCATTCCCAGAGCTCAGAAAGAGCTGGGAATTGTTTAAAATTCTTTTAGTGAGAAAGTAGAGAACTTGTTATTTATATGACACATTCACTGCACATTATAGAATGCCTGAAAAACATTATTTAACAGTCTTTAAAAACAACAACAGGGACTTCCCTGGTTGTCCAGTGGTTAAGAATCTGAACTTCCACTTCAGGGGGAGTGGGTTCGATCCCTGGTCAGGGAAATAAGATCCCGCAGGCCACGTGGTGCGACAAAAAGAAAAGGGATTTCCCTGGTGGCGCAGTGGTTAAGAATTTGCCTGCCAATACAGGGGACACGGGTTCGAGCCCTGGTCCCACATGCCACAGAGCAACTAAGCCCATGCGCCACAACTACTGAGCCTGCACTCTAGAGCCCTCTAGCCACAACTACTGAAGCCCACATGCCTAGAGCCTATGCTCTGCAGCAAGAGAAGCCACCACAATGAGAAGCCCGTGCACCACAACAAAGAGTAGCCCCTGCTCGCCGCAACTAGAGAAAGCCCACACACAGCAAGGAAGACCGAATACAGCCAAAAATTAATTAATTAGAAAAAAAATCACCACCAGCACAAAATGTATCATTCAACAACAGAAATTTAATTATGTCCTGTATCAAGAAAACAACAACAACAAATGAAGAAGTAGGACAATATGATGTATAACCAGAAGAAAAATCTATGGATAGAATCAAACCTAAAAATGAGAGATATGATGAAATAGGCATGTAGACTATGCTAATAAATATAAATTTTACTATGCGAACAAAGCTTTAAAAGATAATTGATTGCTTCAAGCAAAATATTACCAAAACTTTGTGAATTTCAAATATATGCATTAGTAAAACATCAATATACCTCAAAATATGGAGAAATGGGAGTATACTATTGTAAAGCTTCATTATACAAGAAAAAAGAATAAGAAACACATGAAAAATCAACAAATATGAAATGCAGTTGAAAATTTCAACACCCCTTTCTTTGTAATTGATAAAAGAAGTAGACTTTAGAAAATCAGTAAAACTATAGAACATTTGAATCATATCACCAATGGAGCCAAATTTACATTTGTGTAACACTGTACCCAACAACAGAAGTACAAGTACATAGTGACATTGATTATGATATACCACATCCTGAGCCATAAAACAAATTTTAACAAATTTTAGCAAGTTTACAGAGATTGAATTTATACAAAATATATTATCTGATCACAATTAAATTTAACTAGACATTAATAACACAATTATATTATAAATATATTCAAATATTTGAAAATTAAAAATGTAATTAAAATCCATAAGAAAAAGAAAAACTCAAGATGAATTTTTAAACATTCTGTACTGAATGAAAATGAAACAAATCAAGTTAAATCTATGCTTAGAACTTTATAGCTTTAAATGCTTATATAAGAAAGAAATCAAAGGTTTTCCATATTATAGAAAAACAAGAAAAAAATAAACATAAATTAAGTGGGAAGAAGAAACAACAAAGAAAAGGAGGGAAAAATCCCCAAGACTTGAAAAAATATGTATGTATGTATACTATCATATCCTACCCATCTTCTTGGCTCTTCCCATAAACTGTTGTAGACTTGCCCTTCTCACCTATTATCTGTTTATCAGTACATAGAAATAAATGTTCATAAGCAGTAAACTAACAGTTAAACAGACATATATTTTTAAAAATTTTTATTGAAATATATTTGATTTGGAATGTTGTGTTAGTTTCAGGTGTACAGCAAAGTGATTCCGTTATACATACATATATATTATTTTTTTAACATTTTCTCCCATTATAGCTTATTACAAGATATCGAGTGTGTTTCCCTGTGCTATACAGTAGGTCCTTGTTGATTATTTTATATATAGTAGTGTATATATTTTAATCTCAAACTCCTAATTTATCTCTCCCCCCCTTTGGTAACCATAAGTTTGTATTCTATGGCTGTGAGTCTATTTCTGTTTTGTAAATAAGTTTGTTTGTGCCATTTTTTTTAGATTCCACATATAAGTGATAACATATATTTGTCCTTCTCTGTCTAGCATACTTTACTTACTATGATAATCTCTATTCATGTTGCTGCAGATGGCATTATTTCATTCTTTTTTATGTCTGAGTAATATTCCAGTGTGTGTATACCACATCTTCTTTATCCATTCATCTATCAATGGACACTTAGGTTGCTTCCATGTCTTGGCTATTGTAAATAGAGCTGCTATGAACATTGGGCTACATGTATGTTTTCAAATTATGGTTTTCTTTGGATATATGCCCAGCAGTGGGATTGCAGGATCATATGGTAGCTCTATTTCTAGTTTTTTTTTAAGGAAACTCCATACTGTTCTTCACAGTGGCTGTACCAGTTTGCATCCCCACCAACAGTGTAGGAGGGTTCCTTTTTCTCCACACCCTCTCCAGAATTTATTGTTGGTAGACTTTTTGATGTCGGCCATTCTGACCAGGGTGAGGTGATACCTCATTGTAGTTTTGATTTGCATTTCTGTAATAATTAGTGATCATGAGCATCCTTTCATGTGCTTTTTGGCCATCTGTATGTCTTCTTTGGAGAAATGTCTTTTTAGATCTTCTGCCTATTTTTTGATTGGGTTGTTTGTTTGTTTGTTTGTTTTTGATATTGAGGTGTATGAGATGTTTATACTTTGGAAATTAATCCCTTGTCAGTCACATCATTTGCAAATATTTCCTCCCATTCTGTAGGTTGTCTTTTTGTTTTGTTTATGGTTTCCTTTGCTATACAAAAGCTGTTAATTAGATCCCATTTGTTTATTTTTGGGGTTTGTTTCCATTATTCTAGGAGACAGATCCAAAAAGATATTGCTGCAATTTATGTCAAAAAGTGTTCTGCCTATGTTTTCGTCTAGGAGTTTTATAGTATCCCGTCTTACATTTAGGTCTTTAATCCAGAACATTCTCTAACACCATACAGCTAAACAGTCTTTGAACTCCACTTTAGGTTCTGTGTACTACGTTGCCTACTATTGGTTTGAATTCATTAAAGGACATTTACCTACCAATATTATTTGTAGTGTTATTAGTAATAATAGCAAAATGGAAACAATTCAGGGGAAAAAAAGCTTTTCAAGAAACTTTTAACACCTTTATGAAATGATAATAAATTATGATTAGCTAATAGCTTTTGAATCCACAACTACTCAGTCTTTCATTTTGGTGATAAAGTTCTAAGGTAAAAATGATAAACTTTTATAGAAATGTGAAAACACTTTCTGTAGGCAAATTTGATAAGTGTTTGAAAAGCAGTGGGTAGCTTGAAATATAATAGTTTTTAGTTCTGCATCTGGCTACACAAAATACCCACCTATGAACTCAGAAATATGAAATCACATCTAGACAAAAGTTACAAACAATTTGGCTATATGTTTTGCTAGATGTTTCTCTAGAGGAAAGAGGTATTCATTTCTGTCAATGAAAGTTAATTGTTTCTTTGGCAGAAATATAAATAATTGTACCTATAGATTTTAAAACACAACAATATTTTGTTCCATTCATGTTAGGGGTGTGTGTGTGTGTGTACCACATCTTCTTTATCCATTCATCTATACCATTACATCTATACCAGGTACAGGAAATTTATCAGAATTGTAACCAATCTAGGAAAATAGACACATCACTTCTTATATTCAATATTTTTTTAACAAAGCCTTGCATGTGGTAGCTAATGCATAAGTATTTGTTGACTATATAAGTGTTCTGAAGACAATAATAAAAACTTGAAATATTGTTACTGTAATGCAAGAAGTTTACAATATATCATTTTAAATGACTTATGAAAAAGTAATGACTCAAACTGAAAAACCAAACCAGGAAAAGAAATAAATTTTTAAGAAGATCAAAATGGTCTTAGAGAAACTATTAAATATAGAGGATAAGCAAAGAGGGGACAACATGTGCATAATGGAAAGCTACAAATTAGGAAATTAAATCTAGAGGACAAATGTGCAATTATATACTCTTGTGTATATAAGAGAACTTGGCCTTTTAGAATAACTGCCTTGTAATTAAAATTTAGTATATATGTGAATAATTAATTTAACTTTATCTTAAAATCTTATTAAACGTATGCATGACACTACAGCATGGAAGAGAAGTTAGGTTCACTCTATTTGTAAATTTCATTTATTATATTTATAGGAATTATTTAGGTACCTAGAATATGGCTAAATCTGAAAATCGAATTCTAAAGAATAAATAAAATATATTGACTATATAAATTTTGTTTTGAGTCTGTTTTGTAGATGGGAACAAAATTTCTCAAAACTTGTTAAAATTTGCTAGATACGTGCATAGTCTCCCAAGATTTGAAAGCTGAGTTTAAAAGTCTAAGATGGAGGTCAAGTTTTGGAACAACAACTTTCATAAATTGAATGCTAATTGCTTAAGTTGCTTAATAGGCTTTTCTACATTCAGAAACCATCCTTGAGGACAACAAAATGTGCACCAATAGGCTTGTGGAGTTTTAGTTTTTAGGACATAATTACACCCAAGAAATTATAGATGTGGCTTGTCTGGGAGGCTTTCCTAGAAGGTGGTTATTTACCTTCTTTATTAAAATAAGAAAAAGAGCACTTGCACATTGTAGAAAAATTTTTTTTTTCCCTTTTGCTGTAACTTCCTGTGATAAGTTGTCTGTGAAACATGCCTACTGCTTAGCAAAAGGTACACAGCTCTACCTTTCATTCTGCACTGTAGAGGTAGTACAGTACTGAGAGAGGAAGCAGAGTTCAGAACATTGGGGCCAGAGGCAATGAGCCTGCATCATTAGCACTTCAATGGATCACTCTAAAGGAATTAGCATCAATTTGAATGATGTCTGCAGTGCCCTCTTCTCTGGGAGCAACTGCTCCACTTTCCCCTTTTTCGAACTACTTACTTGAAAGAGACAACTATTTCTGAAGAGGTGATTGGAGGAGCCAGGACAGACTCCCACAACAAGAAACCTGTGAGGGAGGAGTGATAACTTACTTTTCAAGGAATGTGCATTATTCTCACAAACATACATATATACTGATAGACACTGGTATTTCAATATGCAAATATGTATGTTTTCCTTAATACAGGGAGTACACTGTTGATTAGAAAAAAAGATTTCAAATCTAAAGCTCAAACAAAGGGGAACAATTCAGAATGTTAAATCTGAAAAAAACCTTCGAAGATTATTGACGCTTGTTCTCTCATTTTAGAGTCTGTAGCACAAAAAAGTTAAATAAAATTTCCAATTTTATACCTAACACGCTGCTAGTCTGGGAAAGATATGTTTATCTTCCAGTTCAGTGTTTATTTGTATTTAGCAACTATAGAGCTAAGATTAAGCTGTTTCTCTGAATACACACAAATTAGATGACAAATGTATAATATTCCTACTGGCTTTACTCTCAGGAACCCTATTTGGAGTGTGTCTGTAGAAACTGCGCCATCACTGTTACATTTCTTCCTCTTATGTAACTATATTCATGTTTCCACTAAATTTACAAGTAATGCATGTGCCTTTCTCGCCTACTGTCCTGTTGCACATAGACTTGTCCTCATTTAATTTATTCTGATATACAGGATTTTCTTTAAAAAAATATATTTATTTGGCTGAGCCAGGTCTTATTTGTGGCACACGGGATCTTCGTTGCTGCATGCGACATCTTTAGTTGCAGCATACGGGATCTTTTAGTTGTAGTATGTGGGCTCTTACTTGCGGCATGCATGTGGGATCTAGTTCCCTGACCAAGGATCGAACCCAGGCCCCCTGCATTGGGAGCACAGGGTCTTAACTACTGGATCACCAGGGAAGTCCCAGATATACACATGGATCATAGAACAGAGAACACTGAGCATACCCATAGCAAGAAAATATGGTCTCTGTGCTGTCTTCTTTAGCTCCAGGGGGAAATCCTATTCTTTTCCCAAATCTCTTCCTCCTGACAGAAAGAACCAGGCAATTATGCAACCTGATCCATGTCCTCAGTCATTCAGGTGACTTCCCCTTCTGATAAGATCTACGTCTGGCTCATAAGAGTTTGACCAACTAAGACTAAAGAAAAATGGGAATTCAGACCAGATTGGCCTATAGGGTTTTCAACATAGCAGAGAGCTTTGTCCTTTTCACAAAAGAACCTCTTTCCCCACTCTCCATCCTGTCAAGCGATTCCTGCAGGACCTTGTTCCCAATGAATTTCATAAATTATGGCTTTTAAATTTATGTGTGGATAGACCAAGAAAAGCTCTTCTTATAAAATTTAGTGAGTGAAAGGTCAAAATACTTTGGTTATATGAGGAAAAGACTGTGTATGTAAGGTCATGGGTTGCTTCTTGGATTTTGCTATTTTATTCAAGGATGTTGCTTTATTCAATTTGTAAGCAACAATCATGGAGTGGCTATATAATCTTGTTTAGATAGGTCAGTAATTGGAGAATTTAAGGACCAGGAATCCCTTGGAAGGCCTCTGAAGACTTTTTTTAGCCAGAAACTCTTAAGGGAATCCCATTGTGGTTTTTAATATGTCATTTCTATATTTTGCAAAGTGAAAATACAGGTGAAAAAATAAACATTAAAATTGTTAAAAATTAATATTATTGATTAATAGAAAATTTGCTCTAATAGTGTACAAATATTATCAAAGAAACTCTTATTCTTAGAAATAAAGAGTGCTTAAATTATTTTGTTACTTTTAAATAATACTGATAGGAAAACAATCACATCTAATGTTTGCCTATGTCCTTAATTAATTCCTCAGGATCAGTTCCTATAAATAAAAGTGTTGAACCTAATATAAATCACATTTTAAGATTTTGGTGCATATAAGTAAGTTTCCCTTAATAATTATCGTTGATTCATGATTCCCAGAATAGTGTATGAAGAGCCCCTTTACCCTCCCAAATGCAAATGACCCTTAAACCATACAGGAGTTAGGGGCACAGATCCCTGCACAGTCATGTAACTTTATAGTCAGCCTTATGTATCAGCAGTTCTGTGGCCATGGATCCTACCAATCATGGATAATGTAGTACTGTGTTACTCTTTATTGAAAAAAATGCAAGAAGACCTCAGACTTCCCAAAAGGCAAGAAACTCCCCATGTACCTGGGTAGGGCAAAAGAAAAAACAGAGACAAAAGAATAGGGATGGAACCTGCACCTCGGGGAGGGAGCTGTGAACGAGGAAATGTTCCCACACACTAGGGAGCCCCTTCACTGGCAGAGACAGGGGGTGGGCGGTGGGGAAGCTTTGGAGCTACAGAGGAGAGTGGAGCAACGGGGGTACAGAGGGCAAAGCAGAGGGATTCCGCACAGAGGACCGGTGCTGACCAGCACTCACCAGCCTGAGAGGCTTGTGTGCCCACCCGCCGGGGCGGGTGGGAGCTGGGAGCTGAAGCTCGGGCTTCGGAGGTCAAATTCCAGGGAGAGGGCTGGGGTTGGCTGTATGAACACAGGCTGAAGGGGGCTAGTGTGCCACAGCTAGCCAGGAGGGAGTCTGGGAGAACGTCTGGAACTGCCTAAGAGGCAAGAGTCCATTGTTTCCTGGTGCATGAGTAGAGGGGATTCAGAGCACCGCCTAAACGAGCTCCAGAGATGGGTGCGAGCCGTGGCTGTCAGCACAGACACCAGAGATGGGCATGAAATGCTAACGGTGCTGCTGTAGCCGCCAAAAAGCCTGTGTGCAAGCACAGGTCACTGTCCACACCTCCCCTCACAGGAGCCTGTGCAGCCCGCCACTGCCAGGGTCCCGTGAACCAGGGACAATTTCGCTGGGAGAACACACGGCACACCTCAGGCTATTGCAACATCATGGTGTGCTCTGCCGCCGCAGGCTCACCCCACATTCTGTGCCCCTCTCTCCACCCATCCTGAGTGAGCCAGAGCCCCCTAATCAGCTGCTACTTTAACCCTGTCCTGTCTGAGTGAAGAGCAAATGCCCTCAGGCGACCTACACATAGAGTCAGGGACAAATCCAAAGCTTAACCCCAGGAGCTGTGTGAACAAAGAAGAGTAATGATAGTAAAGATGATCCAAAATCCTGGAAATAGAATGGAGAAAACACAAAAACGTTTAACAAGGACCTAGAAGAGCTAAAGAGCAAAAAACAAGGATGAACAACACAATAAATTAAATTAAAAATTCAGTAGGAATCAATAGCAGAATAACTGAGGCAGAAGAACGGATAAGTGACCTGGAAGATAAAATAGTGGAAATAACTACCACAGAGCAGAATAAAGAAACAAGAATGAACAAAAATTGAGGACAGTCTCAGAGACCTCTGGGACAACATTAAACGTACCAACGTTCGAATTATAGGGGTCACAGAAGAAGAAGAGAAATAAAAGGGACTGAGAAAATATTTGAAGAGATTATAGTTGAAAACTTCCCTAATATGGGAAAGGAAATAGTCATTCAAGTTCATGAAGCTCAGAGAGTCCCATACAGGATAAATCCAAGGAGAAACATGCCCTGGCACATATTAACCAACTATCAAAAATTAAGTACAAAGAAAACATATTAAAAGCACCAAGGAGATAAGAGACCTCTATGCAGAAAACTGTAAGACACTGATGAAAGAAATTAAAGATGATACAAACAGATGGAGAGATACACCATGTTCTTGGATTGGAAGAATCAACATTGTGAAAATGACTACTACCCAAAGCAATCTACAGATTCAATGCAATCCCTCTCAAGCTACCAATGACATTTTTCACAGAACTAGAACAAAAAATTTCACAATTTTTATGGAAACACAAAAATCCCAAATAGCCAAAGCAATCTTGAGAAGGAAAAACGGAGCTGGAGGAATCAGGGTCCCTGACTTCAGACTATACTACAAAGCTACAGTAAACAAGACAGTATGGTGCTGGCACAAAAACAGAAATATAGATCTGTGGAACAGGCTAGAAAGCCCAGATATAAACCCACACACATATGGTCACCTTATCTTTGATAAAGGAGACTAGAATATACAGTGGAGAAAAGCCAGCCTCTTCAATAAGTGGTGCTGGGAAAACTGGACAGCTACATATAAAAGAATGAAATTAGAACACTTTCTAACACCATACACAAAAATAAACTCAAAATGGACTAAAGAACTAAATGTAAGGCCAGACAGTATAAAACTCTTAGAGGAAAACATAGGCAGAACACTCTTTGACATAAATCACAGCAAGATCCTTTTTGACCCACTTCCTAGAGAAATGGAAATGAAAACAAAAGTAAACAAATGGGACCTAACGAAACTTAAAAGCATTTGCGCAGCAAAGGAAGCCATAAACAAGACAAAAAGACAACGCTCAGAGTGGGAGAAAATTTTTGCTAACAAAGCAATTGACAAAGGATTAATCCCTAAAATATATAAGCAGCTCAATATCAAAAAAACAAACAACCCAATCCAAAAGTGGGCAGAAGACCGACCTAAAGAGACATTTCTCCAAAGAAGATATACAGATTGTCAACAAACACCTGAAAAGGATGCTCAAAATCACTAATCATTAGAGAAATGCAAATCAAAACTATAAGGAGGTATCCCCTCACACCGGTCAGAATGGGCATCATCAAAAAATTTACAAACAATAAATGCTGGAGAGGGTGTGGAGAAAAGGGAATCCTCTTGCAGTGTTTGTGGGAATGTAAATTGATACAACCACTATGCAGAAGAGTATGGATATTCCTTAAAAAACTAAAAATAGAACTACCATATGACCCAGCAATCCCACTACTGGGCATATACCCTGAGAAAACCATAATTCAAAAAGAGTCATGTACCACAATGTTCATTGCAGCTCTATTTACAATAGCCAGGACATGGAAGCAACCTAAGTGTCCATAGACAGATGAATGGATAAAGAAGATGTGGCACATATATACAATGGAATATTACTCAACCATAAAAAGAAACAAAATTGAGTTATTTGTAGTGAGGTGGATGGACCTAGAGTCTGTCATACAGAGTGAAGTAAGTCAGAAAGAGAAAAACAAATACCATATGCTAACACATATATATGGAATCTAAAAAAAAAAAAAAAAAAAGAGGTCCTGAAGAACCTAGGGGCATCACAGAAATAAAGACGCAGATGTAGAGAATGAACTTGAGGTCACGGGAGGGGGAAGGGTAAGCTGGGGGTGAAGTGAGAGAGTGACAGAGTGACATGGACATCACTACCAAATGTAAAATAGATAGCTAGTGGAAAGCAGCCTCATAGCACAGGGAGATCAGCTCGGTGCTTTGTGTCCACCTAGAGGGGTGGGATAAGGAGGGTGGGAGGGAGACACAAGAGGGGGAAGATATTAGGATATATGTATAGCTGATTCAATTTGTTATACAGCAGAAACTAACACAACATTCTAAAGCAATTATACTCCAATAAAGCTGTTAAAAAATAATAAATTATAAGGGGGCTTAATCAGCAAAAGGCCATCCAGCATGTCACTCAGAAAAAAAAAAAAAAATGCATATAAGTGGACCCACACAGTTCAAACCCATGTTGTTAAAGGGTCAACTCTCCTTCTACATGTACGTTCCCAAATACTTCATAAATTATGTGGATATTGAATTGTGTTTTATTGTTGTTTTTACTATACTGTTTGATAATTTTACATTTATTTGAAAATACGTGTTATTTCTTCTTTATTGAGTTTATACTTCTTCATATTTTCACAATTTTCCATTAGAAAGTGTGTCCTATTTTAACTTACTTGAAAAAAAATTATGTTGTAGATTTTCCTATTATCTCTAACATGCAATGAAAGAAAATGTCTCAATATGCCATTTGATTTTAATTTTTTTGTACTAAAATATTTTAAACTTATTATTGATCACATTTGGCTTGTTTTTCTCTTTTGGGTTTCTACCTTTGCAATGTAGAAAGTCCTCCCCTACCTTCCACCTTCTTAAAAAATATTTTATATCCTTTTATGTTTTAATGTATGAGGACACAAATGCTTAAAAAAATTAAAAATGAAACATTAAAAGTAAGAACTCCTTCAATTACATTAAGAAAGTGAAAAGGCACACTATAGAGTAGAAGAAGTTCACAAAACAGATAAAATCTGACAGCCTTGTAGCTAGAAAATATGAAGAACTCCAGTAAATCAATAAGAAAACAAAAGTAAAGGGAAAATTCATGAAAGTTGGGAAATTGTCTTTAAAGAAAAAATAATTTATGGCTTAAAATTACTGAAATTTATATAGAGGTATGCTATGATCTGAATGTTTATGACCTGCTCCCCTTTCCCCCACCAAATTTATATGTTGAAATCCTAACCCCCCACTGTGATGGTATTAGGAATTGGGGCCTTTGGGAAGTGATTATATCTTGAGGTTGGAGCCCTCATGAATAGAATTAGTGCCATTAAAAAAGAGGCCTTAGAAAGCAGCTTTGCCCCTTCTGCCACATGAAGTTACAGTGGAGAGATGGTCATCTAGGAAGTGGGCTCTCACCAGACAGCCGATCTGCTGACACCTTAATCTTAGACTTGTCAGGTTTATAAACCATCCAGTTTATAGTATTATTTTGTTATAGTATCCCAGACAGACTATGTGTATCACTCATTTATGATGATAAAATAATATAAAACTTATAAGTACTAAAAGGCTGAAAATCAGCTTGGACTGAGGAAGAAAAAGGTAGCCCTGACTTTATGCCATGGGGAAGGATGGACAGATAATGCCAGAAGTAAAGTTAACAAGAAAACTTGTTTCTCTTAAGGTCAAATGGAAGTTGTAAAATGTCATTTGAACCCCCTAAGTGATAACTTCTTTCTTACTAGTGATGCCTCAGAACCATTTGGCTTCTTAAATTCATTACTATAAATCCAGTTGCTAAGCTGCCTACATTTCATGACATTACCCCATCTTTGGTTATTACCCTCTTCTACTCTTGCTTAAGAAACAGAATTCAGTCCAATCTGTTTCCTAGTTTAGGCTCTCCTTGTTATCCCTCAGCACAAACCCAGAGCTTACAAAAGACACTTCCCTTCAACTCTTGTGAAGCAGCATCTCTGGGTTCCTGTGTAGCCTCTTCCTTCCCTGCATCCAAAGTAAATCTGATGCTGTCAGACTAGAACCTTATTCTGGTGTTCTTGGCTGATTAGGCTTTAAAGATATAAGCATGATGCCTCTTAAGAGCTGTTTTTGTGGGTTTTTTTTTTTTTTTTTCTGTTATAAGACTAAAGAGTTAAATATCACAGAGTTTGAAGTGAAAACAGAAATATATTTCTGGAGAATCAAGTTAAATTTAGCATATAAGATAGGAATATCAGTTTAAAATATGATAGTAAATAATAATAATAGAACACACTCATTAATGAATTTGTATTGTCAATGAAAATATCAGTAGTCAAACTAAGAAAGAAATGGATAATTTTATTCAATCCAACCTGAGAATTATAACCCAGGAGACAGTCTTTCAGAAAGCTCTGAGGACTGTTCCCCCCATTAGAGGTCAAAACACAGTTATATGAGATTTTGAGACAAAGGATTATACCTCAAATGATGTGTCAACAGTTCACACAATTCAGATCTGCACATGTAAAGCCAGTAGTGGGCCATCATGACCCCTTACAAGATTAAGAAGGAGGGTTATCTCCTAAGGAGATCTGGTTATTGAAGATGCACAACACACAATAAAGGGGAGAGAGGAGGCCCAAATGGGCAAAGAAAAATTTTATGTTTAAATTTTTCTTGTTTTGACATAAAATATGAATTTTATTTCATCAGTAGTTATGCATAAAATTGTTTTGGTTAGGAATAGATGGCTACCAAAGTGTAATTTAATTTTAAAATAAGTTGGTTTTCTGTAAGTGTCTAATTACAAATACATGCTAAACCTTACTTCTTTTATTTATACTGCATGAATGTGTTGCAGGAAAGAAAGTGGGGCTCGGAGGATGGTCACATCCCAGGTCTCAGGTGAGTCCCTGGGATGGCCGCCAAGTGTGGGATCTTGGCTTCCTGCAGGAAAGATTTCAAGAGCAAGCCATAGTAAAGTGAAAGAATGTTTATTCAAGGAGATACACACTCCACAGACAGATTTTGGGCCATCTCGGAAGGCAAGAGGGCCCAGGGTATGGGGTTGTCAGTTTTTAGAGGGGTAGGTAATTTCCCAGGCTAGTGAGTGGGAGGATTATTCCAACTATTTTGGGGAAGGGGTGGGGATTTCCAGGAATTGGGCTACCGCCCACTTTTTGACCTTTTATGGTGGGCCTCGGAACTGTCATGGCACCTGTGGGTGTGTCATTTAACATGCTGTTGTATTACAGTGAGCATATACAAGGCTCAAGGTCTAGTGGAAGTTGACTCTTTTGCCGTCTTGGACCTAGTTGGTTCTAACCAGTTTATGTCGTGTGCTCAATAGCTGTCATTCTTTTAAACGTTGTGCCCTGCCCCCTTCCTGTACACTCAATGAAAATTTTATTTTTTTCAGGATGTGTGCTTATATTGCTTAGAATAATATAATGATGAAGTCTGATGAAACAGTATTAGGTTAAAATAAATATTTTGAGAGTTATTATATATTATGATTATAAATCTCTAATTTCTTTGCCTTTTTTTCTCTCCTTAACAAAAGTATTAGAGTAACAAAAATATTACAGTAACCAATAATAGAGTGGAAAGTAAATCTCCCATTTATTATGTACTGATGTAACATTTAAGAATATGATTCAGGGTATTACTACACTGTATACTATTTTTTGATAGGATATTTAAGGTAAATAGAGATTCTTTATAAATTTACAGGGAAGAAAGATATTCGATCTCTGCATAAGTGGAAATGAATACAAATTTTAGCACTCTTTATTAGCGTCTTAATTCTTACTTTTCTTCCTTGTTTTCTATGCCCTGAATACCAAGCACTTAGTTGGTAATAAGTACTTTAACAAGAAAATTGCTTCTTTGCTTCAGGTCAGTGATCAGCAATAATTAAAGTAGCTAAAACACTAGGAAAATAGGCTAGGAAATAGAAAAACATGGTAACTCGATCCAGTTTTAAGTTGTTAATTAAAATAAGCAAAGACACTTGCAAAATGAAATATACCCTCCAATCAATAAAGTGCTATTGAATACCTTTAGCTTAATTTAACCCTTATTTTTCTTCATGTTTTACATTAAGATCTAACTAAACACATGGTAGAGGGATGAATTTTGCTTTGGTCCATTTCATCAAGGAAGGTATCAAACAACTAAAAATTAAAAATGACTGGCATTCACCCAGTAATCTGAGTAGGGTATAAACCTTCCAGGCAGAGACAAGAATAGGATTAAAGGTATTTTGACTATAAGGTAGACCAAATTGAGAATCATCGGGTTTCTCTATTTGGGGAAAATAACTCTGTAGAAAGAATTATTTGAAGAAAAAATACTATATTAAAGATATTTTATTCATCTTTTTCTGTTCATTTATTTATTCTTTCAAAAAATATTTGTTAGGCATTGTATCAGTCATAGAGATACAATAGTAGGAGAAACAGAATCAGGCCCTATACTGTGCGGGTAAAATATTGACTAATAATAACACAAATTTATAGATATAAACTCATGTATATGCCACAGAGGAAAGAATATGGAACCATATTTTTTGTAACATGGATTGTATAATATGGATTAAATAGATCATTATATTTTATAAATATTGATTAAAACTTTGAGATGTAGAATGCTAGCTGAATTATGTGATGCTTTTAATAAGTTGTGATTAAACAATTCTTAGACACCTGACAATCCTTCTTTGAAAAATACACATTGTAGTGTTCTGTTCAAAATTCAAAAATACCGTAATAAATGATCACTGGAAAATGAACTTTCAAATCAAAATATTTTAAAAGAATAAAAATGTGAAAAGGTAACATTAAAACAGTTTTTCAAGACACTAGTTTTTGTTAGATTTCCAATTTAAGTAGAGAATAGAAGTTCTACAGAAAAATATAGTCAACTCCCAAATTTATTTAATACTTTTTTTTTTTTTTTTGCTTAACAATAATCTGAGTGGGAATTGTTAGAATAAGAACTTAAACACTGCATGCACCCCAAGGTTCATAGCAGCATTATTTACAATAGCCAAGTTATGGAAGCAGCCCAAATGTCCACTAACAGATGAATGGGTAAAGAAGCTGTGGTATATAGATACAATGGAATATTACTCAGCCATAAAAAAGAATGAAATTCTGCTATTTGCAACAATGTGGATGGACCTAGAAAGTATTATGCTTAGTGAAATAAGTCAGAGAAAGACAAATACTGTATGTTATCACTTACATATGGAATCTAAAAAATAAACTAATGTATAACAAAATATTTAGAAACAAATGCACAGATATAGATAACAAACTAGTAGATACCAGTGGGGAGAGGGAAGGAGGGAGGGCCAAGATAGGGATAGGGGATTAAGAGATAAAAACTACTACATATAAAATAGATAAGCAACAAGGATCTATTGTACAGCACAGGGAAATATAGCCATTAGTTTATAATAACTTTAAAGGGAATATAATCTATAAAAATATTGAATCACTATGCTATACACCTGAAAGTAATACAATATTGTAAATCAGCTATATTTCAATTAAAAAACAAAATGAAGTTAAGCACTAATCAATATCTCCATTGAACTCACAATTTGGTACTTACATGTGACTTCCTTAAGTTTTTGTAAGCATGAGCATTTTGAACAGAAGATCTAACATCTGAGGTTTAATAATAGCCCATGATTGTATGTTTATGCCTTTAGCTGTAAATAGCTGTGTTACAGTAAACCAGCTCTTCAGAATAAATTAAATTTACAAAGCCATAATATAGCATTTGCTGATTTTTACAGTATAAATATTCCCATAATGGCCAATTTCAATCTACTGAACATTTTCACTGAAACTTGGAGTTGGGAGAAATGTAGACAGTTGGCATTTGCTTGGTTCAGTACAAAACTGCTTTCATCTTTTAAGATACATCTCAACCTAGTAAATCGATATATGTGTGCCCAATTTATTTCTAAACCTATTGCAGAAGTTATAATATTTGGAAAACTTTTAAAATAATGTGGAAATTTAATATACAGTATGACTTCATTCTTTTTTTTAATTCTCCATCTCATTTGCAAGAGACAAACTATTTTCATAAAAAGTGAGTTTGTATTATTTTTTTCCTCCAAAAAAATAACAAATAACAGTCAAAGACAGTGCTCACATTAAAAGTTTACAGAGTTTTGGCAACTCACACCACTCTTTTGGCTTTCTTCCCATGGAGGATAATGTTGAGCTACATGTTAATTCTTCTTGGCACCAATTCTGTTGGTTTTAGCTTTGGAAATACTGTCTGGTAGTGTTAAAATGTCACTACTCCATGAATCTTGTTTCTTCTTGGAGGAAAATTGTTTCTAGTGATAATGAAAAAGATAATCAAGAGAACCACGGTGAATTAAAAGAAGTATGACCGATTTCCCAACATAGTTTTCATTTGGCATCATAATTCAGAGATTAAGGATATCGGAAGTGAGGCAGCAGGGAAATAGTCTCCTGCAGGCAGCATGGTATCATCATAATTTAGCAGTGTATGCTGGGATAGGGTTCAAAGAACTAGGAATCATTGTCACTATCCCTCTAAGGCTAGTAACAAATCAAAGAGAAAGAAAAATAAGGAATTCATATTTATAAACCCAAAGGAATAGTATATTATACTGAATCTACATGCAAAGGAAAATGAGAAACCATAAATGGGAAGTGAAAATTATACTATTTTGAGAGATGGAAAAGATGAGTTGTGGATGATTCTTATTAAGTGATGCTGTATTTAAGCAAGGTTTAAAAAAAAAAAAGAAATTTCACAGTTCGTGGAATAACTGGTTTGCTCAGAGGTTAAAGAGGGCAAGGCATCAGGGGATGGTGGGAAGGAGAGATTTCTCAGAGATACAAAAACAAAAGAATTGGTTATAGTTTAAAGATTCAAAAAGAAAATAAACTTAGGGTGTTTTTTTTTAAGGCAGTGAAGAATAAATCAAATGAAGGGAAGACAGTTCCAGTAACGCTCTGTCATCTGAAACCTGAAGTATCCTCTCCCTTGCCAGTGATTCTCTTTCTCACACTAATTTGTAACTTCGAACTATAAATTCTGTGCCGTTGATTTTTATCCTGAATCTTATCAACTAACTGGCTAACTTTGGAAATCTTAGTCTATTTTCTCTCTCTCTCTTTTTTTTTTCTCCTGCTATGTAAACTAAGAATCTCTGTTCTTGAAACTTTTTATAAACTTAATGCCTAACTACTGATCATTTAGGCTGCCTGATGTGTGACTTAGGACTGCCCCCCGTGTAGGGTTAACCCAGAAAATATGAATCATTGGAAAGACAGCAAAGCTTTTCCCCTGAGAGCAATTATATCTGATCAGAATCAAAAAGAGATACAGATGGATTTGAAGCCAGCCAGAGCCAAACAGATGGAAATTTATTTGCAGGAATATCTTTAAATTATCAGAGATCTAGTTGGTGTGTTAAATTTACTTTTCATTCCTTTAGAATCTTTGATTTTGGAAATCAAAGTACATATTTACAACCAAAAATTCAGCCATTCTTAATTCTCCTTTATTTCATAACACCATTCATATCAGGATTCCCATTAACTTTAGATCTTCCAGACATATTGCAGAGCATGCATTCAGGATATCTAAAAAGAAGCTTACACAAAAGAAATTACGTACATTTGTCAAGAACTGCGAAGTGTTTTAGACTTTACCCTATTTGCAAGCCAACAAGTTAGTATGCCACACCTTCCTGAATGCTGGTAGAAGACATAAGTCTCCTGGGTCAGAGAAAAGACAATATATTAATCACAGCAATGGCACTAAGCATTGTATTATCATTTTTAATTGGCCCTCTGATCACCAGTTTCTACAGGGCTATGCAAAAAGGGTCAGAGGATACTTGCACACACAGTGAGCTTCATTATAGGTGGCAGACCCCGAGATTAGGGAACCAAAATCTTTTATAGTGATAGCAAGAATGCCTGCCCTTTGCTCTGGAGGGATATATTATCTCTGCACCAAGTCTGCTCACTGTACAAATCTTGAAAAAATAATCTGGAACAAGATTAAATTAGTACCTCTGCTCTAAGATGTGCAGAAAAATGAAAAACCCCTAGAGAGTCATCTCCCATCACAAGATGAGGAAATACATACAAGAAAAGAAATAATACACTTTTATGTTGTCATTATTGATTAATACAATTTACTATACTCAATTTATACTAGAGGGGAGTATTTTAGATATGTTTTCTCCTTTAAAAACATACATGTTGGGCTTCCCAGGTGGTGCAGTGGTTGAGAGTCCGCCTGCCGATGCAGGGAACACGGGTTCGTGCCCCGGTCCGGGAAGATCCCACATGCCGCGGAGCGGCTGGGCCCATGAGCCATGGCAGCTGAGCCTGCACGTCCGGAGCCTATGCTCCGCAACGGGAGAGGCTATAACAGTGAGAGGCCCGTGTACCGCAAAAAAAAAAAAACATACATGTTGTCTCCTTCATCATTTCAGAGAACTAAAGAATTGTTTAGTCTCGGTTATGGAGAGCAAGTATTTAGTTTTTACTTAAATATTTAATAATCATGAGGAAACAAGATTACTTTATGTTTCATTTCCAGGCTATTTTTTTTAAGGCACTAAGAAATTTTCACTTGGATTCTGTTTAATTTCTAGCCACATGGCTTGTATGTCTAAAACTCGGCAGATTCCCATGATCTGCCCAATTTCTACTAAATTGAAATCGCTAAGGGAAGGCCTTGGGAACCCAGAATTTTAACTAACTGATTCTGATGATTAGAACAAGTTGGGAAACTGGCTCAGAGCAACTGAGTTTGTAACCTCATCTCTGAAAACTAAATACAAAGAATTGGGCTTCAAATCTAAATAATTTAAATGCTAAAATCCAAGTGTTCTTCATCATAATATTTCATGTTTATTAAACTCTGCTCCTCTGGTAGATATGTTGTTAAAGCTTTAAATGCATTATCAAGGTTACCACTCACACTAACCCTTATGAGGCCGGGTAATGTTATCACATCCATCTTCCTGATTGGGAAATGAGCTCAGTGAAGATAAGTAATTTGCCTCAGGGGAAAAGTGGAGTAATGGATGCTTGAAACCAGGTCACTAATTCAGGTGCCTGGGCTCTTTCTGTCTTAATTACTTATTTATGTCTTTAAATTTCCAACAAAAATATCATCCACCTTTGCTTCTCAGTCTAAGTTCATCCAGACATTATAATTGTAAGGACCTACTCTTTAATCATCTGCTATCCTTGCCTCACTCTAAATCCTAAATATTAAGTACATGAAATACAAAAGAATGGCCTATGTATTCCTAAAAATTATACTGTCATTGTATTGTGTATTTATACTGTAAGAGGTTCACATGCTAATAACATTTTAGGTTTCATTTTACTTATTTGTGGAGAGGAAAGAGAACACATTCTGGCAGTGCTAGGTTTCTAATTGGAAAATACCAAATTTATTTTTCATGTTTCCCCTGTGACTTAACATAATTACAACATACAAATGTACACTTTCTCTGCATACAGCTCTGCTAATATTTTCTTATGTTTTAATGATGCTTCAACTTCTAACTACAGGCAAATTCTTTGAAGGTGGCATTAAATAAACCATTCTTATCAATGGGAGTTTTGAATGTGGCTCGAGGGCTCCTGGTACACAGCAGAGAGTGACTAAATATGGTAAAAATAAGCAAATGTTACACAGATGCTCATAGCTGACTTCTTGGTTTCCAACTTATTAAATGGTCTTTTTGCAAACCTATAGATCGTTATTAACACAGATTCTCTATCAACGGAGCTTCAGTAGAGGCTGCCTATTCTGAGTTAATGAGAAAAGTCCTAATTAAGCTGGCCATATGTTCAATTGCATTTATAAGTGGAAAAATAGCCCTTTTTTGCTGCTGATACTACCATTGTTGTCATCTCCTGCTGCTATGGGTGTCACTGAAGCAGTTACTGTTTCAACAGTTTCCTCTGTATTCCAGCATGTTCATTCCAGGCCTGCACTCTGTTTCATGAGATATTCTTAGCATGCACAGTTAAATGCCTGCAGTGCTTGCTTATGAAAATATCTTTCTAGAGATCTATGTCTGTATTGAATGCAACTATATCTTCAGTTTTGCCTTGGATCTCGCAATGCTGCCAAAACATATTCTTCCTTTTCAAGCATTTAATATGTTCTGGAGCATGTAGAGAGCCCAGGAGTCAGGATTACCCCACATAACCTTTGTCTCTTTTGCCTTGATATTTGGGCATCCTTTGGGGGGGCCTTTTCTTCTGTGCAGGTGCAAAACATTTGCTTGAAACTTTATCATTGAAAACAGGTAAATACTCTAAGTGTAAATGTGTACTACCTTGAGCCTAAAACTGCTTAGAGAAACATGCTTTCTTTTCAACTACCTATGCCTAAATACTTGAAAACAGTAAAATAAAATTTTCTAATTTCTTGATGGTGTCAGACCATCAATGTGTAATAGCATTATATTATGTATTTATTTATTCTGCATTATTTAGCCATATGATAAGCATGTACTGTGCACCTATTATGACCCCTATACTTCCTGGGGAATTAAAAGAATAACTATCATCTCTTTGCAAGGTTTTCATAACCATAGTCATCAGTGATATTTGTGCATTTATACATAGGTTCTGTGACAGTAAACATACAAAACTATATTAAACATATATAATTAACAGATTTGGATAACTCAGATGCCTTATCTAAATAAAGAAAAGGAAAATATAATAACATGTGATATGTATAATCACAGTAATGAGATGTTTAATTTTTTGTATCTTTTTCAAGCTACTTAGTCTTTCTCAAATTTATTTTGTTAATATGATATGAGGTAGAGAAATTTTTGTTTTTTATTTTCTGTTATTGTTATCCAATGGAGTGATAACTATCAATAAACTATCCTTTTCCACTTATTGCACTAGGAAATTAATAGTTCTCCTAGATTTTACCTGATTGTCTTGGGTACTTCAAATGAACTATTATATTGATATCTACTACAAATGATGATAATTTTGTCTTCTTTCAAAAACTATGCCCCATTTCATTTTTTCAAGTGTTTGAGTTAATTTCCACAACAATGTATAGTAAAAACACCTGCCAATTAGCCTTTTTGATTGTTCTATAACTGCCTGACATTAGCTTTTGATGGCAGAGGCCTCTACTTCAAAAACATCCATCTTCCCAGCTACACAATTAGGTAAAGAGCTAGGCTGGCCCACCCATAAAGTTGCCGGGTTTTTTTGAAGAGCTCTGGTTGACTTAACTGAATATTTCACTGCTTGCTTTTCCCTTCCTTCACTTTAATTCCCACTCTTGCGTTTTAGATTCAACTATAAAGAGTGAACCCACGAAACCCTAATTACTCCACCGTCCACCCCAAAAAAAGCTGAACACCAGGTCTTCTCTCTCTCTTTCTCTCTCCCCCTCCTATGACCTCACTGTGTGGCCCCAGGCATGCCATGGTTCCTCCGGGACCTATGGATAATAAACTATGTCATCTCAAAGTTCTCTGATGGTTGTTGCTATGGTGAATCTTGTAATCATAATAAGAGCCACAAGGTTTGATACAGCCACCAACATTGACTTTGGTTGGGGAAATGTCTGTGAAGGCTCCCCACAAATAGTACAGGCCCAGGTGAGTGCCTATGGATTTCTAACTGATAATGTCACTATTGATAGGCTGAGGCCAACACAAAACACAGTGTCATATAACATACATATTAAGCATATTTATCTTATATGTGACTTTATTGGAAATTCTACATTTTTCTTGATAGATTTGATGTTAGTGTTTGAATTCAGATAGACATTCCTTGGTGTGTTTAAAAAGTAAATTCCCATACATAGTTTTCCTTTTTTTTTTTTTTTTTTAATAATTAATTTATTTATTTATTTAGGCTGTGTTGGGTCTTCATTTCTGTGTGAGGGCTTTCCCCAGCTGCGGCGAGCGGGGGCCACTCTTCATCGCGGTGCGCGGGCCTCTCACTATCGCGGCCTCTCTTGTTGCGGAGCACAGGCTCCAAACACACAGGCTCAGTACTTGTGGCTCACGGGCCCAGTTGCTTCGAGGCATGTGGGATCTTCCCAGACCAGGGCCCGAACCCGTGTCCCCTGCATTGGCAGGCAGATTCTCAACCACTGCGCCACCAGGGAAGCCCCCATAGTTTTCCTTTTTATCAGTAATGGATTAATGAATGTTGAGATTTAACAAACACTTATAGCTGACAATGTGATATTTCTTTTTTGACCTGTTGATATGATAGAATCTTGTAGTCTAACTTCCTAAGCTATATGAACTTGTTATTCATTCAATAAATCATACTTGATTTACTGTTTAATTTTTTTAAATATATTGCTAGATTTGATATTCGATAAATGCTCCTTAAAACAATTTCCTTGGAATGAGGAAGAAGGAAGACAAGCTAGTTTTAGTCTATCTCATTTTGTCTGCTAATTAGTATAAATGGATAATAGAAAATAATTCCAAGCCTTCTGCTTCAGCTTTTTTTCTCTTATTTCATCTTTTTCAATGTTTTATTACCAAATTATTAGGATTGTATTTTTATATGTATATATATACTGTGTGTGTGTGTATATATATATATATATCTTAGTCATAAAACATCTGAAAAGGCATATTTGTGAGGGTAGTCTTTAAAAAACTTCTGTTTGCCATTGGTTCTCCAGGAACAAGACTCTAACATGGAGTTTTGATGTAGGAAGATTATTGGGTAGTGCTTTAGAGGTCAACACCAGGGGGAGGGTATGGAGAAAATAAGATGGGTCAGAGTGAGAAGTTGAAATGCAGTACAGTCTTGATGAAGATGTTAGCTGATCTTGTGATTCCACAGGGAGTCCAATGCCAGAATGGTCCTTCATTATTTTTCCTCCTTGGTGCAAGGGGACCAGGCCTATATGTCTTGGCATAGATCAGCCAGTGCAGGATGCTCTGGGGAGGGGCCACGGGAAGATGTCTTTTACTGCTTGAGGCAATTCCTGAAAGCCTTTAATCACCAGCACTTGCTAGCAGCTGGGACATTGAGTCCTAAGGTGCTGAAATTGGAATTTGAGAGCCTCCACTACAACTTCTTACTTTTTTCAGTTGTTCCTTTAACAGATACTTACTGATCACACACTACTTATCAGATATTCTTCTAAGTACAGAGTATATGACCATGAACAAAGCAGACAAAAGTCTCTGACATTTGGGAGTTTATAGTCTTTATTGAATAAGAGAACACACTCATACAGAATTTACTGTATGCCAGGCATAACTGTATTTTACATATATTCAGACATTTAAATTTAAAAAAAAACATGAGTTAAGAACTAATATCTCTACTTTACAGACGAGTTAACTAAATTCTAAATAAGATAACTCACATGTCTATTATCATATCCAGTAACATTAGTCAAGATTTGGACCAAGGATTTCTGGCTCCAGAGACCATAGTCATAATTTCCAAAATATGCATTCTTCTTTATTGCTAAATAAATATATTTCTGAGATTTATTTTTCCTTGATTTGAATTGCTAAAAAAATTTAGTGTTTTATTGACCTTTTAAAAAAATATGCTCCTAGATGTTATCAAACCTGTTACAGTTGACCCTTGAACAAAGTGGGTTTGAACTGCACAGGTCCACTTATAAGCAGCTTTTTTTTCAATGGTAAATACTACAGTACTGCACGATTCAAGGGTCGTTGAATCAGTACATGCAGAACTATGGTTATGGAGGAATTTGAGACAGGTCCTGCAACCAGCTTCCCTTGGATACCAAGGGAAGACTGTTATCGTTTTTGTAATTATTTTTGCTTTACCATTATTTTTACTAAACTGATATATGTACATGGTCATGCAAACATGTCTTTCAGACCTTCTGTGCAGGAAGTGTACATAATTGCCTGACAGCAATCTTTACACCTAAGTCACACCTTCAGTGGGCTGTCCCAGGCAATTACTGAGCACTGTATTAGTGCTGGCCCATTACTGCAAGGTAAAAAACTCCAAAACTTGATAACTCCCCATTGTTAAGCAAGTAATGAGGATGGGAAATATGGTCCAGGAAGTATGTATAGTGAAGGCTGTAAAGGTATAAGAAAATTGATAACTCTAATGAGTCCGAAAACATCCAGTACTTAATTGCATAATGTTTCATAGATATTATTTTTCTATTTAAACATAAGTTCATTGAAAAATTATCTAATGCTTAAATTATAGGGATTTTGTATTTGCAGAAACATGTATTAGGTCATGTGTGACACAGCAGCTTAAAAATGCTATGGAAATTTATCTCTAGTCCAACGGAAAGCTACCTGGTTGATATTCCTGGTAATGTTACCTTGTGTAATCAAGATTAGGTAACCCTCATCAAGAAAATGGAGATATCAACTTCATATTTGATCCAAAGTCATTATAGTATTCTATTAATCTGCCTGTTGATTCTCTTTTTCCATGAGTAATGTTCACCATTTTGACAATATTTTAACATCCAGTTGTGTATAAATGCAGAGTTTCTAAAGGAAAATAATGTGAAGATCACTTCAATGAAAGTTGCAGGAACTTTTTTAGATGATTTGTCACCTGAGTTAGAATATCGTACACTGGGTCTAAAAATCAATCCTTTGGAAAGAAGCTATTTTTGGTCTTTATTCCATAGATTTAGCCATAAAAATTGAACAGAATAGCAATAATTACTAAAAGTTTTAACAATTTGAAAAGCACTCTAGTTTCATTTTTCCTTTTTAGAAGGGACTGATATTTGAACATGATAAAGAATCACTGAGTGATGTAAACTGTATCTTCCTTACTGTATATACCTGAGCAGGTTCTTAAAGATCAGATCTGTGGATCTTTCTGAATATGATACATTTGATTATTTTATTGGACATCTGTCTCCTGTGATTATATTAATTCCTTTTCTTTTCAAAGCCAGACATTAGAGATGATTTAAGACATATAAAATTGCATTTAATGAGTTCATTCAATGCACTCTGGATTTCTCTCTCTCTCAAAATACGTTGGCTTTTGAGAGATTTTGAAATTATTTCTTAATGGGTAGTTTTGTGACATCCTGTAATAATACTGTGTATAGACTGGGTTAATAACTAAAAGGATAATTTATGTCACAGGTTTCAATTGATGTTAATTGTATATGAAATAGTTTAGTAAAAATAATTGTATATTTTTACAAAATAATACTGGCATAATGATTAATATCAAGGCAAAATTTGTAAAAATTACAATCCAATATAAGGCCCTAATACTGGGTAACAAACTTTAAAGATATGGAAACAGTTATTCATTTAATTATTCAGTATTATTATCAAAGATTGACAGGATGCTTAGGATAACTCCTTATTAGTAAAGTAAATACTTCATTAAGTTTTTTGAATCAAGATTCAGGCTATATACAATTGCTCATGGAGTTATTGATTGCATTACATGCCAATCTGTAAGAATGTTTATTCTGCCATTCTCTCCAATTCTATATGATCTACTACAAATATTTTAAAATGTGTTATTGGAATATAGTGTCATAAATATATCTCCATTTATAAATTCAGGTTGTCTACATATAAGATAAAATTTATCAGATGTATTATTTTAAAATACATTATTTCACAAATTTATATTTTAAAAATGACTAAAGCCTAAGTAACCAGCACTCTGCCATCTCTAGGAGAATAATTTTAATAAGTTTAAAAAACAAAATAATTAGAAGAGTAACATAACTGAAAACATTCTTTTGGAAAATAGACATGATAAATGAACATTTGTGAAGTATTATGTAAGGAACTAATAGCTAATCTATTTTAGAGACTTTAAAAAATGTAGTGTCTAAAAGTATATATTTACATACATTCCTTACTAGAGGAAATAGAATATATAAAAGTACCTAATTAGTTTAAAACCAATATAAACCTAAAATTTTGCTCTCTCTTTTGCCTTATGGAAACATAAGGACCTTTAAATGGCATAAGCTTAGAAATGCCTTATTTGACCTAATAATGTCACAGTTTGTAACATAACCACGATATTTTCCTTCCGGTATATTGTTTAACTATAATTACTTTGAAATTCAAAGGTGTGCAGAAACTTCAACAAGCATAATCTAATCAAGTTTTGAAATGCTTTGCTACAGCTGACCTTTAAACATGTATTCTAATCAGTAATGAAATTTTATTTTGCATGCTGTAATAGTACTCTGAATGGCATTATAGAATAATAAGAGAAAGTATACTTGAACACATAAGCTTTCAAACATTTTAATACATTTTTTAGATTATACTTTTAATGCAGAGACGAATATGAAACCTATATGTAAATTGCATTTATGATAAAGTGATAGATTTGAGTTGTTCCTTCTAATTGAGCCTTAGTTTAAATAAATATTTTAAATATTTTAAATGTATAGTTCTCTTCTAAGTAAATAGTGATTTTAAAGTTCTAGTAGGAAAATTCAGTTCAAAAGTTCTAGTAGGAAAATTCAGTTCAAAATGATCGCTTTAAAAATGATATTTCTACTTTTGACATTTAACTAAATATAAGAAGCATGACTGAAATGATGGGATGAAATGGAGAGACAACTAATTTTTAAAATTTGTTAGCTTCAATAATGTCAATATTTTCATTTCAATTTTTAATGTAGCAATAAAATATCAGCTATAATTTCAGTCCCTTAAGATAATCACCTTTAATATGATGGTATATATATTTCAATTATACTCTGTTTATATTGGGTCATTTTTTGCTAGAAGTAAGATTATTTCCTGAACAATGCTGTTTTATCATAATTCCCATGGAGGTGGCTCACCAGAAATCACAACATAATCCCTGCCACATTTTCAGCCAGCATCCTACAATTGGGATTCAGTTCTTCCAGGCAGCACTAATGTTTATAAGTGCTTTTCTGAAATTGCATAGGAATTCCAACAATTCAAAATTTTTTCTGAATTTTACCTGTTTCTGCCATGATTTCCTTAGAGATTCCTTGTGTAGCTCTAACATATGTTTTACATTTAGAATTGTCCTTTTCTTTGGAGGAGATAAAAATCTAACTTCCTGACCATTTGTCAGGCAATATGGGTAAAAATATTCCCTCAAATAAAAATTAAGGCAGAAAAATAGATTATAGAGAAATGAAGGACAAAAATCCAGATCACAGTGAACTCAGGAGAGCACAAGGTAGCATTCACTGCCTGAGAGTAATTGCAGTATGCAGAGTTAATAACATTTAGTGGATGAGAATGTACAGTAGAAAGTGCCAAGCTGATTCTCTTTAGTTAATAGTGTATGACGGAAATCTGGGGTGCAGACACCTAATAAGCTCAGGCGGAGTCCCTGGCGTGCTGGGTGGTGCAGGCAGCACAGATAGCCTGGCTCTGACCCCAAGGACACCAGGCTGCCTTGTGTGCCTCAGGCCACCATCCTGCCCCTCCAGCAGCTCCACGTCCCCATTGCGGTGCACCAGCCAGGTGGTTCCTGGAATTTGGAAGTCTGTGTCTTTGGGGGACCATTACTTCCCCTGCCACATGCCCTGTGGCTGACAGGGACTTAGTGCTGCAGCCTGGTGTCAGACTGAGCCTCTGAGGTGGGAGAGCTGAGTTCAGGACATTGGACCACCAGAGACCTCCCAGCGTGACACAATATCAATCAGTGAGAGCTCTCCCAGAGATTTCTCTCAATGCTAAGACCCAGCTCCACCCAATGGCCAGCAACCTCTAGTGCTGGATGCCCCATGCCAAACAACTACCAACATAGGAACTCAAACCCATTCATCAGCAGAGAGGCTGCCTAAAATCATACTGAGTTCACAGACACCCCAAAACACACCACCGGAAGAGGCCCTGCCCACCAGAAAGACAAGATCTAGCCCCACCCACCACAACACAGGCATCAGTCCCCTCCACCAGGAAAGCTACACAAGCCACCGAACCAATCTCACCCACTGGGGGGAGACACCAAAAAACAATGGGAATATGAATCTGCAGCCTGCGAAAAGGAGACCCCAAACACAGTAAATTAAACAAAATGAGAAGACAGCAAAATACGCAGCAGTTGAAGGAGCAAGGTAAAAACACCAGACGAAGAAAATGAAGAGGAAATAGGCAGTCTACCTGAGAAAGAATTCAGACTAATGATAGTAAAGATATCCAAAATCTTGGAAATAGAAAAAAGAAAATACAAGAAACTTTTAACAAGGAACTAGGAGAACTAAAGAGCAAACAAACAAGGATGAACAACACAATAGATGAAATTAAAAATTCCCTAGAAGGAGTCAATAGCAGAATAACTGATGCAGAAGAACGGATAAGTGACCTGGAAGGTAAAATAGTGGAAATAACTACTGCAGAACAGAATAAAGAAAAAGAATGAAAAGAATCGATGACAGTCTCAGAGGCCTCTGGTACAACATAAATGCACCAACGTTCAAATTATAGGGGTCCCAGAAGAAGAAGAGAAAAAGAAAGAGTCTGAGAAAATATTTGAAGAGATTATAGTTGAAAACTTCTCTAACATGGGAAAAGAAATAGTCAGTCAAGTCCAGGAAGCGAAGAGAGTCCCATACAGGATAAATCCAAGGAGAAACACACCAGGACACATATTGATCAAATTATCAAAAATTAAATTCAAAGAAAAAATATTAAAAGCAGCAAGGGAAAAGCAACAAATAACATACAAGGGAAACCCCATAAGGTTAAGAGATGATCTTTCAACAGAAACTCTGCAAGCCAGAAGGGAGTGGCAGGACATATTTAAAGTTATGAAAGGGTAAAACCTACAACGAACATTACTCTACCCAGCAGGGATCTCATTCAGATTTGACGGAGAAATTAAAACCTTTACAGACAAGCAAAAGTTAAGAGAATTCAGCATCACTAAAGCAGCTTTGCAACAAATGATAAAGGGACTTCTCTAGGCAGTATACACAAGAGAAGGAAAAGACCTACAAAAACAAACCAAAACAATTAAGAAAATGGTAATAAGAACATACATATCAATAATTACCTTAAAGGTAAATGGATTAAATGCTCCCACCAAAAGACATAGACTGGCTGAATGGATAAAAACAAGACCCATATAAATGCTGTCTAGGGCTTCCCTGGTGGCGCAGTGGTTGAGAGTCTGCCTGCCAATGCAGGGGACATGGGTTCGTGGAAGATCCCACATGCCGCAGAGTGGCTAGGCCCATGAGCCATGGCCGCTGAGCCTGCGTGTCAGGAGCCTGTGCTCCACAACAGTGAGAGGCCCGCATACCGCAAAAAGAAAAAAAAAAAAGAGTCATGTACCACAGTGTTCATTGCAACTCTATTTACAATAGCCAGGACATGGAAACAACATAAGTGTCCATCGACAGATGAATGGATAAAGAAGATGTGGCACATATGCACAATGGAATATTACTCAGCCATAAAAAGAAATGAAACTGAGTTGTTTGTAGTGAGGTGGATGGACCTAGAGTCTGTCATACAGAGTGACATAAGTCAGAATAAATATAAATACCATATGTTAACACATATATATGGAATCTAAACTGACGTTTCCCTTGTTTTTATGTAACTCTACCATTATACAAATTTTATGTCCACTTTTTTTCTTTGTGGTATTTGCTTTATGTTTTTCCAGTAGAAACCAATGTATCCTAAGAAAAATATCTCAGAAATATTATTTTATCTAATGGATGCTTGCATAAAAATATTGTCTCAAATAACATATGAAGTTCACTTTTTAAAAATAATATCAACCCATAATATGAATAAGCTATGTAAATATATATTTTTTGCAAATATTATGAAGTCTGAGCAATAAACACAGTTCTGTTTCAAACAATTATTATTTTATTTTATTCAACCTGCTAAACTGCTTTAGATACTGGACTCTATTGATGTTTATGTTTCTTTTCATAATCTTTGAAATTAAAAGAAGAACATGGTGATGGGATTTTTAAAGCCACAATAAGTACATATTGAGCCCATATATTGCAGTGCTATACCCATAGGCAATATTAAAACAATTGAAAATTTAAAAATTAGGGACATATAATTTACTGAAGGAAAAATACAAATAGATATGTACAATATAACATTAATGTAAATGTTATCCTGACATAGAAATATATGTTTTTCCATACAAAGGCCCGGGCAGTAGAGGGTAGGGGTGCGATTGATTTCTACTGGGGATAGCAATTGAGGGAGGAACTTAAGTAAGGCTTTATGTAGAAGTAGAGGTTCAAGCAATGCTACAGAAATGTGAAAGTGCATACCACATATGCTGTAAAATGGCTAACGTAAATGGTATTCAAAGGAAAAAGGTGCGAGTTGAAACAAAAGAGATAGACATCAGAAAGGGGATAAGCTTGAAAGATGTGCAAAGGAATTGAGATTGAATGAAGGAAAAGAGACTCATTGGAGGATTTTGATCAGTGGAGAGAGTGACTTTTCTGTTTTCATTTTTCATTAAATAACTCTGATACCATGTGGAGCGAAAACTTGTATAATTTAAATTTTTTTAATTTAATTTTTATTTTTGTTCCAAATAGAAGGCTTGAAGACCTAGAACTCTCTTGTTCACTGTCCTATACTCAGCACCTAGCACTATGCCTCTTATATCCTAACACTCTTGCATTACATACTGGGTGAAATAAATAAAAGAATGAGTTGGTGAGCACAGTTAAGAGGCAGGACAACTAGAAGAATTAGATTTCTGTCATAAAAGTTTAGGTCTCTGGTCTTTGGGAAATGACTGCGTTTAGTGGCTGAATGGAAACAAGAAGTCTAATATAACAGACATTTCAGAGGTAGAATTAGCACAACTGGTTTGCTAATTAGTAACTTCCTATCCATTACCTCATATGCTCAGGATTGGCATTCAGTTTTCTTGTCTGGATAAAGTTAATATGGTTATCTTCTTTTCTCTTTGTCTCTTCTGCTAATATTCTTAATCATTATGCAATACTATCTGGAACAATGGTAAAGCCATTGTTTTAAAATGATGATTACAAAAAGAAGTATATTTCCAGTAGAAGAAAATAATTGGTCTTGATAAGAATGTATTGAATTTGAATCACCTGCAACATATCAGCTTGGAGCGTCCCTCTCAGGTGTTGAATAAACATAAAGGACACCTACACCTTTATATTGAGGATTAAACTTCTCTAGAGGTATTATCTGAAATTGCAGGAATAGAGGGGATCACTCAGAGAAAGAGTAATGAGGGAAGACTGGACCCAGTGCTCAGTCATTTATTCATGTAGCTATAAACTTCTCAATGGAATAACCTCAATATATCTAACACTGTATTAGTAGCTGGATACTCAAAGATGATTAAATCATAGTCCTTATCCTCAAAAACTTATGTGTGGTGAGGAAAACAAAGTTTATATATAGTATAAAAAGATCTATTAAAGTCATATTCCAGCTGCATTTTTTATGTTATAAAACATTTGTTTGGCAAATTCAAGAAATCTCTATATAGAAAAAAAGTTAGCAAACTTTTGCTTTAAAGAACCAGTTAGTAAACATTTTCAAGTTTCCAGACAATATGGTCTTTGTCTCAATACTTGACTCTACCAATGTAGCATCAAAGCAGCCAGAAGCAATAAGGGATGGATGTTGCTGTGTGTTCCAGTAAAACTTTATTTACAAAAACAGGAGGTGAGATGGATTTAGCTGGCAGGCCATAGTATGCCAGCCTGTTTTAATGTAGGACTTGAGAGGGCTGCATCTGAAAGAAGAAGTAGGAATTTCCTAAGCATATAAAGATAAAATGAAGTACACTATTCTTTTTTCCTCTATTCTAGTAAATTTCATGTTAGTATAGACATCGTTTATTCATAGCTCTGTGTTCAATGGAAGGATATCCTGTATCCTATTACACAGAATAGATGCTCAGTAAATATTTGTTAAATGAATAAATATTTTTCCACTGAGGTTTTTGTTTTCCCCTGGCAATTAATAGTATTTGCAGAAGATTCCTAGTAGCATACTCTTCAATTTTTTAATCGAGTAAGCAGTGAATTTTATCAAATATCTCTTCTACCTCTATTGAGAAATTCTGACATAAACCATTCCTTCATCCCTTAATTCCTCTTAAGTATGTGTTGTGGTTAATACTATTAAGGCTCTGTTCCCATCAAAAAGTGGGAGTCTCTGCCCTACCCCTTGAATATGAGGTTTGGAACTGCTTTGACCAAGAGAGTATAGCAGAAGTTCCATTGTGAGATTTCCAAGACTATGTCATAAAAGGCCATAGAGCTTCTGCCTTGGCTGTAGGGAACTTACTTTTGAACTCCTGAGTTATACAGTATGAGAAGTTAAATCACACTGAAATCACTTTGAGGGAGAAGCCATGTGGAGGTAGTCCAATGGGCAGTTTCAGCAATGCTGAAGCTGACTGAATCATCATCCAGCCAAGTGAGTAAGTTATCTTGCATGACCAGCCCTGTTGGGACTTCAGATGACAGCAGCCTCAGGTGACACTCAACTGCAACCAAATGAGAGACTCAAGAGAAACCTTCCTAGCCACGCTCTTCTGGAGATTCTGACCTACAAAATTAGTAACAAAATAAAGTTGATGCTTTAAGGCACTAAGTTTTGGTATAATAAATTTTACAGCAATAGTAGGTATGAGAATGGTATATTTCAATGTAGTATTGAATACTATATTTGGTTTGAGCCATACTGGTAAATAGAATTCATTTATGTTTATAATATTTGCCAATTTTGTTGTTAGCATTATACAGAAATATATATTGCAGTAAATACTCTAACATTTTAGTACCTTACATTTTTGAAAAGACATATTAAAACAATGGACATGGACCTTTCAAGGGAGTAGGGAATATAATAATATTATTAATTTATATGCAAGGCAACACACTAAAAACTTTACATAAACTGTTTTTTAGTTCATGCAACAATAACAAAAAGCATTATGAAGCAGGTATTTTTATTATGTCAGTATTTCTAAAGATGTGGGAACTGGGGCATAAAAATTGCCAAGATTGCAGTATATACTAGAATCTGAAAAAAATCTGATTTCAATGGCCATGACAAGATACTATTCATTGAACTTAAATTTTTTTGGTTTCTTCAGATCATTGGTGGTCTAGTAAATTTTCTGTTGTTGTTGTTAACTTTTTAATGCAGATATGTTCATATAGGTTTTTCTAAAATATCATTTATTTCATTTGGAGTTAAAATTTGCTTACAGATACATACCCAATTTCCTTTTCAATAATGCTCATTTAAAGAAAATTTCTCTATCTTTTACTTTTTTGAACTTGAAAGATACTTGTATGTTCTATCATTATTTTTTTAAAGTAGAGCACTGTATTATTGTAATATGTGTATAATTTGTTTTCTCACTCTCTTAAATGGAGCTTTATATTTTCTCTCTCTTTAAGCTTCTAACTCATCTTTCACTACTCATTCTCTGTTGAAGAGCTTGATTCTTATTTCACTACTTCTAGGTTAATAGTTGGATAAGTACAAAAATAGTACACCTTCTATCCTTTTCTATAGTTGAACAATGCATGGTCCTAAGAAAACCTTTCTGTTCCTGGATTAAAAACCAACTCCTCTCAACAGCCATTTTTCCATGTCTCTTCTGTTACATTTAAAAAAACAAACAAAAAAAACCCTCCTCTTTACTCCTCAACTCTTCATTTCAGCATGTGACCATGAAGCTGTTTTTTCCATGGTAAAACAAAAACAAAACAAGCAAAAAAAAAAAAAAAAAAAGGAAGGAAAGAAACTAATTTTTGAACCCAGTTCCCCTATCTCCTACTTTTCTTCTTCCACTTATAGCAAAACTCCTTGAAGTAACTGTTTATATTGCTGTCTCAAATTTCTCTCCTTTCATTATTTTTTAAACATATTTCAATTGAACTCTCATCCCACCTGCCATAGTAAAAGTCAAAAATCACCAACATGGTGTTAAATATCATCTAAATCCTAATGATTCTAAAATGTATATCTCTTTTCCAGTTCTCTTTAATGCCTAACATATATCTAACAGTGAACTAAAAATATCTGACTGGATACCTATTTGGACTATTAAATTTATCATGACTTGAACATGAACTTCAAATATTCCCCACATTTGCTTCTCTAAGAGTCTTTCCCATTGCTATAAATGGCAACTTCATTCTTCCACTTGCTTAAGCCAAAAAACTTAGTCATTCTTAAATGCTTTCTCTCAAAACCAATTGAGTATGTCAAGAATCTCATTAAATATATCTTCAAAATATAAAGAAAATTACAATGTCATCCAGTTCAAACCACCATCATATTTTGCCTAGAATGTTGTAGTAGCTTCCTAACTAGTCCCCCTGCTTCTGCCCTGGGTTACCTATAGTTTATTTTCAACCATTAGCCAGGAAAAAAATTGTTAAAATATTAAAGATAAGTCACATCCTGTCATTCTTTTGCTCACAGTCCTCATTCATACAACGGCCAAAATCTCAACAATGACTTTTAAGGATATGTATGATTTGACTCCTTCTTCCTCACACCAATCCAAGATATTTCTCTGACATCATCTTCTACTACATTATTTATCTTGTTCTTTATCTTCCAACCGTATTGCCCTCCTCATTGTATCTTGAACTACCCCAGTAATTTAATAGCTGCTATTTCTTCAGCCTGAAATGTTCTTTTCTCAGAACATTGTTCTCACACTTTCTTCATTTTTTAGTCAAGCATTCTATTTTCACGGAATTCTTTCATGTCTTCACTAAGTTTGCAGATTTTCCTGGCCCTCCTTAATATCTTCTATCCATTCTCTGCTTTATTTTTCTATTTAGAATATGTAAAATATTTTATTTATCTTTATGTTTGTTTTCTCCTTTATAAGCTTAATGAGGATATAGTTTTCATACAGTTTGAGTACTGTATTTTCCCCACTGCTTAAATTTTTTTCTCAATAGTTGGTATTCCTTGAATGAATTATTATCCAATATTTCCATGTATTACGTTAGATCCATTTGTGAATTACCAACACTTTCTCTAAATTTCA
Source organism: Tursiops truncatus (assembly GCF_011762595.2). NCBI lineage: Eukaryota > Metazoa > Chordata > Mammalia > Artiodactyla > Delphinidae > Tursiops > Tursiops truncatus. The sequence goes on along the minus strand of NC_047038.1, from coordinate 59,725,264 downwards.
CTGCTAGAGAGTCAACAATGACTCAGTTTACTGATTTCTTTACTTTTTATTTTTCTTTTATTTTAGGTTGTCCTCTTTCTAATATTTATTAATTTAATATTTATTTTACTGGATTACTTATGATTTTATTCAAAAATAATATTACTGGTGAATGTTTTTGAATGGTCAAATATATTTTTATCTTGCTTTGATTTTTGAAAGACAGAATAAAGAATTATATGTTAAAATTTTTTTTCTCAGCATTTACATTTAAATTACAAAAGTAAAATATATTTATGATGGGATGCTGGAATTAGCTGGACTTTGCTTTAAGGTCCCCATTGAGTCTTTTAGTTCTGTCAACTTCTTGTCCCTCTGGAAGTTACAATTCACTAGAGCTCTACCTCACATTTCTCTACAGTAAAAATGTCCCCTCTGGAGGTGTACAGGTATAGATCTTGAGTTTATTTTAGCGGTCACCATTCTTAAATTTAGTTTGATTGGGAAAATGAAAACTAGAATCCTGAAACTGTTTTCAGTATTTTAATTAATGAATCCTCTTCTTCCACTTTCTTTTATGCCAGCTCCACTTCCTATGATTGAAGGATATTCAACTTTTATTAGAAAACGCCTCTTATTAGGTAATCTCTCTTTGGCTTAAATGGTGTTTCAGGATTTTTAATTATTGAGATTCTTGTTAATCCTGCCCCCAACTTATTTTATATATTACAGAAATTTATCATTGTTTCTGTCTGTTGTTTAAGCACTATCTAACTTTGTGGGGCATTTGACTATATTTATATTTTTTCTTTACTTTGGTTTGCAAAAGGAAGATAGTCTTGGTCTTGAGCATGACGGCTTTTCTGCCTCTTGCTTAACAAATTTTTTACAGCTTTATTGAGATATAATTAATATACAAAAAACTGCATATATTTATTATGTGTAATTTAATGAGTTTGAACGTATGTATACACATACCTGTAATGCTAACATGCACACACACACAAGTAATGTGGTAGAAAAGCATGTTTTAGGGTTAAGATGATAACTACTTTTGGACATACAGCATAATGTTATCCTTTTTTTTTTTTTTTTTTTTTTTTTTGGGGTACATGGGCCTCTCACTGTTGTGGCCTCTCCCATTGCGGAGCACAGGCTCCGGATGCGCAGGCTCAGCGGCCATGGCTCACGGGCCCAGCCGCTCCGTGGCATGTGGGATCTTCCCGGACCGGGGCACGAACCCATGTCCCCTGCAATGGCAGGCGGACTCTCAACCACTGCACCACCAGGGAAGCCCATAACTGTTATCTTTGAGTATTATATTTACAGTAATCAAAAATTGAGGCCGGAGAGGTCAGGGTTAAGAGTAATCTTGTTCTACTATCTTATTATTATTTTTTAACATAAGAAACATAACCTATGAAATTTAAGCGACTTGATTCCAGGTCAGTATTCAGTAATAAATTCAAGGCTGAGTTTTAAGTCATCTGACAACATTTAATTTTTAGATTCTAGTGCCTTTCTAATGTTTCTCTATTTAGAATACTTCTTTCTTTTTCTCCTGAGCTGTCTCTAAAACTCCCATCAAAGTGATATATTAACCACATTAGCTACTTTAATTTCTGTTCAGAAATGATATTTTGTACTTTGTATTGTCAGGGCCTGTCATTCAAAAAATTATTACGAATTTAGTTCATTGGGAAATTGCATATTATTTATATTATTTACTCTTTATATAAAAGATTCTTGTCACTGCGATTTTAAAAATCAGATAATGTATCATTACTCACCACACACTGCCAGCAATGATGGTCACAACCTTTGTTCCTTTTCAACAAACTATAATTTTGTGACATGATGTTATATGCTCTCTATCGTTTAATTTGAGCCTTTCAATAGTAATAAACAATTGAATATACATCTCAGACTATGAAGTAATAGCCATACAATTATTGCAGTCTGTTAGCTTGACCTGTCTCTATGTGTTGTCTAAAATGCCAATAATGCGTATCTATAACTCTATATTTATGTTATAAAATTTGCGTTTATACTTAAAAAATAGAAGCCAAGCTCTTTCCAAGAGACAACTACATGATAGCTAAAAACTGTGTAATTAACTTCCTTCTATCTCCTTGAAATATACACATACACATGATTATGAAAAAATATTTCAATTTACATTAGTAAAAAATATACTTGTAGAATAAGTCACAATTAAATGGAATATATAGTGCATCCAATTATTTTTCCTGAATGATACCAATTTCATATATACTGTTATGTATCACCATAATCTATTAAAAATTCCCAACATTTCTCATATTTTAGCATCCCAACTACATATGCTATTATACTACTGCGTGATCTTTCATGTCAGAGATACTTTTATATACCAGAGGAAACTTTTTATTAGTATTTGTTCAATGCCCCCAAACCTATGTCTAATTAAACTATTGACAACTGCTTTGCTCGTATCTTTATTGGTAATATGTTGGTTAATAAAATCAGTATACTTGAATAATAGAAATGGCAATCCCAATGGACTTTTCAGTCACCAGAAGATATATTTATATGTGAACAGTTATTAAAATGTCATTAATGCTATTGAGTTAAAACTATCTGAACAAATCCATATAAAAATTTAACTATTTTTCCTATAATATGCCTTACTGTAGTTACAGCTTTTAGCATCTCTAATGTTTAAGTAAATTTGCTAGGTATCACTTTTTTTTTACTTTGTCTCTCTTTAAACCTGGACCTTGTGGCATGGTCAAATCTCATTGGGCTGATTCCTCTCAGACAAAAAATCTATACTTGTTATCTTTCATATAGATTTTAAATTTTACAAATGTTGGCTTTTCCATAATGTAAGTATATCTTAACTTGTGTATATCCAATGATACCTGGCATATAGTCTTGTCAAGATTATATGTAGAGCTGATTTATTAGCATTGTTAAAAATGTATATTTTTTCTCATTAGTATTTTATAATAATTAGTAAGGGCTGTTATAATTAGAAGAGGTTTAATTTCCTCTGATATGAGTAATTGTGCCTGCATATTAACTCTCACCTTTTAGAATATTTGTCTAATTTATCATTTAAATATACTGTTATACCTTCTTTCTAATTAGATTTTTGTATAACATCCACCAACATAATTTAGATGGTGGACTCCCCTTCCATCTTCATATTTTATATGAGCCCACTAATAAGTACTTTTTATTCTTTGAATAGTTCCTCATATTTGAAGGACTGTTTTAACACAAAAGTTTTTGTTCACTCCTTTATGATTCCATAGATATTTAATGTATACCTACATTTCTAACCAGATACATACTTGAAAAAAATACTAAACCCATAAATCAACTCTTCAACAAATCACTCTTCTAATTATTAAAACCATAAAATATAAATATTGTTTCATGCCTTCTTTATAGGTTATTACTTTATAATATAAATTAATCTTTACAGTGTCAATCATCATTATGTACTAGTGTCATTTTACAAGTTTACCTTATTATGATACATCTTTTTTGTAATGTCAATGTAGTTATTGTTTGTTTTAAATAAAATAGTTATAGCCTCACTAGAGGGTGATACCTTAACTAGCTTCTTTGTCATTTTACAACTAATCATGTTGCTATTGAAAGCATAATGAAGCTGGACAGCCAGAATTCCAGTCGTATCCCTGCTAGCTGTGTAACCTTAGGCAATTTATTTAACTTCATTGTTCTTATCTGTAAAATGGAGGCAATAATATTTCCAACCTCACAATGCTATGATGACGATTAAAGAAGTTAATGCCTGTAAAACACATGGAACCGTGCTTATTATTAATATTAAACATATTTTCTAATGATATGTAGATAGAGAGTGACCTACTATTGATTGAAAGACTTTTTCAATAATTCTTATATTTTCACTGAAAAATATACTCATTGACAAAAAAAAAGATAAACTCTGGAGCAAAGACAAATATCAGTTTAGTTATTATTGAAAAAATTGAGACCCGCCCCCATATTTTAACCTCTGGCATTTTGCTAATAGAAATTACAAAGAAATAAAATAGAGAAAATGGCTAGCAAAGAATCATTTAAAAATACCAATGGTGATTATTTTCTAGATTTAAGAAAAACAAATTTGCAATACAAAAGTGCATTCTAAATCTAGGATTCTTAAATTAAATTGAATCTAGATATGTCTGAAGTATAATTTCAATCTATACCAACATTTCATTAAAACAATTGCACAGAGATTTTTATATTTTAAATATAGACCAAAGGGTGAAATGGAGAGGAGAAACAGCAAGAAAACTTTGTAGTTGGAAAGGAGATAAATCAGTGGCATGTGATTTAGCAGATAAAAAGAAGGTGAATCTCAGACCAGTGCTAAGAATGTAAAGAACTATCCCTTTTAAAATGCAGAATTCTCAAAAGCATAAAAATATTTGTGGAAACAGGTACCTCTGTTTTAGTTTCTAAATTCAGAGCAGTATTAACTGACTAGTACAGTGTAATTTCTCTCTTAATAGGTAAGTAAAAAATAAAATGTAGCATTTAATGGAACAAGAAAACATATGAAAATGGAACGAATGGGAGACCATGAAAGGACGTTACCAAAAGGAAAGATAACTGTAATAGAGAATGTCATCAGAAATTAGATTATGCTAAGGAAAAGAAAAGAAAAAAACACTACATTATTTGGAAGAAAGTCTGGGATAAATTCTGTTATATAATCAATACACCTAAGTTGCCACTTCTAAAGTAATGGTAATAATAAAGTAGTTTTGAGGCTCAAATTAATTATAGATTTGGATATGGTTTATGTTAGTTGTTACTATTATTAGGAGTATTTAACAAGGTCTTGTTAAAAAAAAGCTGCTATTTGATAACTTGTCTAAAATTTATACTTCTTAAAAAGTTATCTTACCACAGGTAGAATTTTTATACTCTGAACAATGGAAATAGGTTCCATCGGTTCGTGTTATAACTGGGCATGTAGCAGCGATGGAAAAGTTAATAAAAGAGTTACGGTTATTTTACATTTGCAACTCCCTTAGGAAGCAAATATCTATTTTAATATTTACTATTCATTCTGTAGCGTATGATTTGTTTTCAAACTGTCATAATAAATCCTGAAAATGTTTTAGTAATATATTTTTTAAAAATTATAAACAAATTACATTAAGAGTTTTGTGTAACATCAAAATCTCAAAATATTTTTGTTATTATAAAAGCAACTTATTCTCTTTAATGAATGGGGTAAACACTGAATTATATTAATAAATGATTATAACTACAGCCAAGGAATATAGGTAATATCCACAAATTGTTGTATTTCCTTTTATTTTTCTCTACAGAAATTTTTATATTTTTCAGATTACTAACCATACTGTTGAAAGAGTTCTTCATCCCATATGTTGTAGAAACTTTCTGTATTGTTACATAGTTATTTCACCTGTAGTTGGATATAGGTATTTTCAGATGTACCATTTTTAGGTACAGTTATTAGTTAGCACATCATGTTTTATTTTGAAAATGCCAAATAAATACTCCTGATTATCAGAATTGAAAAGAAAACTGGTTTTTAAAATATGGGCTTTAGAGTATGTAGAGTTATCAGTCAGCTTTTTTTTTATCAGTCAGCTTTTTAAAAATTGTATGCAACTGCCTTAATTGGTATGTTATCACCAATTCATAATTTTATCTTATATCTGAATAAGAGTAAAGCATACCTCTTTTTTCCAAGCAAAGTTAGGTTAGTATCACTATAGTTGTGGTCTTAACTCTAATTGGTCAAAGGATGAATCACTTGTTCTAACAATAATAAAGCCAATTTTGAGCACATGCCTTAATAACATTCATGTTTCATATGTTTTGTCAAATGATGTGATTTTAATAATGTGATTCTGGACTCTACCTTTATAAAGGACTGAATATTTGAGAATTTTTGTCACCTGGATGATATAATTTTAGTTCTAGTTGATAGCACCAGAGGCCTATTTTTAGATAGGTGCCTTATTCCTCAACAGTGGACAGTAGGAATGAAAGATAGTAGGAATGAGAAATGGCTGATACCACCCGTAAAACAGCCTTATATTGTTCATGAGGCAGTGAGTTAAAATGGCAGTGTAAGCCTTGAGGGCAATGTTGTAGACATCAATCTTAAAGTGTATCCTGCTTGTAATAAATATTGACTGCATCATAGTTTGGCTTTTCCACTCATAATTTTTGGAACTCTAATCCCTTTAGTATTTATGTCATTTTTTGATTTAAGAAATGTATTCATGGAACAACAATATTTTCCAGTCACTGGCATGCCCACCCTTCCTACACAATTCGAGTAATTCAACCAATGACCACAGTATCATCTAGTCTAATCTCTCATCTCACGTTTCCAGCTCACCTATACTCTTCTCAAGGAGCACTTCAGTTACCATTAGGAAATGTTAAAATAAGAAGTGACCTTTTCCTTCAGTGAGTGTGGAATATAGTTGTAAGTAATGATAAATGGATTTATAGACAATTTCTTTCTGATAATACCTTGCCATACTGATTAATAACTGCAGCTGTACTTATAAGGCCAGAGTGCCAAAATTAAACAGTACACTAGTGACTAAAATTAATTATTGTGTTTACTGAAGGGTGGGAAATTTGGAGGTGTTTTAAAAAAAAGGGGATAGAAACAATAAGTAAAGACTGAGTTAAGGTGAGATATACTGTCCCTGATTAAAATGAAGCAAATATAATTATAAGGAAATTTGTTAAGTTAATAAAAGAAGTAATTGAATAGGTTAATCCATATTCTGTAATAAAAGTTATAAACATAGTACTATACAGAATGAATATTATGTTCTAACCATATATCAAGTATATTTCTTAGTCCATTTGGGCTGCTATAAAAAAATACCATAAACTGGGTAGCTTGGAAAGAACAGAAATTTATTTCTCACAGTTCTAGAGGCTGAGAATCCTAAGATCCTCACATGGTGGAAGGGACAAAGGAGCTCTCTGAGCCCTCTTTCGTAGGGGCACTGATGAGGGTGGAACCCTCATGACCTAATCATCTCCCAAAGGCCCCTTCTCCAAATACCATCACATTGGGAATTGGATTTCAACATATGGATTTTGGATTGAAACATTCAGTCTATATGTATAGCAATCTGATATCAGTTTGTAGTGTGCCCTCACTAGTAACTCACAGTAGGCCTGAGCAGTGTGGGGAGGTTCTAGCAATCTGGATTCCTGTCTGTGTTCCCAATTTGTTCTTGTCACACTTGCCCTAATCTACACTGCAATGTCTTGATTTTTGATTCAGGGTTGTTAGTAATTTAATTTTCAACTTTAATCTGTTAAATATATCAAAGTGCTGTGGCATTTAGATTTGGTTGAAATGTTTAAATAAGTCATGTAGCAATTTTATTTTTTAATTTAATATTTATAAGACATCAGAAATTACATCTACAACTAGTTACATTTATGACAACCATTTTTCATGTCAGCCTAAACATATGTGAGAGGATATGTACACACAAACACACACATACTCAAAAATGTATGTATTCCAAAATATTCAAATATATATATTCAATATTTTTTCAGAATTCTTCAGGAAATATTAAAGCACAAGAATTCTAAAGGCAATGGTTTAAAGGTTATTTAACACTTTTATATTCCTTAGTCAGAGGTTCTTAAGTTCAAGTAGATGTGTAGTCTGTGTACCTTAAGAATTTAAATGCAAAATTTAAGATTAGGTGTTTTTTTCCAAATTATTTTCTAGTCAATTATTATCATGAGGTTCTCAGATCAGCAAGCCAAAGTTGTATAAAATCATATCATTATATGTCCATAAGTGCTGAATGGAATCAGATTTCTCAGTTTTTACAAATTAATGATATTATAAAAATTAAATTTAACACTAAATTTCTTGAGATTTGTCTTTATGAAAACTACAAACACATGAGAATTGAACATATGAGAAATGTCTTGGCTTTAAAAGCATTATTTGCAAAGCAGTCACCTTCCTTTATGTGTTTTGATGTCCCATTAAAATTTAATTCATAAATCATATACAGAAACTATTTCTGAAGAAAAAAGTTATTTCTCTTCAACTATCTGGTTAGATTTTTTTTTTTTTTTATCTTTTTGTGTTAAGAACACTTAACTTTAGATCTACTCTCTGAAAATGTTAAGTGTATAATACATTATTGTTGGCTATAGCTACACTGCTGTACATCAGATTTCCAGAGTTTATTCATCTTGCTTAACTGAAACTTTTTGGCCCTTGACCAGTACCTCCACAATAGGTACCTCACTCTAGCCCTGGCAACCTCTATTCTATTCTTTGATTCTATGAATTTGGCTATTTTAGATATGTCATATAAGTGGAATCATTCAGTATTTGTCTATCCATACCTGATTTATTTTACTTAGCATAACGTCCTCAGGATTCATCCATGTTCTTGCACATTTCAAAATTTCCTCATTTTTTAAAACTTGAGTAGTATTCCATTGTATGTACATAGCACATTTTCTTATTCATTCATATGTTGGTGGACATTCCGGTTGTTTCCATATCTTGGCTGTTATGAGTAGTGCTGCAAGGAACATAGGAGTGCTAATTAATATCTCTTAGAGATCCCGATTTCAATTTTTTTGGATAATACTCAGAAGTGGGATTGCTGGATCATATAATAGTTCTATTTTTAATTTTTTGAGAAACCTCTATACTGTCTTCTATATAAGCTCTACTATTGGCATTCCCACCACCAGTTTTGAAAGTGGTCAGATTTTCTCCATTTCCTCTGTTTAACATGTTTCTTTCTTTTTTTTTTATTTTAATTTTTTTTTTTTTTTTTTCTGGTGGTGGGGGGATAACAGCCATCCTGACTGGTGTGAGATGTCATCTCATTGTAGTTTTGATTTGCATTTCCATAACGACTGGACATTTAATCATCATGGAAATGATGTTGAACATTTTTTCTTATACACTTTGGATATTTGTATGTCTTCTTTGGAAAAATGTATATTCAAGTCAATAGCCCATTTTTGAATCAGGTTATTATTTTGGTTTCGTTGTTGTTTTCAAGCTACTGAGTGGTAGGAGTTTTTTATATAATTTGGGTATTGACCCCTTACCAGATATGTAGTTTGCAAATATTTTCTCCCAGTCCATAGGCTGCCTTTTCACCCTCTCCTGTGCAAAAGCTTTTTATATTTGATATATCCCCACTTGTTTATTTTTGCTTTTGTTGTCTGTGCTTTGGTATCATAATCATGAAAGTGTTGCCACAATGACTGTCATGAAATGTTCCCCCTATGTTCATTTCTAGAAGTTTTACAGTTTCAGCTTTTACCTTTAAGTCTTTAATTAATTTTGGGTTGATTTTTGTGGACGGTATAAATAAGGTAAGGGTTCAGATTCACTTTTTTTCATGTGGATATCCATTTTTCACAACACCATTTGTTGAAGGTACTAACCTTTCCCCATTGTGTATTCTTGGCACCCTTGCTGCAGATCAGTTGATCGTGGATTGTGAGTTTATTTCTGGGTTCCCTTTTGTTTTTTCATTGGTTTCTATGTCTGTCCTTAAGCCAGTACTATACTGTTTTGGTTACTGTAGTTTTGTAATATATTTTGAAATCAGGAAGTGTGATGCCTCCACCTTAGTTCTTCTTTCTCAAGTTTGACTTGGCTATTTTTGGGTTTTTTTGAGGTTCCACATGAATTTTAGAATTATTTTTCCTATTTCTGTAAAAAGTATCAGTGGGATTTTTGATAAGGATTGCATTGAATCTGTATATTATTTTAGATAGTATGGGCATTTTAATAATATTAAATATTCTAAATCATGAACATAGGATGTCTCTCCATTTATTTGTGTTGTAATTTTTTTTTATCGTAGTTTGTTGTTAGTGTATAGAAATGCAACTGATTTTTGTTATTTGATTTTGTATCCTGTAACATTACTGAATTAGTAGTTCTACCAGGTTTTTAGTGGAATCTTTAGAGTTTTTTAGATATAAAATCATGTCATCTATAAAAGGGGGCATTTTATTTCCATTTTTATTCCTTTGCAGCTTGGATGGCTTTTATTTATTTTTCTTGTCTATTTGCTCTGACTAGATTTTCAGTACTATGTTCAATAAAAATGGTTACAGTGGGGATCCTTGTCTTGTTCCTGATTTTATAGGAAAAGCTCTCAGTTTTTTTATCATTGAGTATGATGTCAGCTGTGGGCTTTTTATATATGGTCTTTATTACATTGATATAAATCCCTACTATTCCTAGTTCCTTGAGAGTTTTTATCTTAGAGAGTGTTGAATTTTGTAAAAGTTTTTTCTTTCCAATCTATTGAGATAATCATATGAGTTTTATACATTATTCTATAAATGTAGTGTATTATATTAATTGATTTATATATGTTGAACCATCCCTGCATCACAGGGATAAATCCCACTTGGAAATGATATGTGATCCATTTAATCTATTGTTGGATTTGGATTGTGAGTATTTTGTTGATATTTTTTTACTCTGTATTTTTTTTTGTTTTTTGTTTTGTTTTTTTTTACATCTTTATTGGAGTATAATTGCTTTACAATGGTGTGTTAGTTTCTGCTTTATAACAAAGTGAATCAGTTATACATATACATATGCTCCCATATCTCTTCCCTCTTGCGTCTCCCGCCCTCCCACCCTCCCTATCCCACCCCTCCAGGTGGTCACAAAGCACCGAGCTGATCTCCCTGTGCTATGCAGCTGCTTCCCACTAGCTATCTACCTTACGTTTGGTAGTGTATATATGTCCATGCCTCTCTCTCGCTTTCTCACGGCTTACCCTTCCCCCTCCCCATATCCTCAACTCCATTCTCTAGTAGGTCTGTGTCTTTATTCATGGCTTACCCCTAGGTTCTTCATGACATTTTTTTTTCCTTAAATTCCATATGTATGTTTTAGCATACGGTATTTGTCTTTCTCTTTCTGACTTACTTCACTCTGTATGACAGATGCTAGGTCCATCCACCTCATTACAAATAGCTCAATTTCGTTCCTTTTTATGGCTGAGTAATATCCCATTGTATACATGTGCCACATCTTCTTTATCCATTCATCCAATGATGGACACTTAGGTTGTTTCCATCTCCGGGCTATTGTAAATATAGCTGCAATGAACATTTTGGTACATGACTCTTTTTGAACTATGATTTTCTCAGGGCATATGCCCAGTAGTGGGATTGCTGGGTCATATGGTAGTTCTATTTGTAGTTTTTTAAGGAACCTCCATACTGTTCTCCACAGTGGCTGTATCAATTTACATTCCCACCAACAGTGCAAGAGGGTTCCCTTTTTTCCACACCCTTTCCAGCATTATTGTTTCTAGCTTTCTTGATGATGACCATTCTGACTGGTGTGAGATGATATCTAATTGTAGTTTTGATTTGCATTTCTCTAATGATTAATGAAGTGGAGCATTCTTTCATGTGTTTGTTGGCAGTCTGTATATCTTCTTTGGAGAAATGTCTATTTAGGTCTTCTGCCCATTTTTGGATTGGGTTGTTTGTTTTTTTGTTATTGAGCTGCATGAGCTGCTTATAAATTTTGGAGATTGATCCTTTGTCAGTTGCTTCATTGGCAAAAATTTTCTCCCATTCTGAGGGTTGTCTTTTGGTTTTGTTTATGGTTTCCTTTGCTGTGCAAAAGCACTGAAGTTTCATTAGGTCCCGTTTGTTTATTTTTGTTTTTATTTTAATTTCTCTAGGAGGTGGGTCAGAAAGTATCTTGCTGTGATTTATGTCATAGAGTGTTCTGCCTATGTTTTCCTCTAAGAGTTTGATAGTTTTTGGCCTTACATTTAGGTCTTTAATCCATTTTGAGCTTATTTTTGTGCATGGTGTTAGGGAGTGATCTAATCTCATACCTTTACATGTACCTGTCCAGTTTTCCCAGCACCACTTATTGAAAATGCTGTCCTTTCTCCACTGTATATTCCTGCCTCCTTTATCAAAGATAAGGTGACCATATGTGCATGGGTTTATCTCTGGGCTTTCTATCCTGTTCCATTGATCTGTCTTCCTGTTTTTGTGCCAGTACCACACTGTCTTGATTACTGTAGTTTTGTAGTATAGTCTGAAATCAGGGAGCCTGATTCCTCCAGCTCCATTTTTCGTTTTCAAGATTGCTTTGGCTATCCGAGATCTTTTGTGTTTCCATACAAATTGTGTATTTTTTTGTTCTAGTTCTGTGAAAAATACCAGTGGTACTTTGATAGAGATTGCATTGAATCTGTAGATTGCTTTGGGTAGTAGAGTCATTTTCACAATGTTGATTCTTCCAATCCAAGAACATGGTATATCTCTCAATCTATTTGTATCATCTGTAATTTCTTTCATCAGTGTCTTATAATTTTCTGCATACAGGTCTTTTGTCTCCTTAGGTAGGTTTATTCCTAGATATTTTATTCTTTTTGTTGCAGTGGTAAATGAGAGTGTTTTCTTGATTTCACTTTCAGATTTTTCATCATTAGTGTATAAGAATGCGAGATTTCTGTGCATTAATTTTGTATCCTGCTACTTTACCAAATTCATTGATTAGCTCTAGTGGTTTTCTGGTAGCATCGTTAGAATTCTCTATGTAGAGTATCATGTCATCTGCAAACAGTAACAGCTTTACTTCTTCTTTTCCAATTTGGATTCCTTTTATTTCCTTTTCTTTTCTGATTGCTGTGGCTAAAACTTCCAAAACTATGTTGAATAAGAGTGGTGAGAGTGGGCAACCTTGTCTTGTTCCTGATCTTAGTGGAAATTCTTTCAGTTTTTCACCATTGAAGACGATGTTGGCTGTGGGTTTGTCATATATGGCCTTTATTATGTTGAGGAAAGTTCCCTCTATGCCTACTTTCTGCAGGGTTTTTATCATAAATGGGTGTTGAATTTTGTCGAAAGCTTTCTCTGCATCTATTGAGATGATCATATGGTTTTTCCCCTTCAGTTTGTTAATATGGTTTATCGCATTATTTTGTGTATATTGAAGAATCCTTGCATTCCTGGAATAAACCCCACTTGATCATGGTGTATGATCCTTTCAATGTGCTCTTGGATTCTGTTTGCTAGTATTTTGTTGAGGATTTTTGCATCTATGCTCATCAGTGATATTGGCCAGTAGTTTTCTTTCTTTGTGACATCCTTTTCTGGTTTTGGTATCAAGGTGATGTTGTCCTCGTAGAATGAGTTTGGGAGTGTTCCTCCCTCTGCTATATTTTGGAAGAGTTTGAGAAGGATAGGTGTTAGCTCTTCTCTAAATGTTTGATAGAATTCGCCTGTGAAGCCATCTGGTCCTGGGATTTTGTTTGTTGGAAGATTTTTAATCACAGTTTCAATTTCAGTGCTTGTAATTGGTCTGTTCATATTTTCTAATTCTTCCTGATTCAGTCTTTGCAGGTTTTGCCTTTCTAAGAATTTGTCCATTTCTTCCACGTTGTCCATTTTATTGGCATATAGTTGCTTGTAGTAATCTCTCATGATATGTTGTATTTCTGCAGTGTCAGTTTTTACTTCTCCTTTGTCATTTCTAATTCTATTGATTTGAGTCTTCTCCCTTTTTTTCTTGATGAGTCTGGCTAATGGTATATCAATTTTGTTTATCTTCTCAAAGAATGAGCTTTTAGTTTTATTGACCTTTGCTATCATTTCCTTCATTTCTTTTCCATTTATTTCTGATCTGATTTTTATGATTTCTTTCCTTCTGCTAACTCTGGGGGTTTTTGTTCTTCTTCTTCTAATTGCTTTAGGTGCAAGGTTAGGTTGTTTATTCGAGATGTTTCCTGTTTCTTAAGGTAGGATTGTATTGCTATAAACTTCCCTCTTAGAACTGCTTTTGCTGCATCCCATAGATTTTGGGTCATCGTGTCTCCATTGTCATTTGTTTCTAGGTATTTTTTTTTTATTTCCTCTTTGATTTCTACAGTGATCACTTTGTTATTAAGTAGTATATTGTTTAGCCTCCATGTGTTTGTAGTTTTTACAGATCTTTTCCTGTAATTCATATCTAGTCTCATAGCATTGTGGTCAGAAAAGATACTTGAAACAGTTTCAATTTTCTTAAATTTACCAAGGCTTGACTTGTGACCCAAGATATGATCTATCCTGGAGAATGTTCCATGAGCACTTGAGAAAAATGTGTATTCTGTGGTTTTTGGATGGAATGTCCCATAAATATCAATTAAGTCTGTCTTGTTTAATGTATCATTTAAAACTTGTGTTTCCTTATTTATTTTCATTTTGAATGATCTGTCCATTGGTGAAAGTAGGGTGTTAAAGTCCCCTACTATGAATGTGTTACTGTCAATTTCCCCTTTTATGGCTGTTAGTATTTGCCTTATGTATTGAGGTACTCCTATTTTGGGTGCATAAATATTTACAATTGTTATATCTTCTTCTTGGATCGATCCCTTGATCATTATGTAGTGTCCTTCTCTATCTCTTGTAATAGTCTTTGTTTTAAAGTCTATTTTGTCTGATATGAGAATTGCTACTCCAGCTTTCTTTTGGTTTCCATTTGCATGAAATATCTTTTTCCATCCCCTTACTTTCCAGTCTGTAAGTGTCTCTAGGTCTGAAGTGGGTCTCTTGTAGACAGCAAATATAGGGGTCTTGTTTTTGTATCCATTCAGCCAATCTGTGTCTTTTGGTCGGAGCATTTAGTCCATTTACATTTAAGGTAATTATCGATATGTATGTTCCTATTGCCATTTTCTTAATTGTTTTGGGTCCATTATTGTAGGTCTTTTCCTTCTCTTGTGCTTCTTGCCTAGAGAAGTTCCTTTAGCAGTTTTGTAAAGCTGGTTTGGTGGTGCTGAACTCCCTCAGCTTTTGCTTGTCTGTAAAGGTTTTCATTTCTCCATCAAATCTGAATGAGATCCTTGCTGGGTAGAGTAATCTTGGTTGCAGGTTTTTCTCCTTCATCACTTTAAATATGTCCTGCCAGTCCCTTCTGGCTTGCAGAGTTTCTGCTGAGAGATCCACCGTTAACCTTATGGGGATTCCCTTGTGTGTTATCTGTTGTTTTTCCCTTGCTGCTTTTAATATGTTTTCTTTGTTTTAATTTTTGACAGTTTGATTAGTATGTGTCTTGGTGCATTTCTCCTTGGATTTACCCTGTATGGGACTCTCTGTGCTTCCTGGACTTGATTAACTATTTCCTTTCCCGTAAGAGGGAAGTTTTCAACTATAATCTCTTCAAATATTTTCTCTGTCCCTTTCTTTTTCTCTTCTTCTTCTGGGACCCCTATAATTCGAATGTTGCTGCATTTAATGTTGTCCCAGAGGTCTCTGAGACTGTCCTCAGTTCTTTTCGTTCTTTTTTCTTTATTCTGCTCTGCAGTAGTTATTTCCACTATTTTATCTTCCAGGTCACTTATCCATTCTTCTGACCCAGTTATTCTGCTATTGATCCCATTTAGAGTATTTTTAATTTCATTTATTGTGTTGTTCATCGTTGCTTCTTTCCTCTTTAGTTCTTCTAGGTCCTTGTTAAATGTTTCTTGCATTTTGTCTGTTCTATTTCCAAGGTTTTGGATCATCTTTACTATCATTATTCTGAATGCTTTTTCAGGTAGAGTGCCTATTTCCTCTTCATTTGTTAGGTCTGGTTCGTTTTTATCTTGCTCCTTCATCTGCTGTGTGTTTTTCTGTCTTCTCATTTTGCTTATCTTACTGTGTTTGGGGTCTTCTTTTTGCAGGCTGCAGGCTTGTAGTTCCTGTTGTTTTTGGTGTCTGTCCCCAGTGGCTAAGGTTGGTTCAGTGGGTTGTGTAGGCTCCCTGGTGGAGGGGACTAGTTCCTGTGTTCTGGGGGATGAGGCTGGATCTTTTCTTTCTGGTGGGCAGGTCCACGTCTGGTGGTGTGTTTTGGGGTGTCTGTGGACTTATTATGATTTTAGGCAGCCTCTCTGGTAATGGGTATGGTTGTGTTCCTGTCTTGCTAGTTGTTTGGCATAGGATGTCCAGCACTGTAGCTTGCTGGTCGTTGAGTGAAACTGGGTGCTGGTGTTGAGATAGAGATCTCTGGAAGATTTTCGCCATTCGATATTATGTGGAGCTGGGAGGTCTCTTGTGGACCAGTGTCCTGAAGTTGGCTCTCCCACCTCAGAGGCACAGCACTGACTTCTGGCTGCAGCACCAAGAGCCTTTCATCCACACGGCTCAGAATAAAAGGGAGAAAAAGTAGAGAGAAAGAATTAGTAGAAGTAGGAAGAAAGAAAGAAAGAAAGGAAGGAAGGGAGGGAGGGAGGGAGGGAGGAAGGGGGAAGGAAGGAAAAAAGAAAAAGAAGATAAAGTAAAATAAAATAAAGTAAGATGAAATATAATAAAGTTATTAAAATAAAAGAATTATTAAGAAAAAAATTAGAAAAACAAAAACAAAAACGCATGGATAAAACCCTAGGACAAATGGTGGAAGCCAAGCTATACAGCATAAATTTTGCTCTCAAAGTCCACCTCCTCAATTTGGGATGATTCGTTGCCTATTCATGTATTCCACAGACATCAAGTTGATTGTGGAGCTTTAATCTGCTGCTTCTGAGGCTGCTAGGAGAGATTTCCCTTTCTCTTCTTTGTTCTCAGAGCTCCCAGGGGCTCAGCTTTGGATTTGGCCCCGCCTCTGCATGTAGGTCACCGGAGGGCGTCTGTTCCTTGCTCAGACAGGATGGGGTTAAAGGAGCCGCTGATTCGAGGGCTCTGGCTCACTCGGGCGGGGGGAGGAGGGAGGGGCACGGAGTGCGGGGCGGGCCTGCGGCGGCGTGACGTTGCACCAGCTTGAGGCGTGCTGTGCGTTCTCCTGGGGAACTTGTCCCTGAATCCTGGGACCCTGGCAGTGGCGGGCTGGACAGGCTCCCCGGAAGGTGGGTGTGGATAGTAACCTGTGCTCGCACACAGGCTTCTTGGTGGCGGCAGCAGCAGGCTTAGCGTCTCATGCCCGTCTCTGGGGTCCGCGCTTTTAGCCGCGGCTCGCACCTGTCTCTGGAGCTCCTTTAAACAGCGCTCTTAATCCCCTCTCCTCTTAATCCCCTCTCCTCGCGCACCAGGAAACAAAGGGAAGAAAAAGTCTCTTGCCTCTTCAGCAGCTCCAGACTTTTCCCCGGACTCCCTCCCAGCTAGCCGTGACGCACTAACCCCTTCAGGCTGTGTTCAGCCGCCAACCCCAGTCCTCTCCCGGCGCTCCGACGGAAGCCCGAGCCTCAACTCCCAGCCCCGCCCGCCCCGGCAGGTGAGCAGACAAGCCTCTCAGGCTGGTGAGTGCCGGTTGGCCCTGATCCTCTGTGCGGGAATCTCTTCGCTTTGCCCTCCGCACCCCTGTTGCTATGCTCTCCCCCGCGGCTCCGAAGCTTTCCCCCTTCACCACCCGCAGTCTCCGCCCGCGAAGGGGCTTCCTAGTGTGTGGAGACCTTTCCTCCTTCACAGCTCCCTCCCACTGGTGCAGGTCCCGTCCCTATCCTTTTGTCTCTGTTTTTTCTTTTTTCTTTTGCCCTATCCAGGTATGTGGGGGGTTGCTTGCCTTTTGGGAGGTCTGAGGTCTTCTGCCAGCGTTCAGTAGGTGTTCTGTAGGAGTTGTCCCACGTGTAGATGTATTTCTGGTGTATCTGTGGGGAGGAAGGTGATCTCCGCGTCTTACTCTTCCGCCATCTTCCCGGAACCAACTTACTCTGTATTCTTTACAGATATTGGCCTGTAATTATCTTTACTTGTGGTGTCTTTGTCTAGCGCTGGTGTCAGAGTAATGATGGCCTCATAAAATGACTTTGAAACTCTTCCCTCCTCCTCTATTCTTGGAGGAACTTGAGAAGGATTGGTGTTAATTCTTCCTTAAATGTCTCATAGAATTTACCAATGAAGCCACTTGTTCTTGAGGTTTTCTTTGTTGGTGGTTTTTGATTGCCAGTTATATTTGTTACATCTTCCTGATGGATTTATCCTTTATCATTACATAATGTTTTTCTTTGTCTCGTTTGAGAGTATTTTATTTAAAATCTCTTTTTTTCTAATACAACTATAGCCATCCCTGCTCTTTATTAGTTACCATTTTCATGGAGTATCTTTTCGATCTTTCACTTTCAGCCAGTGCGTGTTCTTAAATCTAAATTGAGGTTTTTATAGGCAGCATATAGTTGAATCTTACTGTTTTGATCCACTCAGCCACCTTATGCCTTGATAGGGGAGTTTAGTCCATTTACATTTAAAGTAATTATTGATCATGAAGGACTTATTATTGCCTTTTTATTAGTTGTTTTATTTTTAGTATTGTAGTTCCTTTGTCTCTCTTTCCTTCTCTTGTCATCTACCTTTGTGTTTTGTTGATTATTCTGTATTGAAGTGCTTTGTTTCATTTTTATTTTCTATAACTTTACAGTTATATTTTTCCTAGAGGCTTACATGAAATATCTTACAGTCTCTTGAGTGGCAGTCATTAATAAAATAAGCGAATTGACATATGTGATAAAGGGGATGAAGAAAATAAAAAACTAATGCCTCATTTGAGTTGAGTTGGGATGGGAATTTGACAGTGTACAGAGTAACAGCATATACAGAGGCTCTGAAACAAGTAGTGTGCAGTGTCTGAGGAACTGAAAATACTTCAGTGAATCTGGAATGTAGAGGAACAATTATGCACAAATGACTGTAGAGTTAGGCAGTGGGTATGTCATGTAGGGCCATATAGGATTTTGGATGGGGTTTTCAAAACCATGGAAAGCTACTGACAGGAACCAAGCACTTTGGAAGGTGGGGGATGACATGATCAGATGTACATTTCTCAGATACTAGTTTAGAGGTGGATGCAGAGACATTAGTCCATAGACATTAATGCTGTCTAGGTGAGAGATGACATTAGTTTGTCATATGTTGGTGGGTGAAAAAAATGCTGAACAGTGGGTAAAATGCAGAGATATTAAAGAATTAAAAAGTAAAACTTACATGAATTTTCATGAGCTAAGTATGAAAAGTTGGGAAGTAAGAAATAACAAGAAGGGTTTTTTGATTTCTATGACAAGCAGTTGAATGAATTGTGAAGAGTAGTACTATATCCCTGGCCTCTCAATATATAGACTACATCCTAAAAATGTGAGGCACATTTTGCTAACCAGAGGGTGAAATATCAGCCCCTTGATTTGTTAAGAACCAGCAACTTCCCAAACATGTTTGTTTATATATTTTTAAGCACATAACATACTTGTTGACACTTATTCTGAATTTCCCATAATAAGTGTTGTGTTTAAGAGCAGTGAGGAGTCTGAGTTGTGGTTAAAAACCTATGTATGATTTTTCAAGTCCAACTGTAGACAATTACAAAGGTTTTATCTGGTAGGTCTCAGGAGGAAAGCTGCCCTCGCACTGGACTTGGTGCACAGCGATGGCATTGTGGTCTCGGAAGAGAGCTGCAGTCAAGGAATCAGGCCCTTCCTGGAAGGTCATGCTCTTTATGCATTTTTGTATTCCTAGACTAGACACCTTTATTCCTAGATTTCTTTATCAGGAGCCTTTGGTAGAGATCTTTCTCGGATGTTTCTGCTGAGGCCTCCTCATGAGGAGAGAAGGGATAAAACTTGAAGACACTTTCCCCCCTAAGATTCAGTGCCCAGTACTTTTCTGCTCCTAACCTTTCTAGTCCATAGCCCTACCCCTACCCCCGGGTCCAGAAAACCACCAGGTCTTTTTTGGGGGTCTCTCTCAACAAAATAAGACACAAATGAGAAGACCCCACATCCGTGCTGATCCGTCAGACCCTTGAGTGGTGTGCCCTTCAATAGGGGAAATGAAACAGTGGGGAGTTGGTGCCTCTTCCCTTTTTAGCATCCTGCTTTACTTTTGCTGTGATTAGAGGCTTCCAGATGACTTTCATTTTCGCTCATGATTGGTTTAATTGGCTACTCTAGCAGCTCAGCTCTCTCTCCAGCTCAGCTGAGCTCCTTACAAATACCAATATTTCTTTGTAACAGTTTACACTTTGTAACCAGATTAAGTTAAATATGAATCTGAATTTCATAAAAACATTTGTACCTCCAGAGTATATGGAACTATGAAAGGGAGAAGAAAACACCCCAATATACAACCTATATTGAATTTTCAAAGCAACTGTTGTTTTTTGGAAGGCAACTGCATATTAGGGCAACATGTATCATTTATCATATGATAAATGCATGTCTTACTTATACATTAAAATGAAACTTTAAAGAAAAGTATTTATGAATTATTTTTTGTAAAATTCCTTAGGGCCATTTAATTGCCTTGCAGTTAGAGGGTCATATGTTTCAGTGACTGCTCTACAGTATATATATATATATATATATATGTATGTATGTATATGCATGTGTATGTATAATATATATGTGTGTGTATGTATTTATGTGTGTATACGTGTATACATACATATATATATATATATATACATATAAGATTTATTTTAATGATCAGAGGGAGGCCTGCTGCTTAAAATGGATGATTGATCCTTGCCCATCATTTTCTTCATTTACATTTGGCTTTTCCTCCGTGGCTTCTTGGGAAATCTAATTTGTGCGCTGCATGGGATTGATTCTATTACAGTATTTTTACTGAGTTTCTGTTTTTCAGTGCCATCTTTCTCATAGTTGTTATGATTGCAGTTTTCAGTGATTTTTCCTTCTTCTTTGTGTTCTACTTTGTATTTCCCCAAGGCAGTGAGTCATTCTGGAAGTACTGTGTAATTTGTTTTGTTCAACAGATTTCTTGCCATGCATGTACTGTGTATTTAGCTTCTTTTAACTCTCCTTCCACATGTTGTTTTCATCTAGTAATCACTTTCACCTTTTTCAGTACACTGCTTGATGGCTGAGGCTGGGATCTTTTTCTTTCTTATTCACTGCTATGTTCCAAATAGAAGGGTACCTGACACAAACTATATGTTCAGTAAATACACATCGAGGCAATGAATTAAAGTGAGCCTCCCCTTCCTATTTCAATTTTCCATGTTGTCTTATTTGTGATGACTTACGAAGATACTTACTATTACTTTGGTAAAAACTTTTGAATTTCTCTATTTGTGCTACTGCCGTTTGTAGTTTTCCAAAGGCACTACAGCTTTCTGTGCCTTTGTTCTTAAATCAATGAAGAAAACTTCAATTCTGATTTTAATTTTGAATTAAAGAATTAAAGTTAAAAATTTAGTAGAATAAATATAGTTTTTATTATGTAATATCATAAATTACTTTATAGTCTCTAACATGGTGTACTGTTCCATAATTTTGTTTCTTATCACTCTCCTGACACCATTATAATTCAATAATGTTTTGCTTTCACCCATTCTTACCTCTCTAAAGACCCGATTATCCCCACAGAATTAAAAATCCCAGAAAATAGAGGTAGCAGAAACACACATTCATTTAAAAAATACAAACAAAATAATTTTTCCTCTGTAACTAAGACATATATATGTATGAATGCATATATGCATGCATGTAAACACTATATATATCTAATATATTTTGTAGTTTAGATAATTAGAATGTATTTATATCTTCTCAATAACGAATTTCTCTTCTTTTAATATCTGTTGCTAAATACCAGGAGGGATACAATTCTTTTCAGTTCCTTCATAACCTGAGATGGAGGAACCAGGTATACTCTCCACCTGAATTGCTCTAATATCAGTCTGGCCTTATGTCTCATTGTTATATAGCTGAACCCAGTGAGTAAGTAGACATAAAGTTTTTTCTTGGGGTTTTGCCCTTCACAGTTGATGGTGCTTTTACAAATTAAACACAAAGAGACTTTAAGTACCAAGCTGCCCTATAAAAACAAGTATTGACTGAAACAAATAGACTACCAGATATTTCCCCAGCAAAGATGGGTTTATTCAGGATCCACAGAGAACTGCAATTTGGGGTCTGCAAGCATGGTGAAACACATACAAGTCCTCATCCCCAAGGAAAGGGGAACATTTTTATAGAGAGGGAAAGGAAGTTGGGAGGGCTGTAGTAAACAGAGTCCCTGGCTTTTCATTGGCTGAGGCGTTGCCAGGAAAGAAGTGAAGTCTTTCTTCTTCCTGTTGGGCTCTGTTATTGTCACAGGGAGTGAGAGCTCCCCCTTCTGGTCTCCCAACTTTATTTAATTGAAGTTTCTGTTAATTAATTTTCTTACATTTCCCTGTTTTGATCAAGATCTTTCTCTGAAAGTATTGCTGATCCTTTCAGGTCACCAGATGATGTGCAGGTCCAGTCAAGGTTTCGTGCTTTGTTTAGGTGTGTCACAGAATCCAAGATTCATTTCCTTGGAGTTTGGCGGCACAAGGGTTGGTTACCAGTTCTTGAAAGGGGCCTTTGCAGTGAGGTTGAAGAGAGTTCTTCCGGAGGTATATTTTCCAATAGACAAAATCTTCAGGTTGCAAAACGTGATGTTCAACGTCTTCATCTCCCAAGGGTTCACTGTGAAAAGATTACTCTACCAAAACATGGTTATTTTTAATAGATGCAATTAGACCTTTGCAATATTGGAGTATCTCTCCTTTTATTAGTCGTGGGTCAAAAGAAGCAAGAACCAAGTACATTGAGCATCCTATTACTATCTCAAAGGATGAGAATTCATGAGTTCCAAAACGGGTGGGATTTAGAAGGACCGACACAAATGCTTTTGTCCACGATGTTTGGAGGGCCTCCACACATTTTGCCAGTTGAGTCTTAATAATGCCATTAATGTGTTCAACTAAATCAAAGGATTGAAAGTGGTAAGCCCAGTGAAAGTGCTATAAAACCAGCCAAACAGCACAGACTCATCGAAGCATATGGCTAGTAAAATGGGCTCCTCGATCACTATAAAGTTTGAGAAGAGTTTTCCAGGTAGGGATAATCTTTTCCTATAGGACTTTAGCCACAGAAGAAGTAGCCTATCTGCAAGGGAAGACTCTACACCAGAGTGAAACATACAGACGGTGACTAAAACATATTTATATCCCATTAGATAGAGGGAGTCATATGAAATCCATTTGGTCCATTTGCCAGAACTTAAATGGTTCATTAGGCAGTTTAAAATATCCAGGATCAGTATGAACAGGCTTCCCTGTTTGTACTTTGGACAAGTGGGACAAGTGAAGTAGGTACTTTTTGGGGCTTTGTTAATGTTTCCCCACCAATATTGATTCATGAAGGCTATCATTTTGTCAGGAGACCAATGG
The DNA here is from genome assembly GCF_011762595.2 of Tursiops truncatus. Taxonomy (NCBI): domain Eukaryota; kingdom Metazoa; phylum Chordata; class Mammalia; order Artiodactyla; family Delphinidae; genus Tursiops; species Tursiops truncatus. Next base: position 59,702,094 of record NC_047038.1, on the reverse strand, counting down.
TTTAATGCATGTGTAGTGGTGAAGAGTGGGAATTTAGAATTTCTGGTAGGAATGGGTTGTTAGTTGGTCAAAACCAGAGCTTTCTCTTTTATCAAACAAACGACTGTTGAATTTCTAACCTTGTTTTCCTTTTCTGAGGTCAATATTTGGGCCTCTCTAGCCAGTTTTTCTCAGTTATCATTTGAGGAAATATCAGACAATGGACAATGACAGAGGTTTGGCTACTATTGTCCCCTTAAGGGAAGCATTTCTTACAGAAATATCAACAAGGTGATTTCCCTTAGCTTCCAGAGAGTCAAATTTAGAATACCCTGAGATCATAATAAGAGCTAAAACAACAGGTAAAAATATTGCATTCAATAATTCCTAAACATAGGGGCCATTTTAAATTTTGTTTCCACTGGAAGTAAGGGAACCACATTGCTCCCACAACATTTCAAAATCATGAGCTACTCTGAAAGCATATCTACTATCAGTATAAGTATTGGGAGTATTGCTCTTGGCTAAAGTAAAAGCCTGTGTAAGAGTGTATATTTCAGCCTTTTGGGCCAAAGTAGCCATAGGTAAAGATGCTGGCTCAACAACATCAAAAGAAGTTGTAATAGCATATTGAGCACAATATTTCTCATTGTCACCTTTTAAGTAAGAATCATCAGTGAACCTTGAGAAATCAGTGTTACCCAGTAGAATTTCCTATAGGTCATCATGAGGAGTCAGGAGGTGTTTTGTCAGTGTTAAGCAGTGTGAAAGACTTTGTTGGTGACAGAGGGGAGAAGAGTGGCTAGGTTAATGTTATTACAATGTAAAAGAATTATGTGAGGAGCAGTTAACAAAAGGACTTCATAGGAGGTGAAGCAGCTGGCTGAGAAATGTTGAACATGATGAGAATTTAGGAGAGCTTCTACTGCATGAGGTACAAAATGGTTAAATGGAATGCCACAATGATTTTCTCTGTGGCCTTAACCAAAAGGGCAGTGGCCTTAATGGCTCTAAGACACGAGGGTATCTCCATGCCACAGGGTCCAGTTGCTGGCTGTAATATTTTATGTGTTGATGGTGTTCCCTGTGTTTTGGGTGAGAACCACAAGGGCATTCCCTTCCTTTTCATACACAAAAAGGAAAAAGGGAATCTGATAATTGAGAAGTCCAAAGGCAGGTGGGTTCATCAAACTCTTTTAAGGTCTTAAAGACTATATCGTTTCTTTCTTCTGGGTCGGGCTTGTTACTGTTGAGTAAAACAAATAGAGGTTTGGCTATAAGAGAAAATTTGGAATCCAATTTTGGCAATAACCAACTAACCTGAGAAAACCTTGCAGTTGGCATATAGTTTTGGATTGGGGGAAACTTAAGACACCATGAAGTATATCTGGATACAGGTGTAGCCCTTGTTCTGGGCTACCGTAAATATCTAACCTAGGTTTGGGCAAACTACAATTTTTCTTTAGTGACCTTATGCCCCTTTAAGGCTGAAAGGTTTAGCAAGTGGATGTCGTCAATCCTTTGAGGAAGCCTGAGAAGAAGAACAAAAAAACAAATCATTTCCATATTGCAACAAAGTAGAACCCCTAGGGAACTTTATGTCATCCAGATCAGCCTTCAGGATCTAGGAGAAATAAGGACTCTCAGTATAACCCTGAGGCATCACTGTCCAGGTGAATTGTTTTCCTTCCAAAATGAAGGCAAAAGATATTGGCATGATTCATCAACTGGAATACTGAAGAATGCACTGCACAAATTACAGTAATGAATTTACTTCTGGCTGGTGGCAATGGATTTTAGTAATGTACAGGGGTTAAGAACTATAGGGTGTTGACAGTAAAAAATGATGTTTATTGCTCTGAGGTCCTGGACAACATCCACCCTCATCCCTTTTCTCACATGTAAAATGGGAGTGTTATAGGGGCTAGTACAATAAAGCCTTTAGTCTTGTAATTTTCTATTATGGGTGCTATGCCTTGAAGAGCTTCTTTACTTACAGGATATTGATTAATTCTCAGAATTGATTCTCAGATTGATTGATTAATTCTCAGAATTAGCTCTAGTATCATCAGAGATGGAAAAAAATTAAAGATATCAAAGAGTCATTTAATTCACCTAGTGGGTTACTTTGGAGTACTCTCAATTTCTAGAATTATTTCCCCCTTTGGGGAAAAAGAAATTCCAGCATGATAATTCTCTAAGAAGTCTCAGCCTAATAAATAAATAGGGTCAGAGGAAATAAGGAGAAAAGCGTGTGTATTTCTGAAAGGGCCTAAACAAAAGGGAATAGATTCAGAAACAGGTACCTCTTGAGGTTCATTAGAGATCCCCATAATTTATGCTATGTTAGTACTCTGAAGCTGGGTCCATTTTATAGTAATGGGGTTGAGCACAGAGAATGTGGCTCCAGTGTCAATTAGGACTGGAAGGGATTCATCCCCATCTGGAGAAATGTTTCTCCAATCTGATTAAGAGGAAGGGATTGGGGCATTCCCTGGTGGTCCAGTGGTTAGACTCCATGCTTTCACTGCTGAGGGCCCAGGTTCAATCCCTGGTCAGGGAACTAAGATCCCACAAGCCATGTGGCACAGGGAGAAAAAAAAAAAAAAGAGGGAGTACTGGAAAGAGCTTCTGTGCTTGGAGCCCCATCATTGAAAATTAGGAGGATGTTGGAAAGGCTGGTTAAAGGGCTGAAGGTGCCTAAAGCACTACATTTGTAACAATCTCTTTTCCAATGTTCCACCTTTTTTTGTTTGCAATAATAGCAGAAACTAGGAGGGTTTTGATTTCGTTTAGGAACCTTCATTTGGTGGAGTTGAAGGTTAAGAATTTTAACAGTCTTCCTCTGAGATGACTGAGAAAACTGATCTGCAGATTAACTAAATCTGGAGTGGACATAGTTTCTTACTCCATCCTGGTCCCTTTTACTGAAAAGGAAAGGTCCTGATTCAGCACCTTATTAAACAGAATTAAAAGCTACCCAGGTGAAATCAGCTTCTGAAGGAAGACCAGAATTTTCTTTAAAAACAATCTGAAGTGGATTGTAATTTTCATGAATGAGTTTGTCACATTTTTGTGTGTAAGCCTGAATTTTGTTCTAATCAACAGGCTTTGGAAAAGCCCTGGAAATTGCTCTAGGAATTGCTCAATGAAGTTGCCTAAGACCGATCATAAAAGTTTGCAGGCTAGAGCTTCCCTGGTGGCGCAGTGGTTGAGAGTCCGCCTGCCGCTGCAGGGGTTCGTGCTGTGCTCCGGTCCGGGGAGATCCCACATGCCGCGGAACGGCTGGGCCCGTGAGCCGTGGCCGCTGAGCCTGTGCGTCCGGAGCCTGTGCTCCACAACGCGAGAGGCCACAACAGTGAGAGGCCCGTGTACCACACACACACACAAAAAAAAAAAGTTTGCAGGCTGTTGACCTGGTTGTATTTCTAGAGACGTTTCAGGATTTTCTTAATTAGCAGTTTTTATTCAATGCTCGTCCAAAACCTTTTTTTTTACCCTCTTTTTTAGCCAGTCTCCAGAAGACAGACCTTCCAATAGGCTGAAGTCTGAAAAACCATTTCAGAGAAACAACCCCTGTTCCCGATGGAATGGGTTGAAGGTTAGCCAGCTTCAGGAGAAGCAGCCCTTCTTCTGAAGGGAACAAACCAAAGCAAGCCAATTTCAGTGAAACAGTTAGATCTCAAAATCAGACCTAAATGCCAAATGAGTACTTGCATACAGAACAAAGCCTTAACAAAAGAGACAAAACTTTTGAATAGATCCTGAATAAAGTTGAGAGCTTCAAATACAATGAGGGCATAAACTCAGATCCAGGAGAAAGATGCACCTTCAAATCCCAGAGTCATTGAGAAAGCAGTGAGCCACAATGGGTTCATTTGTGAATAGAGCACCTGTTTGCTCACCAGCCCTGGAGCTATCGGGAGTCTTCTGTGGTCCCCATACGGGCCACCAAAATGTTCTCTTAAAACAAATAGACTGGGCTTCCCTGGTGGCGCAGTGGTTGAGAGTCCGCCTGCCGATACAGGGGACACGGGTTCGTGCCTGGGTCCGGGAGGATGCCACATGCCGTGGAGCGGCTGGGCCCGTGAGCTGTGGCCACTGAGCCTGCACGTCCGGAGCCTGTGCTCCGCAACGTGAGAGGCCACAACAGTGAGAGGCCCACGTACCGCAAAAAACAAAACAAAAAAAAACCCAAATAGACTGCTAGTTATTTGTCCGGCAAAGATGGGCTTATTTGTGATAAGCAGAGAATTGCAATTCAGCATCTGCAGCCATGGTGAGCAAGCCCTGTGTAGGTCCCCAAACTGAAGGGGAAAATTTTCTACAAAGGAAAAGGAAGTTGGGAGTGCAGTCAACAAAAAGTCCATGGCTTTTTATTAGCTGAGTCCTTGCCAGGAAAAAGAGGAGTTTTCTTCCTGCTGGGCTGCTTTGTTGCAGGGCATGACAGCTCCCCCTTCTGGTTTGTCAACTCGATTTAGTAGAGGTTTCTCTATGTTTTTACACTTGACAGCCAAATTCTATTAACATGTGATTATTTTCAAACTAATAGGACTGACTAAACCCTTAATTCACAGGGCTCATATTAATGAAGGGAAACACATAAACAAAAATAAATAGATAAACTATACAGTGTGCTAGTTAAGAACAGATGCCCTTGAGAAAAATTAAAGGAATGGATGAGGAAAGTGTGTGTCTGGAAGGGGTTTTGATTCTCAAATGGGTGATCATTCAAAGCCTTAATGTGAAGGTCTTTTTTGAGCAAAAATTGAAGAAGGTGAGCGAGTTACCTATATGGATTTCTGGGGATACAATGTCATAAGTAGAGCTGGCTACATAGTTTGTGAGGAGAAGTATAAAATAAAAAGTGAGGGCCTTCTGTTTAAAGAGCAGCGAGAAGCTTTTCTTTTTCTCCCATGATGTGTCTCAACTTGCCGTGGGTTTTATTTGCTATTTAATGTCACAGTGCTTCGGGCATGGGTTACTTGCTGTGAAAGTGCAGACCCTCACAAGCCCAGCCTCTTGCCTTTGTGTCCTGATTTACCTCATATCCACATCTAAGCCCCCATTGGGGGAAGAAGTGGCAGTGGTTACTGGGTGGGGAGAGAGGAGTGGGTGCTTGAGAATCTATTCCCAGACAAGAGAGAGGAGGCAGGAGAAAGGACCTCACATGAGCCAAGACTCCAAGTCTATGACCTATGCATCATATCCCCATTGGGCTTTATTTATAAAACACATATGCAATGATAAAATAATTAATAATTTCAAAAGTGTGACTGTAAAGCATTAAACCCCAACATAGGGGCCCTCTTCTGAATGTGGGGTTTTGTGGAACTGCACTGGATGCACACCATAAGGCCATCCTTGGTTACAGGCAGAGGAAACATCAAGTACAAAAGCCATGAAATGGGACTATGCCAGAGTGAGCAAAGGGGAGAATAATAAGAAACAAAACTAGAAATATAAGAGGGCTTCAGATTGTGTAAGACCTTGTTGTCATTGTTAAAACTTTGAACTTCTTTCTCAGTAAAATAGATAGTGAGAAGTGATGGCATTTTGGACCAAGATTATAGTGGTGAAAGTGATTTGTTTCTAGTTAGATTTTGAAGGTAGAGACCACAGGGTTGCTGACTACTTACCTGTTGAGTGTAAGAGAAAGAGGGGAGCCAAGGATAATTCCAAGATTTTGTCTTGAGGTCTACTGGAGTTGCCACTGAGTTCAGGCAGATGATGGGAGGGGCTTGTTTTGGAGGGGAAGGGAGTGGAATCTGATATTTGATTTGATACATATTAATTTGGGAAGCTTGTTAGTGATTCAGTTAAAGACAAATATTATTGATAGTTCAATAAAGCAATCATTAATCATCTGTTGAACATCTGAGTCTAGAAATGAAGGGAGAAGTCTGTGTGGGAGATATAAATATGGGAACCATCAGCCTTAGTGTATAGATAATATTTAAAGCTATGTAACTGAATGAATTCAGGAAGCAAGTAAGTGAAATTACAGAAGAGATACTAGGACTGAGTCCTGGGATACTCCAATAATAAGCAATCAGGAAGATAAGGAGGAACAAGGAAGGGTACTGAGAAGGGCCAAAGATGGAAGGGAAAACAAGGAAAGTATAGTTTCCTGGAAGCCAGTGGAAGAAAGTGTTTCCAGGGTAAAGGAGCAATCAGTCAGCTAAGTCAAACACTACTGACAAAGACTTGAAAGACTTAGACTTAACCTTTGAACTCAGCAACATTGATGACATTAACAAACTTGGCAAGAGCAATGTCTGTGGAATGGTTGGGAGAAAACACCAATAAGAGTTTCAGGAAAGAATAGGAGAATGAAAATTGGAGACAACTGAGTTTTTGACTACAGAGGTTTTTGTTTGTTTGTTTTGTTTTGTTTTTTAATGGAAACGGAGAACTGGGTAGTAGCTAGCATAGACTGGTGGTAAGATTATTTGTTATTTAGCAAGTACTCATTTTGATACCTGATAGGACTATAAGCACCTTGTGGGCCAAGGCTGCACCTTACAGTTCTTACATATCACCTGGTGCTAATTCCAAATAGCAACTTATGTGAGGTGTAGAGTACTGTGCCTATAGAGAGGAAGATAGGAAAGTGTGCTGAGGCAGGAAGTGCTAGGTACCAACTGTTTGACTAGTTTGGTGGTTTTAATTTTATATTTTTGTACTTAGAAAAGCTGTTTTCTAAGTAGAATTGTGTTTAAGAATATAATTCTATGTGTCCAGTAAACATTATTTGTATGTAACAACGGGAACACTGATGATATTGGCCATGCTGTTATCAGCCTATTTATAATATGGAATATTATAGATATGATACATAAAGCCATGTAGGTGACACAATTCAGATAAGTCAGTTAACCAGTGGTCAGTAGTGTTTTTAGAAGCCACCCATCCCTCGTTTCTCCAGGAAGATAACAATAACAATGGAGGAAAAATGGCCAGAGCTTTGTAGAGATTAAGGCTTCATGGCGAGTGAACATGTAGTTCAACACAGGACTTTAATTGGGGAATACAGTGCTGCAAAAGAAATTCCCCGCAGAATCTCATTTAATTTGTACCAAAAAGACGTGGGATTTAGAGCAACACAACTGGGTCGTAATGGCTGGTAGAACCAAGAATCTTCATATCTGAACTGTGGTTTGGGGGCCCACATAAAGAGAAGTATTTGGATACAAGCATTAAAAACTAAATTTTAGCAGACCTGAAAATGGTCTGAATTGATATTTAAGCAGTAGGGAAATTCAGAGTTCATTTTAATCTGTGAAGAGTTTCTTATAGGAAGTAGCATTTAAGATGATATAGGAAAGGTTGTATTTTAGTAATGATGCATGTTTAGAATACATCTACAATTACAAATAAAAAGAAATGTCATACTAGCATATTCTAGTTAGTTGAATAGTCCAGCAACACCTAACTAAATACCCAAGTTGCTTCAAACAAGCCATTTCATCCTCTGTGCCTCAATTTCATATTTGTAAAATAATGAATCAGACTAGACAATCTCTAAAACACTTTTTACCTATCATATTTTATAATTTACAAGATTACTTTGAAGCTGATGGCTTTGGGAAATACAAGATGCACTCTGAGGGGTGGAGGAGATTAGAGTTGGTGTGCAATTCAATATATAGCTATTTTAAAAGGAAGTTTTATAAAAAGTTTTTTTTATTTAAATATTGATAAAATGTGAGAGGAAAGAAGGAAGGTGGGGGGGGGGAGGGACTAGTTAACTTAGCATCATGGAGCCTGAGGCTGGAAGATAAACAACAGTTAAAAGAAGCAATACAAAAGAACTAAACCTAGAGTCTGAATTTGGTCAAATAGTTCATGGGGAGTGAAAGGCAGTAAGGAATGTACTGGCAGTATATAGTTATTTCCACAAACGACCTTTATGCTGAGGAAAAACAAGGATTTCAAGTGGGAATGAGTAGTTCCAACTCAGCATGTTGCATTTTAAATACTAATGTAAAGGTGTTCATTTCAAGTAAATGTACAGAAAGTTCTTTAAACCCTACCTAATTAACCATTAACTAATAGAACCAAAAGGGAATTCAGATGAGACAAAGCTGTGATTTAACACCTGTTCTGCTTATTGAACTACCAGGTAAGGATATTTCTATTGTGATTTGAGACTCGATTCCTTCATGTTTCCGTGAAGAAGTGATCCCTACAGTTAACATCTTGTTTCCTTACTCAGTTCCACGCTGGGAAGGGATCCAACCAGAAGTTCAGACAAGAACTAGGCATGTGTAACTCAAAACTCCTAGATTTCTTTGGGGGTAAGTCTTCCTAGAAGAAGCATGCATTCCCAATAGTTCTTGACTCTTGTTAAGCTGAGCCAGTACAAGCCCTGTTCCTGTGATTAGCCTTAAATTTGACCATTTGCCTTTGTATGGGTGACTAAATTTGCCATATTCTTTGCTGAAGTATTAGCAAGTACCCTTGGCTCAGCGCCAAATCTGCATTCATCAGAAACTTCATTAATAAAAAAAAAACTTCATTAATAAAGAAAGTTATATTTTACCTCCATTTGTGTAACTTGAACAACTATCTCCCAACTGCTCCAACATCAGGCAGGGAAATGGAATGTTGCTTACACAAACCTCAAAGGTGCCTCACCTTTCTGTATTCTTTATGTAGTGTGCAGTGAGCTCTGTGGCATAGCCACAGTTTAAATGGGTCCACTGGGGTCTTGAGTACCAATGAAGGATGCTGTAGGCTCACCTTCATAAAAGAAAACATATACTCAATCATCTTTTCATCTGAAGCAGTTTGCTCAGTTCTAAACCTCTTTCTGCCTCAGCTCACAAACATGAAACAAAAACAGAAACAGTAGAGAAAGGACATCTGAAAGAGATAGCATTTTTACTTTTTTGGTCTTTGTGATAGCTCTGTTAACTATATCTCTCTACCTCTATGGAACTTCTGCTTCAGTCACAGTGACCTAAAGTCTTATCATGCACCCATACTGAGTATGTGTGTTTTCAAAGCAACGGTTCAGAGCATTTCAGAGGGGTGTCAAACCTAGTTTGGGGAGGGTCAAAAGAAGATTCCTTAAGAATAATGGTATTTAAAACAAGACCTAATTTATAAAATAGAATTTGAGAGTTGGCTTTTCAGGAAGAAAAGATGATACAGAGGCAAGGCATGATATGATCCAGGAATATAAAGAAGTCTACAATGGCTAGAGTCAAGAGAAATACAGTAAGTAGCACAAGACGAGGCTTCAGAGGTGAGAAGCAAAGTCTGGCTGAGCATGTTGAGGATGACAGGTGGAATTGCTAGTGAAAGCTGCAAATGTTTTGAAATCACTACTTGTGGAAGAAATAAGCTTAATAGGTAATCCATCATAATAAACACATTCTGAAGGACAGATATAATTTCTAAAAGCACCAATGCTCCTTCCTTCTTGGTTTGCAATGATCTATAATTTTAGATAAGTTTCTTTGTCTAGATTGATAGCATATCCTCATTTATAAAATGCTGATCTATGACAGAGACTTCTAATCTTTAAATAATGAATTTTAGTAACCTGTGAATCTAATTTGATAGGTGCTATAACATTGCAACACAGTATAGTATTATGATCTGGTTTAAAATATTCAGTATCATTATGCCTTTAAAATGTTCTTAGGAATTAGGTTGATTATACATGAGCATTCGCTGAGTGAGTCCAAGAATGTAAATGATTGCTTGGATGGCTAACTCTGGCTTAAATTATTTCAGAAGGAATAGACCAGAGGAGAGTGATGAAAAGTTTAAAATTTTCCAGCCTCTATAAGAAGCTGTCATTTCAGGTTATATTCTTTGTATAATGGGCCTTTGAAGTGAATTCTGTTGCTTTAATATTCCAAGGTGATATGGAATATTTTCGGAGCCTCCCCATCATTCTAAACATATAGTACGACCCTCTCTAGGATTCAAGAGTTGCCACTTGGCACCTTTATATCCCCAATCAGAAAGGAACTGCAGAGAAGCATAGTACTTCATCATGGAAATATTTGAATTACATTTCCCTTAAGGACAAATATTTTATCGACTTAGTAAGGTAAAGAACCAGATTTTGTTTTTTAACATACATATACATGTAATTTGTACTGAATCATGAGTATCTTTCACATCAAATCAGATCCTTATTGCTAACAAGGTTGCATACTTTCATTTCATGAATACAATGATAGATATACAGCTAAACCCATCACCAATCTTGTTTCCTCATTATTCGGTACTTTCTATGTATGGAGACAAAGTTTTACAGTATGCTGTGCATTGAAGTGAATTATTGTACATCCTTCTGCATTAGCATATAGTCTTAATTTTAGGTCTTAGTATCAAAATGTAAATGCCTGAGACTTTTCTTGAACCAGTAACTTCTATCTGCCATTTTTATTCTCTTGTACTCATAAAAAAATCCTTGGGTAAAATAGCATTGTCAGAAACTAAGAAATAATTATTTTATACCTAACTTCAACAGAGACATATCATTGCCAATTACTTACGCACTTTTAATACAAAGATGTCAAAGTAGCATCTTTGGCAAGAACTTGCAACTTGCATATTCTGGTGGTCATAAATGAGTATTAATATGAATATTAATTGATGAGTCAAATAACATCTTCAAATAATTGTTCCATGGCTTGGTTTACTAAGATTAGTTCTGGCTTGGCCCTGTGATAACATAAGGTCTTTAGGACTCTACATGTTAACAGGGATTAGTTATTCTTAATATGTGAGCCTATTGTAACACTTTTGGCCATTATCTGTGGTCCATTAGCCCCCATAGCTCACTTTCAGATGCCAATGAATATAGCTCTAGCTCTAAGAATCAATATTCACATCTACCATGCATCTGTGACCAGTGCTCTCTTAAGTGCTTCTCCCAATGCTACTCAGTGCAATGTAAGTGCCTTTGCAGCACATACCTACAGAAATACTTTGGTGACAGAATGCTTTCAACCAGGTTTTCACCTTACTGAAAACACTCAAGGTCTTTTAAATATGAAGAATGAGTCACTTCTCTTTCTCTTTTTTTTTAATCAATATCACTTCATTGATAAAATGACAAAGCCATATGAGCTCATTTGTTGTTCTGCTGAAATTAACTTTGTGCTATATTTAGGCAGTTCTCAGACTTCCCAAATATTCTTTATGTGCTCCCACCTATAGGACTTAGCTTTAACTGTGCCCCGTTCCTAACAAGGTTGAATGAGAAGTTTTGTAGTATCTCCAAATTAACTCTTTATTCAAGATATAATTTAGAAATCAGTATTTTAGGGAAATTCTCCTTAACTTCTCTAACTCACATAATTTGGTTTTACTGACATTTACAAGTCCTTTGAGTAATATAAATAATAGTATGTTGTTCATTTTGGGGTATTTACTACTTGTTTAGAGTTTGTAGATTGGTTTGCATAATTAGTATATGGGTATTGTGAGAAAGAAAACAAAGTTTATATCTCTTATGTATCCCTTTATTTCAGTTATTGTTGGTTTACTTAGGTATTCAGAATTTAATCAGGTTTTTATACTATACTAATAGAGGAAACACATGACTTGTGAGGGTTAATGTTTTGAGAAGTATTCAGCTGCTCTTCTAGCCTCAGATAGAATTTACCTAAGCAATGTTAAAATGGGCCACTGTGGTTTCTTTCTACATTTAGAGAAATGTGCAAATGGTGATTAACACTACTCTCAGTGTTCAGCCCATTTTTGAAGAGTGACTGGACAGAAGCCTTTCCAGAGAGATTTGTTAATTTTAAAGACATGTTAAGCCTTTTAAAAGTGATCTTTTTCCCCTTGTTGACTTGTCTGAAAATTGTTTTTCTTAGAGATATGTAACACACGCACACACACACAAGCACACACACACACAGGAGTGTGTACTATAGACTGATCATTGCACAGTTTCTCCAACAGTAATGGAAATTCAGGTAGTTTGCACACAAAAATATTTAACAGTATAATATTTGGAGGAAAATAATGTTTTGTTGTAAATATTTTAATATGTGAGGAACTATGATTTTGTCAGTTTCTGTACTGTAGGATTTTAAGGAACTCTTTCTTTTTAATGCTATCTATCAAAATAAAATCAGAAATCAGGACAGGATTCTAGTCTTAAAAGAAATCTCTAGAGTTTGCCTGGTCCATATTCAGTCTATTATTTGGGACATTAGTGCATGCAGTGTAAGAAAGTAACAGAAGATATAAAAGAGAGAGTATTGGCCTTCAAATAACTAAGGAGCAATAAGAAAACAAGCAACAAATAAAAGACAAAAAGTCTTTCATGATACACAAAATGTAAAATGAATGAAAGGTTAGAAATTAAGAAAAATTCAGCATAGCATGAAGTTATTTAGAGGAAAAAAAAAACATTTTACCAGATTTTCAGTAGAAATCATAGAAATATATAATTGTAGATCATATAAGTATCAAAAATTATATGATAAATAAAAGTGAAAATGAGATGTGTGATGGAGAAAGCACAATATCCATAATTTTGTAGCATTTCATGAAAATCTGCATCTGACATTTGCAATTCAGATAGTCTCATGCTCATACACATATACACACAATGCCAAACTTTGCAGGAAAAATTTGGGACCACTACTATTAATTTTGTATTGGCAAATTAGCACAGCAGTAATGACAATTTAAATGAAAGTGTGAAGAAAGCTTCGTAATGTACCAATAAGAAATTTGTTATTTTGCTTTTATATATATACAGTTTTTTTAATGCATAAGTATACACATCCTAATAATTCCAATTTAATATCCCTAGAGAAAGATGATAAAGCAAAAGTGAACATAAATATATATGTCATAATCAGATTGGTTAAGTGGTTTTCATCTTTTAAGACTTTTTTTTTAACATCTTTATTGGGGTATAATTGCTTTACAATGGTGTGTTAGTTTCTGCTTTATAACAAAGTGAATCAGTTATACATATACATATGTTCCCATATCTCTTCCCTCTTGCGTCTCCCTCCCTCCCACTGTCCCACCCTCCCTATCCCACCCCTCCAGGCGGTCACAAAGCACCGAGCCAATATCCCTGTGCCATGTGGCTGCTTCCCACTATACATTTGGTAGTGTATATATGTCCATGCCACTCTCTCGCTTTGTCACAGCTCACCCTTCCCCCTCCCCATATCCTCAAGTCCGTTCTTCAGTAGGTCTGTGTCTTTATTCCTGTCTTTTTAAGACTTACTTTTTATAGCCGTCTGAGCTTTCTGCTTAGAGGAATATTCTAGTAGATGCTGCTTGAAGGAAGCTGTTCCCTTAATTCACACCAGATGGCACTATGGAACTTTTCCATTTCCTTAAGAGGCCAAGCAGAGATAAAAGAGATGAAGTACAGTGAAAAACTATTGTTGAGTAAATTTGTCTCTCATGTCTGTTTCCTAAGATCAGCTGGAACTGTTGTTTAATATATAACACAAGAATATGCTGGTCTAACATGCTCTTCCCTCTGTAATTCTGTATGTACAAATAAATATGTAATAGGACTTTGTTTTAAATATTCCAGAAAGCCTTGAGTTAAACTCATTTTTTGGGAAATAATTTATTATCTTATGCATTTTGTACCCATTTTCTGGGCCTGCTAGAAATCCATCAAGGTATAATCACTAATTATTTCTCAGTGTTCACATTCCTAGTATGGTACTTGCAAAACTCAATTGGCCCGAACTGTACCTCTTATTACTTTTCAAGTTGCATCAATATAGTTCACTTAGTCCTTTTTTCCTGCCTAAAAAGGATATGCAGACAAATTGAGACTTTTAGTACATTATGACTATTCTATTTCTTAATCTCATATATTTTCATAATTTCTATATCTTTTATTTTTTTCTTTTTTGTACAGTGAAGATATGAATATATAGTATTTGGTTTTCAGTCATGTTGGAGAAAGCACTACAAGTTGTGGTATTTTATGAATGATGAAACAAGATTCATGTAAAAGGACATTTTCTTCTATTATAATTCCTTGTTTTAAAAAATTTCGCAGCTTCTCTTTGGTGCCTTTTATTATAAAAAAATGACTGGACACAATGGTATAAAAAATCCATTTAGAATGCTATGCCATGCATTTAAATATTAATATTTAATTAGAAACATACCTGTGCTGTGCATAAACCAAATTATATGCAACATTTCCACTTTTCTATAATTCAGTTCTGTCCTTATATTTATATAGAAGTCTATCGACTTTGGCTTTTCAAGAAACTACCAAAATGGCTGCATTAAAAAAAAAATCTTAGTCAAGTTTAAAGCTCAAATATTATTTTTAACATAGATAATTTTCCTATACTTTGTATAGAAATAACGTTATGTATTGCTTTAGACACTGCGATGAATTACATGAAAATATGCTATGCCACTATTTAAAGTAGATATATTAAAACAATTTATTACCACTTATCAAATCCATAATTATAAATTAATAAAGTAATAGAAGATGTCAAATATATATCCATTCACATCTAATAGAACCTAAGCAACACAAAAATATCTTTGACTTTTACTTATGTGCCTTAAAAAGTTAGAGCTGTAAACATCTGTAAACCATAAAGAGACATGATAAGATGGTTCTCCTTTCATTTGACATTCTATAACTAGGGCTCTATAATGAGAGTTTTTTAACATAAAGGGAAAAGGCATATGCTTATGTTTTGGTAGAATTGTCTAAAGGTTACATGAGAAATAAGTTAATGGACTGAAGTTTATAGCTGTGTATATAACTGTCAAATCTTTCTGTAAATTACCTTTCTCCTGCTGGCTGGAATGCAAAAATCCAATAAACTGTTAATAAAAATGGAAAGGTCATATGTAAATTTCAAAGATCTTGAAAATGAACCAGAAAAGATGATAGTTTGCAGAAAAATATCATTTTATATTCTGTTTCATTGTATTCTAAGTGTGATTTAGGTTGTATAGTGTGTTTCCAAGAAAAAAAATGAGTAGAAAAGTTTCTATTAAAAAGAGATTTGTTTCCCATCTGAAAAGAGGAGTTTGAGTACTAATTGGCTGTTGGTTTCTGCAGCTTCAGAATTGCAAACAATTAAATGCTTTGATATTTTCTCTGCTTAAGCAAACTCTTAATAGGGCCTCATGGAATTATTCCAGAAACACTGAGAGAGCACAATCTGTGTAGGGTGTATGTATGTGATGGAAGGTTCATTGCTCAGGACCTAGGAGGCTCCTCTTCTTTCTGCAGCCAGACACCTCACAATCCAACATTTGCTGGCCTGGTCTTGAGCTTGTAAAGAATTCGGGCCTGAAAGAGCTGGAGCAACAGAAACTACTCTTCTCTGCCCAACTCCATTTATCCAAAGACAGAATAGTCTTGTAAAGCCGATTTGAAAGTTGTAGCCTCGTAAAGGAAATGCATTTAGGCCTGGGGAGAAGCTGAGTTTGAATACATGCTGCTTTTGATGAAGCCATGCATGGTACCTCTTGATCTTCTCTGTCTGTATTTTAAAAGCTGTTCTGGTTTCTGAAAATAATGGTTGGCAGAAGGGCAAAGTGTGGGTTTGGTCCCCTGAATAGGTCCTTGAAAGAGCAATTTCTTTCCCCCTTTCTTTCCCTATTTTATTTTTAGCAGTGCCTAAACTCTAACATTTTTGTATAGGATCAACATAAGAATCAAGTTTCATCAAGACTATGAAGTCACAAGTAGCATTGATTGCTAGTGATGTCTTTTAGCTGAGGGGACGATTAGTCCCGTATGGCAGGCAGATACTCAGTTTTTTTTTAATGTGCTAAATTATTCACCAAAAGCGATGAACGAATAGATGAATTTGTTTAGGCCAATGCTTCACATTTTCCTTAAATGATCTAAATTATTCAGCAAAAGCAGTGAGTGAATGGATGAATTTATTTCACTGGAAACATATAGCGATTAAGATAAGATTTCCAAATAAATGTGTAATGTTCACATTTGATGTAAATAAGTATGCTCCTTTCATTAACTAAAGGCTGGAAAATAGCAGTGAAAGAAACCCAGAAATGATCCAAATACATACTCAAGTGGGATTTTGAATTTCTAGAAAAGTTTCTTCCAGAATGCATTATTTACCATATTTAAATAACATTGGCTTAAGGTCGGATTTAAATTAAAAAGCCCTTTCAATTAAACCTGATTCCTGTGATCACTTTTCAATTAGACAATGAAAAACAATTTAGTGGATACTTAGCTTAATTGGTTTGCTTCTACTTTTTGACCTCCAGGCAGGGCTCCACTTATGTATTCCATGCAATATGCTTGTACTGATTATCTGCCTCTTTAGAATGCACATTTCCTGTGATTTTGTACAAACTGTCTGATTCAATCACTGTTAAGTACTCTTTACTCCTTTTTCCTTTTAGGAGAGTAGGGTTCAATTCAAGACTTGCTCCTAAATTCTGGGATTGAAAGGAAACAGTATCTTCTTATTAATAGGAAAGAACAAGTCTGAATCAGTAAATGATGCTGTAGTTTATAGACACAGTTATGCTACAGAATGTTAAATAGAATGTCATTAAAACTCTGAATAGAATGATAGAACAAGTAGTTGTTAAATAATTAGTTAATTAAATACACTAATATCGGCTCCAAACTTGATGAATCAAATATTTTGTAGTGATGGAATGTATTTCTGTTTATGTCTGTGTTTGTATCTGAGTGTGTATATTTCTCTAGGGGCCAGGTTCTTTTGACTAAAGTTCACGGCATTTCTTTCAATAAACTTCAATACATTTTAAGTTTGATAGGTTACCAATTTATACCTAGTTGTGTGCAACTTGTTATATGAAAAATATCTCAAATATAGTATAGGCTTAAAAGCAAAATCAGTTTCATATGAATCCTGGTCCTAATTTTCTAAAAGCTGTCATCATGAAAAAAATAGATTTAGTATTACTAAAAAAAAAAAGTTTTCTAAGGATCAAATTTTCTCACTATATTTAGGTAAACGATGACAATGGCATCTCATGTTGAAAAACATAATTTCCAAAAACCTGATATTTATTAAACTTTACTATTTAAGGTAATTTTACCTCATTTATATCAACCTCATTCATTCATTCATATGTTTAAGGACTTTTTAACTAAAAGGGAAAGAGACTGTCTTTCTCCTTAAGAAATATACTGTTCTGTAAAGGAGATAGCAAGTTCTCCCCTACAGAAGAAACAATAATTACGCAGTGTGACAACTGTACTCTTTAAGACCCATAATCTATTTTTAAAAAAGGTTAAGGTGGGCTTCCCAGGTGGCGTAGTGGTTGAGAGTCCGCCTGCCGATCCAGAGGACACGGGTTCGTGCCCCGGTCCGGAAGATCCCACATGCCGCCGAGCGGCTAGCCCTGTGAGCCATGGCCGCTGAGCCTGCGCGTCCGGAGCCTGTGCTCCGCAACAGGAGAGACCACAGCAGTGAGAGGCCCTCGTACTGCAAAAATAAATTAATTAATTAATTAAAAAAAATAAATTAAAAGGGTTAAGGCTTAGCATGAAAACTAGGTAGGATTAGCACTTTCTCCCCATTTTATAGATATGTAAACTGAGCCCAGTAGCTCTGTACATAGTTAGTGAGGATTTCGGGAAATAGAGAAGTCATTAACTCTTATGGTCCTCAGTTTTTCCTCCAGTAAAAGGCTTGGGTTAAATTCTGAAGTTTCTTTAAATTAACCCTTTTACCATTTTATTACTTGTTCGAGATCATATAGCTGACGAAACTTAGAAATCAGGACTTCTGTTTCTTAGGACACTGTGCTCATCAGTATCCTCAATTTATCTTCCCAGATGCATCCAATCCCTTCCTAAGACCTAAATTTCTTCCTGTGATTAGATTTATCAAACCACCCATTCTCTGTATCTAATCGACTCAGATTAATTTCCTCCAGCTTTATGATTATTTGGCATGTATATAATATTTAATGTCTCTGTAGCAATTATTTATATGTCATTTTTTATATCTATGTTATGGTTTTACATTTTTAACTGTTCTTTCTTGTTATAGTGATATATCTACATAGTATACTTATGATTCTTTTACTTGTGTGCACTGTACTTTTGTTCATGCATGAGGCTATTTAATGTCAGACTATATTACAACTGAGATTCTTCAGTTTCTAGAATCAAACTAGATCTGGATGTAAATCTTAATGTAGCTCCTTACAAGTGGTATGAGCTTGGGGAGAGTTGCTTAACTTCTACAATAGTTGCTTGATTTTTGTGTTTAAAAAGCTTTTCACATAAAATTAGAATTACCGAAGTGAATATTCATAAAGAATTAACCCTGTTGATTGAGGAATGCCTTTTTTATGGTGTTGTAATTGTATTTGTTTTCCTCTTGAAATTATGTTTCTAGCACCAATGTTCCAAATAGACTTTTTTTCTCTAGCTCTTCTAATTGCATATCTTCAATGTTTCTTCCGAAAAAAAAGTATAGTTTGAACTCCATGAACTAATATGTTTTGGGGGAAAGATACCATTTTGTAATATGCAAATACTGTCAGTATTTCTAAGAGATTTTAGTTCTATCTCAAACCACTTTCTCGTCTTTCCTCAGCTCACACTAGCACTCCTAGTCATTAGCTGTTTTGATATTGGGAGAATTATCAGCAATTTGGGAAAATATGCATGGTTTGTAGCTGAAAAATAAACTAATGTTGCAAGGCCCGTCCATCTTATTCTTCCTCTTAGATTCCTTTGCAACCCATGTCAATACTTATATCTTCATACTTAGAGAGTTAATTTGTGTAATGGAACTGGTGGAATCATTGTTACTGAAACATTTAGGTCAGATGATGATGGAAAATTGATTGCTAGTATTTCTGGAGGTTTGGTTTAGGGTAAATGTGCCTGGATAATCTAAAATGAATTGCTGACAATATAACAGGGGAGAAGGATGTAACTTTAAATTTTTCTTTTTGTTATTGTTTCATCATAGGACAGTAGCATATGAGCTCTTTTGTGTGGAAGTGGAAATATTAGAATCGTAACACCAATAGCAGGAATATACTTTTCCTTTAAATTTAGATAATTGGCATTACATGCTTTGAAAACTAGAGGTGAGACAAAAATAAACCTGTTGATCTTTTTTCTTAAACATATATTCTAGGGACAATAAGAAGAAGAAAAGGTAAAATTGCAGTGATATGCTGAAGTCAAACTACAATCCTACCTACTTACGGCTATGCCGTGTCTGAACTATACTTAACAGCACTCCTGAGGCAGAGTAATTATAACAAGGCAAAGAGATAGGTGGGGAAAATATAATGTCTTTGTGTTTTTCCCCCTAGATATTAGGGGAATTGTTATTTTAAATTTATATATGTATCCTCTTTTACATTCTAGAAGCAGAATCTTCTAACACCAGAAATTACCTTGGATCTCCTTTTAAAGATGAAGTCTATGCATAGCTAGATAGTCGTAGTGATGAGAATAATATCAGTGTTTTCTCTATTGTCTATTCTGTCTTATACCAGCCACTAAAGATACTGATTTACCTCTTGTTCTTTTGGCTCAGCTGCACACTAGAATTTCTAGTCATGGAGCCCACAGGTGAGAATCCATTAAGAAATTCTCCTCTCACTTTCATGGCATCAAGTTGGTGGAAGATAGACCACTCCTACTGTTATTACTTGCATGGACAAGGGCCTTGGAATGGCAAAGAAAAGTAGATATTCTCAATAGCTAACAGAAAATAAACTACCCTTTCTGTGTTTCACTGAATTCAATAGGATGAGTAAAAACATTTATCTAATTTTTTCACTGTTACTGAGAACTTACCATGCACTTATATTGACCTAGATAAATTGGAAGATGCAAGCTAGAACTTTGGTTACTTGTGCTTACTTGCTCACATGTATGAGGCTTGAGGTGAGCACTTGGGAGTAAAAGAGGGTTGATGTCAACAGAAAAATTAACCAGTCGATCTAAGAAAGAAATGGAAAATTGTATTCACACCAGATTGAGGATTATAAAAATGGAACAGCCTCTCAGAAAGCTCTAAGAACTGTTCCACCAGTTAGAGGTCAAAGCACAGTTACATAAGTTTTTGAGACAGAGAGCTGTACATTAAATGACCTGTTATTGACGGTTTATACAATCTAGTGGGTAGTAGGTCATGGTCATTGTGGCCCCTTACAAGATTAAGAAGGAACTTTACCTTTTAAGGAGTTGTCTTGTTGGTGGTAGGGGAATGTTGCTTTTTATGGTTAAGCAGATATTTCTTCAGATGGGGGAGGTTTGGTGGATGCATAATGAAGATACACAATGCATAGTATATGGGAGAGAGGAGGCCACATGGCAGAGAAAAAAAATTTTATGTTTAATTTTTCTGGTCTTGCCATAAAATATGAATTTTATTTCACAATGTGAAGTAGCACTTAGAAGTGACAGAGCAAAACAGTAATTATTATAGTATGCAGCTTTTGGTAACTTCCAATTCATCCAGTACCCTAGAAGCATGGACCTACATAGCAACAGGAAAGACTACCTTAAGAGCATCCTTGGAGGACTCTAGGTGAAGAACAATGAGATTCTAATACTCTCCTGTTCGCTAATATGTCCCCAGAGGAGCCTTCCAGACTATTATTATGGCACTTATAATACAGTATTCTATCAAGCTATGTATTTCCTTGTTTCTCCTAATTGACAACCAAATTAGGTCAGATATGGTTTCTTCTAATTAGGTCAGATATTGTGGTATTAATTTTTGCATTATGTTTAATCTTTAATACAGAGAATGTAGTCAAAATGTTCATTACAAATGAAGAATACTACCATTTTAACTCTGATATTTTCTATCTAATGAATTTTTTAACTACATGTTTATGAAAACAAATATTTTAATAAGAATTATATCAACATAGTTGAATTTTCTTTCAGAAACAATTTTTGAAGCACTCAAACATATGTTAATGTTTATCAATTTTCTATGCAATGCAGTTATACTTTTCTACCTTGCCCTTATTAAAAAAATATATGGGAACAATGGCTTTAATTGAACATTCAGAAAAAAACCCTAATATTGTTATTGTCTATTTGATTATTTACTAATTATACTCCTTGGTCATTCTTAGGTTTCCTTTTGGGATATAACTCTGTGCCATTTTTTCCCAGTCCAAATTTGTCAAGAATATTTTATTATATTTTCAGTGATAGCAACTATTACCATTGAAAAAAATCAATGTCCACTGACATTTTAACAAAGATCCATTTCATTTGGGAACAGACTAAATTATCCATTAAAATAGAATAAAGTTATTTTTCTGGTACTTCCATTTAAAGTTGTCTTAATAATGTGATATAACATTTACATTAATGAAAATATTTCCCATCTCTTTTTCAGACTATGGTACTGCCATGCATCCAGCCACATAAACAAGAAAAATAGGCATCATGCTTTTTCTGCTTTCTTCTAACTCAAACTCTCATACCTAATCCATCACTCAGTCTCTTAGAGTTTACCTCGAATATATTGTAAGTGATCCCACCCTTTATAACTATCTATACTTTTGCCACATAAGCACCCATAATGTTTTGGCTAAATTACTATAATAGCCCACTTTTTGGTCTCCCTCCTCTCATCCATTCCACTTTACATTGAACTCAAAGTCATTTTCCCGACCCCAAAGTTCAAACTGATTATCCTACAATGTAAAATACTTCAAAGGTTCTGAGATGTCACTTGGCATCTATCATATCTGAACTGCCATACATTGTGGAATATGAAGAAAAAGTCCTAAATAAAATACATTGCTGAGCTTTCATGTAAGAACACTGTTAAGGATAAATCTCACTATTTTCCATAAGGTATTTTTCTATGACTCAAGAGTTAATTTTGGGGCTTCCTTGGTGGCGCAGTGGTTGAGAGTCCGCCTGTCGATGCAGGGGACACGGGTTCGTGCCCTGGTCCAGGAAGAGTTAATTTTGTTTTCAGCTTCAGTGTCAATAATAGTTGTGCATATATATTTGCGTATTGGTTGTCCTAACTAAACTTTGAGTTCAGGCATGACAATTATCATTGTTAATGTAAGAATGAAACATAAATAGCACTTAATACCTCCCTGTTGTCAGGCATTTCTTCTGTCAGCTACACCAATGCCAAAAAAAAATTTTTAATTCTTATAGATTCTTTCTCTCTGACTACTGACATCTTCTTTCTATGCCTTTTGTTATTGCCTTAATATTCCCTTAATATTCTTTTAATATCCTTAAAAACTGTAGTTATGTCACTTCTCATTCTTAACATTAGTATCTTTTCTTCATGGTCACTGTGGCTATAGGCTTATCACACTGATATAACTCCAAAAAGAACCAGTTTTGTTGTATTGATATTTTCTATTGGTTTTCTATTTTCTATATCACTGATATTAATTGAAATTTACGTTGATTTAATTATAGATTCCCACGCAATTCTAACAAATAATATAGTGATCCCATGTATAGTTTGTTCATTTTCCCCCAGTGATGATAGTTGCTTGTTGTGGTTGAAATTCTCCGCTACCTGTGGAGAACCAAGAATATTTCTCCCTGAGGTACTTGCTGTGGTAGCATCACCTACTATGGGTGGTCCCCAGCAACCCTTTAGTCTCTGGCAGTAAAAGGTGTGTATCAGGCTTATGAGGACAAAGAGGCTTACAGGACCAGGATGTTTTTCACAAGATCCCTGCCTGCCTCTGGGTGATGGAGAACACTTCACAGGTTGGGCAACTTGTTATGAGGGAATAACTATTGGGGCCTATAGCTATAGCACTGTTTGTGGTCAGGGGAAGAATGAGTCTACCTGAGTGGCCTTCTGTTGATAGTTTGAGAGTTGGGAAACATTGGATCAGGATTCGTTTCTTCTGTTGGGTGGGGATACTTAAGATTCCTTAGCGTTGTGTTATTTTTCTGGTCATGTGGTCCTAAACCAGTATTCCTCCTTCTTTTTACCCTTCAGAGTTCTACTTTGGATGCCTGTTTTATTATTTCCAAGGTATATAATTTTACTTAGTAGAGAGGAGCGGTGAGAAATGTACCTATGCCATGTATCTGGACTGGAAGTTCTGTTTGTTGATTTTTGTCCTGAACTTTATTATTTTCTTTCTTCTGTTTTCCTTAGGAATAATCTGACTGCTTTCTTTAGCTTCTTAAGAAGGAAGCTTAGGTCATTAATTTGAGAGCTTTCACATAAAATCCTAAGTTAAACGTAAACTCAGTTAAAGTTGTGAAATTTAAAATTCAAAATTCACTTCTGGAAAGTGAATTTTGAAAGTTTACATGATACTTAAGAAATATAGGCAGCTATTCTTTTGAATTCATAGTCATATTTAAAGAAAAGAACCCCCCAAATTGTGTTCTCATTATAGGAGCCAGAATACTCCTTTTAAGGCATGGGTTAGATCACATCATCCCTCTGCTCAAATTACTGCAGTGGTATCTCACTCAGTGTAAAACTTAAATCCCATACAATGGCCTAAAATTCTTTAAAAAATATGCACATTTCCTCACTCTTTTGTCTGAGCTCATCTAAATCATTTTCCTTTCACAAGGTCTGCTCTGATAAAACTAATATTCTTGATATTCCTCAAATACACCAAAAGCATACATCTGCTTTTGATGCAAAACTGCAAAGAAGATCTTTGCATTTCAGATTTCTGTACTTGAAATGCTTTTCCTCCAGATTACTGCATGGCTCTCATCTTTGTCTCCTTCAGGCTTCTGTGCAAATCTTTTATTTTTATCAATTTGGCTTTCCTTAATGACTCTATTTAAAATAGTAATTCCAACCTAGTAATATTTATATCTCTTATATGCTTTATTTTTTCTTCAGACAACTTATCAAAATTAAAAATATTATCTATATTACTTATCTGATGATTGTTTCTTCATAATAGAATGTAAGCTCATTTAAGGCAGGGTGTGTTTTTTTTCTGTCTGCATCATTGCTCTCTCTTCCACATCAGGAATAGTGATATATATCCAATAAATGTGTGGCTTTTTGACAAAAGAAAGGAAGAAAAGAAGACAGGAAACAATAAATTAAGAAAGGAAAAAAGACAGGAAATGGGGAGAAGAGGAAAAAAATAGAAAGAAGAAAGAAATGATCGAAGGAAGGAAGAAATAAGGAAGGAAAAAATGAGGGATAAACATTGGGATCACAAGTATGGAGATAGAAAAATAAATACTTTACGATTTGAAGCTTACTATCCTTGGGTCTAAATTTTCCAACATGTTGATATGTTGCTTGTAAATATATTTAAAACTTTCACAGGCTTCTAGTCTTTCCTTTCAACTAGAAGAGAAATATGGGGTCAAGTGAGCACTGCTCTTGTTGCTATTTGATTGAGTTCTCTGGAAACAAACTCTGAAATGAAAACTTTCACACAGATGGTTTGCTGAGGAGAGACACAGGAGATACACTTGTAAGAAATTGAGGAAGGAAACATCGATCAATGCACTTGCAACTGAAACCTCAGCCAATTCCAAAACAATGTTCTGGAGCAGTGATATTCCTTCCAAGTCCATAGGGCTGATACTATGAATTCCCTATCCAAATATTAACTCTGGGAGAGGAAATAACCCTGGACTAGGCAGCTCCCTGAGGATAAGGGCAACTCTGAGTGACTAAGTTATAATTTCCCAGCAGCTGATAGCTCCTTTGTCTAGGAGATAGATGTTTCAACCCTTCCAAGGATCGTTGGGCAGAGTAACACAATACCCTTTCTATCGTGGTTTTTTTTCCCAGCTTTATTGGGATATAATTGACACATAAAATTACTTAAGGTTTACAGTGTGATTATTTCATGCACATATACATTGCAAACTGATTACCAGAATAAGTTCAGTTAAACATCCTTCAACTAGCAAAATTAATGTTTTGTTGTTGTGTTGTTGGTGGTAAGAACCTTCAATATTTACTCTCGTAGCAGCTTTCAAGAATGCAGTACAGTATTGTTAACTATAGCCACATGCTCTACATTAGATTCCCAGAATTCACGCATCTTAAGCTGGAAGTCTGTGCTCTTTGATTGGGTTCTTTCCACCTCCCTGCTCCCCACTGCAACAACCGCTGGTAACCACCATTCTACTCTATTTCCTTTCTTTATTTTTCAGCTAGTTCATTGTTAGTGTATGGAAACACAACTCATTTTTGCATGTTGATTTTGTATCTTGAAACTTCACTGAATTTGTTGATTAGTTCTAACATTATTTGGTGGGTTCTTTAGGATTTTCTGTGCACAAGATCATATCGTCTGTAAACAGAGACAGTTTTACTTCCTCCTTTCTAATTTGTAGCCTTTTATTTCTTCTTGCCTTATTACTCTGGCCAGGACTTCCAACACTATGTTGAACAGGAGTGGTGAGAATAGGTACACTTGCTTTCGTCCTGATCTTAGAGGAAAAGCTTTCAATCTTTCACTGTTGAGTATAACGTTAGCTGTGCATTTGTCATATAAGGTCTTTATTACGTTATGGTATATTTCTTTCATACCCAATTATTTGAGAGTTTTTACCATACATGAATGTCAAATTTTGTCAAAACCCTTTTGTGTCTATTAAGAGGTTTATATAATGTTTATCTTTCAGTCTCTTACTGTGGTATATCACATTAACTGATTTGCGTATCTTGAACAACTTCTACATCCCAAGGATAAATCCCACCTGATCATGCTGATAATCCTTTTAAGGATCTCAGTTTGCTAGTATTGTTGATTTCAGTCTGCTAGTATTTTCTTGAGAATTTTTGCATCTGTATTTATCATGTATGTCGGCCAGTAGCTTTCTTTTCTTATAATGTCATCTGGCTTTGGTACCAGGGTCATAATAACCTCATAAAAGAGTTTGGTTGTGTTTTCTCCTCTTCAAATTTTTAAATAACTTAAGAGGAATTGACTCTAATTCTTCTTTAAATGTTTGATAGAATGAGTTTCTTTTTTGGAGATCTTTCTCTTTTAGTTGATATATGTGTTTATCACTATAAAGTTCCCCCCTAGAACTGCTATTACTGCATCACATAAGTTTTGGTATGTTGTGCTTCCATTTTTTGGTTTGTTTGTTTCACGATTTTTAAAAATTTCCCTTTTGATTTCTTCTTTGACACAGTGGTTGTTTGGGAGCATATTGTTAAATTGCATATCTTTGTGAATTTTCTGATTTTCCTACTGTTATTGATTCTAGTTTCATACCATGGTGGAAAAAAAAATACTTGGCATGATTTCAGGCTCCCTGAATTTACTTAAAATTTTTTTTTTATTTTAATATTTTTTATTTTTTGTACAGCAGGTTCTTATACATATTAGTGTGTATATGTCAATCCAAATCTCCCAGTTCATCCACCCCCCCCCCCACCCCACACTTTCCCCCTTTGGTGTCCATACGTTTATTCTCTATATCTGTGTCTCTATTTCTGCCTTGCAAACCGGTTCATCTGTACCTTTTTTCTAGATTCCACATGTATGTGTTAATATATGATATTTCTTTTTCTCTTTCTGACTTACTTCACTCTGTATGACAGTCTCTAGATCCATCCACATCTCTAAAAAAGACCCAATTTCATTCCTTTTTATGGCTGAGTAATATTCCATTGTATATATGTACCACATCTTCATCCATTCCTCTGTCGATGGGCATTTAGGTTGCTTTCATGACCTGGCTATTGTAAATAGTGCTGCAATGAACATTGGGGTGCATGTATCTTTTTCAATTACAGTTTCCTCTGGGTATATGCCCAGTAGTGGGATTGCTGGGTCATATGGTAATTCTATTTTTAGTTTTTTAAGGAACCTCCATACTCTTCTCCATAGTGGCTGTATCAATTTACGTTCCCAGCAACAATTCAAGAGGGTTCCCTTTCATCCACGCCATCTCCAGCATTTGTTATTTATAGATTTTCTGATGATGCCCATTCTAACCGGTGTGAAGTGATACCTCATTGTAGTTTTGATTTGCATTTCTCTAATAATTAATGATGTTGAACAGCTTTTCATGTGCCTCTTGGCCATCTGTATGTCTTCTTTGGAGAGATGTCTGTTTAGGTCTGCCCATTGTTTGATTGGGTTGTTTGTTTTTTTTAATATTGAGCTCTATGAGCTGTTTATATATTTTGGAGATTAATCCTTTGTCCATTGATTTGTTTGCAAATATTATCTCCCATTTTGAGGGTTGTCTTTTTGTTTTGTTTATAGTTTCCTTTGCTGTGCAAAAGCTTTTAAGTTTCATTAGGTCCCATTTGTATATTTTTGTTTTTATTTCCATTACTCTAGGAAGTGGGTCAAAAAGGATATTGCTGTGATTTATGTCAAAGAGTGTTCTTCCTACATTTTACTCTAAGAGTTTTATAGTGTTTGGTCTTACATTTAGGTATTTAATCCATTTTGAGTTTATTTTTGTGTATGGTGTTAGGGAGTGTTCTAATTTCATTCTTTTACATGTAGCAGTCCAGTTTCCCCAGCACCACTTATTGAAGAGACTGTCTTTTCTCCATTGTATATTCTTGCCTCCTTTATCAAAGATAAGGTGACCATATGTGCATGGGTTTATCTCTGGGCTTTCTATCCTGTTCCATTGACCTATATTTCTGTTTTTGTGCCAGTACCATATTGTCTTCATTATTGTAGCCCTGTAGTATAATCTGAAGTCAGGAAGTCTGATTCCTCCAGCTCTTTTTTTTTTTTTCCTCAAGACTGGTTTGGCTATTCAGGGTGTTTTGTGTCTCCATACAAATTTTAAGATTTTTTGTTCTAGTTCTGTAAAAAATGCCACTGGTAATTTGATAGGAATTTCATTGAATCTGTAGATTGCTTAGGGTAGTATAGTCATTTTCACAATTGATTCTTCCAATCCAAGAACATTGATATATATATATATATATATATGTATATATTTCCATCTGTTTGAATCATCTTTGATTTCTTCACTGCCTTATAGTTTTCTGCATACAGGTCTTTTACCTCCTTAGGTAGGTTTATTCCTAGGTATTTTATTCTTTTTGCTGCAGTGGTGAATGGGATTGTTTCCTTAATTTCTCTTTCTGATCTTTCGTTGTTAGTATACATGAATGCAAGAGATTTCTGTGCATTAGTTTTGTATCCTGCAACTTTACCAAATTCATTGATTAGCTCCAGTAGTTTTCTGGTGACATCTTTAGGATTTCTATCTATAGTATCATGTCATCTGCAAACAGTGACTGTCTTCCTTCTTTTTCTCCAATTTGTATTCCTTTTATTTCTTTTTCTTCTCTGATTACCATGGCTAGGACTTCCAAAACTCTTTTGAATAATAGTGGCAAGAGTGGACATCCTTGTCTTGTTCCTGATCTTAGGGGATCAGTTTTCACCATTGAGAATGATGTTTGCTGTTGGTTTGTCATATATGGCCTTTATTATGTTGAGGTAGGTTCCCTCTATGCCCACTTTCTGGAGAGTTTTTATCATAAATGGGTTTTGAATTTTGTCAGAAGCGTTTTCTGCATCTATTGAGATGATCATATGGTTTTTATTCTTCAGTTTGTTAATATGGTGTGTCACATTGATTGATTTGTGTATATTGAAGAAACATTGCATCCCTGGGATAAATCCCAACTGATCATGGTGTATGATCCTTTTAATGTGTTGTTGGATTCTGTTTGCTAGTATTCTGTTGAGGATTTTTGCATCTATATTCATCAGTGATAATTGGTCTGTAATTTTCTTTTTCTGTAGTATCTCTGTCTGGTTTTGGTTTCAGGGTGATGGTGGTGTCACAGAGGGGTTTGGGAGTGTTTCTTCTTTTTCAATTTTTGGAAGAGTTTAAGAAGGATGGGTGTTATCTCTTCTATAAATATTTGATAGAATTCACCTATGAAGCCATCTGGTCCTGGACTTTTGTTTGTTGGAAGATTTTAAATCACAGTTTCACTTTCATTACTTGTGATTGCTCTGTTCATATTTTCCATTTCTTCCTAGTTGTCTTAGAAGGTTATACCTTTCTAAAAATTCATCTATTTCTTCCAGGTTGTCCATTTTATTGGCACAGAGTTGTTTGTAGTAGTCTCTTAGGATGCTTTGTATTTCTGTGGTGTCCATTGTAACTTCTCCTTTTTCATTTCTAATTTTATTGATTTGAGTCCTCTCCCTCTTTTTCTGGATGAGTCTGGCTAAAGGTTTATCAATTTTGTTTGTCTCCTCAAAGAACCAGCTTTGGGCTTCCCTGGTGGTGCAGTGGTTGAGAGTCTGCCTGCCGATGCAGGGGACACGGGTTCGTGCCCCAGTCCAGGAGGATCCCACATGCCGCAGAGCGGCTAGGCCTGTGAGCCATGGCCGCTGAGCCTGAGCATCCGGAGCCTGTGCTCTGCAACAGGAGAGGCCACAATAGTGAGAGGCCTGTATACCGCAAAAAAAAAAAAAAAAAAGAACCAGCTTTTACTTGTATTGATCTTTGGTATTGTTTTCTTTGTTACTATTTCATTTATTTCTGATCTGATCTTTATGATTTCTTTCCTCCTACTAATTTTGGGTTTTGTTTGTTCTTCTTTCTCTAGTTCCTTTAGGTGTAAAGTTAGATTGTTTATTTGAGGTTTTCTTTTTTCTCAGGGTACGATTGTATTGCTATAAACTTTCCTCTTAGAACTGCTTTTGCTGCCTCCCATAGGTTTTGGATCATTGTGTTTTTGTTGTCATTTGTCTCTAGGTATTTTTTTGTTTCCTCTTTGATTTCTTCAGTGATCTCTTGGTTATTTAGTAACGTATTGTTTAGCCTCCATGTGTTTGTGTTTTTTACATTTTTTCCCTGTAATTGATTTCTAATCTCATAGTGTTGTGGTCAGAAAAGATGCTTGATATGATCTCAGTTTTCTTAAATTTACTGAGGCTTTGTTTGTGATCCTAGATGTGATCTATCCTGGAGAATGTTCATTGTGCCCATGAGAAGAAAGTGTAATCTACTGTTTTTGGATGGAATGTACTTTAAATCTCTCTGGTCTATTGTGTCATTTAAAGCTTGTGTTTCCTTATTAATATTCTGTCTGGATGATCTGTCCATTGGTGTAAATGAGGTGTTAAAGTCCCCCACTATTATTGTGTTACTGTTGATTTCCTCTTTTTTAGCTGTTAGCAGTTGCCTTATGTATTGAGGTGTTCCTATGTTGGGTGCATATATACTTATAATTGTTATATCTTCTTCTTGGATTGATCCCTTGATCATTATGTAGTGTCCTTCCTTGTATCTTGTAACATTCTTTATTTTAAAGTGTATTTTACCTCATATGAGTATTCCTACTCCATCTTTCTTTTGATTTCGATTTGCATGGAATATCTTTTTCCATCCCCTCACTTTCAGTCTGTATGTGTCCCTAGGTCTGAAGTGGTCTCTTGTAGACAGCATATATATGGGTTATGTTTTTGTATCCATTCAGTGAGCCTGTGTCTTTTGTTTGGAGCATTTAATCCATTCACGTTTAAGGTAATTATCAATATGTATGTTCCTGTTACCATTTTCTTAATTGTTATGGGTTTGTTTTTGTATGTTCTTTTTTTCTCTTGTGTTCCCCACTTAGAGAAGTTCCTTTATCATTTGTTGTAGAGCTGGTTTGGTGGTGCTGAATTCTCCTAACTTTTGCTTGTCTGTGAAGCTTTTGATTTCTCCATCAAATCTGAATGAGATCCTTGCTGGATAGAGTAATCTTGGTTTTAGGTTCTTCCCTTTCATCACTTTAAATATGTCATACCACTTCCTTTTGGCTTGTAGAGTTTCTGCTGAGAAATCAGCTGTTAACCTTAAGGGAGTTCCCTTGTATGTTGTTTGCCATTTTTCCCTTGTTGCTTTCAATAATTTTTCTGTGTCTTTAATTTTTGTCAGTTTGATTACTATGTGTTTCAGTGTGTTTCTCCTTGGGTTTATCTTCCCTAGGACTCTCTGCACTTCCTGGACTTGGGTGGCTACTTCCTTTCCCATGTTAGGGAATTTTTCTACTATAATCTCTTCAAATATTTTCTCAGGTCCTTTCTCTCTCTCTTCTCATTCTGGGACCTGTATAATGTGAATGTTGTTGCATTTAATGTTGTCCTAGAGGTCTCTTAGGCTGTCTTCATTTCTTTTCATTTTTTCTTTAGTCTGTTCTGTGGCAATGAATTCCACCATTCTGTCTTCCAGGTCACTTATCCATTCTTCTGCCTCAGTTATTCTGCTACTGATTCCTTCTAGTGTAGTTTTCATTTCAGTTATTGTATTGTTCATCTCTGTTTGTTTGTTCTTTAATTCTTCTAGGTCTTTGTTAAACATTTCTTGCATCTTCTTGATCTTTGCCTCCATTCTTTTTCCGAGGTCCTTGATCATCTTCACTATCATTATTCTGAATTCTTTTTCTGGAAGGTTGCCTATCTCCACTTCATTTAGTTGTTTTTCTGGGGTTTTATTTTGTTCCTTCATCTGGTACATAGTTGTCTGCCTTTTCATTTTGTCTATGTTTCTGTGAATGTGGTTTTCATTCCACAGGCTGCAGAATGGTAGTTCCTTCTTAAATTTCTTAAGATTTGTTTTGTGACCTAACATGCAATCTGTCCTGGAGAATGTTCTGTTTGCATTTGAGAAGAGTGTGTTCTTCTGCAGTTGGATAGAATTATCTTTATTTATACTTTAGTTTCATTTGTTCTACAGTATAGTTTAATTCTAGTGTTTCCTTATTGATTTTCTGTCTGGATGATCTATCCATTGTTTAATGTGCATTATTGATGCCCCTAATATTATTCTTCTGTTGTCAATCTCTACTTTCAGGTCTATTAGTAATTACTAAATATATTTAGGTCATCTGATGTTGGGTGCATGTATACTTACAATTGTTATATTCTCTTGATGAATTGACCCCTTTTTCATTATGTAATGTCTTCTTTGTCTCTTGTTACAACTTTTGATTCATCTTTTTTGTCTGATATAAATATAGCTATCCCTGCTGTCTTTTGGTTCCATTTGTGTGTAATATCTATTTTCATCCCTTCACCTTGCACCTTTGTGTTTCATTAAAGCTAAAGTGAGTCCCTTATATACAGCATATATTTGGGCCTTGTTTTTTATTCATTCAGCCATTCTATGTCTTTTGACAGGAGAATTTAATCTATTTGCATTTAATGTAATTATTGATATGTAAGGAGTTACTATTGCCCCCTTATTAATTGTCTGGCTATTTTGTAGCTGCCTTGTTCTTGTCTTCCTCTTTCACCAATTTCTTTTATAAATTGATTATTTTCCTCAGTGATGTTCTTTGATTCCCTTCCCTTTATCTTTTGTGAATCTTATGTAGGTTTTGCCTTGAGATTACCATAAAGCTTACATTAAACAGCATATAAGCATCTATTTTAAGCTGATAACAACTTAACAGCAACTGCATACCAAAAACCTACCTTTTTACCTCCCCCCCTTTTATGTTTTTGATCTCACAATGTACATTTTTTATATTGCATATTTATTAACAAAGTATTATAGCTATAGTTATTTTTAATACTTTTGTTCTTTATCATTTATACTAGAGTTAAGTGCTTAACCTACTACCATATAACAGTATTGGATTATTCTGGATTTTACTATATACTTACCTTTGCCATTGTGTTTTATATAGTCATATGTTTTCATGTTACTTGTTAGCATCCTTTCATTTCAGCTTAAGGAACATATTTTACCTTTTTTTTTTTTTTTTTTTTTTTGTAAAGCAGGGCTAGTGGTGATGATCTATCTTGGTTTCTGTTTATCTGGGAAAGTCTTTATCTTTCCTTCATTTCTGAAAGACAACTTTGCCAGGTAAAATATTCTTAGTAAACTTTCTTTTTATTTCAATACTTTAAATGTATGATTCCACTCTGACCTTGCCTGCAAGGTTTTTGCTGAGAAACCTTACAGCCTTATGGGGGTTCCCCTGTATGTGAGGATTTTTTTTTTTTTCTTGCAGCTTTTAAAATTCTCTCTTTGTCACTGATTTCAGACAGTTTATTATAATGCATCTTGGAGAAGATTATTTTGGTTTGAAACTTTTTGGGTACCATGAATATTATGAACTTGGATACCCAAATGTCACACTAAATTTGGGAAGTTCTCACCATTATTTTTTTTAAATAAGCATTCTGCCCTTCTTCCTTCTCTTCTCCTTCTAAAACTACAATAATGAGTAAATTATTTTTTTATGGTGTCCCACAATTCATATAGGCTTTTTTCTCACTCTTATTCATTCTTTTTCCTGTCCTGACTGGAGAATTTCAAATGATCTATTTTCATGTTTGCTCACTGATATTTTTCTTCTGCCTGGTCAAGTGTGCTATTAAAGATTTCTATTGAATTCTTCATTGTGACTGTATTCTTCAGCTCTAGATTTTTTTTTTTTTTTTTTTTTTTTTTGCGGTATGCCAGCCTCTCACTGCTGTGGCCTCTCCCATTGCAGAGCATGGGCTCCAGACACGCAGGCTCAGCAGCCATGGCCCACGGGCCCAGCCGCTCCACGGCACGTGGGATCCTCCCAGACCGGGGCATGAACCCGTGTCCCCTGCATCGGCAGGTGGACTCCCAACCACTGTGCCACCAGGGAAGCCCCTAGATTTTTTTTTTAATGGCTTCTATTTCTTGTTCAACTTCTCATTCTATTCATGTACTGTTTCCCTGATTTCATTGAATTGTTTTTCCATGTCTTATTGTAGCTCGCTGAGCTTCCATAAAACAGCTTATTTTGAATTCTTATTGGATTCTTACAGCTATAGTGATTTCTTACTCATCTTATTGGATGAATCCATGTCTTTTGGGTTGGTTACTGGAAAATTATTGTGTTTCTTTGATGGTACTGTGTTTTCTTGAGTTTTTATATTCCTTGAAATCTTGAACTGCTGTCTTTGATTTTGAAGTGGAATCACCTTCTCCAGCCTTTACTGACTGGCTTTGGGAGTGAAATATTTTCTTTCAGTCCCTCTGGGGATTCTGAGGCATAGATCTTCTCTATGGGCATGCCTACTCCACCCATCTTGCTTCCTCTTGTGGCAGAATTCTTAAGCTTGTATGTCTTCTCTCGATTCTGCCAAGCAAGACTGGATACTGGCAGCCTCCCCTTTGCTTTCCCTAGATGGGTGCTGGATGTACAAGTTTGTGGTTTCTCCCAGGCCCATAGAATTGGTGTGTACTCACTAGCCATCTGCAATGGCTCACTTTTACCACCATCAGTAATATGCACAAGGATCCAGGTACAGGGTGGGGTGTGTATGTGGGTGAGGCGACTGGAACACTGGTGGTGCCCAGGGGCCTGTTGTGGGTATCCACAAATGAGTCATTCCCAACACTCATGGGCAGGCTTCTTGATAGAGTCTGTGATGCAGTTAGTTGGATTCACATTCCTGTAATGCCCTACAAGAGTCCTATCTGCTGCTCTCCAAGATAGCCCCCGCCCCCTAGTCATGTAGCACACCTCAGTATTCTGGGTGGGGCAGGATAAAAGTGAGTCTCCAGCAACTTCCAACAAAGCTCAGCAAGGCAGATGCTAACTTACATGCTCTTACTTTCCCCCATGAGAGAAATCACAAGTCAAGAAGGTGTTTCTTGGCGTTGAACCATCACACCTTAGGCAGGGATTGATGTGAACCTTCTCATATTACCTGATTCAATGCATATAATCTTGGATTTTTTGCTCCAAAAGTGAGCTGCAACTTCTCCAGTGGATTCCTGGACTTCCACAAAGGCTGTCTTGTCCATAGGTTATTGAAAATATCAGTGTTATTCAGGGACTCTTGAATTGTGTTAAGAGGGGCTGAAGCTGGTTCATGGGCTGTAGACTTCAGTCTCTATAGGCAAGACTGAGGTCTGTATACCTATTCTCTGTTGCATGGGTGGGCCTGATTACTCATGGGTACTTTGGTGTATGTTGCTGCTGACAGAACCAGGCATGGGTGGGCCTGATTACTCTTGGGTACCTTGGTGTATGTTGCTGGTGACAGAACCAGAGCCAAACTGGCTGCAGCTGACTCCTCAGGTATATTGAGCTATGTCTGAGTCTGTAGCCAGGGCCATGGTTACAAGTCAGCCACCTAGCTGTGGGCTTACTTTCTCAAAACATCTCTCCTCAGTCTTGGACTTCACCAGGGTTTCACAATCCCAGTGTGCCCACAAAGGCATTTCTGTCTGTATAAACACCAAGTTGTTGTTGTAGAGGGGAGATACATGTGAAAGATACCTTATTTCACTATCTTGCTGCTATCAATCCCCATTTCATTGTGTTTTATTATTTGTACCTCTCTAGGGTCTCATTCTTTGGAACAGTAGTGGTTCTCAAATATCTGAGTCATCCGAGATGCTTATTAAATATACATATTTTAGAGACTCAGAGAAATTTATTACATCAGAAATTCATGGAATCAGGATAAAGAACCACATTTTTAATCTGCATCAAATAATACTGACCTAGGTGTCAAGTAGTTTCCATGGTAAAAAAGATTCCACTCACATCTCCACTCTAAACTCAAAGAAGGGAAATTTTATCTTGTTAATCTTATTTCTCCATTTTCTGATACATAATGACTTATTAATAAACATTTATTTTTAATGAAAAATTGTTTATCAGTGGTAATATATCCATCAATTCTAATTGGCAAAAGCATTTTATTATTGGTACAGACATTATTTTACTGTAAAGCTAATTTCTTTCTTTCAGAAAGAGAATTACAGACTTTTTAAAGTCAAATACATTATTAGGAGATTACTAAAAATGTCTTTGTGCTAATGTAATGGAATAACATTACCCTTTTATTCATACTTGCCAAAACTTGGAAGTAACCAAGATGTCCTTCAATAAGTGAATGGATAAATAAATTGTGGTACATCCAGATAATGGGATATTATTCAGTGCTAAAAAGAAATGAGCTGTCAAGCCATAAAAAAGACATGAAGAAAACTTAAATGCACATTACTAAGTGAAAGAAGCCAGTCTGAAAAGGCTATGTACTATATGAGTTCAACTATATGACAATTCAGAAAAGGCAAACCTATGGACAATAGATAACAAAAAGATCAGTGATTACTGGTGGTTGGAGGGAGAGGGATGACTAGGTAGAGTACAGAGGATTTTTAGGGCAGCAAAATACTCTATATGACACTGTAATGATGAATACATGTCATTATACATTTGTCTAAATCCATAGAATGTATAACACCAAGAGTGAACTGTAATGTAAACTATGGACTTTGGGTGATTATGATGTGTCAGTATAGGTTCATCAATTGTAATAAATGTGCCCCTCTGGAGGGGGATACTGATAATTGTGGAGACTGTGCATGTGTGGGGGAAGGGAGATGGATAAGCTATACTTTCCTATTTTTTGGTGAACCTAAAACTGTTCCAAAAATTAAAGTTGATTAAAATAAAGTGTAGGGGTTCCCTGGTGGCGCAGTTGTTGAGAATCTGCCTGCCAATGCAGGGGGCACAGGTTCGAGCCCTGGTCTGGGAAGAACCCACATGCCACGGAACAACTAGGTCCGTGAGCCACAACAACTGAGCCTGTGCATCTGGAGCCTGTGCTCCACAACAAGAAAGGCCACAATAGGGAGAGGCCCGCGCACCGTGATGAAGAGTGGCCCCCGCTTGCCACAACTGGAGAAAGCCCTCGCACAGAAACAAAGACCCAACACAGCCATAAATAAATAAATAAATAATTAAAATAAATAAAAAATTAAAAAAAAATAAAGTGTAGATAGCAATGGCGACAAGAACAAATTTTTTTGCACACAGATGCCTGACCTGAGGAGAAATATTTTATCTTATATGTAGTTGTGATTTTTTTATACAGACTTATACTTGAAATGTATTTACTAAATGGTGACTATATTTGTTCTTTTTTTTTTTAACATCTTTATTGGAGTATAATTGCTTTACAATGGTGTGTTAGTTTCTGCTTTATAACAAAGTGAATCTGTTACACATATACATATGTTCCCATATCTCTTCCCTCTTGCGTCTCCCTCCCTCCCACTCTCCCTATCCCACCCCTCTAGGTGGTCACAAAGCACCTAGCTGATCTCCCTGTGCTATGTGGATGCTTCCCACTCACTATCTCTTAAGTTTGGTAGTGTATATATGTCTATGCCACTCTCTCACTTTGTCAGAGCTTACCCTTTCCCCTCCCCATATCCTCAAGTCCATTCTCTAGTAGGTCTATGTCTTTATTCCCATCTTACCCCTAAGTTCTTCATGACATTTTTTTTTCCTTAAATTCCATATATATGTGTTAGCATATGGTATTTGTCTTTCTCTTTCTGACTTACTTCACTCTGTATGACAGACTCTAGGTCCATCCACCTCACTACAAATAACTCAATTTTGTTTCTTTTTATGGTTGAGTAATATTCCATTGTATATATGTGCCACATCTTCTTTATCCATTCATCCAATGATGGACACTTAGATTGCTTCCATGTCCTGGCTATTGTAAATAGAGCTGCAATGAACATTTTGGTACATGACTCTTTTTGAATTATGGTTTTCTCAGGGTATATGCCCAGTAGTGGGATTGCTGGGTCATATGGTAGTTCTACTTGTAGTTTTTTAAGGAACCTCCATACTGTTCTCCACAGTGGCTGCACCAATTTACATTCCCACCAGCAGTGCAAGAGTGTTCCCTTTTCTCCACACCCTCTCCAGCATTTATTGTTTCTAGATTTTTTTGATGAAGGCCATTCTGACTGGTGTGAGATGATATCTCATTGCAGTTTTGATTTGCGTTTCTCTAATGATTAATGATGCTGAGCATTCTTTCATATGTTTGTTGGCAGTCTGTATATCTTCTTTGGAGAAATGTCTATTTAGGTCTTCTGCCCATTTTTGGATTGGGTTGTTTGTTCTTTTGTTATTGAGCTGCATGAGCAGCTTGTAAAATTTGGAGATTAATCCTTTGAC
Source organism: Tursiops truncatus (assembly GCF_011762595.2). Taxonomy (NCBI): domain Eukaryota; kingdom Metazoa; phylum Chordata; class Mammalia; order Artiodactyla; family Delphinidae; genus Tursiops; species Tursiops truncatus. The sequence continues at coordinate 59,664,241 of NC_047038.1, read as the reverse complement.
AGTTGCTTCATTTGCAAATATTTTCTCCCATTCTGAGGGTGGTCTTTTGGCTTGTTTATGGTTTCCTTTGCTGTGCAAAAGATTTGAAATTTCATTAGGTCCCATTTGTTAATTTTTGTTTTTATTTCCATTTCTCTAGGAGGTGGGTTAAAAAGGATCTTGCTGGGATTTATATCATAGTGTGTTCTGCCTATGTTTTCCTCTAAGAGTTTGATAGTTTCTGGCTTTACATTTAGGTCTTTAATCCATTTTGAGCTTATTTTTGAATATAGTGTTAAGGAGTGTTCTAATCTCATACTTTTACATGTAGCTGTCCAGTTTTCCAAGCATCACTTATTGAAGAGGCTGTCCTTTCTCCACTGTACATTCCTGCCTCCTTTATCAAAGATAAGGTGACCATATGTGCTTGGGTTTATCTCTGGGCTTTCTATCCTGTTCCATAGATCTATATTTCTATTTTTGTGCCAGTACCATACTGTCTTGATTACTGTAGCTTTGTAGTATAATCTGAAGTCAGGGAGCCTGATTCCTCCAGCTCCATTGTTCGTTCACAAGATTGCTTTGCCTATTCAGGGTCTTTTGTGTTTCCATACAAATTGTGAAATTTTTTGTTCTAGTTCTGTGAAAAATGCCACTGGTAGTTTGATAGGGATTGCATTGAATCTGTAGATTGCTTTGAGTAGTAGAGTCATTTTCACAATGTTGATTCTTCCAATCCAAGAATATTGTATATCTCTTCATCTATTTGTATCATCTTTAATTTCTCTCATCAGTGTCTTATAATTTTCTGCATACAGGTCGTTTGCCTCCTTATGTAGGTTTATTCCTAGATATTTTATTCTTTTTGTTGCAATGGTAAATGGGAGTGTTTTCTTCATTTCATTTTCAGATTTTGCATCATTAATGTATAGGAATGCCAGAGATTTCTGTTCATTAACTTTTTATCGTGCTACTTTACCAAATTCACTGATTAGCTCTAGTAGTTTTCTGGTAGCATTTTCAGGATTCTCTATGTATAGTATCATGTCATCTGCAAACAGTGACAGCTTTACTCCTTCTTTTCCGATTTGGTTTCCTTTTCTTTTCTGATTGCTGTGGCTAAAACTTCCAAAACTATGTTGAATAAGAGTGGTGACAGTGGGCAACCTGATCTGGTTCCTGATCTTAGTGGAAACGATTTCTGTTTTTCACCATTGAGGACGATGTTGGCTATGGCCTTTATTATGTTGAGTATGAAAGTATGCCTACTTTCTGCAGGGTTTTTATCATAAATGGGTGTTGAATTTTGTCAAAAGCTTTCTCTGCCTCTATTGAGATGATCATATGGTTTTCTCCTTCAATTTGTTAATATCATGTATCACGTTTATTGATTTGTGTATATTGAAGAATCTTTGCATTCCTGGAATAAACCACACTTGATCATGGTGTATGATCCTTTTAATGTGCTGTTGGATTCTGTTTGCTAGTATTTTATTGAGGATTTTTGCATCTATGTTCATCAGTGATATTGGCCTGTAGTTTTCTTTCTTTGTGACATGTTTTTCTGGCTTTGGTATCAGGGTACTGGTGTCCTCGTAGAATGAGTTTGGGAGTGTTCCTCCCTCTGCTATATTTTGGAAGAGTTTGAGAAGGATATGTGTTAGCTCTTCTCTAAATGTTTGATAGAATTCGCCTGTGAAGCCATCTGGGCCTGGGCTTTTGTTTGTTGGAAGATTTTTAATCCCAGTTTCAATTTCAGTGCTTGTGATTGGTCTGTTCATATTTTCTATTTTTCCTGATTCAGTCTTGGTACGTTGTGCATTTCTAAGAATTTGTCCATTGCTTCTAGGTTGTCCATTTTATTGGCATATAGTTGCTTGTAGTAATCTCTCATGATCTTTTGTATTTCTGCAGTGTCAGTTGTTACTTCTCCTTTTTCATTTCTAATTCTATTGATTTGAGTCTTCTCCCTTTTTTTCTTGATGAACCTGGCTAATGGTTTACCAATTTTGTTTATCTTCTCAAATAACCAGCTTTTAGCTTTATTGATCTTTGCTATCATTTCCTTCATTTCTTTTTCATTTATTTCTGATCTGATATTTATGATTTCTTTCCTTCTGCTAACTTTGTGGTTTTTTGTTCTTTTTTCTCTAATTGCTTTAGCTGAAAGTTTAGGTTGTTTATTCGAGATGTTTCCTGTTTCTTAAGGTAGGATTGTATTTCTATAAACTTCTCTCTTAGAACTGCTTTTGCTGCATTCCACAGGTTTTGGGTCGTCATGTCTCCATTGTCAGTTGTTTCTAGGTATTTTTTGATTTCCTCTTTGATTTCTTCAGTAATCACTTCGTTATTAAGTAGTGTATTTTTTAGCCTCCATGTGTTTGTATTTTTTACAGATCTATTCCTGTAATTGATATCTAGTCTCATAGTGGTGTGGTCGGAAAAGATACTTGATATGATTTCAATTTTCTTAAATTTACCAAGGCTAGATTTGTGACCCAAGATATGATCTATCCTGCAGAATGTTCCATGAGCACTTGAGAAAAATGTGTATTCTGTTGTTTTTGGATGGAATGTCCTATAAATATCAATTAAGTCCATCTTGTTTAATGTATCATTTAAAGCTTGTGTTTCCTTATTTATTTTCATTTTGGATGATCTGTCCATTGGTGAAAGTGGGGTGTTAAAGTCCCCTACTATGAAAGTATTACTGTCAATTTCCCCTTTTATGGCTCTTAGTATTTCCCTTATGTATTGAGGTGCTCCTATGTTGGGTCCATAAATATTTACAATTTTTATAACTTCTTCTTGGATTGATCCTTGATCATTATGTAGTGTCCTTCTTTGTCCCTTGTAATAGTCTTTATTTTAAAGTCTATTTTGTCTGTTAGGAGAATTGCTACTCCAGCTTTCTTTTGGTTTCCATTTGCATGGAATATCTTTTTCCATCCCCTCACTTTCAGTCTGTATGTGTCCTTAGGTCTGAATTGGGTCTCTTGTAGACAGCATATATATATGGGTCTTGTTTTTGTATCCATTCAGCCACTCTGTGTCTTTTGCTGGGAGCATTTAATCCATTTACATTTAATGTAATTATCGATATGTATGTTCCTATTCCCATTTACTTAACTGTTTTGGGTTTGTTATTGTAGGTCTTTTCCTTTTCTTGTGTTTCTTGCCTAGAGAAGTTCCTATAGCATTTTTTGTAAAGCTGGTTTGGTGTTGCTGAACTCTCTCAGCTTTTGCTTGTCTGTAAAGGTTTTCTTTTCTCCATCAAATCTGAATGAGATCCTTGCTGGGTAGAGTAATCTTTCTTGTAGGTTTTTCTCCTTCATCACTCTAAATATGTTCTGCCAGTCCCTTCTGGTTTGCAGAGTTTCTGCTGAAAAATCAGCTGTTTACCTTATGGGGATTCCCTTGTGTGTTATTTGTTGTTTCTCTCTTGCTGGTTTTAATATGTTTTCTTTGTATTTAATGTTTGAAAGTTTGATTAATATGTGTCTTGGCATGTTTCTCCTTGGATTTATCCTGTATGGGACTCTCTGTGCTTCCTGGACTTGATTAACTATTTCCTTTCCCATATTAGGGAAATTTTCAACTATAATCTCATCAAATATTTTCTCAGTCCCTTTCTTTTTCTCTTCTTCTTCTGGAACCCCTATAATTCAAATGTTGGTGCGTTTAATGTTGTACCAGAAGTCTCTGAGACTGTCCTCAGTTCTTTTCATTCTTTTTTCCTTGTTCTGCCCTGCAGTACTTATTTCCACTATTTTATCTTCCAGGTCACTTATCCATTCTTCTGCCTCATTTATTTTGCTATTTTTCCCTTCTAGAGTACTTTTAATTTCATTTATTGTGTTCATTGTTGCTTGTTTCCTCTTTATTTCTTCTAGGTCCTTGTTAAATGTTTCTTGCATTTTGTCTGTTCTATTTCCAAGGTTTTGGATCATATTTACTATCATTATTCTGAATGCTTTTTCAGGTAGAGTGCCTATTTCCTCTTCATTTGTTAGGTCTGGTTCGTTTTTATCTTGCTCCTTCATCTGCTGTGTGTTTTTCTGTCTTCTCATTTTGCATATCTTACTGTGTTTGGGGTCTCCTTTTTGCAGGCTGCAGGTTTGTAGTTCTCGTTGTTTTTGGTGTCTGTCCCTAGTGGCTAAAGTTGGTTCAGTGGGTTGTGTAGGCTTCCTGGTGGAGGGGACTACTGCCTGTGTTCTGGTGGATGAGGCTGGATCTTGTCTTTCTGGTGGGAAGGTCCACACCTGGTGGTGTGTTTTGGGGTGTCTGTGGACTTACGATTTTAGGCAGCCTCTCTGCTAATGGATGGGGTTGTGTTCCTGTCTTGCTAGTTGTTTGGCATAGGGTATCCAGCACTGTAGCTTGCTGGTCATTGAGTGAAGCTGGGTGCTGGTGTTGAGATGGAGATCTCTGGTTGATTTTCACCATTTGATATTACGTGGAGCTGGGAGGTCTCTTGTGGACCAGTGTCCTGAAGTTGGCTCTCCCACATCAGAGGCACAGCACTGACTCCTGGCTGCAGCAGCAAGAGCCTGTCATCCACATGGCTCAGAATAAAAGGGAGAAAAAGTAGAAAGAAAGAGAATAAAATAAAATAAAGTAAGATAAAATAAAATAAAGTCATTTAAATAAAAAATAATTATTAAGAAAAAAAATAAAACAAACAAAAAACGGACGGACAGAACCCTGGGACAAATGTGAAAGCAAAGCTATACAGACAAAATCTCACACAGAAGCATACACATAACACACTCACAAAAAGAGGAAAAGGGGAAAAAGTAATATATCTTGCTCTCAAAGTCCACCTCCTCAATTTGGGATGATTCGTTTTCTATTCATGTATTCCACAGATGCAGGGTACATCAAGTTGATTGTGCAGATTTAATCTGCTGCTCCTGAGGCTGCTGGGAGAGATTTCCCTTTCTCTTCTTTGTTCACACAGCTCCCGGGGCTCAGCTTTGGATTTGGCCCCGCCTCTGCTTGTAGGCTGCCGGAAGGTTTCTGTTCTTAGCTCAGACATGTTAAAGAAGCAGCTGATTTGGGGGCTCTGGCTCACTCAGGCCGAGGTTAGGGAGGGGTACGGATGTGGGGTAAGCCTGCGGTGGCAGAGACCGGCATGACGTTGCACCAGCTGAAGTGCGCTGTGCATTCTCCCGGGGAAGTTGTCCCTGGATCACGGGACCCTGGCAGTGGCGGGCTGCACAGGCTCCTCGTAGGGGAGGTGTGGAGAGTGACCTGTGCTCGCACACAGGCTTCTTGGTGGCGGCAGCAGCAGCCTTAGCGTATTATGCCCGGCTGTGGGGTCCGCGCTGATAGCCGCAGCTCGCGCCCATGTCTGGAGCTCCTTTAAGCAGCGCTCTTAATCCCCTCTCCTCGTGTACCAGGAAATAAAGAGTCAAGAAAAAGTCTCTTGTCTCTTCGGTGGGTCCAGACTTTTCCCTGACTCCCTCCTGGTTAGCTGTGGTGCACTAGCCCCTTCAGGCTGTGTTCACATCGCCAGTCCTCTCCCTGGGATCCGACCGAAGCCCGAGCCTCAGCTCCCAGCCCCCGCCCGCCCCGGCGGGTGAGCAGACAAGCCTCTCAGGCTGGTGAGTGCCGGTCGGCACCAATCCTGTGTGCGGGAATCTCTCCGCTTTGCCCTCCGCACTCCTGTTGCTGCACTCTCCTCCGTGGCTCCGATGCTTACCCCCTCGGCCACCCACAGTCTCTACACCCGCAAAGGGGCTTCTAGTGTGTGGAAACCTTTCCTCCACAGCTCCCTCCCACTGGTGCAGGTCCCGTCCCTATTCTTTTGTCTCTGTTTTTTCTTTTGCCCTACCCAGGTACGTGGTGGAGTTTTTTGCTTTTGGGAGGTCTGAGGTCTTCTGCCAGTGTTCAGTAGGTGTTCTGTAGGAGTTGTTTCACGTGTCGATGTATTTCTGGTGTATCAGCCAGTGTTGGAGGGTCTCCTGTATAGGTGGGGGGTGGCAGTGGCTCACCGTGGGGACAAGGACACTGGCAGCAGAATTTCTGGGAAGTACTCCTTGGTGTGAGCCCTCCCAGAGTCTGCCATTAGCCCCCCTATATTGGTTCTTAAAATGCCTGCAAGAATGTATACTATCTAAGGATAAGCTAAAAAATGCATAGGGCCTATCATGTTTTCATGGAGAGGCAGGGGAAGATAACCCCACTGAGTAAATTTTATGGAATGATTCTGAGACCAGAATAAAGCAAAATTCCTCATTTAAAAAAGTCACCTAATATTCACCCCCACCCCAGACCTTCTGCAAATCAATAAACTCACTGTTTCTTATTGGTTATTAGATGCAATCGCGGTAAGTGAGGAAGTAAAACTTAGCAGTAAGTTTTGTGGATGTCACTTCTTCTGACTGCTTGCTCAATATCTTACTGACAGATGTTTGTAAAATACAGATAGCTAACATAAAATACTTACTTTTGAAAAAAAAAAAAGATGTATTTTCATGTGTGTGTTTTTCCTTGCTAAAGCAGTTTACAGCTGCAACTGGTAGCATTAGAGAAGAGTAGATCCTTTGAAAGGCCAAGAAAGGCCCTTAGGGCATATTTCTATTCTAGGTCTCAGATTCCAAAAGCAACTAATAGACAACACTGGGCACAAACTCAAAAGTTGCACTCCCAACCTGAGTTGAAAATAGTGTGTATTATTTATATTTTGTCATGGAAAACTTATTAAAATGCCTGAAATCTAAGCCTGAAATCAAAATCTCACTGACAATACTGAACTTGTTGTGCCTTCCATTTTACTGTCTCTCACTCTCTCTGCATCACATCTTAAAATGATATTAAGCATCATCCTTTAATTTATACCAGACCATTTGAAATAAATTAGAACAATACTAAGAACATCAAAAAGTCTTAGATTTTCTTCCTATTCAGTAAGTAAAATTATTAGTCCTTAATTATTGACTCAATAGGACAAAAGGCTTAAAAAGTAGAAAAATAAAAATAAGATAGTCTGTGACTTTTTGTAACCAAAACCAAGTCCACCATATCATTATGTCTTCAAACTCATGGTTAGTTTTTTGAGAACCACCACTGCAAAGTCTTTTTTCTATATTTTCCTTTTCTTTTCTCTTTTTTTAAGTATCTTCTTGGCAACATATATATTACATATATATATATATATATATATATATATATTACAATATATGTTACAATAGCATCAAAGCATTCAATCTGTATTTCAGGACCGAAACTTTATTTCAGTTGCTCATTGAGTTATTCATTCACTCAACAAACATTTATTCAGCACCAAATATATAAACTTATGAGAGAGAAATGCTGTTTGCTCTCATGTATCTTATAAAGGGAAATATAAAAAATAACAATGTAGGTGTATGTATGTTCATTAAATGTTTATATAACATCTTGTATAAGATGTTGTTGCCTGAATATCTGTGTCCCCCTCCAAATTCATATGTTGAATTCCTAACCCCCAGTGTGATTGCTTTTGCAGATGTGGCCTTTGGCAGGTAATTAAGGTTAGATGAGATCATGAGGGTAGAGATTTTATGATGAGATTAGTGCTCGCATAAGAAGAAACACCAGAGAGCTAAGCAGCTCTCTGGGGCTCTAACTCCTTCTCTCTTTCCTTCTCCCTCTCTCTCTCAATTTCCCACATACACACACAAAGAAGAGGTCATATAAGCACACAGAGATAAGCAAGCAGTCTGCATGTCAGGAAGAGAGTTCTCACTAGGGACTGAATAGTTTGACCCCTTGATCTTGGGCCTCCCAGCCTTTAGAACTGTGAGAAATAAATTTTCATTGATTAAGACACCAGTCTGTGGTTATTTTGTTATGGCAGCCTGAGATGATTAATACGTATATGTTCATAATAATAACTGTGATGAAAGTTATGATGAGAAATGAAGAATGCTGGCAGCACTTACCAGTGAGACCTAATCTAATTTAGGGAGTTTAACAAAGTTTCCCTAGCACTTCCCTGAAGAAGTAGTATGTATTGCTGGCCTGTAATATGAGGAAAAGTAATCCAGATAAAGAAATTATAACTAAGTAATTAGGTATGTGTGGTTTAATTATTAAAGTACTATGATCATAATTGTAAAAGATCATTTTAGCTTCATTTTGAAGAATGAATTATAAAAGATCAAAGCTAGAAGCATGAAGCATATAGGTCAAGTAAGAGTTGATTATAGCTTGTGCGACAGTGGTCACAGAGGTAATAGATTTTATTAGATGAATTCTAGATGCATTTGGAGTTAGAGACAAAATTAATTGCGAATAGATTTATATGAGGGTAAAAGAAAGAATTATCAAAAACTAGATATACATTTCTAACTTGAAAAATTGTACTGCTCATGGTGGAGTTTTCTAAGGGGAAGAACCTTCTCAGACTGGCAGAGGTACAGATTTGGGGAAATAATCAGTAAGCCTTTTGGGCCCATGTTAAGTTTGAGTTGCCTACTAAACATTTAAGATAAGGTATCAAGTGAGCATTGAATATGCATATCTGAAATTTTGTAGAAAAGGCAATCAGTGTTGAAGATTCAGAATAGAATTATAGATTATAATTGTTTTAAATCCAAAAGCCTGAATGCATGCTCACTGGAGAGCATAGATACAATCATAAGAGAAAACCCAAGATGAATCCAAAGCTTTAAGTAGGAGAGAGGGAGGAGCTAACAAAAGAGAAAGGAAAGGAGTTGTCAGTGAGATAGAAAAACCCATAAAATGTAAGCTAAAAGAAAGCAAACAAAAAGGTAAAAGTTATTACTTTTTCCAAATACATCTGAGTTTAAAAATATGAAAAGATAAATTGATCATTGGATTTAGAAAGCTGGAAATAAGGGACAACATTAAAAAAAAAAAAGTCTGAATGGAACTATAGAGAGAAATAATAGAAAACTGCCATAAAGACAAAAAAGAAAATTGTTATTGAGATAAGAGAAGAAATTATTTAGAAAAACAAAGAGATACAAGAAAATAAAGTACCCAAACCCATGGCCCCAAGTACAGGAGTAAATGGGGGGAAAATACAGATTTCCCTTGAAAAGGCTTTAAGGAAATCAGTTATTAGAAGGAAACCAACAGTGAATTTACAATACGAAGTAAAGACGAAGGGAACATTTTTAAAAAATTGAATATATGGACAAATTTGTTAGTAAGAAAGGAATTTTAGAAGAGGGAAATATGAGAATCTGTATCAGATTATTGGATGTGCAGGGTAGTGTGCCAGTGAGGGTCTGGGCTAGATCTCTTCTTCCTAAGGTAAACAGATACAAATCATTATAGGTTTTCTGGAGATATGTCATATATAAGGAATGAATTCTAGGGAATTCACAAATAGAGATATTTATGTTATAGATATTGATTACAGACTTACATTTAAAATTATACTGAACTCTCTTATGAGGCCTTCCACAAGCCTCTTCTGGCTGAGTTTTATTCTTGTCTTATATGTTCATATATTGGTACATACATATCTCCATTCTTTCCATTATTTTGTTTCTCTCATTTTCTGTCCATGAGTTTTTCTCTCCCACTACATCTTTTGAGAGGAGAGATTGTGTATTATATTTCTTTGGATTCTGGGTACATAGAATAGTGCTTATGAAGTGCATACAAATCACTAGAAATGTATCAGTTGATGGCATTAATTGACTTCAAGCATCAGGAAGGGGGAAAATACTCATGTATCATCCAGGGGACATTGTAATGAGATTTTCTTCATAGGCTTCTTAATATGTAATATGAAATATAAAGTTTTAATTCCCAAGAACATGGGTCTTTTTTTTTTTTTTTTCTTGGAGGGTTGTGTTGGAAGTACAATTTTATCAAAGAGATTCAGTCTTGTAAGAAGAAAGAATCATGTTAGCGTTTCTTAGCCTTTATCTTTTTACACCTGAAAAATAAACAACAACCTGTTTGTAAGCAGAGAAACTTAAAATTGTCTAATTGTTTCAATCAGAGAAAATTTAACACAGGGAATTGGTTACAGTTTACTGAAGACCAAAGGAACATAGTTTATGAGAAAGTAAGTAGAGATTAGAAACAGCAGAAAGTACAACCACTACTAAGACTGGAAAACTCATAAAAGAAGAGATGATATGAGAGCCCCGAAGCTGGTACTCTATAGCAAGGGCTAAACCTCAGCAGGAACTGAGACCTGGAGGGAAGGGCTGTTTTGTAGGAAAGAGAATAATGGAAAGTAACAGCTGATGCCAGTGAGTCTACTGGAAGCAGAGAAGAGAGCTTAGAAATAATCTCACTTCTTTCCTACACTTGACCTATATTCTTCTGATTCCAGAGGGCAGACACTTAGACAATTTTGTTCTACAATACTAAGGACAGCAAGAAGAGGAAGTGTTAGGAATGCATCTAAGAGGAAATAGACCAGTTACTGGCACACATTCTTAGATAATAGGTATTCAAAGATAAATCTCTCAAACATATCTTACTAAATAATATAAGATGATGACAAAACACAGTTGTATTATTACTATAGAACAACTTGGCTGAAACTGTGAATGCTTGGATGCATTTAGAAGTATTATCCATTTATTCATAAATTGGTATTAGTATAGAAAAATCTATGACTAAATCTTTATTCCCTCATTTGGTTCACACATCAGAAAAAAAAAAATCCATTCTTTTCTGATTTAGAAAGAATAGTATTAAGATGGTAGAGTTCACTGACTTTTGAAAGCATAGGAAGAAATTGATTGAGCAATATTTCTCGCCTCAGATCAGTGTTGTATGCCATTTTTAGTTTGAAATTACCCATTTGACTCTGCTGCAGGAAAATTATGTTGGACAATTTAAGTAATAGCAATCAAAATTAACGATTATGTTCATTAAATTCAAATGCACTAGAAGAATTGGCATTGAAATCATGTTCCACCATCCAAAAGGAACACTTTATTTTCAATGTTTTTTCTTAATACTTTTCATATGTAATGACATAGAATAAGTCAAAATCACTCCCATATATTCAACCAATAATTTATTAGTTGGGGATTCAGTTTCAGCTCGGTTTTGTTCCTTAATAGGATGTATTTATTTAAAAAATAGAAGGGGGGGGAATATCTTCAACTAAACATTATAGATACTTCTGATTAATATTGTTGATATTAGTTCATATTTTCCCCCTAAATTCAGTGGGACTTTTGGCAAATCAATTGCTATTTTCCTGTTACTGAACAAATAATAAATCAGCCTGGTTGAGGGCAATGACAAAAATCATATCAACTAGTAAATTAAAATACACCTTAGCTTTTAGCACCTTCTCGGGCTTACCTGATCAGAGTTTTCCAGGCAAAGACAAAGTGGACCAGGGAGGAGTGGGGAGCTATAGATAGGTAGTCTGGACAGTAGAAATAAATACCCTGTGCAAGAGCCTAGAGGGAAGAGAAAGCATGTCATATCAGGGACCAGCAAATAATTCTATCTAGGTAAAATGTTGAGTACTAATGCAAATGTGACAGAATATAGAGCCAGAGTGTTAATAAGGAAAAACCCACGTCATGAAAGCACTGGAATTTGGAAAATTATCCAGAGTGATGGAATTTCATTGACTTTTTGAAAGGGAGAAACACGATCACATTTTCATTTTATAACATCCTTTCCTTAGTATTGAGAAAATATTGATAGCGATATTGCATTAAATTGAAAGGAGAGAGAGCAATTCAAATGTTGTTACAATTATCCTTGAAAATGATATTAGTTCCTGAGCTACTTAGAGGTGAGAGGGATAAGAGAGAATTAGGATTATTTAAAAGCCATAAAGAAGAAAGCAATGAATAGTCTTTCATTAGATGAGACATATGAGTTAGAAGGAAGCTAATCCAAAACCATGGTTAAACCCTGAACTCTTTCTATTCTGTGTTTGCTCTTGTGTAGCTTCACCTGGCTGGAGGGAAAACTCAACCACATGGACTGGGTCTCAGTTAACATGTGCATGGTTTTTCAGTGCTTCCTGGCTCTCAAACCTTACTCCGCTAAGTCACTTACTCTCCCACTACCAAGAATCACTGTTTCACACATTTTCATCTCTAATCAGTTGCTCAGTATTTCCTTTCATACTCATCCTCAGGTGATACCCCTGCTCTGTACTTCACTGGGATAATTGGAAGGAATTTCATAGACTTCTATTGTCATATCTACACATCTACCTGCACAAATATATGCAAACACTTTCTTTGGCCTAGTTATTGATAATTCTCTCTAAAACATGCCCCTTTTTGTGGATATTAGATCTAATACCTTGTTACCATAATCACCTTACCTCCAAAAACTTAATGTCAGAGCAATAATTCTTTGGTGATGTAGTCAAGTTTCATGGCCTTAAAAACCATCTGTATATTGATAACTCCCATTTTTTTTCTCCAGTACAGTTCTACATCCTGATATTCCAACACTCTAGACATTTCCACTTGGATATCTAATATACCTCAAATTTAATATGACCAAGATAGAATTGCTCCTTTCTTCTCAAGCCTGCTTCACCAATAACCTTTCTTCAATTAGTTGACAACAACTCAATCTTTCCACTTGTTTGGAACAAACATTTTTAAGTCATTCTTTGTTTTTCTCTTTCTCTTGTATCCTGTGTTGAATATGTTACAAGTCTTACGTGTTCAACATTCAAAATACATCTAAAGTACTGTCACTTATCATCCTATACTACTATCTTCTGGCCCAAGCCACTGTTATTTCTTTCTTTGGATTAGCACAAATAGCCTTCTAATAGATTCCCCTGCTTCCATGCTTGGACACCAACAGTCTATTCTTTATTCTTCAGCTAGAGTCAGTGAATCATGTCACTCTTCTGTCATTCAATATCTCATAATTCCTCTCATTCCACAAATGCAATGCCAAAGCCATTGAAATGGTCTACAGGGTCCTTCTATACTTCCCTCATTACTTCTAGGATGTTAATTCCCCGTTACCATTGACTTCATCATCTACTTTTCACTCATTGCTTATTCATCTCTAGCTATACCAGCTTCCCTGGCGTAATTAAAATATGCTAGGAATATTCTAATTTTAGTGTTGTTGTTGTTTTTTTTTTTTTTTCCTGGATATTTCCTCTGACTGGATCACTCAATCCCCAGTTATTCACTTGGATAATTCCATCACTTCTTTCAAAGCTTGGCTTAAATCTTATCTTCTCAATTAAGTCTACTCCTGACTACCCTATTTAATACTACAAGTTTCCCACCAACCTGGACCTCTAAATCTTCTTTAGCTTACTCTCATCTCCATTTTAAAAATATAATTTACTTATTTACTGTATTTACTGGTAATTTTTATCTCATCTCTATATTAAAAGCTTAATAGGTCACATGTCTATGCTGCCTTTTCACAGATATATCCAAAATAATGAAAACAAAATCTAGAGCACAGTAGGTGATAAACATTTATAAAATTAAAGAATGTATGCATGGTTTTCTCTGGGTATACGCCCAGTAGTGGGATTTCTGGGTCACATGGTAATTCTATTTTTAGTTTTTTAAGGAACCTCCATACTGTTCTCCATAGTGGCTGTATCAATTTACATTTCCACCAACCATGCAAGAGGTATACCAAAGGGGAAGGTGGGGGTTGGGATGAATTGGGAGATTGGGATTGACATATGTACACTATTGATACTATGTATCAATAGCACAGAGAACTCTACTCAATGTTCTGTGGTGACCTAAATGGAAAGGAATCCAAAAAAGAGGGGGTATATGTATACATATAGCTGATTCACTTTGCTGTACAGTAGAAACTAACACAACATTGTAAAGCAACTATTCTCCAATAAGAATTTTTTTAAAGAATTTGATTTTTGAAGAATGGAATAATGCCATTTGCAGCAACATGGATGGACCTAGAGATTGTCATACTGAGTGAAGTAAGTCAGACAGAGAAAGACAAATATATGATACTGCTTATATGTGGAATATAAAAAAATGAACTTATCTACAAAACAGAAATCGAGTTACAGATATAGAAAACAAACTTATGGTTACCAGGGGTAAGGTGGGGAGGGATAAATTGGGATTGACATATATACACTACTATATATAAAAGAGATAACTAGTAAGGACCTACTGTATAGCACAGAGAACTCTACTCAATACTCTATAATGGCCTATATGGGAAAAGAATCTAAAAAAGAGTGGATATACGTATATGTATAACTGATTCACTTTGCTGTACACCTGAAACTAACACAACATTGTAAATCAACTATACTCCAATAATTTTTTTTTTAAAAAAATGATGCATACATGAAGTCTGTTACTTTTGCCCAATTTTTTCTAAAGGCATTTCTGTTTGAAGTGTAAACATCTTTCTTTTCTTTTTGTTTTTTTTCTTTTATTATTTTTTTTTCCTTCAGCATCCCACCCTGAGGTCATAGAGATCATTAGATCTAAATGACTGAATAAGATAGATGCCAGGAATATAAAGAAAAATACCTTAAAATATCAATATATCAGATGTTATCCAGTGGCTATTTGTTTTTTGGGTTTTTTTAAGTTAGTCCTTTGAACCATCTGGAGGTTGTGTTAATATCCACATTTTATATAGGAGGCATAGGACATGCAGAAAAATTAAGTAACATGCCCAAGGTCATACAACCAGAAAATGGTACAACTACTGTCTGAGCAGAAGAATTTTCACTCTAGCAGAAGAATTTTCAATTTTTTCCCTCCATTTTACATGGAGAACCATTATAATATTCTAGTTTTTATTTCTTATCTCTATTCTAAATGCCGTGTTTCTTCATATATTTTCTACTTTCTCATCACTCTAATCACATTTTTTAGGCTATAGAATTTGTCAGTGATTACAGCCTGTCCCCCCAAATCAAAGTGCATTTCTGTATCAAGTCTCAGTTTGGGTGTATAAATATGGTAATATGTGTCACTGGATTATTTCTTTTGAAGCAAAACTTGTTCATTCCAGTAACATAATAACAGTGATATTGGTGTTTGCCATGGCATGACTAGCATATTTAGCTCTCTCTATGGTGACCAGGAGGAAATATTAATACATGCATTTTTTCCCAGATGCTTGCTTGCATTCCACCTTTGTGCTTCTCATCTGTCCTTAATGTCTCTCTTCCTTTTACCTTTATAAAAACTCTAATAAATATGAGGTATATTGCTAGGCAGTAGGAGCACAGATGTAAAAACAGGCATAATCAAGGCATTCAAGGTACAAATTAGGGAGATACCTGCATACAGCACACTGGGATACATTCTTCTCTAAATGCTGTGATGGAGATATATGCAAGTAGGGGAAATTAGGTTTTATTAGCATCTCATTATTTTTTCTAAGTATATGTTTCTGTGTGTGCTTACTTAAAACAATTAATTTGAACTGAGTCTTTGTCATTTAAAAAAAAAAAAAAACCCTACTTCTGTTTTTAGGTGTGATTATGTAACACGAAGATACAGGAATTACTTGTCACACGTTCTCTGGGATTTCAAAGTTTTTATTTAAATAACATTGAAGATGTCATAGTAATTTAGTTTCAACCTTTGAGAAAAATGTTCTACAGAGACTGAGCATATTGTGAAGCTTTTTACAGACTTAAACCAGAACTATTTTAAGGACAATTTAACTTTAAGCTAGAAGATGCTTTAAATAGTAGTAGCATGCCTTTTGAATTTAATGGCTGTACAACTTCAATCACGAATACTTTCTCAAATTCTTTTTCAAACTGAAAATTAAAGAAGATTGTTAAATACTCTAACCAGATAAAGCTTAGATGAAACTTTTGTTCCAGATATTGTTGCACTTGTTTGGTTGAGTCAAATTCAATATTATTGTGAATGTCAGAAGGAATTTGGCATCAGCGCTGCAAATATTTTGTTTGAAAATGTGTATTTAAACAGCTGAGTTAACATAGAGACATCTGTGCATCTTTCTAGTAACAAGGGACCCAAAGTATGTTTTCTAGACATTGGTGCTAGCAAAGACCGGTGTGTCAAATCCTGGGATGAGTGAAAAGTATGAATTCATCACTCTGAAAGCAATGCTTTTTATTGATCTTTGGGGAAGAAATAAGGGAAATTCGGAGAATTACACAGGAAAAGATATGTAGAATAGAAATTTTTCATGTGATGATCATCAAACATCTTTGGAACTCCTTTCTTTGGCTTGGGAAATTTCTCCTACTGTGATTCACATCTACCAGTGTAAAAGCCAAAACTTGCCTTTCTAGTCATAGGACCAGAGATAACACAGGTCTGTGATTCAAAAGTGAGAAAGCACAGATGCACAGAGTTCTATTTTTCTTGAGGAGGCATTGGAGATATTTAGCTTTAGGAGGACAGCAGGATCAGGAATTTTGCTGTCCACTCCCTTGATTTACCTATAAAAGCCAAGATGTCTTTGATGAACTACCCATTGCAGAATGGTTGTAGCAGAATGGTTGTTTCTTCCCTAAAGCAATTCCCATACTAGTCTATGTACTTTTCCTGCTTAGTAACTTCCCCTGCCAAACCCTCTGGCACTACTGGAGAGTCCGTGAGGTATGAAATATTGTTTAATGAATTTATTGTCTGATATAATTCTGATTGTTGTAACCAAGAACTCTGTGTGATACAAGTGCCTTCATATCATGGCTCAACTTTTTCATGGCTCTTTGGACAATTTTCTCAATTTCCTTGCCCTTCTGCTTCTGTCACAACTTTCTAGGAAAACACATACACACACACACTTTCATTTATATTTTGGTTTCCTCTTTGCCTTCGTGCAGACTTCTGATAGCTGCTGAAAAAAAAAATCACAAAACTGGGCTTGTGACATCATGATAAATTCATATTATTCAATCTCAATTTGGCCCTTCTCATCAACATTTAAACATTCTCAAAGTTCTGAAATATTGAAAATTATATATTTCCCATTGTACCTTATCTATATTAGCTACTCGTTTTAACTCTTCCTTTTTTCTGATCTTAATAGGCCTTTGTCACTCATAACAACTTCAAGGTTTTTTGGTTGAAGTGACCACACAGTACAGTGAAGATAAAGCCAGGAAAGTGGGTGATTTAGTTTGGATGACAAGAAGGTCCATGGTGGGACCATTTCAAGAAGCAGTACTTGTCTTGCCTGGAAGTGGGCTTGGATAAGCCTGTGTTTATAAACCCTCTGGTTAAGACAGAATTTATATATCATCTTATTATGGTTGACAGGAGAAAATAAATCATATGAAGGACTTAAAATATTCTTTTCTTGTGAAAATATGAATTTTAATTTTAAAAAATTCTAGAAATGTAGTTATATCAAACTTAACACTCTTAACACCTTTTTTGTAAAACACTCATCCCTTGATTTCCCTGATACTAAATTCTGAGTTTTCCTATACCTCTGTCCTTCTCCATCTGTGCTCTAATTCCCAATACTCAACTATAAAATAAATGTTCAGTAGTTTGAATGCGTCTTAAACTCAACACATCCACATCTGAATTCTCTATCACTTTAAAAGCTTTTTACTTTCCTCCTCTTCCCCTGTCTATCTCTTCTTCCCATACTTCTCTCTGTCCTAGGAAATATCTGTGACTCTGTCTTCCCCTCACTTCTCATATTCCATCAAACACCAGTTTTAAAACCGTACCACCACTTATCTGTTTGTAAAATTCACCTACTTTTTTCTTTCTCTATATATACTATGTTATTGAAGACACCATCACTTTTCACCTATATTACTGTAAAAGATCTGCTGATTAGAAATCATGTCTATCCTCTTATCCCCTTCCAATCTATACTCCACAATGAAGCCATAAAAATAATTCTAAAACATTGACGAGTAAATGTCTTCCCTTGTGTGAATCCTTTCCAAAGCTAACTTTGAAGCTAATGATGTTGCTTACTACTACTTATTCTCCTGGTCAAGACTTAAATATACTTTTTAGAGAAGTGTTTCAAAACTTGCTACAAATAGTAATTTTTATTTTAGATGATAAGAATTAGGACAAAAGTGATTTCTTGTGTATCCCTTAACTACTTATTGTGGATATAGATGATTTTACTACTTTTGTCTTTTAACCTTTCTTCTAGTTTTATAAGTGGTTGATCTACTACTTTTACTGTATGTTTGCCAGTGAGATTTTTCCTTTCATAATTTCACATTTCTAGTTGTTATCTTTTCTGCTTAGAGAAGTCCCTTTAACATTTCTTATAAACCTGGTGTAGTGCTGCTGAACTCACTTAGCTTTTGTTTATCTGTAAAATTTTTATTTCTATTTCCAATCTGAATGATAGCCTTCCTGGGTAGAGTATTCTTGCTCATAGGTGTTTTCTTTCATCACTTTGAATGTATCATGCCACACATTTCTGGACTGCAGAGTTTCTGCTGAAAAGTCAGCTGAGAGTCTTATGAGTTCCGTTATATGAAATTAGTTTTTTCTTGCTGATTTTATGATTCTCTCTTTATCTTTAATTTTTGCCATTTTAATTATATTGTGTCTTCATTTGGACCTCTTTGAGTTCAGCTTGTTTGGGACTCTCTATGCTTCTTAGACCTGGATATCTGTTTCCTTTAGCAGGTTAGGGAAGTTTTCAGCTATTATTCCTTCAAGTAAGTTCTCCCCCCCCTTCTTTTTTCTCCTTCTGGGACCCCTATAATACTTGATGTTCTCTTAGAGATCTCTTAACCTATCATCATTTTTTTAAATTATTTTTTCTGCTCAGCTTGGGTAATTCCCACAATTCTGTCTTCCAATTCACTAATACATTCCTCTGTATCATCTAACTTACTGCTGTTTCCTTCTAGTTTTGTTTTTATGTTTTGTTTTGTTTTGTTTTTCAGTTCTTGTATTCTTCAAGTCTGTTTGGTTCTTTTTCATATTTTATGACTCTCTGTTAACCTTCTCACCGTGTTCAGCCATTTTTCTTCTGAGTTCAGTGAGCAACTTTATGATCATTATCTTGAACTATTTATCAGGTAAATTGTTTATCTCCACTTCATTTAGTTCTTTTTTCTGAGGTTATTTTTTGTTCCTTCATTTGGAACATATTCTGTCTCCTCATTTTTGCCAAATTTTCCTTGTTTATTTCTATTTATTATGTTGGTCAATTATGTTTCCCAATTTTGGAGGAATGGCTTTATGTAGGAGGTGTCCTATGGGGCCCAGAAGGACAGTCCTCTCTGATCACCAAAGCTATATGCTCTACAGCTGCCCCCTATGTGAGTCGCATGGCCCCTTCTGTTGTGTTGGGGCCAATTACTGTGGGTGAACTTGTTGATGGGGCTGGCCCCAAGCCCAGTTGGCTACCAGGCCCTGCCTCATGTGGTGGCTGCCAGCTTGCTGGTGGCAGGGCCAGGTTCCAGTGTGATTTGCTGCGGGAACTGAGGGGTCCCAGGGCTGGTGCTGGCCCACTTGTGGGTGGGTTCAGGTCCCAGGTCTTTTTTTTTTCTTTAGATTCCACCTGTCAGAGAGATCTTATGGTATTTGTCTTTCTCTGTCTAACTTATTTCCTTTAGCATAATAACCTGAGGGTCCATCCATTGACCCTCAAACGCTATGATTTTTTAAAAACTGAATATTTATTTTCTTTGTTTACTTTGCTTCTAGCAGTTTAATGATAAAAGGTGAAATTGAGATAAAAATGTCAAAGATAGTTCAGTAAATGAAAAGCAGAAAAATATAACCAATCTGAATATTTGAAAGTTGTCTGTCACTGCTTCTGGGTACAGAATGAGTATATTTTCTTTCTTTTACTCTGTAGTATTTGTGGGACTTTAGTATTGGCCACAGGGACTAGTCTAGAAACACAACTAGATGAAGCTTCAGCCAAGTTAGAATGTTATTGGTTTCATTAATTAACAGAACAATACAAAATATGGGGAACTTCATTAGCTTTTAAGATTATAGTTATTTTTCTCTCAGGCCTCAGGGTACATGCTTAGTTTGATTTTAGATTTTCTTTTTAAGTATTAAACATGTATCTAGTGGGAGCTTCCCTATTACAATTAGTTAGTGGAGCAAACCATTATGTGGATTTTGTGGGGAGCTGAGATAATATTAATAAGAACTCCATACCAGGGTAAATGTTGAGGAACTAGAGATTATTCAGTTTATCTCTCTGCGACAACAGTGGAGCACAGCATTGATATGATGGATACAATGGAACTGAGGACACCAGTGGTCTATACTGTACATGCTAGTTGTTTGTTTATTTATTTATTTATTTATTCATTCATTCATTTGGTCTCTAGGTTCTGGCAAGAAAGTTTGACAGAAAGAAGAGTGACCACATTAGGGAACTGGGGCTTTGTCCTGCATAGCTGTAATCTCCAAACCAAAGATTATGCTATCTTCTTAAATTCCGCCATAATACCATCTCAGTCTAGGCTCAGTCAGAAAAACAGAATAAGGGACTTTAACATAGGAGTTAGGATTTACAGGAGAGAAATATGAAGGTGGGGAAACAAAGATGAGTAAAGTGACCAAAAAGGCCAAGATTGCTACAGCAGAAAGTCAAGCAAGTAGAGGCTGCGGCCCATAACATGATCTGTTAGCTCAGGTGGTTCTCAAAGGAACCTGTTGTGATTCTCAAGAATGTCCCTCCTGTCTCTGTCATCAGCATTAAAGCAGGTGATAGATAAGCAGTTCCAAGCTCTGTGAATCTCATGTTTGTTCACTACAACCACTTCTTAGGAATCACATAATTTACTCCCATTCCCCTTGTCTTACATGAGTTTGTCTCATTCTTATTCTTACTAAATATCATACGGAGAGGGCATTCTGATAAACATGGTTCCAGATCTTTTCCCGTCATTGTAAAGAACAGCACTGGAAGTAATGCTAATTTGACAAAAATTCAGAATAGTTTCTTTGGGATAGAAGCTGTCATCAATCATTTAATAGAGGAGGATATTAAAGTTTATAGAGTTTAGGTAGCTTGCCTGAAAATGCAGGTTAAAAATGAAAGAAAGTAATTAAATGCAGGGTATTTGAACCACAAAGAATGTGTTATTTTGTTGTTTTCGATGGTTGTTTTTATTGTCTTCATAGCATCAGTGATTCTGAACACTAGCTTAACACTGGAATTACAAAGGGCTTCAAAAAATTGTAAGCAGCTATGTGAAGCTCCAGAGATTTTAATTTTACTGCCCTGAGTGGGAATGAATGGAATTTGATTTCTATCAAAACATCCTAGGGGACTCTGATGCACAAGAAGGTATGAGGAACACTGAAATAGATCAGACTTATATTCACCCACGATTTTCAAATTGTGGATCATAACATACTGGTGGGAATAAATATTTTCCTCATGAGCCTTTAACAATTAAAAAATTCAAATCCACTCTTGTTCTTACAAATAAATTATAGACAATTCTATGACTTATAATTTAGTATTATTTTTAATATTAATATTATTTTATTTCCCATATCTTAATGACTACTATATAAAAGTACATATATATCAGTGATTACTTACAATTGTGATTCATACACTATCATCAGTGCACTGCTATAGAAATCAGTTATTCTACTTTGAATATTGGCAGGTTTGCACAGTTGCAAAACTTAGTGAAAATCTATAAAACTAAACAGTTGGATTGGTCAAAAATTTCTGGGAAATTTCTTTATTGTATGGATAACATCATTTTTATGTTTAATGGATTTTATCTTTTAAATACAGTTTTCTTATAATTTACAATAAAGAGTAATTTGATATATGGGTAATTGCTTAGAATTATTACTGACAGAAAGTAAGTACTCAATAAGTAAAGTTTTTAAAAAGTGGAAAAGAAAAGACATAAAAATGTATATACTGAAAAAATTTACATTGTTTTTGACCTGGTTTTTACAATAGTGCACACTTACATGCATATAAATTTTATTTAAATCATTTCATAGATATTTATTTCTATCTGTATATTTAACTGTACTATTTGTCATCAAATCTATGAGGCCATTGGTTGTGAGAGATACCATTTTTATGTGTTACTAGAGAGAAAAAACCCTGCTAAAAAAGCTGTAACACAGGCTTTATTTCACATAGAACACTTATTTTATACCCTTTGACAAATCTCTTAATTTTATTTAGGTATAGATTTTTCTCCTTAATAAAAGGAAAATATGACTAAAATAACTCAGTTTAAGTGGTAGATCTTACAAGTGTCCATTTTCCTCCATTTCTGAATACATGGAAGACTGAGAGTCTCAATCCCCATGCAGTGAGTTATTGCCATGTCTGTTGACCTGATAATAAAATGGAAACAGAAGTGAAATATGAAATTTCTGCACTGAAGTGGTGATTGTTGGAGAAGCTTCATGCAACAATGGAGCCACAGGTTTGAAGCAACGTGGCCATTGATGCACCACACAGAAGACAGTTCTCTGAAAATTGAGCTAGATTTGCAAAATAATTTGCATAAGTAAGAAATAAACTTTTATTGCATTAAATCATTGAAATTCTGTTACTGCAGTATAATATATCCCATTTTGATGGATGTGAATACTGACACAAAAATAGGGCAATGACCTAGAAACTTAAAATATATGGCTGGGCCATGAGTAGTGAAGAAACCAATAGGGGCTGGAATGGTGGCATTCCATGTTTCAGTGGCAAAACTTTCACTAAAATTACTATGTACACTACCATGAGAAGTAGATCACACTTTTAATGAAATAGTAGTGCACTTTGGTTGTTATCCATGTTGTTTTTGCTAGGTATCTCAGAATGAAATTAGTGTGTTAAAGAATTGGTTGATTTGCATATGGGTGTGAGAAGAGTCCAGAAGTTCATGGACTTTAGAATTGGAAAAGATAGCTGCTTCTCCATTCTAATGAATAAACAAGTTTGAGAAACACATGAGAAGGAAACATGCAAGGAAGCCTTTCAACTGAGCAAATCTCCCTGTTATAACAGATAAGATTAAAGGTATTGAGTCCAGTAATTGAGGGAAAAAAATTTGACTAAGTTTTAGCCTTCTCTAAAACTGCAAAAACATCAAAATTGTCTCTGCCAAATCAAAGAGCAAAAGACATGGGGCAAAGAAAGCAAGGAAATACAGCAGATCTGAGAATTTGTATAGTTGCCAAAGAAATGAATCTGTACTGAATGGATAATCACAAGATACCTAAAAAAATAACACTCTAAATCATTTTTGAGCAGGCAATAAACTAAGAAAAGTAGTCAGTCCTCAAAGAGAGCACATTCCCCATTGTCAACTTCACATTGGCTGAGGAAGATAGTAGAAAAGAAAGAAATCTCCTTCCCAGAGAGTAAAGCCAGCATCCCCAGAGGAAAAGAAGGAACGTACTCACAGAGAACAAAATCAGTGCCTTAACAGGAAATGAGAACATCCTCTCCCCAGAATAGGAGCCCCGGGTGCACATAGCATTTCAGGATGCTGTGGACCAGTGGCCGTATCTCTTCATATGGACTCTTGCTGAACAGGCAACTGAATTTTGGTATATGGGATATGAAGGATGGATAATTTTTTTTTTTTTCACAGCTCCTCAGATTGAAAATGACCTTATCTAAAAAAAAAATATGAAAACTATAGTGTATTACAGCTTAGTCTTTGAGCTCAGTCTTGAATTTGAATGGGATTTGGGGCTTGTCTTCCCTCGGGAGGGTTCTATCTGTTTGGCATGAATCAAATATTTGACAATCAGGTAGTGAACTGTGATAGTCATTATTTGTATTCACCAATATTAGGTTTACTTCTATTTCCCTAAATTAAGACATCACATCCTAGGCTGTCTGCACATGAATGGGCCCCTGTGATTACTTCTAACCAATGCTAATGCAGTGAAACCCATGTAATGTGAGATTTTTCCATTCTCTCTCTTCTCTACTTTTTCAGTAACTATGGAGGTAACCTCAGTAAGATGATTGAATTACAAGGTAAAAACACCTTAAATCGCTGCTTGGCAGAATAATCTTTATAAATCTGTATGATAGACAAACATTTGATGTGATAGCCTATAGCAATCTCTAGCATAATCTAGCCAATTCTGACTGAGAGAGTTAAAGAATTTCTAAAATTTCTTCTCATTTAGGGCATGATGCTTCTGAATTATTTTGGGCTCAGAATAATCAATGTTTTTCATTTCCTTTACAATATTGTTCTCTGTGACATCAAGCTAACGGCAATGCTGCAAAGCCACTATTATTTATTACATAAATTTTGATCCTGGTCCCTTGTTATCTTATAAGAAAATATCAACAGATGGCTTTTAGAGTAAGTTCACTGCATGCACTAACATGAAGTGCTATATCAGTACTGTTGCCTGGCTGAGAATAATTGTAAGGCACCTTCATTGTAACAATGCATCTTAATTTCAGAAATCTTTTTAAAAGTTGATCTTTAAGTTGATGAAATACAGCATATCCCTCAAAATTTGTTGGCATACTGACACTTTGTTAGGAACTTTTAGATACTGTTCTCTAAAAAAAAACAAGTTAAAACAAGGAAAAATAAAATGGAGCTCAGCAAATTGATTCATCAAGAAGCTCAAGAAGATAGTGTAGAATAGGTCTAAAGAATAGACCAGATTGTACAATGAAGGCTCTAGTAGATATAGATAGGCAATAGGTAAAAAGTAAAATGAAAATAAATAAAAAATAAAGGTCGGGCTTCCCAGTGGCGCGGTGGTTGGGAGTCCGCCTGCCGATGCGGGGGACGCGGGTTCGTGCCCCGGTCCAGGAGGATCCCACATACCATGGAGCGGCTGGGCCCATGAGCCGTGGCCTCTGGGCCTGCACGTCTGGAGCCTGTGCTCCACAGCGGGAGAGGCCGCAGCGGTGAGAAGCCCGCGTACCGCAAAATAAATAAATAAAGGTCTCTCTCTCTCTCCCTCTCTCTCTCTCTCTCTCTCTCTCTCTCACACGCGCACACACACACACACACACACACACACACACACACAGTGAATTATGAACTGAACAAAATATGTGATGTTATACATCTTTTGAATAAAATGTAAAAATCCTTATAAGAAAGTTCTGCAAGAGGAAAAGAAAGAAAATAATAAGTCTAATAATAATAATAACAAAAGCTGTATATGATTGAAAATATAACCAGAGTATATACTTTGGCTCTGTAATTAACAATACTTGCTTAATTATAAAAATAATGACTTTTTGTTGATTGAAAAATAAAAATAGTACTATAATTGTTTAGCAAAAATGGCAATGGACAGATGGAATTTATAAAGGAGGGCCCAAATCTCACCTCCAAGTGGAAAATGTAAATAGATAATGACTAAATTTGATAATCCAAGGGATAGTATATAGACAAATGATTCAGATACTGAATAGAACTATCAGGAAAAAAATTAAAATAATTAAAATTGTTATCTCTGGAAATAATTGCAGGATGGGAAGTGTTTATTAGGGAAAACAATGTTCATTTTAAATCCATCCTTGACAGTTGATATTTCAACTGCACACGTGTCACATTACTAATATTAAAAAATTTTATAAAAATAATTTAAGAATCACATCTCCATATTTATATGAAGATACTTATTAATGTGAAACTAACGACTTCCACTATCATAGAGAGTAAAGTAAGTCAGAAAGAGAAAAACAAATACCGTATGCTAACGCACAAAAACGGTACTGATGAACCTAGTGGAAGGGCAGGAATAAAGACGCAGATGTAGAGAACAGACTTGAGGACACGGTGGGGGGAAGGGGAAACTGGGACGAAGTGAGAGAGTAGCGTGGACATATATACACTACCAAATGTAAAATGGATGGCTAGTGGGAAGCAGCTGCATAGTGCAGGGAGATGAGCTTGGTGCTTTGTGACCACCTAGAGGGGTGGGATAGGGAGGATGGGAGGGAGGCTCAACAGGGAGGGGATATGGGGATATATGTATACTTACAGCTGATTCACTTTGTTGTACAACAGAAACTAGCACAACATTGTAAAGCAATTATATGCCAATAAAGATATAAATAAATAAATTAAATAAATAAATAAATAAATAACCACTTCCAAGTATCTGGCATGCCATTGTATAGTTAGAGCTTAGGTATACTTTCCTAAGTTACCCCTACCACTTGGCCTACACCAAAGATTAAAAGTGAAACTCCTATATTCGTTTATGCTCAATATTGTGGATAAGTTTTGGGGTGTCTGGATTATACTGTCTTCCTTTAAAACAGAGATCAGCAAATTATGGTTATGGATTAAATCTGCTTAATGCATATTTTTGTAAATAATGTTTTGTTGGAACACAGCCCCATTTATTTGTTGACCTATTGTCTAAGGCTCCTTTCTACCTGCAATTGCAGAGTTGACTAGGTGTGGCCCTCAAGCCTGAAATATTTACTGTTTGGCCTGTTACAAGAAAAGTTTTCAAGCCCTGCTTTAAAGGGTGTTACGATTCCTTCTGGCAGGCAGTCAGGATTGGTTTTATTCTTAGTTTTATTTCAGTTTTATCCTTAGCCCAGAATGTTGTCCTTCGGACATGGTCCTTAACTCCTAAGTGGCTTTTATGGAGTCTTACTTAACTGAATACTGGAAATGCACAGTGAGGCATCTGTAGTCTAATTAGGCTGGTCCAATATCTCCCTGACATGCATGTCCCAATGAATCTTTCCCTGCATGTATGTGGCTTCATCCTCTGCCAAGCTCCTGCAGGAACCCCCCATGTAGATTTAGGGATTGCCCTCTGTGTAGCTCCCTTCTTCTGGTAACCTGCTCCATAAATTCCAGCTACCTCAAGAGCCTTGAAATCTGCTATCTGCCTCCTGGGCACACCAAAGAACTTTGTGCCCTACTTGGTCTCTACCTCTCTTTACCATGGCCGAAAATTGACCCTGGAAGAAAGGTGGTGTGAAAGTAGAAATGTGTGTTTCCTTTCTCTAAAGGATTGTAGTTCTGTGAGGTCTGTTATCTAATGCCTGGAAACAGTTGTCTCATATATTCTGCCCAGTTTTATAACTATTAAGGCAGGAGAGTTCATCCAGTATCAATTACTCCTAGTGGCTAGAGTGGAAGAATCTAGGCAACGCACATTTTAATTGTAGTGATTGGCAATGGTACAATATCAGGCTTTGGTATAAATTAAAAATAGCTTACCTGGGCTTCCCTGGTGGCGCAGTGGTTGAGAGTCCGCCTCCTGATGCAGGGGACACGGGTTCGTGCCCCGGTCCGGGAAGATCCCACATGCTGAGGAATGGCTGGGCCCATGAGCCATGGCCGCTGAGCCTGCGCGTCCGGAGCCTGTGCTCTGCAACGGGAGAGGTCACAACAGTGAGAGGCCTGTGTACCGCAAAAAAAAAAAAAAAAAAAAAAAAAAAAATAGCTTACCTGTCAGTAATCATTAGCTCATGCAATCTTCCAGCTCTGCAGGATCTGAGGTGACCTCAGTTCCCAGGCCATGAGCTGTTCCTCAGCCCCATAGTAATAGTGCTGTCTGAAACCCAGACAAAGCTCAACTCCAGCCCGAAGATACAGCTTCAAAGGAAGAAAGCCTTTGATATTTTCTTGACGTTTCTTGCCCCATAATGTATAGGCCAGTCTGCTCCTATGCCTCCTCCCTTGTAGGGCGCGGTCAGCTAACTGCTACGCGGCAGGAAGCTGAAATAAGCTGAGTCATCCTTCCTGTGGCCACTGCGCTTGCGCTAAGTATACTAATGAGGTTTTAAAGTAGCGACCTATCCGATGCTGGCTCACAAATCGCACCATCGGCGAAAGCCAATCACAGAGCGACACATGTTCTTAATCCCTATATAAGCAGACTGCTATAGGATTGCGGGGTCTTCCTTCCATCTTTCTTCAACCAAGCTGTGCTCCAATAAAGTGTGATACGAGAAGAATCTTGCGTGTGGCGGCTCGTTATTCTGCCGGTCAGAAACGGCTCGCCGCACTCCCTGACTTCTGGCTCTGCAGATTCATTACTGACTTCAGTTTCTCTCTGATGTTCTTTTGCATTTGACTATAGCCCTTAGTCTCTCTCTTTCCCTCTGAGACTTCCACTTAACTTTGACCACACCCAAATTACTTCATTATCATGATTAACCCCAAATATGCATCATTATCAAATTACTCTAATACTAATTCAATAATAATATGATAATATTAATAACGATACACAGTCATTTATCTCAGACTGTGGAAAGCATACCCATGTTGAGAAGAGATAGAATCTGTGTTTGCAAACAAATTTATTGTTATATATAAACCTTATATGTGTAAGGAAAGTGAAAATTCCCCAACAATCTGAAGTCTGCTACGAAGTAGCCCTCAACAAGTTTGGGATTTCTTTGGAATTCCCTTATTTAACTAAAAAAAAAAAAGAAAAAGTAAATGTTTCTTCCCACTCTATAGCATCAACATTTTATGTAACATAAAGTGGTTTAAATTAAAAGTTAAATCAATTAACTTCCTCTGTGTACTACCAGAAATATTTCAGGTAGGAGTAAATAATATTTGTAGTGAGATAACTGAATAAAATTTACTAACCAATTTTTTATATCTTTCACAACAAGAAATTTGGAGAAAGAGAATTTAGGAATAGTGCAGGGTCCTAACGATTTCACAAAAGAAAAAAAATACTAAATTTCTGCTTTTTCACTCTTACTGTGTAGTTTTCTTAACTCATGATTACAAAACAGCTAATTAAACTCCAGTGTATATTTTCACCCAAGGCAAGAAAAAAGGTAAGGTATTGACCAAAAACACATTTTTTTCTTAGAAACGCCCCCAAGACTCACATTTTCCTGGACAGACATACTTCACATGGCTACCCCTCAAGCCTCTCTAATATATACCAGCAAATGAGAAAGGAATTGGAATTGAGTTTTTGCTCATCAGACACCATTGCTTCAAAAAATTTTTTTATTCCCCAAAGAAGCACCATGTTTCTTTCATGGCTTCTGGCATATCCCTGAAACCCCTGGCATATCCCTGGATCATACACCAGAATGAAAACAAGGATATTACACATAAAATGTATTTCTCTGTATCTTCTAGCACAAAGTTTGTGTGTGGCTACATCCTGCTGACACATTTTCTTGGTTCCAGTTCTGGCATGTTTTGCTTCTCTTTCCCCATCAATAGCTCCTCAACCTCTACACACACACACACACACACACACACACACACACACACACGCAGTACTAGCTCTTTACATAGAAAAAGTCAGTCACGGGGGAGGGATGCAGCGTGGTGGTGGTGGTGGGATGAATTGGGAGATTGGGATTGACCTATATTCACTAACATGTATAAAATAGATAACTAATAAGAACCTGCTATATAAAAAATAAATAAAATAAAATTCAAAAAAAAAGAAAAAAGCATTATAAACACAGAATAAATCACCATTGAAAAAAGAAAAAAAAAAAAGAAAAAGTCAGTTAGGTAACTAGGTTCTGTGTCCAATCTTATAACTGGTACTATAGGCTGATGGTTGACAATACATTTCCTTTTTTTTCCATCGGTAGAGATTCACATGACTAATAACTTTCAGTTTTTATATTCACAACACTAAAAAAGCATATTGATATTAAAGTGAAAAGGAATGTTTCTTTTTACTTTGTTACATATGTGTATATGTTTTAAGATGAACTGTTTTACTTTAAAAGCTAATTCAATTTATTTCAATGCTCCAGAATTTTTTAAATTGCATTATTATCAGTAATAAACATTTACTCACAATCTATCTCATAATTATTATAATACAACCACAAAACCATGATAACTGTTGTATTCTGTATTGTAGGCAGATTTTATGAAAGGCTTTTGTTCTTCTTTTAAGCACTTGGTTGGAATAAACTATATTTTCATTTTTTGTTTACTTATTAGTTTATAATGCAGGGAAAATATTCTAGGAATAAATATAGGTGCAGCACAATCTATTTAAGTCCTCATAAACTGGACTAAGTAGTGAAGTCTTAGGAAATAGCCTTTATTGTTAATTTGATGTTGCTATTTTTAGGATTTTACTTTCTCTAGTAACAGTGATTTGATGGCTTTTGTGACTTAGTGTATTAATATTTATATATGGCAATCCATTATAAAGGGTTAGTGGAAAACATGTATTGTACAAAAATATTATATTTTAAAATTAAATTAAGTTTCTCTCTATTCTCTTCTCAAACTTGTTATTCTGTTGCTTAGGGCAGGCTCTTGGTGACAATGACTGCTGTGCTGCAGATATTCCTTGATGTTGGATAATAAAATCCCTGTGGGGAAGCTATACCTTTGCCTAGTGCCAACACATTCTTGGCAGCCAGAACTTTTGCATGATAAATGTTGCAATTAAAGCTATTGAGTTGTGCATAAAATAACCTTCTTCAATCTTGTTTCAAATTTATCTGAAGGCTATTAAAAGAACATAAAAATATGAAGTAGAATTTTCAAATAAGGAAAGTGTATATAATTTACATATCTCATAGCTTAATAATATTAGTAATAGCAATACATTTTAAAAAGAAAACTTTCTTTTACCAAAAAGAGAATGTTATTTTGTGAGGGTCCAAAAGTAGAGGAAATACAAGATTAACTAGCATGACTTCACTTGATTATTGTTAAGAATATATTCTTTTAAAATGTATATTTAATAGAAGGGCATTTTTCTCTACTACTTTCTATTAGTGGTTAACTCTAATTTTTTGGAAGCAGGAAAAAATTACCACTTAGAGGTATGTTTCTTTTTAACTTAATTTATATTGTTTGATCTTTAATTCCTATATAGACATATTTTAAATTTTAATTATATGTATAGGTGTAATTGTATACATTCTTATAATTTTTGTCCATCTTTTCTTTCCTTTTTTGAGTTGATTCTGCTCTCCCTGTCTTCTCCCTTATCAGCCTGAATCACCTCCACTTACCCCCAATATTTCCGTGCATCACCTTAGGACAAATTCTTTCATCTTTTACTGGTATCCATATGATACTATTACACAAATGTATATATGAATGCACAAGAGTTCATACACCCGTCAGGCACACATATAGAATGAGAAGTTTTATTTGTTCGTGTTTCTTCTAAAGAAAATGGAATCCTACTATGCTCACTTTTCCACAAATCTCTCTCAACCATATTTTCTGGAAATCCATAATACACCCATTACAGTGTTGATTTGATTTCTCTTTCTGTCCTTTTTTAACCACTATGGGTAATACCATAATCAACATCCTTGTGCATTCTGTAGGAACTTCAAATCTGACCTGTTAATATTTGGCTTCTGCTAAATAAATTTATTGGAGTAACATTGTTGGATTTGTGTTATTTAGTCTGTAAACAATTTTGTATGTGCCTCTAAAAGTTAAGGGCTTCTTTTGCAAATCTCAATGCTATCATCACTTTAAAAATATTAATAGCTTTTTATATCAAATATCTAGCCAGTGTTCATTTCTCATGTATCTTCGAATCAGAATAATAAAAGGTAATTGTATTTTAAAAATTTGTTTCTTACATCTATTTTAATTTATAGTTTCTTCCTCCATCATTTTATTTTCTTTAATTTCAGTTGTTGTTATTAAAGAATTTTTGTTATTTTTCCTTAATTTTGCTGATTGTTTCCCAGTGGTGTTATAAGTATTTGCCTCTGTTCACTGTATTTCCTGGAAGTTGATAATGCTATCTAGAGGTCTGATTACATCAGAATCAATCTATATAGAGACAACTTCAAAACTGGTGTTGTGTACTTCTACCAGCTACTAGATAATGTCTACTTGCCTGACTTTTTGTAATACTAGTAACAATTGGGATTATTTTATTGAAGATTGCAAAACTTAATATTCTAATTATTTTCCCTTCTTTGTTTATTAGCTAGAATATTTCTATACAGATATATTTTTCCTAAATAACAACTTGTGTTTTGGTTTTTCTGTTTTGATTTGTTTAGAAAAGACAAAAAAGTCTCCAGTTTTTCTTTTTATTTGTCATTTTCCAAATAAATAGTTGATTTCTCAGCTTCCAGCACAATGACCAAAAATATGTTTTTAAACATTATGAAATCATGCATTTAATTATTGTTTACATATTTCAGCATATTGAAATTCTAATTCTGAAGATGTTCAAATTATCCATGGTTTGTTAAGAGGAAATTATTCAGTTTGGCTCTTGAGTTCTTCAGCTGTGTTTTTTGGTGCCCTTGATGCTTGAGGATCATCTCAAACATTTTCTATCCCTGATGTGAAGCAGCTCTTGCTCTAAGAAACCCTGTCCCTTACAGTGGTAATAGAGACCAAAACCTGTACACAAGAAATGTTCATGACTATGGACACTTGTTTCTCAGTGTTTTTCTCAGTGTTTTTACCTAACTAAGCTAGAAAAAGATATTTTTTTAAAATGAAATATAAGTTCCAAAATGTTCCCAGTTCACCTTCAAAATTATATGATTTGTCTCATCCTTCTATTCAATCCCTATTCTCCCACACTAAAATTTTTAATATCTTATTACATAAACTTTGTTACTTATTTGTTTTATCTTACATTGCATCACTACATGCTTAACAGTCTCAAAACTGATGATACCATAAGCAATATAATTAGTGAAAAAATAACTATTATATTAATATAAACATTGTTTTGTATGTTTTTTATCCTTAGGGATTATCCCACCAGGATGTGTAGTCAAATTACTCTAGTTGAATGCCACTGGGAAGACTTCCACTTCGTGCAGTTACATCACAGGTTTGTACCTCTACACACATTTTCACTTTCTTCAATTTCAATTTTTAGGAATTTGCTTATCTTTGATTTAATTTTGTTTTATAATTATGCAAAATGTTTATATGTTTCCAAAGTCATATTTACAATATAATGTACATTCATAGACAGCTTCATTCTAATATTATCCTCTCTAATCTATTCCCATCCTTATCTATAAGCAAATATTTTTAAAATGTTATGGTTACTGTCCGATAATGCTTAATGAGAAAACACAGATATTTGCATATATAGGAGCTTCTTTAGCTAGCTTTTTAATTGTTTTGAACTTTTAATTTTTCTGAACTTCAAAAAAATATGTAAATATATGTATTTCATTTTCTCTTTACCTTTTTTAACTTAATAAATCTTGTTATCCTCTCTTTATAGATAAGTTTAGCATTCCCTTTTACGGTTACATAGTACTCTATTGTATGGCTTTTCTTAGTTCATTAAATCAGTTGCCTATTTTCACCAACCTTCTGCTATTACAAATAGGACTGCAGTAAATACCCTTGTGCACACCTCTTTTCATGCTGTATGAGTGCACCTTGGGGATAGAGCCTATAAATAGAACTATTGGATTAAAGGATGAATTTATGTATAGTACTTAGATAATTGAAAAAAGTTTATTTATTCAATATTTTTATATTAAATATGTAGACCAAATGTTCTTTTTTTCTACCAACG
Source organism: Tursiops truncatus (assembly GCF_011762595.2). NCBI lineage: Eukaryota > Metazoa > Chordata > Mammalia > Artiodactyla > Delphinidae > Tursiops > Tursiops truncatus. Next base: position 59,630,933 of record NC_047038.1, on the reverse strand, counting down.
TTATTAACTCTTTGAACACACAACTAAAATAAACTTTATAAGCTTTAGTAAAGGAATATTATTTTAAAAATATCAACCATATGAAACAATGCATTCCCTTCGTACTATTTATGTTTTTATTTTGTTTTGTTTTCTGTCATCACAGAAATATCTGATTATAATGTCACTTTTAAGAGATCCATTGAAGGGGAGAATGCAGCTTTGTACTGTGACTACTGTTTTCATCAAGTTATAGTTTTCAAAGTTAGTCTTTATTTAAATTGACTGTGAAAAGGAACTCAGGCCTGATTTATCATGATTATTATCATTACTATTACTGTTATTATTATTATTCCCATTAGTGAGGAAAAATTAAACAAAAGTTAAACTGCTATCTATAAGGGAACTTAAACTAAATATACTAAAAAAAATTACTGCATGGAAAACGAGATGTAAACATAAACACTTTGGATAGATTCAAGATTGTTGGGATAACATTTAAGCTTAATTTAGAATGATATACATTAGCACCCTTTGTCACCATTTAAATCCTGTTTTTTCTTTGAAAATATGCTCAGTTTTCTGTGTAGCACCTGTAATTATCTGAACCTCAAAAATAGCAATGTATAAGCATGTCTTTCTTTCCTTTAATTACAAGCTTTTGCTTGTATACAGAACTAATGACATTGCTTTTAGAAAGGTTGATACAGCACTCCTATTGATTAACTATTTCCCAGGCCCAAATTCAGGGGTGAAAACACACACTACCTCCTGATGGGAAGAGAATCAAAGTTAATTACAAAGAGGCATGAACATTGGTAGAAGAGACTTTACTGTGGCCATCTTTGCAAAAAATCCACCTACAGTACTACAGTCTTACAAACTGTCACATTAAAAGCAACTGCAAGCTTATACTCCATTTATAGTTATTATAAAATATCGGCCATATTGCCCGTGTTGTACAATATATCCTTGTAGCTTATTTTATTTATTTATTTATTTAACATATTTATCGGAGTATAATTGCTTTACAATGGTGTGTTAGTAACATATTTTGTACATCAACTATATTTCAATAAAAAATTTAAAAAGAGAAAAAAGCAACTGCTAGAAAATATGCAGTTAAAAACATAGCACGTAAATTAACAATTCCTTGAACATTTAACTTTATAACTTTAGTTATATTTATTACATGATGTACAACCTATAAATATAACTAATTTGTATCACTGAAGTTCACCACATCCTAACTGAACACAATGTTTCTTTATTTCAGTTAAATGCATAGTGTTCAGTTAGGTACATGTTTCTGAGTCAGATTGCCTGAGTTTAAATATTGACTCTGCCATTGGGAACACTGAAAAAAAATTTAAGCCTCAAATTGCATTTATTTGAAATTAGTATAATACTAGGATTTCCATCAGTGTATTTTTGTCACATGAAAATGATAAGATTTCTTTTTGGCACATAGGGTTATATAGTTATTATTGAGCATTTACTAATTACCAAACACTATGCAGAGGATATAAATAATAAATCATAAAAATATATGATTAATTGTTTAATATACCTACATTTCTTTGTAAGAATCAAAGAGTCATTTTGGCTAACTTAAGTTGATGGAACTTAAGGAGGAATAAGGAGAATTTCAAAAAATTCAAAAATACGAAATGCAGAAGAATAGGACTTCACTGAGGCCAGTGTTTGTTGTAGAAGCCAGAGTTCTCCTGAAGGAGAAGTTTATTTCCTTACCTTATTGAGTTGTGGCTGGTCCCTTTGACTTACTTAACCAATGGGATATGAGCAGAAGTGAAGTATGCAAATTCTAAGTGGATTTCAGTCCAGTTTTGGATAGCACTCTAAAGAGAATAGTATGTTCCAAAATGGTGGCTGCTTTAGCCTGTATCCATGAATGAAGAATATTCATGGGGCAAAGCCAAGCAGAACAGAGCAAGAGTCATAGCTGACTGCTGTGGTTGGAGCAATCCCAGAGTAGAGCTGCGGCTGACATGCAGTGGGAACAAGAAGAACTTCTTTGTGGTTAAGCCACTGAGAAGGTGGGTTGTTATAATAGGAGCACAATCCAGCAAAGTTGATCCAAAATGGCACATATTAGAATATGTCCTAAGAATGTTGGCAGAAATTTAGAGATAATACTAGATTGTAGAAAATCTAGGAAACACCTTTATTGAAAGTCTTTTAGAATGTGGTGTCTGTGAAGCATATTCGGCAGTCAAAATCCATTCTACTCCCCTTTTTGTTGGAAGATGGTGGAAGTAAAAGCACATTTCCTAGCCTCACTTTCAGCTACCTTGACAGTACATGCTCCCATGTAAGATGTGGAAGATAGAAGTGACAAGAACACCCTATTTTTGTGTTTCTTGGTAGTTACTACTGGCAAAAGGTCATGAGAAGGATGAGATAGCAGTCCAACTCCACTATCTGACTTAGCTCTATTTTACTCAGAAATAGTAATAACTCTCCTGGATCTATTGTCTGTTTTATGGGATAAATCCGTTATTCAGCCAGGGACCTGCCCATACTTTCCTTGAGATAATTCTATAAGCACCTGATTTCATGTATTACATCATTTCCTATTTAAAATAGCTAGATTTAATTTTTGTTTATTTATTCCCTGCACTGAATGTTTGGTAATAAAGGACCCATTTTGTCACAACATATGATTTTACAATGCCTACAAAATAAAATGATATTGAGTACTCACTGCCCAATTCATTCATAAATTATCCCAATTTATCCATAAATTTTCTAATTTAAACAAAAAGTGATTTGAGGAAAAGGTTCTTATGGGCCCATTTGATAAATAAAACCAAAGTTTCACTATGGGAGAAAGAGAATAAAAATAGGAAATGGTGGGAGGTCAGAAAGAAAATATGAATGTAAATTAGAGATAGCAATATGTGTGGTAGGCAGAGTAATGGCTTCCTAAAGATGTCCATGTTCTAATTCTGGAACTTGTGAATATGTGCTTCACATTGCAGTAGGGACTTTGCAGATGTGATTAAGTTAAGGACCTTGAGATGGGAAGATTATCCCAGATCATCTGGATGGACCCAACTTAATCACAAGCCAGGACACTCACAGTCAGAGAGAGATTTGAAGATGTTATGCTGCTGTCTTTGAAGATGGGGGGAGGGAGCCATGAGCCAGGGACTGCAGATGGCCTCTAGAAGCTAAATAAGACACAAATTTTTAAATTTTAAATTTTAAATTTTAAATTTTTAAATTTGTGTCTTTAAAAAAGACACAAATTTTTTCCTAAAGCCTCCAGAAGGAATGCAGCCCTGCCAACACTTTGATTTTAGTCCAGTAAGACTTATTTCATATTCTGGCCTCCAGAACTCTGAGATAATAAATGTGTGTTGTTTTAATCCCCTAAGTTTGTGGTAGTTTTTTACAACAGTAACAGGAAACTGATACAGTGTGGGATCACATTTTTTTTCATTCTTTTTTGTTAACTTATTGTAGTAAAATACACAAAACGAAATATGTACATATTATCACAAACTGAACATAACTCTGAACCAGAAACAAGGCCAAGAAACTGAACATTCTCACAACCCAGAAGCTCAACCTAATACATTCAGTTTGCCTCTTTATATAAATGGAATGATATACTATGTAATCTTTTTATTTAACCTTTTACTCAACACTATGTCTATAGTGTTTATCCATATTTATTTGGGTAGTTTTATATCATTAAGTACTCAATTCTATATAGTATATCATTGTATTACTATACTGCAATGTCTTTTTTTTTTTTTTTTTTTTTTTTTTTTTGCGGTACGCGGGCCTCTCACTGTTGTGGCCTCTCCCGTTGTGGAGCACAGGCTCTGGACGCGCAGGCTCAGCGGCCACAGCTCACGGGCCCAGCCGCTCCGTGGCATGTGGGATCCTCCCGGACCGGGGCACGAACCCGTGTCCCCTGCATCAGCAGGTGTACTCTCAACCACTGTGCCACCAGGGAAGCCCTACTGCAATGTCTTTATCAGTTCCATTGTTAATGGGGTTTTAAATATTTTCTCTTTTTTTCAATTATAAGCAGTGCGATTATGAAACTTCCAGTACATGTCTTTTGGGGACATGTGCACAAACGTGTGTTGAGTATATACCTAAAGGAATTTACTGGAAGTGAAAGCTTGTTGAGATAAAGGATATGTATATGTTCAGCTTTAGTCAGTTTTAACAGTGACAGATTAAAGATGGGAGATAGCCACAAATTCTTTGACAAGCCTCCCATTTAGAGGCGGGGGTCTATTATGTTCCACTCCCTTGAATCTAGGCGGGCTCTGTGTCTTCCTAGAACAAGTGACTATGGCAGAATAATGTTGTACCTGTTTCTGGGGTAAGGCCTTAAGAGACTGGCTTCTACATCTACTTTAGAAATGCTTGCTTATAGCTTCATCCCTTTTGGGACCCAGCCACAAATGCTGTGAGAAACTCAAGACATATGGAGAAACCACATGTAGGCACTTTCCACAGCCCAATTTGAGCTCCTAGCATCGACTACTAGCATCTCAACTCAAGTGCCAGACAAGTGAATAAGAAAGCAACCTGGAAAGTACATTCTCCAGTCCTAGCCACCCCACTTAGCACTATCTAGTTTAAAGGAAAAAGAAAAATCCAGCCAAATCCTTCCCAAATTTCTGACTCACAAAATAAAGTGGTGTTTTAAGCCGCTGAGTTACAAAGTAGTTTATTACATACCAACGTAAAACTTGAAGGAAATTGGGCATCTGGAAGTGGAGTACTACATACCAAAAGCTTAAGACACGTGACACTGGCCTTCAGACTAGGCAGGTAGCAGAGGCTGGAAGGGATGTGAGGAGACTGTACATAAAAGCCAAGACATCAAGACTTGAAGCCTTGAAGGATAGTGAGAAAATGTTGAAAATTCAGGAGAGGGATAACCGTTGTAAATTGGTTGCCAGTTTGACGACAGTGTCACCTGCAGGAATGTGGAGCATAGAAAGAGTATCTGGTTTAGTAGCAATTTAGCTGGAGAGAGTTTCAAGAGCAATATAGGGAATGACATGTGGCTTCAACTAACTGCCTATGATAAAATACAGGAAGACTGAAGATGGCTTAAAGAAGGAACTGTTAAGATTTTGAGTAGCGTTTTAGGGAAATATAAAGGAGCAGGAAATTCTGGATTTGAAAATGAAATTGTTTCTCATTTCTAGGCTCTTCCAGCAAATGATTCTTAAAGTAAGAAGTAACATCCAGGTAAGATCAAATTCATTATGAGATTATAATAGCCTATGTTAAGTCCTGAGAAAAATCTTAGGCAGATAGCCTGTCTTTTTAGTTCACAGGTCTTAAATTTAAAATAACTGCATCTGAGAAACTTCATTTATTTCTGTGCCTGATTTAAACGTTGAGATCTTAGACCTTGATCTTGTTCTTGTGCTTGTTCTTGTTCCTTTAATGGGTTAGGTTTCTACAGTCTTGGAAGGATGATAGTTTGTATGTGTAAGGAATGTAAATAATTTGTGTCTGGAGTATGGATTTTAGTGGCCTTTATATAACTACAGATTCTTTGATATTCTTTCCATCTAGAAAGATAGGTGGCCTGTCTTTCCCTTTGCCTTTAATCTGTACAGGATTCATGAGTGCTTTAACCAAAAGAATGTGGCAGAATTGATGCTGTGTCAGTTTCCAGAGCCAGGCCTACTTCTTGTCTATTGAAATTATTGCTTTTGGGAATCTAACTTCCATGACATGAGAAACCCAAGTGTGTGTGCTTCAATAACAGCCACGGCTCTTGGCAGAGTGGTTCTCAGTTTTTTGTAATTTAAGTTAATCTGATTCTTAAAGGTCCTACCAATTTTAATGCCTTTAAAAATATGATTATGGGGACTTCCCTGGTGGTACAGTTGTTAAGAATCTGCCCGCCAATATAAGGGACACGGGTTCAATCCCTGGTCTGGGAAGATCCAACATGCCTAGGAGCAACTAAGCCCATGAGCCACAACTACTGGCTCTGCACTGTAGAGCCCACGAGCCACAACTACTGAGCTCATGTGCCACAACTACTGAAGCCCGTGTGCCTAGAGCCCATGCTCTGCAACAAGAGAAGCTACCGCAATGAGAAGCCCGCGCACCGCAACGAAAAGTAGCCCCCACTTGCCACAACTAGAGAAAGCCGGCACACAGCAACGAAGACCCAACACAGCCAAAAATAAATAAATAAATTTATTAAAAAAAAAAAAAACACTGGGGCCTTAAAAAAGTCATTAAAAATATATATGTATGATTATGAAACTAGAAAATGTCAATTCTACATGAATTTTGTTATAATGACGTATAGTAGACACTGCTAATTGCCCTTCCCCCAATATCCATTTCACAGTCTTTCTTTATAAATTAACCCCAATATTTTTAGGGCAGAACAGCATTGAACTTAGTCCTCAAGGTTTCCTTTTAGTTATAGGGATATGACAAAGCTGTGGCCCATGATATGTAGACATCAGTGGCTGGAAAGGAAATAAAGAAGTTAGTGTCTCATGGAAAGGCATCCTGGAAGAATACTCTTTGTTATTGTTAGGACGGCAGTGTGACCCAAAGTGATCTAAAAATTCAATGTAATCCTTACCAAATCCCCAAAGTTTTTTTTTCCAGGAACAGAAAAACTGATACTGCAATTCATATGAAATTTCAAAAGACAGAAGAGACAAAGCAGTCTTTAAAAGAAAAACAAAATTGGAGGATTAATTTCAAAACTTACTAAAAGCTACAATAATAAACACAGAAGTATAGGCTTAATTATAGACATATAAATCAATAGAATAGAATTGAGAGTCCATTAACAAACCCATAGATGGCCAGTTGACTTTTCAACATGGATGCCAAGATCATTCAATGAGAAAATAATAGTCTCTTCAACAAATGGTGTTTGAACAACTAGATATCCACATGCAAAAGAATAAATTTGGACTTCTATTTTGCAACATACACAGAAATAAACTAAAGATGGACTGAAGACCTGAATGTAAGAGCTATACCTGTGCAACTCCTAGAAGAAAATATTGGAATAAATCCTCATGATCTTAGATTTGGCAATGGAGTTTTAGATGTGGCATGAAAAGCACAAGCAGTAAAAGAAAAAAACTGGTAAATTTGACTTAAAAAAATTAAAAACTCTTGTGCATCAAAGAATAACATCAAGGAAGTGAAAATACAACCCACAGAATGGAAAAAAATTGCAAATCATATACCCGATGAGTGTCTAGTATCCAGAATATGTAAAAAACACCTACAACTCAACAACAGAAAGACAAACAACCCAGTTAAAAGCAGACAAAGGACTTGACTCAACATTTTTCCAAAGAAAATTTGCAGATGGCTAATAAACACATGAAAAGGGGCTCAACCTCATTAGTCGGTAGGGTAATAGAAATCAAAACCAAAATGAGATACCAGTTCAGACTCATTTAATGACTATAAAAGAAAGAAACTAAGAGGTATTGGCCAGGATGTAGAGATACTGAAAATCACATTAATTGGTGCTGAGTATGTAAAATATCATGGTCTCAGTGGAAAACAGTTGTCAGGTCCTCAAAAAGTTAAAACACATAGTTCTCATGTAAGTCAGAAATTCTACTAAATATATACCCCCCAAAGTTGAAAACAGGCATCCTAACAAACACTTGTACAAGAATGTTCATAGCAGCACTAGTCTCAATAGCCAAAAGGTGAAAATATCTCCAAATTACATCAACTGCAGTGCAAAAACAAAAGTGGTATACCTGTACAATTGAATTTTAGCCATAAAAGAGGTTAACTACTGATACATGCTACAATATGGATCAACCTTAAAAACATTATGCTAAATAAAAGAAGCCAGATACAAAATGTCACAAAGCATATGATTCCCTATCTATGAAATATGCTGGTTAGGTAAATCCATAGAAGTAAAAGCAGATTAGTGTTCACCAAAAGCTGGGAAGAGATTGCTTAATGAATATACTGTTTCCTTTTGTGGCAATGAAAATATCATGGACCTAGAGATAATGTTTGTGCAATTTTGTGTGTACTAAATGCCATTGAATTATACACTTTAAAGAGATTAAATTTACGTCAATTTAAAAAATAATAAACTACATACAAAATATATTCATGTGACTTTAGACACATGTTTTGAGTTCCTTCCTTATTCCTAACAGAAATGCAGGTGAAATGCCTGAAGCTGAAACAGTCATTTTGAGACCTTGAAAATTAAAGGCAAAACTAGAAGAAAGCAGAGCAGAAAGAGAATGTCTGCCTCAGCTGAGTTTATATGAGAGAGAGAAAGAAAAGAAAAGAAAACAAAACAAAAAAACCCCAACATACTGTTTAATGGCATTATAGAGGTGTTCTGTTACAACCAAATGCAATTTTACCCACTTGTTTAACAATAAATGCATCATAAGTTTATATAGAAAAAAACCATGGAAAATATTTTTTAATTATTGGGGAAAATAATTTTATTAACCCTAATTTAACTCATTATTCATATTGAAATGAGCATAAAAACTCAGAAATTTGAATATGGATTTCAAGGAAGACTATTAAAATATGCACTGGTAATATGCTTCTCACTTAAAGTAACCAAGATATTCATTAAAGAGCTATTTTTGTGGATTTGCTGCATGGGTTATATTCGAGACATCTTCTGCCAGGTGATGAAGGCAGTCTGTGATTGCAAAGATGGTCAGAAATACACTTGTTTTGAAAAGTTAAATAAAATTTGGAGTAGTGAGTCAAGCCACTTAGTTCCCTAAAAGTTTTGTTCTCCATTCCATTAATATTTTAGGTATATAAATTTTGGTGATTTAAAACATTTGTCCATTTTCTTACATCTCTCTGTTTCTGAGTTCTGCCATGTCAAATATTATATATTTTTTGATCACTCTATCTCCACATCTAGTTAGGGTCACCAGATTTAGCAGATTAAAAAGACACCCATTCAAATGTCATTTTCACAGCAGATATGTTCTTACTATAAGCATCTCCCAAATATTGCAAGGGTTATACGTATTCTAAAAGCATATTCGTTGTTTATCTAAAACTCAAATTTAACTGGATATTTTTTATCTTATCTGACAACCCTTACTAGTAAAATGCCTAAAATAAAACAGGCACTCAACATTTTTTTTGTTTGTTTAATAAATGTATGAATGATATACATTCCACCCCAGTCAAAACTCATTGGCTCTCATTCTCATTGATACTGAAATGTTAATTGGCAGTTCTTTTTCCTTCCCTCCCTGTTGTTGCCTCCACTGTCTCTATAACTATAGATAGTCACCTTCCCAGGACCTTTTTCGACACTTGGTTCAAAACTATTCAAGGAAATTTTATCTAAATATTATAATATATTGTGTTTTATTCAATCCTGGATAATGCCTATACTCTATTCTCTTACCTAATGATGGTATTCCTTAATTTTCCTATATTTTAGACGTACACTTCAGTGTTATATATGAAATATCAACTTCTTAATGGACTAAAAATGAGAGGTTTATATGTGTATACTGGATTGCTTTGGAATGTTTTAATACTTAGACTTGTTTCAGCTCATATAATTTGAGGAGAACTAGTTTGGAATTCCAGTACCTTTTATGATTACCACTACAAGCCCACAAAATGCAAAACCATACTCAAGTTGATTATATGCTTGTCATGTCAGTTAACCCAGTATCCCATTTATAATCTACTCATGTGGATTCAATTGCATTATGAGTAGCACAACTACCATTTTTCCTGCGAAAAATATCCTTATAAGAGATTGTTTGAACTAGAATTTTCATTTCCCTGGAGGAAGTTTCCTTCTGAAATTTTCCTCTGAAAATATGCTCAACATGATGCAGATTGTTTGTATAAATTCTCAGAGCCAGGTTTGTTTTGTTTTGATTTGATTTTTACACTTTATAGAAGAAACATCTGACAAATTATTATACTTGGTGATAACTTCAGAAATTTAGGGAAGTTAGTGATGGAATTGGGGTATTTGTGTTACTTTTGGTCAAAAATAAAATATAAGAGGAAACTTTGCTGTTGCTCAAGACCTTAACTTTGAACAACCTTGGCCAAATATACACAAAGTCAACTACAGAATCCTGCATATATATTTCATCTTGACAAATGCAGGTTCAGATTGTTTTACAGAATTCTGTCAACACTGAAAGGCACCAGAGCCTTAAACTTAAACCTTTTGAAAATCTTACAGTTAATTCGAGAGTTATAATCATTTCATCTGTCACAGAACCTGACCTGTCAGGTCTTTAACTTTTACAAACTCTGGCTTTTCAGCAAATATGTCTTAATATGTTTGATTGACTGTTAAGAGTATATCTTTGAAAACAGCCATCTTTTCACCTCTGGCAAAAAAAAAAAAGAAGCTAGGAAATGCCTCTGAATGAACATGTTGGGTTTCAAACTATTCAGTATCCACTGTAGAGTTTTTCGATTTCCTTTCCTTTTTTATTAAGTCTCAGATAACTGCAATGTCACAAGATCAAGTGTCACACATATTCTAATCTCAAAGCTTTGGTATAGTTGACCAAATTATTGATATATTAAGGGGCTCCATAGTAATATCCACTCTAAATACAGCTCTTGGAAAAATATGAACCAGATAAATTCCCTATATGATTTTTCTCTTACTTAATAAAGCCTGAATAAAGATCAAAATAGGTGATAGAGTTTAGAAGGTAGTAGTGAATTATCAGAAACTTTTTCTTATTGTGCAACATGCATAAAGCATAAGGTAGTCCCAGATGGCTTCGTTCATGAACCTCCGTTCTTGACCCCCTCTCTTTACAAATGAAGCCACTCTCAGGCTGATTGAAAGATCACATCAGCAATGTTTTGAATCTGACTGACTGACAAAAGGATGAGCCAGCTTAAAAGAAAGACAGTTTTATATAGATGCCAAACTGAAACCATTGCGGTTTTACTCAGTGGATTTTAATTCTCAGTACATTTATTGCTATCCTTCACTTTGTGAAGTTCCCTTGTCCTCTGAATGTTGCCCAGACAACCACAGTATGTAAAATATATTACAAAGTACAAACAAAAAATCTTAGCTTATGTGTGCAACCATGTGGATATATTTCTATGGGCCTATGTCTCCCTGGTTTCTTCCTTCTGAACATGAATACACAATGTCTTTCTGTTTTGCTGTCTACTTGGGATGTCAGTGCTCACTCTTATGGTCTGAATACAGTGGGATTGCAAATTAGGCTTTAAAGAGCAAAACATTCAATCTCAAAATTATAATGAAATTAACTTTTTAGTAATGAATCCCTATTCTGCAACAATATGATATTGGTTAACTGATCTAGAAGAAAACGCCAACCCACTTGAGAAGAATTCGTACTGGCTACACACTAGGGGATGATACAATAAAGTTTCTCTCTCTTTTTAATTTCTGTGTAATGCATAGGCTCCTGATGCCTTGTAAAATACAAAGGTGCACATGCCAGAAAAAAACTAATTCTGAAATACTTAGCTCTCCATATGGTAAAGCCAAGTGTAATTGATTTCACCGTTTTGTAACTCCCTGCCCACTATTATTATATAAGAAATTGAAAATGTCCTTCTTACTCCAACAACAACAAGGATATTTTAATTAAAAATTTAAAAACACAAACAACTTTAATATATTCTTTGTTGGCATCTTGGTTTTTTAATGGGACTTCCCTATTACGTACATAATTATACAGGGAGTGCAGAGAAGGAACATGAAGATGTTTCCCTTTTCCCTCTTCATGATATTTTACTTTGAGAATTTTAGCCTCCATGAACTTGAACTCCTAATTGTTAAGTATTGAACTATATGTTTCTCCTTGTAACTTGTTTCTTTCATGAATAGTCAAGTAGTTTTATTGCCTACTCAATATTCAAAAAAACCCCAAACAGAACACCCTTTGCTTTAGTGCCTTAGAATGTAATCATACAGAAAATGTGGTTTAAAATGTTTTTAATCAGCTGTTAATTGTCTGAACTAAATTCTGCAAATACTGAAGCTAAATCTTCATCTTAACATAGGTATGTGTGTTAGGAATCTTTCAGGTGCAAGTGACATTAACTCATCTCAAATTAACTTCAGCATAAATGGGGATTAATGGGCTTGCATAATTATGAAGAGCAAGGGTGCATATTGTAAATGCTTCAACCAAGGCCCTGATGACTGTAAGACATTTTTCCCCTTCTCCTCACATTAGTTTTTCTGTGCATGAAAATCCATTTCTCTTCTATTGCTAACTAGAGTTTTCTATTTGACAGCACACAGAAAAGAGGAGATGGTGAAAGCTCTTGGTAACGTAAGAGAAAATGGGATATCTTCTTCCATTCAAAGTTAAACAGAGAGAGAAGGAGGGAAAGAGAAAGAGAGATTGTAATTAACCTTGGTTATGTGCCAACTCTTTGAATTAATCTTGGTAGCCACTGGAATAACATACTGTTATCAGACCAGCGTTGGTCACAGGAGCTCCCATTTCACCTGTTTGGCTATTTTTGGATGTTAGTGCCAGAAAACAAACTAAACAAAGAGTGTTTTGTTTTATTTTGTTTTTAGGAAAGGCAATGGTGTGGCTGGATTTATTTTATAGGTAGATTGCTAATGGCATTGAAGAACAGGGAGGAGAATCAGTTATGAGACAAAATGATAGAGCCACAAAAGGAGAACCACAGGCATGGGCATACACAGCTCTTCTTTCTATAGATGTTCACAGGAGTTGGGTGACTTCAGATGCTGGAGCAGCACCTCTGACTTGCAGGGCCTGGAGAAGTCCTTCATTAAAGGCTTGGACGGGCCTTCATCACTCCGGAAATACTTGCAGAACAAGTGGCAGGCACTGTGTTAGATGATGGAGATACAGAAGCAAGTTAGACTGGTGGTTATTGTCGAGTAGCTAAGTCTAGTGGAGAATACCAAGATTCAGCCATCTTTCTTGAATGAACAGTCCTCCATTGTTGCAAGCCTGCAGTTAATTTCCAGAATCCTGAACAAATTGAATTTGACAGTTTTTGCCAGTGTTCTTTTTGCTGTTATGATCAGATTTTCAGAGGTCTTTATTCTGTCCACCATTCTGGATATTGAAACCCCAGTTGATTCTTATATATTTCAATTAAGAAGCCATAAAACGATTGGTGTAAAAAAAAGTGTGATTCCATCTTTCTTTAAAGATCCACAGATAAGGAAAACAATGATCTACACATGAGATAGAAACGAGAAACTTCTAAAAGATTAACTTAGCATATATACATTTTTCAAGAAAGGGATTCAGAAAAAAAAAAAAAAAAAAGGATCTCTGAGGACATGGCCTAACTTTTCTCCGAGAAAGTAGGTAACTAATATCATCATATTGTATAATAAATGTAATCTGTATTAATATTACTTATAGTGTAGAATAGTATGGTATAGTATTATACTTGTTGGGAAAGGTAGTCATGTACAGCTTCTCTTTCCCAATTCTGGGCTTTGCCTGCTTAGGTACATGTGTTAATAACCCTCAGGCATGCCCCTAACTTTCTGTATTTCGGGGTAGAGGTCTTTCTACTGCAGCACGATGGGTATTGTGTCCAGCCACATCATCTGCTGTGGTGTGGATACGCTGGCCTTGGGAGGCTATCGCATTACAAGAGGCTGGATTTTGGGCATTCTCTCCCCTATTGCTATAAGTAAATGCTATACCACTTACACTTTGTACCACTTAGGGAAGAGAGTTGCGTGTGTGTTCTCTTCTCAGTGATCTGGAATCACACGCCTCTCTCTTCCCTAGATGGTATTTATCTGCATTTTAACCTTGTTCACATAGCTCACGCTGTATGGGACCTGATGTAGTTCTTAGCATAGAATTGGCATAGAGTTCTTAGCAGAGGTTCCAGTGCATATTAAAAGATCAATACATGTTAGCTATTTTTATTATTTTAGAGAGAAACATGCCTACACAGATGCTGAAAAATGTTGAGGAATAAATATGATATATTAGGATGTTGGTATGGGCTTCTGAGGAATTACTAAATTAAAATCCCAAATTTAGTAATTCCTAACCGTGTGATCTTTACAAAGATCTCTTTTTAGTCTCTTTATGGGTACATGGGGATATTACTGGTGGTAACGTCATTAGCTTAGTATGAAAATAAATGCAGTGATACCAGTGAAGTGCCAATTTTGTACTTAGCACATATTAATCACTAAATTAGTGTTAGCCCTTATTATATCTGCTCCTTGATCTAACTTCTTGAGCCTTCTTTGTTTTCCCAGTGCTTTCTACTCCTAATTATGGATTCTTTTGCTCTATTAAGAAACTAATCTGTGTCCTATGGAATGTGAGAGCTATTGGGTTATTTTTCTTTTTAATTTTTGGAGAGAGGATTCAATTTGGAGTTAGAGAGCTGAAGTAGCATATAAATATTCCTTTAAACAAGTGAAGCAAGTGTACATAATATTTCACAGTGTGTGCAGAGTAGTAAAACCTTAAATAATACCATATTTATAATGGAATATTAGAATTTGATGGCATATAATTTGAGGATCGTCTTCAAAGAATAATAAAAGTACTGAAATGAGAAGGCAAAACACCATGGCAGAACTGTAGGAGACAAGATAAAGTAGAATAAAGAGAAAAAATTAACAAAATTAGGAAAACACAATCAGAGGAGCCCCAAGATGGGACTTTGGTGAAACCCTTCCCCATTTTAATAATGTATAGTGTTGTCTAATTTTTACAACAAATGGAGGAGCTGCATGGAGAAAGTTAGGACTCAAATACAGTGTGATGGTTAAAGAAGAGCACTTCTTGATTGATTATCGATGCAGGTAATGCGAAAAATATTCAGAAGGCACACGGCTTCATTCACAAATATCAGGCTTATTGAGACCTATATAAATAATGCAACATGTGTGCATTTCAGGTTAAAAGAAATTTTAAGCCAGCATAGAAAAAAAGCATTATTCTCACTAACTACCAAAGAAATATCTTGCATGGGAATCTCACAACCCTATTCTGCATGGACAACCTCAAATAAGGCTTTTAAGGCCTCAAAATATTCTGATTTAATTTACGCAGTTGGGCTGAGGACTGGTAACACAAAGAGAAGTCAAATACAAGGATGAATGATTCACCCTAGTGTCTAACTATTTGTGGTAAAAACTTCATAATCATGTCTAATTTAATTTAACCTTTATGACGCTAAAGTTAAATTTTAAGTGCTGATTAGAGATGAATAATGAATAACATCAACTTTTAAACCTCACAGTATTATCTCATATACTCAAGTCCTTTTAGTTTTCCCTAAATTCATAGTTGCTTTAAATTAAAATTAACTTTAACCTTTTGTACTTGATCTGTATTCTAGCTATTTAATCAATTTTGTGTCTGTTTTTTGATTTCTGAAAATAATTATGGAAAAAATAAAATAACTTTTGTTAAAGCAACTCTAATTTTAACAACTAATTAATGATCACATAGACCAAAGAAGATATATCCATGAAAAATTATGTGAAGTCATGTCATGCCAATATTCAAACTTGACACAATTAGTCTCTTTTCTCATTAACTTCTTACAAGGTGTAGCAAGGCTGTTAGATTCTTTTCCCATCAAATTGGGCAGACTGTCAATAAACTAGTTTTTCTAGTTATGGGTGGTGCTGAATTTTCATTGTTGAGAAAAGCAAAACACTTCTTGAGACAATATATTGACAACAAAAGACTCTTCTGAGTAGTCTCTAAATAAGAGAAGAAATTTGAAACATGCTCATTGTTAACTTTAATATAGAGCATATTAAATCTCAAAGATTTACAGACATGGATATGAGAGAACACAACAATAGAGAAAAGCAATTGTTAACCTATAGCATCACAAGCTATCTTTCCTTTGGAGAAAAGGAAAAAGGGGATTTTTAATGCCCAGTGATATATAAAGCATATTTTATTTTTAAATTAACATTGCCGCCGCTAGTATTTGAAATGTGGAGTTACCAGAGAAAATATCCATCAAAATAATTTTCAAGTTAAAAGAATTTTACCCACTTGGGCTTTGGCTTAGTACCCATAAAAAAATTAATATATATATCTAGCCATTTCTCTCTGTCTCTCTCTCTCTCTCACTCTCTCATTCAGAGTGAAATCCAGACTTTCATTAAAAATTGGAATCTATATACCACACTTTAGTCATTCAACTGTTGGTGTATACTGAGATTTTTCTAGTTCTTATTCATTAAAAACAATACTGCTTTGAAAAAAAATTGGAATCTAATCTTAATTTTATGGATTTACGAAGAGTGGAATAAACTTTATTCTTATGGTTATAGAAATAGTTGAGTCTCCAATCCTCCCAACAAATCTTAATATATCTACTTGTTGATATATCTGTATAATCACACAATGTAGCCTAAGCATCAAGGCCCTTATATGTGTGCATAAGGGCACAGTTTCCTCTTTGAATGATTTGCTGCTTCTTTACCTCATCCTATGCAGTAAGAGTATTGCATTTAATAAATTGCTAGACATGGAATGATTGTAAATAATGTGAAATAATTGATCAGTGTATCAATACTGATATATATTAAATCAGTTTATCAAGTCTTAATAACTCTGTAGCATTTGTTATATTTATGCTTTGAAAAAAATGAAGTTAAAGTGGAACCTTGTCTGATAGAAATGCTTTGGACCTCATAGGAGTGAACAGCTGTGCATGCCTAGAAGCAGACTGCTGTTCATTCTCTACAAGTTAAAAAGTGCCCAGAGGTGCAAGCAGAATAGTTCTATTACATTAGCTCTTAATTCTAACATCACAAAATGGACCTTGCATTTTGGTATCTTGCATATTTACTTCAATTCTCACTGGAATAAGCCTCAGATCTTTTCTGGTAGATGCAAAAAATGTATTAAACAAATTTTAGTTATTTAAAAATATTAAGTGTGATTGTTAAGAAATTTGGTTGAAAATTGTGGTTGCATTTGTTTAGCTTTATTCTTTTTAGTAAATTATCTTCACGTCATTTTATCCTGTTATTCTTCTTTCTACAATTTCTTCTTATATTTGTTTAAATGGCACAGAAGCATTAGGGCCATGTATTAGTCTGTCAGCACTGCCATAGCAAAAGGCTAGGCAGCTTAAGCAACATCAATTCATTTTCTCAAGGTTTTGGAGACTGGAGGGGCAAGATAAGGTGTGGGGAGGTTGGGTTTCTCAGGAGGTCTCTCTCCTTGGCTTGAAGATGGTTGCCTTGTGACAATGTCCTCTCATGACCTTTCTCCAGTGCATGTGCATCCCTCAGAGAATGAGAAGGACACTTCTAAGCTTCTAAAATCAGCTTCCCAAGAGACACCTCATCCTCTACCCACTGTCCTGGAGCACTGAAGTCTTCAGAACCTCCCTAAATATTCCTCAGTAGAGCAATCCCAACCCAGGGCAAATCCCCAGGGAACCTAGAGAAGGAGAATGCTCCTCTCACTGAGGATCCTTGTATGCTTATGTTTAAAAGGCCAGAAGGAAGACAAGGATTCTGAGCTTTTAAAAGTCTCTCAACGAAAAAATTCCTCATGCTCCTCTGACACAAAAAAACCTATTAAAGTCATAAACCTGTGGAACACTTCTCAAAAATGTATTTATCTAAGGGGCATCTGTGCTCAGTCTCAAACTCAAAAACAATAATAGCAATAACTATGACATTAAAATACTACTCAGTGTTGCAGAAAAGATTTTAAGACTCTATTATTTACATTAAACAAGCAAGTACCTTAAAACAAATCAAAACAAAAAAGCCTCACTGTTCCTTCTCTTACACCCCTGGCCAGAGGGGACGCTGTGCCCCCTTTCAAATGACCAAGACCCTTTGCAGGGGCTGTGCTCTGCAAAGTCATCCTCAGATTAGAAACACCACCTCTGGCTGGAGTCATATGGGAGATAGGGGAGGGGGTGGGAGAGAAGAGGGAACCAGACTTGGGCAGGGGATTCTGGCCCCTTCTGGCTGCCTGTCCTGAGACCCTTGCTGCATTTTGCCATCCTTGGGTGGACAAGCTAGGCTGAAGGTGGTGGTGGGAGCTGTCCAATCTCGTCCTCTTATAAGAACACCAGTCGTGTTAGATTCGGGCCCCACCCTTATGACCTTAATTTAACTTTACTTATGCCTTTAAAGATATGGTCTCATTGAGAGTTACAGCTTCAACACATGAATGTTGGGGGGACACAATTCATCCCATAACAGGCAATTATTATCTTTTGCCCATGCCTAAAAAGAACGTCTCTATCAGTTACGTCAGCAGAGACTCACACTTGCTCTATGTATAGGTCTTCCAATCTGTCTCCAGAACCACATTCTTAATTTGTAAATCCTATTCTCTTAATCCCTGAAGCAAGACTGAATGCACAGAGATGTTACTGGCATTCTGTTGATAACTAACTTCCATGGAAGTAAATATGTTCTACTCTTCCTAGGCTCCCATAGTAAGTGTTAATAAATGTATTATTTGATTTATCCATTTTAACTTCGCAATATAGTTGGTTTTGTTGCTGGAAAATCTTTCTGTCCTGACAGTGGGCTTTATGCAGGAGAATCTATGTTTGATTTATATTTGGCACCTACTTTTATCAGACAAAAAACTCCAGCATTCAGTGAATAAATGATCAGTTTAGTGATCAAATACATTAACATAAATATGGAGCTTCAGGATAATTATATTAGCATGTAGATTCTGCTAATTCATTTCCCTTTCATTAGAATCATTGACGGTTTAGGTGATAATTGATTTAAAATAAAGACCTCTGTTCTCTAGTTTGATAATTTTACTTCCAGCCTTTCAAATCTAGCAGTCCCACAGTTTTATTGTAATTTATATGTAGGTACGATTGGAGTAATTTAACTAGTTAACAACTCCTAAAGAGTTTCTTACCTGTCAACTAATTTTCTAATAAAATCTACTTCTCCTTGAGTAATAGATACTCAAATAGTGGTTTTTCCACTCTCACATTAAGTCTCTGTAGCTGGCTTTCTCTTCAATTACATGCCGTCCACCGACATGACACTGGAGCAATAGAAAAGAGCCTGATCCTAAGGATATGCTACTCTCCGCATTTTCTATGACCAAAGCTATACAACCTTGGAAGATATAGGGGTTTAAAACAGATCATCCCAAGATGTGCTACTTTGGCATGTGGATTATTTTGAGCTAAAGGCAAAATATGGAGTATTTTGACCCCTGTGGGCTCAAGAGAAACAAGTGCCCCTCATTTAACTACATAGGAGAATTTAAATTGGGCATTTTTTCCCAGAAAAGGAGTTATTATCCCAGATGAATTTTACCTGAGGGCTCCATATATATGGCAACATACATCTAATTACCAAATATCTACTCTTCCTTTTAACATCCTGTGAATGACTCTCCTGTCCTTGGAAGCCCCAAGCCCTATCCCATTCCTTAGCTCACGATGGCATATATACCTCATTTTACCTTTTTGTCTTTGAACCTTTCATGTATGTAGGGTCTCTAGCCCTCTCAGGTATTTGGGGTTCTTGTATATAAAAAATTAATTTTGATTTTTCTCCTGTTACTCTATCTTGTATCAATTTAATTTTTTTTGATGGTTAGCTTTTTTTTAGCAATAAAGTACTTTTATTTTATTTTACTTTTTTATTGAAGTATAGTTGATTTACAATGTTTGTTAGTTTCAGGTGTACAGCAAAGTGATTTGGTTTCATTCATATATATATATATATATATATATGTATATGTTCCTTTTTATTATTTTTTTATTTTTATTTTTTATTTTTTGTGCGGTACATGGGCCTCTCACTATTGTGGCCTCTCCCGTTGCGGAACACAGGCTCCGGATGCGCAGGCTCAGTGGCCATGGCTCACGGGCCTAGCTGTTCCGTGGCATGTGGGATCTTCCCGGACCGGGGCACGAACCCGTGTCCCCTGCATCGACAGGCAGACTCTCAACCACTGCACCACCAGGGAAGCTCAGATGTTCTTTTTTAGATTCTTTTCCGTTATAGGTTATTACAAGATATTGAATATCCCTGTG
Organism: Tursiops truncatus; assembly: GCF_011762595.2. Lineage (NCBI taxonomy): Eukaryota > Metazoa > Chordata > Mammalia > Artiodactyla > Delphinidae > Tursiops > Tursiops truncatus. The sequence goes on along the minus strand of NC_047038.1, from coordinate 59,610,911 downwards.
CTATAGAGTGAATCTTTGTTGTTTATTTTATATATGGTCGTGTATATCTGTTAAACATACTCCTAATTTATCTCTACCCCCCTTCCCCTTTGGTAACCATAGGTTTGTTTTCTAAGTCTGTGAGTTTGTTTCTGTTTTGCAAATAAGTTCATTTGTATTATTTTTTAGATTCCGCATATAAGTGATATCATACAATATTTGTCTTTCTCTGTCTGACTTCACTTAGTGTGATAACCTCTAGGTCCATCCATGTTGCTGTAAATGGCAATATTTCATTCTTTCTTATGGATGAGTAGTATTCCATTGCATATATATACCACATCTTCTTTATCCATTCATCTGTTGATGGACACTTAGGTTGCTTCCATGTCCTGGCTATTGTAAATAGTGCTGCTGTGAACATTGGGGTTCCTGTATATTTTCCAATTAGAGTTTTCATCTTTTATGGATATATGCCCAGGAGTGGGATTGCTGGATCATATAAGAATTCCATTTTTAGTTTTTTAAGGAACCTCCATACTGTTCTCCACAGTGGCTGCACCAATTTACATTCCCACCAACAGTGTAGGAGAGTTCCCTTTCTCCACACCCTCTCCAGCATTTATTATTTGTAGACTTTTTGATGATGGCCATTCTGACTGGTGTGAAGTGATACGTCATTGTGGTTTTGAGTTTCATTTCTCTAATAATTAGCAATGTTGAGCATATTTTCATGTGCCTGTTGGTCATTTGTACGTGTCCTTTGGAGAAATGTCTATTTAGGTCTTCTGCCCATTTTTTTATTGGGTTGTTTGGGGGTTTTTTTTATATTGAGTTGTATGAACTGTTTGATATTTTGGAAATTAAGCTGTTCTTGATCACATTGCAAATATTTTCTCCCAGTCCATAGGTTGTCTTTTCCTTTTGTTTGTGGTTTCTGTTGCTGTGCAAAAGCTTATAAGCTTGATTAGGTCGCATTTGTTTAGTTTTGTTCTTATTTATTTTGCCTTGGGAGATTGACCTAAGAAAATATTGCTACAATTATGCCAGAGAATATTTTGCCTATGTCCTCTTCTAGGAGTTTTATGGTATAATGTCTTATATTTAAGTCTTTAAGCCATTTTGAGTTTATTTTTGTGTATAGTGTGAGTGTGTTCCAACTTCATTAATTTGCATGTGGCTGTCCAGCTTTCCCAACACTACTTGCTGAAAAGACAGACTTTTCTCCATTGTATCAATGTATTCTGGTCTCCTTTGTTAAAGATTAATTGACCATAGGTGTGTGGGTTTTCCTCGGCTCTCTATTCTGTTCCATTGATCTATATATCTGTTTTTGTGCCAATACCATACTGTTTTGATTACTGTAGTTTTGTAGTATTGTCTGAAGTCTGGAAGGGTTAAGCCTCCAGCTTTGTTCTCTTTCTTCAGGATTGCTTTGGCAATTATGGGTCTTTTGTGGTTCCATATAAATTTTAGGATTGTTTGTTCTAGTTCTCTGAAAAATGTCATGGTTAATTTGATAGGGATCACATTAAATCTATAGATTGCTTTGAATAGTATGGCCATTTTAATTCTTCCAAACTTTGATTTCCTTTATCAATATTTTATAGTTATCAGCATATAAGTCTTTCACCTCCTTGTTAGGTTTATTCATAGGTATTTTTTTTAAATTTAACTTTAAATGGATTTTTTTTACACTCTCTCTCATATTTCATTGTTAGTGTAAAGAAATGCAACATATTTCTGTATATTAGTCTTGTATTCTGCTACCTTGCTGAATTCGTTTATCAGTTCTAATAGTTTTTCTGTGGAGTCCTTAGGGTTTTCTATATAGAGTATCATGTCATCTGCATATAATGTCATGTCAATTTAATTCTTAGACTAGCCAGAAGAACCTAGAAGTGTGGAGGAAAATTTTCTTCCTCCCTCACATAGGTTAATGAACAACTATATTAGATGAATGATAATTTTATAATGAAATTTTTAAAATATAATCTCTAAAACGCAAACTTTTACACTTCCCCTGGTCTTAGAGCATTCCAAAACATGCTTTCTTTAATGTGACATGGTAGATAACAATTGCAAAAACCCTTAAACTACTGATTTTCCTTGTGAACCACACCTTGACTTATTTTCTGAGAGACCTAGACTGATCATTATATCTTGTGCAAACTATGATAATTTACTTATCAAGTTATTTGACAACAAATTCTTGAGAGAGGTAAGGATGTGTTGGGCACACTGATCATGGTTAATGCCAGAAAAATGTGTTGTATAGCCCCTGGCAGATGACTCAAAATTTAAGTTTTCCAATTCTTAATATGGAATTTTATTTATATCAATTTATTACTGTCAATGTTCATGTCATCAATTTAAAACAATCCAAATGATAGCATTTAAAATATTCTTTACATACTTTAGCATCATTTTACTTAACTACTTATACAAGAATCTTGAAGTTTGTGGCCAGCAGTAATTTCTGCCAAAACTTATAGAAAGTGTGGGTTTGAAAAATTACTTTCTTAAATGAAAAATTTATTATTATTTTGATTGCATAATCTCAAGCTTGTTGTCTGCATGCCTGTTGTTTAAAGCATAAAGGAATTCTTTAATGAAAAATATTAAGACTTTAAATATCTATATTCCAGAGTACTAAAAGATATATTGGAAATATAATGGAAAATTTATTAAAAATTATAAATATAATGGAAAATTTAATAAAAATATAATGGGAAAAAGTAGATACATTTTAAATATAATACATATTTTGAAAATATGTTATTATAGTGTACTATTATATAACATGTATAACATGTTATATATAAATTTTAGTTATACATATAAATCATGAAATTTTATAGCTAAATCACATTCACTTAACTCTGAACAAAAGAGCAAAAGAGCCAAAGGGTTCCAGTTAAATTCATTTCTTATATGATGTAGGACAATACTTGGTTTGAGGGAAACTGAAATGAATAAAGCATAAACCCTAGTCTCTAGGAATTCATAGACAGTAGGAGTGAGAACTATAGTTAATCTTTGTATGATGTTTTTGGCTTTTATTAAGGACTTAAGTGAGAAATGACCAAATGAAAGCTATTTATGATTTTCTGAAAACTTCTGTTGTGAATTGTATCAATGTTTTAGTTCTATATATGGTATGAAAATTTGAACTATTATCAAGAAAATTATACTTTTTCTAATTATATTACTTTTTTTCCTTTCATTTTGTAATTAAACCTATATCTTGTTTCCATGTGTTCTGTGACTTCACGGGATTTAAAAAGTAATTATAATATTCAATCTGTAAATGAATCAGCCTGTTTCTCCATATGAATGTATCATCGTATTTCTTGAATTCCCCTAGCTCAGTATTTTAGTTTGTTGGATTTTTTTTACCTGAAATACTTTCATGGAATTAAATAAAAAATGTATTACATAAGGTAGCTCAGTCAGACACATAAGCATCGACGTTATATTCATATATAGAAAAATCTGGCTAGAATCAAAAGAAACAGAAATTAGAGATTGTTAGAGAGCAGCCAAACTGTAGTCATATATCCATATTTATTGAGAAGTTACAATGTGGCAGGTACACAGTGAAATATAGCATAATTCCTTATCCCTAGGAGTTATTGGCCAAATGAGGGAGAAAGAAAAATGAATTAAAAATGAATTTGTTGGCATAGAGTATCTATTTAAGAATAGGCTGATTCAGCTGCCTTGTGAATGTCAGTAAGCAGCTTCATGAGGATGATAGGAAGCATTGTTTCAGAAATTAAGATTGAGATTTCCAAAGTAAAGAATCTTGGGAAAGAAATGGTAAACTAGAAGTATTGGGTTAGCCAAAAAGTTCACTCAGGTTTTTCCGTAAGTTGTTTGGACCATGAGTAGTGTTTAAAGGAAGGGCAGTACCTGAAGAGATTAAAATATTTAAATCATGAATCATCTGGCTATATAGAAGGCAAAGCTAAATGTTACACTGGAAGAAAGCAAAGATGGCATTCAAGAATAAAAAGCCAAATCCCCACCTGGTGTACTTGGTATCTCTGCCACACACTCATTGACGTGAGTTGCTCCATAAGTTCTTTTCACCAAAAGTTTCCTGTTCAAAGAGCTTTTCATTAATTCACATGGCAATAATAACCCAGGATATCTGGACCTCTTATACTCTGTGATATGCTGTTTATATTTTGCTGTAATAGTGCCATATTAAAAACTTTACTGTCTCAGTCACTTCCAACAACAAACCTTTATTTCTTTCTCATAGATCTGTAGGTAAGTTGCAGTGTTTCAGCAAGTCATCCTGGCATATAGGATGTTTTCCTGGTGGATGACAGGACTGGGAGGGTCCAAGGCAACTCCCCAAGCACATATAAATGCTCTGCTTGGGCATGAGGTACCACATTCCTTTAGCTAAAGCAAGCAATATATCCATTATTAACAGGGAGGGAAATTATACTTTTTATTCAGAGTCAGACAATGGAAGTGTAAATATTTCCTGAAAATAGTAGAACATATCACACTGACTTTCAAACTACTTAAAAAGCTACCAGTTTCAGGGAAAAGCCGAAGTGCAGCAAGAAGAGAGTGTATTGCATATAAGATGTTCACATACAATATTAAAGTAAAAAGACATTTCACTAGTTTGTTTGGAAAATGACAGATCAACCGAAATTCTCAGGAGCTGAAATGAATACCTAGATTCCAATTTCTGTTATCTCCTGGAAGAAGAAGCTCATAAATAAAATATAAGGAGAAAATTATTAAACTAAGAGGTGAGGGTGGAGTGTCCAGAAACATAGCATGATAATCGTGGGGGAATAGGGCACTAAGAGGAGATGGAAGTGAACATGGGCAGAGAGAAGGAAGCCAGTGTGTGGATAAACCAGAAAGACATCTCTCTGAAATTAGGCCATTTTGATCTGCTTTGAAACTGGTAATGAACTTCATTTGGAGGCCAGCCCTCTCTAGTGAGTAAAGCATGTAAAAGCAGATCCTGTTCAAAGATTCTTTTGAATCTTTGGAGGAAACTGCTGGGTGATTGTGGAATCAGAATAGGCCTATTTATGTTGGTCATTTTTAACTTAATATTGGCAAATCTGTGCCTTGTGTTGTCTGACTGCCCATCTCCATTTACTATTTCGAATATACTAACATTCTGCTGGAGGTTTAAGACTTAAAGTTTTCTATATGACCAATTTAATTTTCTAAACGGGTAATATTCATAACCAAATAAATCCATGTGCCTTTGATAGTAGTAACATTTGTAAATAACTGGCATTATTTTCTAACTTACTTTCTAAAAAATACAAAAAAAAGAGTATTTTTCACTGATTTAAATCAGAAATTCTAAAGAAAATATTAAAACACACTGGTGCATATTGATTGGTGGAACAGGGCAGAACTATAACTATCAGGTCAACTATTATATAGACAATATTATTTTACCCATTCTGAAGTTTTAAAATTCTTTGGCTCTAACCTTGGGAGTGTATCTTTTGAATTACTAGTTAAGAGACAATACTGAAGAGACCTTATTTGACATCTTGTTCTACCATTTACTAGGTATGTGTCCTTCAGGGAGGAATTTTAAGTCCCATAAGTTACAGTTCTCCAGAGAAACAGAACAACAGGATGTGATATCTATATATCCATATCTATATCTATATCTGTATCTATATCTATATATCATCTTTCTTTATCCTGAGAGAGACAGAGAGAGAGAGACAGGGAGGGAGATTTTAAGAAATTGGCTCACAGAATTATGGAGGCTTGGTAAATCCAAAATCCGCAGGATAGGCTGTTAGGCTGTATACCCAGGGAAGAGTTGCAGTTATAGAGTCTAAAGGCAGTCTGCCAACTGATTGGATGAGGCCCACCCACATTATGGAGGGCAATCTACTTTAGTCAAAGTCCACCAATTTAAGTGTTCATCTTAAAACAAAATAACAAAAAACCTTCACAGAAATATCCAGAATAATATTTGACCTAATAATCTGGGCAAAGTAGCCTAGCCACATTGACATATAAAAGTAACCATCACAGCCTATTTCCCTATGTATGAGATTGCCATATTGTTAGTATTTGCTTCATAAAACTATTTGGAAAATTAATTGTGACAGTTTATGGCATATGCTTAGCAAAATGCTTAGCAAAATGCTTAGCAGATAGTAAGAACTTGAATATAATATCGATGATGAAGATAAGCATTAATTCTCCCAGGACAGCTTCTTTTGAAAGCAGTTGATCTACAAAGGTCACAAAGGTATTTTAAAAGGTATATCTCCCTACATGTCCCTCTGCAAGTCATTATTCCAGCCCTTACCCCTACAGGTTATAAAGTACATCCACAGTTCTCCCAGGATTTCTCTAGTAACCTTCTGTGGTGCTATACTGTTTTATCAGCCTCTATAAACTAGTCCCTTAGTAATTTCAACTATATAATATTTTATTTCTTAAACAAGGTGGTTTATCAATAGGCATTCTTTATATATTTTATATCCTTTTATATATCCAATGCATCTCACAGTAATAATAGAAATAATTATTTTAATAATAATAACAACATAAAGGATGAGGCTGCAATTCAACATTAAATGTCCAACATCATGCATTATTACAAGAAAAATAATAAACTAAATATATTATTCAAAAAAGATATAAAACTATCAATATTGTATATAATTGAGTAGAGTCAAATCAACCCCTATCTGAGAATAAAAGAGAATTCAACAGGGTGTTAGTTTATTAGACTATTTTAGGATTCTAACCTTTGTTGAGAGGAACCAGTGTTGTAGGCGGAAAGATAATGTGAATGATTAAATTCCAAAAGGTGACAAACAAAGGAGAAAGCTAATTTTGAAATTTGGAAAACTGATTTCAGAAAAAGATAAGCATAGAGGGATAAACTGAAACCAATATTGAAGACTGAGGCCTTGAAATGAAAATCCATGTAGAGCCTTTTTCAAAGGTGGTGATTGATTTAACGTGTACAAATTTTACTTGTCTGTTGATGCCTGCAAGTATTCTGTAGCAATATTCCAAATTCAGCTATGCAGAACACAGGTTTACCAAATATACTCTCAGAACTATTTAATGAACAAAATATGTTTGAGAACCCTAACATTACAGCTTACTGCTTGAAAAGCCCAAAATTGCATTAGCATATTAATAATTCTAAGAAAGCTTGCCTAGAGAAAATTAACTAACTTTGATTAATCATTACTTACCAGATTTCTACTGCTGAACCTTCTTCCCTCAAGTAATATCCATGAACATTCCTAAAACTTAGAATAGTTTGAAAAATTTTGAGAGGAATAGTGCATGCAATCAATAAAAATAAATACTTCAGTGTCAGATAAACAGGATTAAAATCACAACCATGTCAATTTCTACTTTTATGACTTTGGATAAATCTTTTTGTATTTCTAAATCACACCTGAAACCAACACAACATTGTAAATCAACTATACTCCAATATAAAATAAAAATTACAAAAAAATCCTGACTATCAAGCACTTATATTGATGACAGTGATGATGATGACTCATGTCAGTGTTCTTAAAGAAAATGTGGCTTTGCTTCATAATATGTTTTGGGTAGTTTTCATCATTTAGTGTCATAGAAATTTTAAAAACAGTTCATATTTGACAATAATACATCTTTAATTGTATTATTATCATTATTATTAGAATTAGTATTAATGTTACAACCATTATCATCATCATCATTACTGGTTAATTTAGATTTCCATGTATTTTATCAATTTTGTCTTTCAGGAAATAATAGTTTATGGAAATATTCAAATGTATTAGTAAATAATTGGTAAACTTTTTCTGATAATATTTTTAACCTTTTTTATATGTGTAAATAATATCTCACTTTCATATCTAATTTATAATTTGGCCTACTTGTCCTTTTCATTTTCTTTAACTGTTTTGATTTAATTTCAGAGGTAAGAAACTTAAAGTAGCAGTAACTAAAGTGAAAGAGCAATGAACTCTCTCTTATAGACAACATTGAGCCATAAGCACTCCAAGGTTTTAATGGCAAGTGCATCATCACAAAAGACTGATTCTGTAATGTATATAATCACATTACCATTCTCTACCTCTTGGGCAAGAATAACGCCTTAAGCCTTAGACATAATATCCACTTTCCAAACAACAGGAGAAAGTTTTTCATCTGCCTGTTAAAGGTATTTTCTAGAAGTTGCACACAGGTTACCTTATCCTATTATCCAGAACCTAGTCACATAGCCAAACCTCTCTGTTAGGGAAGCCAGGAAATAGAAACACCATTTTTAAGAGGCATTGTAATATGCCCAGCTAAAACTAATTATTCTACTATTAAAGAAGAAGGGAGAGAGAAAATAGTGGCAACAGCTAGCAGTGTTGGCCAAAACCAGCTGTAAGTTTCAGTCATTATTTTCTTTATTGGCTATATTATAGCTGATTAAGTTCTTAATCTTTATTATTCAACTTATCCATTTTCCTTGAGAGGTGTTGTATCTTTTTCTAAATATTAATATTGACTTTTAAAAACTTTCTTTTTAAAATGTTTATAACAAATAATTTAGGACTATACAGTAGTCTAGTATAGAGCTAGTTTTTATTTATTTATTTATTTATCTATTTATTTTTGGCTGCATTGGGTCTTTGTTGCTGCGCGCAGGGCTTTTCTCTAGTTGTGGCAAGCGGGGGCTACTCTTCATTGCGGTGCGCAGGCTTCTCACTGTGGTGGCTTCTCTTGTTGCGAAGCACAGGCTCTAGGCATGTGGGCTTCAGTAGTTGTGGCTAGCGGGCTGTAGAGCACAGGCTTAGTAGTTGTGGCGCCCAGGCTTAGTTGCTCCGCGGCACGTGGGATCTTCCCGGACCAGGGCTCGAACCCGTGTCCCCTGCATTGGCAGGCAGATTCTTAACCACTGTGGCACCAGTGAAGCCCCTAGAGCTACTTTTTAAATCTATATTCTTTTTCCTTTTTTTTATTCAAAATAATTAAGTCTTTTAGATTTTTCATAAATCCAAATTTACTTAGGACAATGGACTAGTTCTAGCTAGTTAGTTAATAAACATATATTTAGTTGTCAGGAGTGACACAAAGTAAGGAAAGGAGCATGGACTTGGGTATAAGCTACCCACGATAACATTTTCCGTATGTTCCTATTCCTCAATACACGATTTAGTTATTGAATACATGAAACAGACATATTTATGGTATGCTGCTGGAAAAAAAATGAGGTTCTCATAAGACATTTTGTCTGAAAGTAACTTCTTAGGATGTTTTCCGAAAAAAAACAAAAAATCCGGTAGGGAACTGGGAAAATAGGACAGGAATAAAAGTAGAACAAATAAAGGGCAATGCAAGGAAAATCCCTCAGAGGGTAATTCTGTCCCAATTCCAGAGGGAAAGCTTGGTATGTGACACCTGGAGTCAAGGGGATTGTTTATACCACCTCTACAGGGTAGTCATTAAGATTGGTAGGGTGGGGGCAGGAATGTGGTCATAAATTCCCAGAAAATTCTGACTCTCTGTGAATGGCTAAGGGGGTTTTGGCAGCCTCAAGCTGATCTCCAACAAAGAAACAGATGCTGGCTAATGGGAGTGAAAGCATGGGTCCCAATGTGCACTAAAACTGTAAAGGGAGATACAGCCAGAGCACTAACAGTGAATACTATATATATTAGGTAATTTCTTAAAATGATCACAAGAGTTATTTCAGGATGATACTGATGATTTTTATTTATGCAAATTTTATTTGCAAATTTCAAGAATAAGTATAAATTTCTTTTTTCTAAATAAAAATTATTTTCTAAGAAAAATATAATAATGTATTCTAGATGCTCTCTATCCTGACTTATGAGCCTACTTTACAATGAAATTCAGTCTTTGAATTATTATGTGATCCAATTTAATGTCTACCACTTTAACCTTATGATCACAGAAATAGAATAAAATGCAAAGTGATCTTTATAGCATTTCTCTTTTGACACGTTGTAAAGATGTTCCTTCCAGAGTGATTTGATTTGCTAAAGTTGAATCTCTAGAAACATCTTTCTAGAATCTCTAAAAACATTTGTTCTTTAAAATTCTCTATAGCCAGCACATCCCCTAAGTGGTAGTGTTTGGATTCTATGCTAAGCACTGGAAGAAAACTAGTACTAACAAAAACGACAACAACAAATATATACATATATATATATATATATATATATATATAAAACAAAAGTACCCGCCACCCAACTACATAAGATAATATGTACACAGTACTTAAAGATATATATGTGTGTCATATTTGTACATAGATGTATATTTTTTTCTTTAGTTGTAACCAACAATGAAATGACTGTCTTCTAAAAAGTCCTACTATTCTATCCTTTGTTCTGTTGTAGTGCAACACAAATGTGTGAGAGAAAAAGAGATAATAATAGTTGCCAGCCATATGCTCACAAGTACTCCATGAGAACTAAAATGGTTAAATCAGCAAACCTTTCTCAGACAACATGCACACATTTTAAAGTTGGATCTTAAACCATTTTTTTAAAATCCTTGATGCAACCAGAAACATCTTTGCTTTTGAAAACTTGCCAAATTAAAGTTTTACATTTATTTAAAGTTGGCTAGAAATTTCTTAATTTTTAAAGGATGAAATGTACCAATTAATCAATTCAATTCATCTTCTTCTAAGTCAAAATGAAGATATTAATAAGCTAGATTTTACCTAATTAAATATTCTTTTACAATCAATAGATGAATTTCATGAATTAAAAAATATGATTAGACCTATATGAGAAGAATGTGACAAAATATAGAAAATGTTTGTCTTGCTTTCATGTGAAATAACTCAAATTGTCTAAATGAAGAACAGATGGAATGGCAAAGAGCTTGAGTAAGGAAATGTTACTAATAAATTTATGATTTATTATGTATATATAAATTATATATAACATTTTAGTTTGTATACATAAAAAAAGGAAATTCCACAGGCATATATTAGGAATACCATGTGAGAAAAATTTATGATTTGTCAACTGATTTGAAGTTATTTGGAATAATGTTGGGGCTTGGAAAGGATGAGCAACAGATACATGGAAATTCATACCTAAGACATAAAAGAATACTTAGAATGACTAAATGTTTGCTTTATTGGTATCTTTACTTCACTCTGAGTTCTTCATTAACTTCAGGTGCCTATATAGATGTTTTTGCCATATCAAGTGTTTTTTTTTTCTGTATTTCTGGTGATTTTCTAGTGACAATAATTTTAAAAGACAATTTTACTTGTTGTATGTGAATGTTGAAATATAACAAATGACTTATGCACTGCCCCAGAGGAAACTATATCTTTAAAAAATCATGTTTAATTAATTTCCTTTGAGAATTATGAACTGTGAAATAGAAGAACAATAGGTAATAGTAAAACTCCTGAAAATTGGCCTCCATAAACCAGTTACTTGTAAAATTATGAAATTAAATCATCTGACTCATATGCATAAATGATATAATTCTCCCTGGTGTGTACCCTTGGTAATTGATATGGATCCATGAAAATGTCCCTGGATATACAGAGGAACCAGGGATTTTCAAAAATAGAAATTGTTACTGGAACAGTTTGGAGTTAATGAGTTTACAATTAGTCTGCTTTACCTTTGTTTCTTTTCTGTATAGTTTCTTCTCATAATTATATTACTGTTGTCTAATTTATAATTTAGATTATAGTGCCTCTGTATTTGCTACAAAGTTATTAACTGGAAAATAAGTTTATAAGGAAGAAGGGTGAAACTTGAAGATGCTAAAATTATGCAGAAATGGATCATAGCCTGTGAAGCAAAGCATAAATGGTTATAGAACAAGTGGTCTTGGCATATGTTAAAATTTCTTCCCAGTTCTTTTCAGTTATCTGATTAAGTAATAAATAGTATATATTTCCATGTTATATTGGTTAGTCTTATCTTAAAATTATATTATTGAGAAGTTTTCTGTGGAAACAACTGAGGAAATATGTTCTGATGTGTTATTTTTGTATTTATTTTTTTGGCCATGCCATGTGGCTTGTGGTTCCCAGACCAGGGATTGAAAATGGGCCCTCAGAAGTGAGAGCATTAAGTCCTAACCACTAGACTGCCAGGGAATTCTCAATGTACTTTTTTCTTTATAGGCTTTATAGAGTCATATGATTATACATTTAACCACGTTGGTCATTTATATAGCAAAAAATTAGAATATTTTTGTTAATTTTCAATTATACTTAACACAGACACATGTACACAAATATATTTGTTTTAAATCTGGAAATTATGAAATAGCAAAGAATAAAATATGTTAAATATTCCACAAAAATGACTCTTCTGAATCTGTGATAAAACAAAGGGTAGTTGAGTTTAATAACGAAGAATCTAGAGCACTTCCTGACACTTTGCACAAATCAGAGGAACCTTGAAAGCCTTTTAATATTGTGAAAAAATTTACTACAGATATAACAAATAATTTATATTTCCAGATTGGAAAACATCTTGATTATTTCAACCAAAATGAGTTACTTATTCATATCATTTAAATACTTGATACAAATTGTGCCCAAAAGGTGCATTGTTAAAAGTTGAAAGTGTTAAACATTTATATTTCTTATCAGAACATCATTTATATTCTTTTAAAACTCATGTTTGAAATAAAATTAGCAATCATAAATAAGAGAAAAAGACACAACTAGTTTTTACACAATAAAGCAATTGTGTAATTTTACTTTAGTCTCTGTTACACTTGCCTGAGTCTCTATACCTTAATTTTAAATTTAAAATGTTTAGTTACATCAGATAGTCTCCATGGTGCTCACGGGAAGAGCATTATACCAGAGGGTTCATATACTATTGAGTATCAGGATTATAGATTGGCCAAACTTGGGTCTAGTGCTTACTTGCAATTTGATCAGTTGTGGCTGAGAATAGTGGATTCCTATGTTACCTACATGCAAGTTATCTTCAAGGAATTCCTTATGAGGACACAGTGGATGAAGAGGGCATTCTAATATCTGGCCTGGAAAATAAAATATTGAATTCAAGTCTATCTAAGAATGTCTGGAGGTTTTTAAGGAGGATCCAATACTGGTATTTTTCATTGAAAGATTGAGTCTTGAATTAAAAGTAAAATTATTGTATGATTTCAAAAGAATTGAGTTTGGTTTAAAGGCAATAAGGCAGGCCAGAGAGGTGTAAGTTATCCGTAACCTTGGTCATGTTATCTAAACACTTTAATCTTACTTCCCTTTTAAATAGGAATTATGGTAGTATATATTTTATAAGGTTGATGTGAAAATTAAAATAATTCATATAAAAACTTGGCCTATAATAAATGTTACATGTTACTTTTGTTGCCTAATAAGGTGGTATATATATATATATATATATATATTTTTTTTTTTTTTTTTTTTTTTTTTTCTGCATGTGGGCCTCTCACTGTTGTGGCCTCACCCGTTGCAGAGCACAGGCTCCGGACGTGCAGGCTCAGCAGCCATGGCTCATGGGCCTAGCCGCTCCACAGCATGTGGGATCTTCCCGGACCGGGGCACGAACCCTTGTCCCCTGCATAGGCAGGCGGACTCTCAACCACTGCACCACCAGGGAAGCCCAAGGTGGTATTTTTTTTTTAATAATAGTTTCTCATTTGCTGCTTGTTGGTGAATACTTAATTAGCTAGAGCCATAAATTAAAATTTAATAATCAAAATAATGAAAAGAGACAGACTACAGATCAAAATGTGCAAGAAAATATTTTCAGGAAATAAAATGATATTTTTTGATTTAGATCTGTGAAAAAAGCTAATGTTCTACTTGATTGCTAAAAATATATTGAACATATTTACATATTTAATGAACTTGGAAATCTTTTAAAATAATGTCAACTCAGAGCATTTACAATACTATTATATATAACTTTCTCTATATATACATATGGTATGTAAAATGTAGTATATCCAGCTCTGAGCATTACATATAGTTTAAAGCAGTATGCGAACTGGGGTACCTAAAAGGAAGGTGACCAAAATTATTAGGAAATCATGTTGACTAATCATCATCTTAAAATAATTGGCTTAAATAATTGAGCCTGTTTAAACTCATGCAAGCTTATATAAATGTTTTACATTCTAGAACAAATGAGTAGAAATTGCAGTGACATAGGCTTAGACAAAAAGTGAAGCAAAAACTTGCGCACAATTTGAAATGACAGTACAGTGATAACTGTACTGTCCCACACTGAACTACTAGTCACTCAGTTTTCACTCAGTGGTTAGGAAACCATCTGTTAGCTGATTCCATGTTTATGCAAGAATTTGATAATAATAAAACAAAGTTAAACTTGTTTCTCAAATGTGGAGCAATAGTTCCTTGCAGCACCTGTACTAAAAAGGAACAGGCCTCACTTATTGAACTTTCTACCCTCAGTGTTAGAATTAGAATTCATGTTATCACTCTCATGCATATGAATTCCCCCTTTCCAGCTTTAATAGATAGCATGGAATACTTTTGCAATTTTTAGTCTACTTTGCCCACATCAGTCCCAACAGACTTGCTTATTCTGAATGTAATAGCTAGCATTTTAATCAATGAAGAGCGTATTTCATTTTATTCATTATATGACAAATGTGTCTGCCTGTAACTCTTATCCAGTGAAATATCAACAGTTAAAAATGAGAAGAAAATGTTAATTAAATGGTCTTACAGTTCAGTAGACAACCTCACTATCTGATATGTGAGAGAACAAGATTGCATTGCTAGCCTTGTTCTTTCTGTTCCTGCACTGCCTACAAATACAAAACGATTCCTGCAATAGATAGGAAACTACAACACAGTTAATCAAATATGTGGTAGAAATTTTAAAGTTGACAACTGGGGAAAACTTTATGGGCAACCACAGAATTAAGATTGGCTTGATAAAGGTCACTACTAGAAGGAAAACAATATAATTTGAGGAGATGCATGAGGAAAATAATGGTCAATAAGGCAATCAGCATTACTAAGGAGATAATGTACCTGGATGGGGGAAGTCAGACAATTTGGATAAATTACAATTTTTCAGTACCTATGCTGGATGTTTAAAATGTAAATTGGTAATTGAAACAGTTGGAAACATAAGGTGGTGGTTCAGAGATCAGATATCTTATTCAGAATCTGACCCTCCTACTTATTTGTATGTTTGCTTTGGGAAATGTTAGTTAAGACTATCAGTAATAGGGACTTCCCTGGCAGTCCAGTGGTTAAGACTTCACCTTCCAATGCAGGGGGTGCAGGTTCAATCCCTGGTCAGGGAGCTAAGATCCCACATGCCTCAGGGCCAAAAAAACAAAACATAAAGCAGAAGCAATATTGTAACAAATTCAATAAAGACTTTAAAAATGGTCCATATCAAAAAAAAAAAAAAAATCCTGTTTTACCCCTAGGTTCTTCATGACATTTTGTTTTCTTAAATTCCATATATATGTGTTAGCATACGGTATTTGTTTCTCTCTTTCTGACTTACTTCACTCTGTATGACAGACTCTAGGTCTATCCACCTCATTACAAATAGCTCAATTTCGTTTCTTTTTATGGCTGAGTAATATTCCATTGTATATATGTGCCACATCTTCTTTATCCATTCATCCGATGATGGACACTTAGGTTGTTTCCATCTCCGGGCTATTGTAAGTAGAGCTGCAATGAACATTTTGGTACATGACTCTTTTTGAATTATGGTTTTCTCAGGGTATATGCCCAGTAGTGGGATTGCTGTGTCATATGGTAGTTCTATTTGTAGTTTTTTAAGGAACCTCCATACTGTTCTCCATAGTGGCTGTACCGATTCACATTCCCACCAGCAGTGCAAGAGTGTTCCCTTTACTCCACACCCTCTCCAGCATTTATTGTTTCTAGATATTTTGATGATGGCCATTCTGACTGGTGTGAGATGATATCTCATTGTAGTTTTGATTTGCATTTCTCTAATGATTAATGATGTTGAGCATTCTTTCATGTGTTTGTTGGCAGTCTGTATGTCTTCTTTGGAGAAATGTCTATTTAGGTCTTCTGCCCATTTTTGGATCGGGTTGTTTGTATTTTTGTTATTAAGCTGCATGAGCTGGTTATAAATTTTGGAGACTTACTAGAGAATGGACTTGAGGATATGGGGAGGGGGAAGGGTAAGCTGTGACAACGCGAGAGAGAGGCATGGACATATATACACTACCAAACGTAATGTAGATAGCTAGTGGGAAGCAGCCACATAGCACAGGGAGATCAGCTCGGTGCTTTGTGACCGCCTGGAGGGGTGGGATAGGGAGGGTGGGAGGGAGGGAGACGCAAGCGGGAAGAGATAATGGGAACATATGTATATATATAGCTGATTCATTTTGTTGTGAAGCAGAAACTAACACACCATTGTATAGCAATTATACTCTAATAAAAAAAATAGGCTAAATATTTATTGGGCACATTGTAAGGCAAGTTACTGTAGGAGAAAAAATGTATAATATTTTGTAATTGTGCAGAAGAAGCTTATAATTTTATAAGGACAGTTAAGATATGATCCCATAAATTTTAAATACTAATATGAGATTTACAAGGTAAAACAATTGATTAATTACAATATTAGTGGCAAAACAAATTATAAATTCAGAGGAATTAGGATTGTAAAAGTAGAGGGCCAATTTTGGAGCCAAAAGACAAAGATTTATTGAAGAATGTTGAGTATAAGAAAGATTTTATGAAACTACTCCTCAGGAGATTAGTTTGATAATGATTAGTATAATGAATTAGGAGTAGGGTGGGAGAGGGTGCAGAAGAAAATGTCTTGTTAGAAGGTTAGTGTAGTAATCCAATGGTGAGAAGAAAAGAATCTGAGCTAGTATAGTAGCAATGGGCATTAAAAGGAGGTAACTGATGAAAAATTTTATAGGACTTGGATCAGAGAGGGTATAAAGTGTAGACGTTGACTGAGGCTTTTAGTTCAGATATCTAGTTAATGATGATGACATTAATAGAAACGGAAAACTTGGGATAGAGAGCTGGACTTCAGGGAAACGCTGACACCTGTATTCAATTAGTTATGAGAAAAAGCAGGGAATTTATAAAATTGTGTCCGGTAAAAAACTGTATCTGTTAGTTTGGAGCTTGGAATAATCACCAGAAGAGCTGGAGATGTAGATTTGGAAATTATTCATATGTTTCTATGTACCAGGTACTGTTCAAAGTGCTATCTATGTATTAACTTATTATCAATAAAATCTCTTAATAACCCTAAAAATAAAAAAGACTATCAGTAGTACTTTTCTTATCTATGAAACATGTAGAATTATATCTGCTTTGCTTTTCTCTCAGGTTTTGGTGATAATCAATGACAATTAAACATTTTAATAATAGGTAAAAGAAATTGGTAATTAGTACGTGATCATGTGTGTAGTGTGAAATCCATGGTAAATTTTATTTGAACCATGAATCTTTCTCCCAGAGAATGTAAGAGGCCCATGTACATATGATTTATCACATGACTTTAGCAAGAATGTGGATTATCTGAAACCTATTTTGAAAATTCAGTGGGCCCATAAACCCTAAATTAAGAAGTCCCACAAAAGCTGTAGTCTGTATATCAGGAAATTCTTTTCTTTTATCCTCTTTTCTGAACCATTGTTCTGTGTGGGTAAAGTAGAAAAATCAATTTTAGTATTTTACTGGCTGAAAATATCCAAGGTTGCAAGTCAAGGAGGGTGACATGTAACCTTAGATATTTAATAGTTGACTCTTCTCTCAAGATATCTACCTATGATTCAATGACCAAACTTTTCACTGAAAGAGAACTGAATGGGTCAGAAGCTATTAAGGGGGAAAATAGTTCTTGGTTATTTTAAACATGAAGTATTTGATACATAAAAAGTCACCTTGATTTTGGGAGGATACAGAGGCTCACCTTAAAAGAAATAAAGTCCTCCACCAATGCAGTTACAACTATATGCTCATTTTTACAAAAAAAATGGAGAATATGTTTACACAGTTTTGGACAGCATTGAGGAGGCAACACCTCAATGGGATCAGATTAATCCTCCCTACCTGAAAACTGAGAAGCTTGTGCATGTTTGCAAAGAACTGCTAAGTGCATTATAATACATGGGACATAGAAAAACACAGCAATTTGAAGGCAGACATTCATTTTGATTTTATTATCTCTATCCTCCACCATTTTCTAAAGTTTTCTGGGCCTCTGCTTTTAGGGAGGAAACTGAGGCTTAGAAAATTTTAGTTGTTCATCCAAGGTCACACATTTATCCTGAGCAAAGAGGTAATTAGAGTCTTACATTTTTATCAAATATTTCAAAACAAGACCACACAGGATTTCTGTGGATGTATATGAATCTCAATACTGAATAGAGTGAATTGCTATGAAACAATAATAGCATTTTAATAGTTTCAAGAGAAATTGTTGACAAACATTGATGTTCCCTTCCTCTCCTATTAGTAATGGCTATTGGAATTCAGAACTGCTCTAATAGACCCAGAATCATGACAGAAGAGAAAAAAATTTTGTTTCCTGATGTCAATGAAGAAATAATACAATATGATAACCAATTAATAGAAAACTAAAATTTTTCCTTACCAACAAATTTAAGTTTTAAATAAAAATGACATGTAGCTTTTGCCATGACAATATTTTACTTTTTTTCTATTAAGAAAACATTCCTTTAAATTTAGGACGAAAATAAAATACTAACTGGCCAGTCTTGGAAACACACTTAGATATTTCAGAGAGTTTCCTTTAACTTCTGTTATGCTGAAAACTTTCAGAATCTATTTTTAGAGATCAAATGGAAACCACTTTGAAAAGCTCAGCTTGATTAAGAACAGACAACACACATTTAGGGAATAAAAGGAATCACTCACTACTTTTGTGAAATTCTTCAGGGATTTCACTCCAGGTAGACAAATGTGGGAATGGAGTTAAAGAGGATTTTAAACTTAGATGTTTGGAAAGCCTTTGACAAAATTCTTTATAGTACTGTAAGATCAGTGGAAAGGATCAATGAAACTAATAGTAAATTGGCCTACTGTTCTGAACAATGATTTATGGAAAGGAAATAAAGGTACTAGAAATAAGTTTTTGTGGTCCAAGCCAATTTTAAATATTCTGCTTCTTCATAGATCAGAAATAAATCTCCATCGTTTTAAAAAATTGTAAAATAGACTTTTAAGATATTATATTAGCATTTACTTTGTAATAAATCAAATATTGAAGTTTATTATAACACTTAGCTGATGACAAATAGAATGTGACAAATAACAAATACGTAAGTTCAGATTTGGGAATACTTGTTTTTAAATGGTAGTGGATTTTAAGGAAGACATCTTGAGAATATATTGAAACATACATAGAAAATATTAAACAGGTACTAAAAAATGATTACTTGAACCACACGCTTAACATTATTACAAGAATTTTTATTGTGTATCTTAACTTCTGTGTGAATACATGAATACCGTTGTTTTTGTTGTTTGAGAAGAAGCAAGGTTGTTTGATTTAAAAATAATCAGAAGTGAAGAACCAATTCACAGGTATTCTATCTGTCTAGTTTAATAGTTTTATTCCAGCAAACATAAGTGTCTAGCATAGAAAGTCCTCAATAAATCTTCGTGAATAAATGAATATATGACCAAATAAAGGGGGTGGAGTAGCTTTAAAATTGAGATGGGTCAGTGAAATATCAACCCCTCATGCTAGATTCTCTCCAAGAAGACTGGCTTCATTTTACTTCTCCTTATTTTAGGTTGCATAATTATTTTTAAAATGAAGATTTCATTTTGGAAATTAAAGGAGCACATACTCAAATTTTAAAAATAATAAACTTTTGGGCTTCCCTGGTGGCGCAGTGGTTGAGAGTCCACCTGCCGATGCAGGGGACACGGGTTCATGCCCCGGTCCGGGAAGATCCTACATGCGGCGGAGCGGCTGGGCCCGTGAGCCATGGCCCCTGAGCCTGCGCATCCGGAGCCTGTGCTCCGCAACAACGGGAGAGGGCACAACAGTGAGAGGCCCGCGTACTGCAAAATAAATAAATAAAATAAAAATTAAAAAAAATATAAGAATAATAAACTTTCATATTTCTAAGCACTGTTTTACAGGAAAAGAGGAGAGTGCTCACTAGCTATGAACTATCACACCCCAATTCCTTGGCACACCCAAATGGCTGGCTTTTTTTTTGTTTTTGATACTTGAGTAAACCTAAAATCCCTTCCAAGATTTATTTTTTGATCAGCAATGGAGGAAGCATCTCAGGATTCTCAGATAGGGAAGATGAAACGTGGTGTCACTCAGCAGGGTACGGGAAAGAGATCACCACTATGTGTCCAGACTATCGCTAAGAATCTACAAAAAGATGATAGTCTTTCATCCAAGACAGCACATACTAAAGCTCTATAAAGGAGTTTCAGTATTTGACCAACAACTAAACCATTATTTCATTTTCTATGAGATTTTTTTAGATGTTCCATATTTAGTAATAAGAATATTATGATTAAAATTATGATATAATAATGACAGTTCTTATTAAATATATTTGGCTCTGAAGCTATACCATTGTACACAGCACTCACTTCACATACCTTATCTCATTATTCCCCCAAACAACTCTTTGTAACAGGTTCTTTTATTATCCACATTCAACAGATGAGGAAACTGAGCTAGTAAGCTTTGGAAGTGGGATTTATTTTCAACATCTTTCTAACTATAAGCCCATATTTTAAAACTCTATGGTATATTACCTTGGCATTTCTTCTTAAGAAGTAAGGGGAAATTCGCACCAGTAACATACCAGCTACATGTGAACTGGTATAAACTACACATTTTGATTAACTCTTGAAAGATCTTAATGAAGGATAGTATTGTCTCTAAATAGTTACAGATTTTAAATAGCTTCAAGGGACATCACAGAGGGATTCAGCTTAATCAGAAAATCAAGATGAACTTTGTCATGTTGCTACAAACATAAAACTGCTAGAACAGGGAATGATAATGACACCATACATTATATTTCCTGGGAATTATTAAAAACGAACCTCATAATGTAATGTTAATTTTATTTGTTTCAGATTGAGAGTGTACATTGCTGTTTTCATTCTCTTTCTATTTGTCATTCATTGCTCTTTTTGACACTATTACTACATATGCTATGTATCTATTTTTTTCCATTTCTTTTTCTTTTCCATAAAGTTTAACACAAGTAGAGCCACATTAATTTAGGCAGATTCTATTCACTTTAAAATCACTTCTCTTACTGTCCAGGATATTAGTAGAAATGTAGTATCCTCACATGGAATGGTCTTATTTTCTTTACCTACCCCCAATACTTAAAGATACTAGGGAGGAAGAGAGAAGGTATCAGAACCAGCTTCAGAATAAAACTATAACTGAAAAATTTATCTGCTGAGATTTTCATTTATTCTGATTTCATTACTCAGGCATTCTTTCCACCCCAATTAAAATCAGGTAGTCGTCTAGAATATTTGTTTGCTTATTCATCAATTATTTCATTCATTTTTTTAAAAATTCAAATTGTGTTATTTAAGAGGTTACTTATTCTCTGCACTGTACCATGTGCTGGATATAAAATGGTAGACAAAAAGACTTTCATCTCAGGCTGTTTCAGTATTTCTAGATGTTTTCAGTTACTAGCAGGACTCAAGCAGGATTGTTGACCTGATGTTTGCTGATGGTCCTGGTAGCATCTCTCAAAAAAACACTGTGTGTAGTTCAAGAAAAACATAATGAATACTCAAAAATTTTGTTTTGTCTTATGACTATATCGTTACTAACCATATGGCCTATAGAGAAATTTCTAACTACTCCAGCTTCCACTTTTCTTGCCTATAAAATACATGTAATAGTTACACTATTGAGATGTTGTTAGAAGTAAAAAAAATAATGCATATCAAAAGTTTTACACTGATAATACACAGAAGACAGTCAATAAATGCATTCATTCAATCACTCACTCACTTATTTAACAAATATCTCTTAAATGCCTACTTAAGTTCAAGGTACTTTGCTGGCTCTAGAAATTCTTTAAAAAGATGAATGTAGTGTGGCATCTGCCCTCCTGGACTCACAGTCTTATTAAGGAGGTGGAGATTCAATATGTAATTATGTGATAAATCATTTAATCTAGATTGTGATAAACGCTAGTGTTAGCTAAAGTGATAGATAACTTAGATTAGGAGATTGGGGTGCTATGGGCTAAAGGTATGGGTCAGAGAAGGTTTCCTTCAGCAGTTAGAAGGAATATAGAGTTACAGAAGATAAAATGTAAGGCAAGACTTGATGGAGGATCCATTTGGCTCTTAGGTAGTATATTAGTCTTCAGTTGCTGCTGTGACAAATTACCACAAACTTAGTGGCTTAAAACAACACAAATGATTATAGATCTGTAGATAGAAGTCTGACACAGATCTCACTGGGCTAAAATCAAGGTGATTGAAGAGAAGCCAGTATGAGCACATACTAATTATGAGGCTTTTATACTGGTATACAAAAAATAATGGTAGCCTGGTCTAGGGAGTGTAAGGGACATGAAGAAAATGGTTAGATTTAAAATGTGTTTAAGATGAAGCATCAGCAAATTTTGGTACCTTATTTTTTGGGGGTGAGTGTTGACATGAAAGGCGGTATTGAGTATGAATCCCATATCTCTAATTTTAGCAGCTGGATAGGGGGAAAGTTTTAACACTGAAATATTGACCACTGGAAATGAATCACAATTTGGAGAGAATATAATAAATTCGAACATGCATATATTGAGTTTGACATGTCAGTTAGACCAAATGAAAATGTTATTTGGCAATGAGACATACTGGTCTGGAATCAAGGTTATTACTTGGAAGTTGTCAACATAATGATATCAAATGAAAAACACAGAACTCATTATGGTCCTCTACAAAGGAGGGAACAATTTGAGAGTAGAGAAAGTGTAGATTCCGAAATATCTATCGAACACTTAAAGCATGAATAGAGGAATAAGAGGTGTGAAAAACTACTAATAGGTTGTAGATTTATAGGATAAAACCTGGAAGTAAATTTTGTTTTTAAAGAGAGAAAATAATCAAGGGTATGAAATGTTTTAAAGTTCAAGAAAGTTAATAAAAACTGAAAAAATCCCTAGTAAATATCTTCCTTCAGGCAGATTCTATGTAACACCTCCTGTGAGCCAATTTTGTGCCAAATACTAGTTACAAAGAGATGAAAAAGGCATTAAAGCTTTATTTTATTAAATCACAGGCTAATGGGGGGAGTTTATTGAAATGGTTAGTTTAAATATAAAGTGACAACTGAGGTGAAGTTGTGCACATAAAATGTTATGAGAGTACAGAATAAAAGACATATTGCTGAAACTTCTGAAATTCAATAAAATGTAGTTTAGATTAAGAAAAAAGTGGTTTCTAGACAAAAAGATCAGCACTGCTAAATTTGTAAAGGAACTGTAACTGATTAAAATTGCCAGAAATGAGATTTCCAGATAGACAGAGGTAGGGAATGAGTTTGCATACTTAGGTCACAATATGTAGGACTTTATTCTCAAAACTAAGGAGCTTAAAGTTCATCCTACATGATAGAGAATGATTGACAGATTTGAACAGTTGATGTGAAATGGAATAGTCTAGCTGCAGTGTATAGTTGGCTTTCAGAAGACCCATCATAGCAAGAATACATAAGAGGTTCTTGGCATGATCCTGACACAACAATAGGGGAGCCTCATAGAAAAAGAAACAGAATTTAGAAAGTTTTACAGATGAAAATCAGTAGAATGTGATTAATTACATTTGGAAAGAGGGAAAGGAGAGGTTTAATATGACTCTCAGTTTTCTGAATTGAGCAACAAGGTAGGAGATAGTTACAATCGATGGGGAGGGGAAAAAGGAGATCAAGGTTATTATGCAGTGAAAAATGAGGCCAGTTATAGAAATGTTGACTTAAACATTCCTACAGAAAGACAAGTTAGTATACAAGTTCAGTAGACACATGAACAACAGACTTTCAAGGGAGAAAAGTGTTTGTGACAAGAATAAATGAGATCACCCAGAGAAAATATATAGTAGGAGAATAATAATGAGTTGAGTATAAAAACCCTGATGAACACCAGTGTTCAAATAACTTGTTGGAGGAAAAGATAGACAAGGAAGGAAAGGAGCAAATGATCAGAGAAGTAGGAGGAGGATCAGTAAGAAATGGTGTGAAAAAGGTCAACGTAATAGTTTCAGAAAGAGAGAGTGGTCAGCAGTCTTTGCAGTGATATGAGGGGAAAAGAGACAAAAGGGGTACAAAATTCTGAAACATACTATTTCAGTCATCCCTCTGAGAACCTGAATAGACAATTGATTTGTGTTAAATTGACTGTAAAAAAATCTCCTGGAAACTGATGTTTTTATAACCAGGAAGTGCTTCAATTACAATAAACAAGCATGCAAGTTTTCAAGAGAAGAGCATCGAGTGTACTGTTTTGCCAACATTTTATAAGAGAAAGGGATAGGGCCCGAGAGATCTGATCAAGTCTTTGCAGTGAGTAAGGAAGTAGATGAGGCAAAGGTGGTGGGAGTCTTTTACCTAGATCTCAGAAAGACAGGTAGTAAATTGTTTTACAAGATGCAACTAAGGAAAAATCAAAGATTTTGAATCAATGCTATAACAAGCTAGAAAAGAAGCTGAGCAGATGCAGAGATTTACAGTAAGTGATAAGTTGTGTTTGAAAAGGAGAAACAACAGGATTCCTTTGAGTTCAATGCTATTATGCTTTTCATTTAATACCCATAAAACAATTGTCAGGAAAGAATCACAATCAATGTTGGCACTAATTTGAGCCCTTGATGTTGGCAGCATCAACGTTGTGATTGATTGAATTAATTCCAGTTAGGCTGTGTTTCTGTGTACTAGTTCATCTTACATTATAATATTGTGTTTCTTATTTTAAATACCATATGGATCTATAAAGTAACTTAGTCAATAGCTGTTCTCATTTAATAAGGAATAAGAGAATAATGATGTGCTTACAAAGATAACAGAGGCATTTGATGAGGATGGGTATCATGTCCTGGGAATCTGCTTCTGAGAAAGTACTTAAAAGACTGTTTCTCAGAAAGGAATAAGAAAGAGGCTGGGGGAGTGATCTCAATAATCCTTAAAAGTCAAAAGGATAGAAACCAGGAAAACTCAGAGAGGTAAATTAGAGAATTTCCATGGATATTAGTGAAATTCAAAACTCACATATTTGTGTTTTAAGATGGGTGTCTTTTCTGATACTCTACATTCATTTCTTGAATTTGCATCTTAAAACATTTTTGTAATTATTACTATATTTTAACATAAAAAATGCACTCTTTTTCAAATGGTATGAGTTAAACAAGGTAAGATTCCTCAAAGCTGTTCCTGCCCTCCTCTTCCATAAATCTGTAAACGGCATTACATATACCCAGCTGATTAATACATCTTAGATATGCCCTCATTTTATCTTTTCTACAACCCAATCCAGTAACTCCACTCATGCATTTTTATTCATTCATTAGAAAGCCTACTTTGTACTGGGGACTATCCTAAATCTTGGGAATTCAGCAATGAAAACATAAGTCTCTGTGGTTATACATTTATATTCCAGTAAAAAACTAGCAAACACACAGACACATAAATACCTAAGACATGGCTGGTGATAATAATGATAAACAACTTTTAAAAAGTAATATAAGGATATTGTTGGTTGGGTGGGAGGTGATTTTGACAGTGGTAAGAACAGGTAAAGCTGTTTGCTGAGGTGGTGCTTAAGCAGGGCCTATATTCTGCAAGGGAGTAAGTCAGAGAGATATCGGAGGTAAGAACTTTTCAGACAGAAATAAACGTGCAAAGGTTCTGAGGCAGGAGTGTGCCTCATCAGCCAGAAGAAAACGAAAGAAGCCAATGTGGCTGGAGGGACACCATGGTGGTGGGGTAGGCACAAGGTTAATTCAGGTAAGGCGTGGCAAGAGGTAAGGACTTGAGATTTTACTGTGTGTGAGAAAGGAAATCATTGAATGATTTTAAGCAGAAAAGTGATATGATTTGAATGATGGTTTTAAAGAACATTCTCTGGTTACTGTATGACAAATTCTAGATGGGCAAGAATAGAAGTAGAGAGTTCAGTTTTGGCCTCTAATGTAATAGTTTTAACATCTTTCCAACAACTTTACATGCAAAGTACCTCCCTATTCTTACTTATTACCAAAATCTCCACACCTACCACCTTGGCTAAAGTAAGCATTAACCTCTCCCTTGAAATAAAAATCAAATACCTTTTCAGTGAGGTACAAAGGGATATGGTTCCTCTGTTGTATTTATGGATGCTCCTATGTGTGTATGCATGTAGGTAGGTAGATAGGAAACATGAGTTTTCAATTATTTTCTCACAGAGCACCTTAGCTTCAGCCACCTAGGCACTGATTCCCTGCAGGATGATGTGAGGATGTGGTGTCACTTGTACATGCCCATAGGGTTTGTACCACAGGAGAGTAATCTCAAAAATACAAAACTGGAACCTGGCACATCTGTTCCTCCTCCCCTCAGGAGAGAGGAAGAGATACTTTGCAACATAAACAAATCCTCTCTGGGGAGAGGAAGGAACGCCATCACCCTGAAAAGTAAACAGGTGACTGATGAGAGATAAGACTTAATATCATCTTGGAGACCTCCATCTTTAGGGTCGTTGTTCTATTATTCTTTAACCCAGATGTCAATGCTCTTTGCTCAGAAAGCCCTGGCCATGCAGAAATGTGAAAATATTCATGGAGCTTTGTTTCCTGCCTACATCTTTGACTACCTTCCTTCTCTATGCTCCAGCCACAACTGCCATACAGCCCCTTGGTTCTGAGGGCCTTTGCCATTGCTTCCCACTGCAGGGGTGCTCTTTCCCTGGGCCTTCCTGTGGCTTTCTCCCTGATCTCATTTAGATCTCAGCTCAAAATCAGCCCTTCAGAGAAGTCAACACTGTTTGCCCAATCTAACAAAACCCTTTCAAAGACTACATTTCCAATCCTGCTATATTATGTCACTACCTGAAATTATATTATACATTTTCGTTTACGTAATTGTTTGCCAACTCTAACCATGTAAGTTCTATTGTAAAACAATTTTGCTGTCATAGTCATATTTATATCCTCATGATTTTGAAATATTAACTGTTATAATGATCAGCTCCAATGTCTGAGTTCTGTCATATGTTAGACAATATACCAGAGTCTGTATATCTGGGTTTTTAAACAAATTGTCACGACAAACCTATCAGGATATCAGTGGTGATACAACTTTGCAAAATCAAGAAAATGAATGCTTGAATAACTCTCTTAAGTGAATTGACCAGAATGTGAAAAGTAGGATAATTACTTAGTTATTCTGTTAGGCCATGACGTCCTCTATTAACATTTGATTATACCTTTAAAAATACTCAGATATTTCTCTATCCATTTATCTATGTCTATATTATAATATCTAATATGTCTATCTATCTCTCCCTATAGAGAGATATATAAAAATATAACTTATATGAGATTATCATACAGATGCTATCTTGAGACTTTATTTAATTTTGAGCATTTTTCATACCATTATTATAAAATATACAAAATAACTGCAGAATATTTAATCATTGTTGTGAAACTTAATTTAACAGATATTTTTCTTTGATATCTGAGATGTTTTGCACAAATATTCATCCACACCTTTGTTTGGTCCAGTTGCATGAAGACCTAAAATAAACTTGGCTATCAACTTATGCTCCCATACAACTTTTTAATTTTGATTTTTTTTTCATTTTAATTTACTTTAGAGCAAAAGTATCAATCAGCAAACATGACCATACCAATCTGTTTGATGGCTATATTTCTCACTTTAATTAATAGTTTAGTGTTATACTTTTATACAGCCTTGAGTATATTATTCAGATATCTGCCTGCCTTGAGCCAGGGTAGAGAAAAATGCCATTTACTGTGATAGAGAACACAGCACATAGGGTAAAAGAAGATACATCTGACAGAGACCAAAATGGCATTAAACTGGGACCTATTAATTTTGAGATGCCTTAGGGTGGTAAGTGAATACATGGCAAAGGCAGTTTGATATATAATTCTGGAGTTTAGGAGAAAATATGGAACAAAATATACATTTATTAATCATATTGATATTAATTAAAGACATGATAAGCAATAAGCAATCAATAAAATTAAAATATTTTCCATGATTACCCATGGGAAATGCACAGAATAAAAAGACAAATTCTATTACAAAATATTGAGAACACTAACATGTGTGGCATAGAGCTGGCAATAGATAAGCTCAAAGATGAATAAGAGCAACAGCATGAAAAATAGGGAAAGGCAATGAGAGTGACTTCACAAAACAAGGGAATAGACTATTTCAATATTAATGGAGTATCAGAGAGTGTAGAATATAAAGAGTCAAATTAGATAAGGACTGACAAGTGTCTAATGACCTCAGCTACAACGATTTCTATACTGATCTTGACCACAGCCATTTCAGTAGATTGAATGAAGTAGATGCTAGACCACAGTGAGTTAAGGAGTAAAGATGAAAAAATAACAAAGTAGTAGAAGTAATTTTTTTCAAAAAATTGCCTGTGAAGCGAGAGACTAATAAACAGAGGAAGGACTTGGGAGTGTCAGAAGAAATGGAGTCCAAAGCAGAGTCAATGAAATAACTTTAAGTTGAGAAAGGGACACTCCTTTTCTAGCAGGAAGGAAGGAAGAACAAATGAATGTGGCACTGAAAATTAAAGACAATGGTATAACAGTCTGAGGCAGGAGAGTATATATAGTAAATACTGTGGGCTGGATTCTGTTACTCTATAAACTCAGCATATGATTAAATAAACTTTTTTTTTTGACCTTCAGCCAAATAAAGCCCCAAGACATTTATGCATAAACAGCTAAAAAAAAAAAAAAAGTCTACTCTATCCTATCCTTGTATAGTTGATTTTCTAAACTTCTGTGTTGTGTAATGTAAGAAACATAAAATCACCTGGAGTCAATCAAAGCTGGCTTTCTTCTCTGACTCCAAAGTTTACAGTTTGTGTCTTCCGTTGTGATACAAAGATTCATTGAAAATTAAAATCATATTAGCTACATCACTTTTTTTGTAAGTGGCCAGATAATATTTTAGGGTTTGCTGATCATATGGTCATTTGCAACTACTCAACTCTTCCACGTTAGTATGAAAGCAATCCTAGAAAATACAAATTAATGGACAAGGTGGAGGTCCAACAAAACTCTGTTTACAAAAACAGGTGACAGACTGGATTGGCCCTCAGGCAGCATTTTGTTAACCCCTGACCTACAACATGATAATTAAAATGAGATCAAATATTCCCACCTTAAAGAATGGTGCTTAGCATATAATAGAAGCTCAGGAAATATTAGATATTTTAATATGGTTCACTATATTTGAGCTTTTCAGTGTCTTCAGAAAGGGAAACAAGGGGGGGAAATTAACATTTTAAAACCAATTATTTCGAACAGCACATTTCTACTTCTGTTGCGAATGTGTTTCTGATATGCTACAAGATATTGCTCTGGGTTCAATTTCACCCTCATTAAAATAATTAAATGTTATTTTTAACAATTAATATTCATCTATAGCAGTTTTAATTATGCATTTGTTCTTATTTGGGGGCATTAGTATTTATTCATTGAGCCAACCCCAGGAAACTCTCTGTAGTGACTACACAAGACAGCAAGAACTCTCTGTTCATGTTGAATCATCTCGTTTATAGATGGAATGTATGCTTATTTCCTTTATTACTTTTGTTAGTATCATTTTTAACTGGTATCAGGTATTACAGAATGTAAATATGATTGATTTTCTTAATCTCGTTATTTGCAATCTTTTACTTGAATGAATGATTGATCAGTTTTTTGATTGTAACAAAGTGTGATTTTCCATGAAGTTTTTTAATGATTTAATTTTATAAATTAATATTGGTAATTTCTAAAAGCAAATAATAATGGAATATAATTATATTAAGTCAAAGATTAAAGGGAATTTAGCCATTTATAGATTTGGACAAGAATATTACAATTATTTTAGCCGTACAAGTCATGTTTATACCTTACTTATAAAATTAATTTTAAAAATATTTTTTCTAAACCAATATTTTGTACCTTGCTTACAAATGTAGAGCTGGGTGAAAATTAGCCACAGAGGGTTTTCTCTTTGGTTTAAAATTTTTTATGCAAATTTCTAAGTATATGCTAATATTTGGTTTCATCTTAAAGATTTATTTACAATGTCATATTTTATTTTCATTGTACAAAAAATATATATGTATATATAATATATTTTGAATTAATATTATAATTATATGTGTGTGTGTGTGTGTATATATATATATATATATATATATATATATATATACTGTTTTAAACTCAACACATATTTATTGAATTACTGTGTGTCAGGAAGTGGGGAAGATTACTTACAAGACAGAGAGATTGAGATAAAATCCCTAACATCAAGAAAGTTACAAAATGAGCAGAGAGGCTAACACATGTATACAAATAATTGAGAAAAGCATATATAGAGAGATATAGACAGAAAATGAGGTGGGGATTTAAAAGAGAAAATAAGCACATCAAAAAATAATGATAGCGATAATTGTGTTAATAATAGTCATACTAATAATAAGCACCATCTATTATTCTATGTATTATTATGTCCAGGCATTTTACTAACCACTATCTCCAAGTCTATGGGTATATATTTTAAATTTTTAATTAATATTATAATTTTATCTAATTACATTTTTGCTATTTAAGTCATTTAATGTCATTTGTTTAAAAAAGTTTCTGAGTTTGAAAACTATCCCAAAATACAGTTTAAAATGCAATTTTCAGGAACCATAAAGTTCTAGATTTTCTCTAAGTATTTCGTACTCAAATACATTTAATCATAAAGATATTTATTTTCCCACTATAATGAACAGCATTTTGATTAAATTGGAAAGCCATCAGACTCACAGTGTACTATCGTACTAAAAATACTTTTTTTCAGTCACTTATTAAGAAATATAATGAGTATTATCTCACATATGATTTCTCGTACCCTATTGATTATTTCTCAGCCTATCTTATTTGCATGGAAGAGTTATCAAGTGAAGCAAAAAAGACAAGCAAACTCTGCCACATCTTCTCCCCCAAATATCTATTTTGCAGGAAAAAATGTTGAAAATAATTAGTTTCTGCAAGTGTGTATAAGAAAAAAAAATCTTTAGCAAGATTAGTTAAACAGTAACAAGTCAAACTGTGCTCTGTTTAACAAATGATTTATAAATACATATATTTACTGTGAGAGAGGACTATTAAAACTAAAATTTTCAAAGGTATTTAAATGCATTAATATTGACTCATATTTGATATCAGATGCTACTCTGATGAAGTCAGGAAGTGTAAAACAACTTTAAAAAGTCATGAAATTTAATTTGTTATTTAAAACTAATCCATAGTTATAAAATGGCTTATTGATCCATTGCATTAGCTCTTGCTATTTTACTGAGAATATTTAAGTTTTGGAATACCATGACCATATTAGTAACACCCTATCTGTTTGGTCATTAGTTAAGACTTGGCATCTTCTGTACACAGTGATGTATATGAGTTCACCTAAGGAAAGATTTGTGTGTCTAGTCCTAGCTCTCCAATTAATTTGGAGAATTTAGGAACATGATTTAATAGATACGGTTTCCAGTTTTCTAACTGTAAATGGAGGAGTTGGCAATACATAAGTTACTTTTTAAGCTCAGATCTGAAGCTACTTTGGGGATTTCTCACAATCAAGCTGGACTTCTCACAATTTCAGCCCAATCAAGCTGCCACAGGAAGGGAACATGGATGAGGGAGGCTGAGCACATTCGGATGCTCTACACTGTCTCAAATTAAAGCACAACCTTTACCCACTTTATTTTTATTTATTTATTTATTGACATTTATCCTGCTTGGTGTTCTCTGAGGTTCCTGGATTTGTGCTTTGGTGTCTGACATTGATTTTTGGAGGATTCTCAGTCACTGTTGTTTCAAATATTTCTTCTGTTCCTTTTTCTCATCTCCTTCTAGTATTCCCATTACACATATGTTACACCTTATGTAGTTGCCCCACAGTCCTCGGATATTCTGTTCTGCTTTTTACAGTCTTTGTTCTCTTTGCTTTTTGCTTTTTGAGGATTCTAGTGATATATCCTCTAGCTCAGCGATTCTTTCCTCAGCTGTTTCCAGTCAACATTAACCCATCAAAAGCACTGTCATTTCTAGTATAGTGTTTTTGATCTCTAGCATTTCTTTTGTTTATTTTCTTAGGATTTTTATCTCTCTGCTTACATTGCCCATCTGTCTGGCAACTGTCTACTTTATCGATTAGAGTGCTTAGCACATTAATCATAGTAATTTTAAATGCCTGATCTGATAATTCTAATATCCCTACCCTGTAAGGTTTTGATGATTTCTCTCTCTTCAATTTGTGTTTTTTGCCTTTTACTATACAGGCATACCCTGGAGATATTGCAGGCTCTGTTCCAGACCACTGCAATAAAGCAAATATCATGATAAAGAAAGTCGCGTGAATTTTTTGGTTTTCTAATACATATAAAAGTCACGTTTGCATTGTACTGTCTTGCCTCCATGTTGCTGGCTGCTGACTGATCAGAGTGGTGATTGCTGAAGATTGGAGTGGCTGTGGCAGTTTAAGATAACAATGAAGTTTTCCATGTCAATTGACTCTTCCTCTCATGAATAATTTCTCTGTTGCATGCAATGATATTTGACAACATTTTACCCACGGTAGAACTTCTTTCAGAATTGGAATCAGTCCTCTCAGGCTCTGACACTGCTTCGTCAACTAAGTTTACATAATATTCTAAATCCTCTACTGTCATTTCAACAGTCTTCACAGCATCTTCACCAGGAATAGATTCCATCTCAAGAAACTGCTTTGTTTGCTCATTCATAAGAAGCAACTCCTCATTCCTTAAAGTTTTATCATGAGCTTGCAGCAGTTCAGTCACATCTTCAGGCTCCGCTTCTAATTCTAATTCTCTTGCTATTTCTACCACATCTGCAGTTACTTCATCCACTGAAGTCTGGAACCTCTCAAAGTCATCCATGAGGGTTGGAATCAGCTTCTTCCAAACTCCTGTTAATGTTGATATTTTGAATTCTTCCCATCAATCACAAATGTTCTTAATGACATATAAGAATGGTGAAGCATTTCCAGAAGGTTTTCAATTGACTTTTCCCAGATCCATCAAAGGAATCATTATCTATGGCAGATATAGCCTTATGAAATGTATTTCTTAAATCATAAAGTTTGAAAAAAAATGACTCCTTGGGCTTCCCTGGTGGCGCACTGGTTGAGAGTCTGCCTGCCGATGCCGGGGACACGGGTTCGTGCCCCGGTCCGGGAAGATCCCACATGCCGCGGAGGGGCTGGGCCCGTGAGCCGTGGCCGCTGAGCCTGCGCGTCCGGAGCCTGTGCTCCGCAACGGGAGAGGCCGCAACAGTGAGCGGCCCGCGTAGGGGAAAAAAAAAAAAAAAATGACTCCTTGATCCATGGGCAGCAGATGGATGCTGTGTGAGCAGACATGAAAACAACATTAATCTCACTGTACATCTCCACCAGTGCTCTTGGGTGATCAACAGTAATATTTTGAAAGGAATCTTTTTTTCTGCGCAGTAAATCTCAATAGTGGACTTAAAATATTCAGTAAACTATAATGGAAACACATGTGCTGTCATCCAGGCTTTGTTGTTCCACTGATAGAGCACAGGCAGAGTAGATTTAGCATAATTTTTAAGGGCCCTAGGACTTTAAATGTGGTAAATAAACATTGGCTTCAACTTAAAGTCACCAGCTGCATTAGCCACTAACAAGAGGTTCAGCCTGTTCCTTGAAGCTTTGAAGCCAGCCATTGACTTCTCTTCTCTAGCTATGAAAGTCCTAGATGGCATCTTCTTCCAATATAAGGTTGTTTTGTCTACACTGAAAATCTGTTGTTTAGCATAGCCACCTTCATTAATTATCTTAGCTAGATCTTCTGGATAACTTGCAGTTTCTATATCAGCACTTGGCTCCCTCATCTTGCACTTTCACGTTATGGAGGTGGCTTCTTTCCTTAAACCTAATGAACCAACCTCTGCCAGCTTCAATGTTCTCTGCCATAGCTTTCTCACTTTTCTCAGCCTTCATAGAATGGAGAAAGTTAAGGCCTTGATCTAGATTAGGTTTTTGGCTTAAGGGAATGTTGTGACTGGTTTGATCTTCTATGGAGACCACTTAAACTTTCTTCATATCAGTAATAAGGCTGTTTCACTTTCTTATCTTTCATGTGTTCATTGGAATAGCACTTTTAGTTTCCTTCAAAACCCTTTACTTTGCATTCACAACTTGGCTAACTGATGTAAGAGGCCTAGCTCTTGGCCTGTCTTGGCTTTCTACATGCCTTCCTCACTAACCTTAATAATTTCTAACTTTTGATTTAAAGTGAGAAACATGCGGTTACTTGAACACTTAGAGGCCATTGTAGAGTTAAAATGGACGTAATTTCAATATTGTTGAATCTCAGGGAATAGGAAGGCCAGAGGAGAAGGAAAGAGATGAGGGGATGGGTCAGTGGAGCAGTCAGAATATACACAACATTTATGGATTAAGTTTTCTGTCTTATATGGATGAGGTTCATGGTGCCGCAAAACAATCATAATTGTAATATGAAAGACCACCGATCACAGATCAACATAACAAATAAAATAATAATGAAAAAGTTTGAAATACAGCCATACCTTGTTTTGTTACACTTTATTGTTTTTTTTTGCACATATTGTGGTTTTTACAAAATGAAGGTTTGTGGCAACCCCGAGTCTAGCATGACTGTCGGCACCATATTTCCAACAGCATTATTTTTTAATTAAGGTATGCATGTTGTTTTTTAGAAATAATAGTGTTGCACTCTTAATAAAATACAGCATAATGTAAATATAACTTTTTTTAAAATTAATTTATTTATTTTGGCTGCGTTGGGCCTTCGTTGCTGC
Source organism: Tursiops truncatus (assembly GCF_011762595.2). Classification (NCBI taxonomy): domain Eukaryota; kingdom Metazoa; phylum Chordata; class Mammalia; order Artiodactyla; family Delphinidae; genus Tursiops; species Tursiops truncatus. The sequence goes on along the minus strand of NC_047038.1, from coordinate 59,575,819 downwards.
ACACGGGCTTCTCATTGCGGTGGCTTCTCTTGTTGCGGATCACAGGGTCTAGGCACATGAGCTTCAGTATTTGTGGCACACGGGCTTAGTTGCTCCGTGGCATGTGGGATCTTCCCAGACCAGGGCTTGAACCCGTGTCCCCTGCATTGACAGGTGGATTTTAACCACTGCGCCACCAGGGAAGTCCCTAAATATAACTTTTATATGCACTAGGAAACCAAAAAATTCCTATGACTAGCTTTAACGTGATACTCACTTTATTGGGGTGATCTGGAACCAAACCTACAATATCTCCAAGGTATGCCTTTATTACAAGAGTTAACAAAATGTGACAAAGAGACTTAAAGTGAACAAATGTTGTTGGAAAAATGGTGCCAATGGACTTGCTAGATGCTGGGATGTCACAAACTTTCAATTTGTAAAAAAATCAGTATTTGCAAAGCACAGTAAAGTAAAGCGCAATAAAACGAGGTATGCCTGTCCCTGTAATTTTTTTTCTTGATAGCAGAATATGATTTACTGTGTAAAAGGACTATTGTAAATAGGCTTTTGTAATGGGGTGAGGTGTGAGCGGAGGGGAAGAATGCTATAGTCCTGTGATTAGGCCTGAATCTTTTAGTGAGCCTGTGCCTCTGGACTGTGAACTTCACAAATATTTCTCAGGTTTTTTTTTCCTCCCCACTTGGGTGGGACAGGGTGGCTAGAGCTGGCTGGAGTTGTACAGTTCCATTCTCTCAGGTTAGGCTCTGACAATACCCTAGCAGTTATGGCTTTTGTTAACTAATTTCTCCTGAGGTCAGGCCTTGCTAAGAACAGAGTACTCTACCTTATTTTAAAAGTTTCCTTTCTCCTCCTTCTGCTAAAAGGATGACGGAATTTTTCTCCAATATTTACTGTCGGAACCTAGTTGAGTTCCTGAAAGTAAATCTTGCAATATTGTGGGACTCCCTTATTACTGGGTACCCTTGGAGTTTTTAACTCTCAAAGTGGTCCACACAGAGCCTCCAGCAATAAGGAAATTACAGTCCAGCTTTTTCTACCTTGGCCCTTGTTCCTCAGCTGTTTCTGCTCCTGAATCTCCACTCAGATAAGTTGTTCTGTGTTTGCCTGTCTTTCCAGTCTTGGAGCCAGTGTCTTGCCCTGTGTCCGCCCCTCTTACAAATCCAGGAAGAGTTGTTGATTTTTCTGTCTGTTCAGCCTTTTCGTTGTTTTTAGGACAGAGTGGGGACTTACACGTTCCTTACCTGGGAACAGGAGCTGGAAGTCCCTTTTCTCCACTCTGCAAGTGGGCTTCAATTTCTCCAAAGAAATATTTCTGCTGAAAACAATCAGTGATGAAAATGTTCTAAAATTGACTGTAGTGATGGCTGCACATGTCTGGAAAACTACTGAAAACCATTAAACTGTACACTTTAAATATATGAATTGTATGGTATGTGAATTGTATACCAATAAAGTCCTTAAAAACAATTGTTTGAAAACCTTTCTCTTCAGTGAACATTTTGAACTCTTCTACCACTAACGTTTTTTTTTATTCAATATTAGTCATTTGGTTATAGCAACTTTTGAGAAAATGATAAATGAACTTATGATAACAATAAAAAGATGTATGATCTTTGGATGAAAGAGTAAATATTCATGCAGTCTATTATACTGAGCCTGCCTAAACATCTCCTATCCCTAGCTACACAATGCAGTTCTTTGCCCCAGCACGTCATGTCCTCAATCAGAAGCTTACCTTCAACCAGTGCATCCCTCCCCATTCTTCAGGTCCCAGTTTGTAAACCATCCTCCTCCATAACACTGACCTCTATGAAGAATTCATCATTCACTTTAGCATATGCACCGATGTTCTCACAATTATGCGATTACACATCCAAATCAGTAAAATATTGTTTTCACTCCAGTAAGTGTATATTTATTTATGTAAAAATTATTTTTACCTTCTGTACTAGCTACAGTAGAAAATTAGAAGCTACATTTCTGAGAGACTTCTTAATATTTTGAAAATTTTAGCCCATTTCCTATTGGATCTAACTGGATTATGATTTACTCTGTGATTTGGTATATAGTAGGCTTTTATCAGATGTATAAAACGTGTCAACTCTGTTCTTTCCTATTCTTTCACCTGTGTGTATATAACTAGAATTATCCTTGATCCAAAATGTCTTTGGAAATTTCTTTTTCATGTCTCTTGTCCATAGTATAGTGGTTTTTGCTTGTTTGTTTTGTTTTAGTTTAATTTGGAAATGGCCATGAATCTCAAAGTACTGAGGAAAAGGAAAAGTAAGAGCATCCCACACCCTCTCTACTCTTCCCTTAGATTAACTCACATATGATAGCTGTCATGTTACAGTATTGGCAAAATTCACAGTATTATTAAAGCTTAACTTCTTTGTTAGCAAACACATTTTTTATAACACTTTCTCTGTCACAACACATTGTTTTTTGTACGCCCTGGAGTCCGAGAACCCTACTTTGCATCCCTCTTGTTATTACTTTCTACCAATATACACATCTCTTTATTTTTATTGTTTTAGTAATTGTTTTATATGTGCAGCTCACCTTTGACCTGTAGACAAAAGGTGGCTTACTAACTACACTGATGGTCTAGTGAGCTTCTCATTTTTCCTAAGCAAATTTAAGCCTCATCATGACATAGCTGCCCACTTGGTAAGGCCTATGGGTATGTAGTTAATGATCATACAATATTGGTGCACTTAATCTACTCAGTTCATGAGTATTCCTTTGAACACAGTGCCAGACAAGACATCTTGAAAGAGTCATTGAAAGAAATAATATTTTTGGATGGTTTTCTAAAGGAAGCACAATTCATCATTTCACATATAATAATAACCATTATTTTTGCTGTTTTATGCCAAATTCTAAGCCAAGCATATCTCATTTAATTCCTAGAACACCCCTAATAAGTAGAACCTATTATTATTCTTATTTTTAAAACTAAAAGCAACAACAACAACAAAACACCAAAAACCTGTGGTTTCTAACCCCTTACTCTCTGCTCTGTGCCAAGGGATCTGCTGAAAGTAGATGCTGAGTTTTCCCCCCTTAAATCTACTTAGTTCTGTATTTATTATCAGTATTTTTCTAGATAATGTTTATCACACTAAATATTTGATCCAAAGCATGTGTACCCAAGGGGAAATTCCTGTTCCCTTAAAGCCCTGGAAGTAGAGCAGTTGAGCTTCTCTTAGGCCACAGCCCATCTTGGTTGTGTAGTTGTTCTAATTTTACAACCATTTTATAGCATGTAATTGATCCCATTTCCTTCTCTTTGTGATCTCTGCTAGAAATGTCAGTGTGAATTTTCATGTCTTACCAAGAAAATAGACAGGCAATAAAGGCATGCAACTTATTGTTCAAACCTCCCTCTTGATCTTCATCTTCTTTTTCTCTTTGTTCTATTTGATGTCATCTTTTAATTTCTTTGTTCATCTTGATGTCATCTTTTTCTTTTGCTCTTTTGATGTCATCTTTTAATTTTTTACTTCATCGTGAATTAAATATATTTCTAAAATAGCATTATAACATTGTTTGGAATAACACATGATATGCATACATATTTCTGTCAAGATATTAGATAAAATCCCATTTAAACAGTTACCTCTGACATATGGTTGTCATTTTTTCACCATTTCCCCGTGAAAATTGTAATTGCATAATATGGGACCTTATAGCACATTTTAAATTTTTGCATAAATTACAGTAGGCAATGGATTATGTTATTTAAATTTCCTAGGTAAATGTTGTCTCTAATTTCTATGTTTTTCTATGCTGCACTTTCCCAACAAATAAAAATAAACCTTTATTGCCTTTTTTTCTGATTATAAAACTAGTAGGTAAATAGTGGAAAGTATAAAGAACAAAGTGACAATAATTATAGTATATTTAATTTATATATAGCTAACATGCTCACCCAGTGATTTTCTGTGTGTATGCATATATGTATATGTATATACACACATGAACATATACATACACTTTTATATCTGCACTGATACCTTTTTAAATTTCTACAGTTTATAGTACAATTGCTGTCCCTTTAGGAATCATCAATTAACCCTGAGATTGTGAAGAGACACCAATCTTTCCTTATAAATAATAGTATATCTTCCTATCACATTTCTAGTTTGGTCAAGAGCAGCACACCTACTCAGGAAGGAGGAAGGAAGGATGAGGGCAGGGAGGAAGTTATGCATTTTTACAAGGGATCTGTTATGTAATTTTCTCTGACAAATACAACACTGTGTCTTCTAGAATTTTGCAAGAAAGGCATTTAGCCCAGTCAGCACTGCTGTAAATTTCTAAACATCAGCTAGACAGAATTGAATTCAGTCTTTTATGTGCCTTGGGATACATCCAATACATTTCAAATTTTCCTCAGAAATCCTGCTGACTTGGAGCAGGTGTGTCTTAAAATAACAAGAACTCATCAAGGCATGATTGTTATCATTCTGACGGCTTCATCTTAATCCCTTCCTGTTGTGCGCACCTGGTCACATAAGCACTGTGCACTCTTTGGAGCGTGCAACAGGCAACCCCAGGGAAAGGTAGTTTTTTGTTTTGTTGCAGATGAAAAGAGATCATTGTATTAACAACTGATGATGGACATTGATAGTAGAACTGAACTAAAAGGATTTTTCAGAAGGAGCCCACCTGTGCTTAATTTGCTCTAACCTCCTCGGTTAAGTGTCTTTTTAGAATAACAGGTGTGGATTTGCTCAAAATAGAGGCATTTCCTAAACCCTGTTCTCATGACTAATTATATAATTATTTTCTTTTAAATTGAAACACACGAAGATCTACTCAGAATCAACACCAAAGTTGTTATTGTCAACTGTTTATTTTTCATTCTGATTTTAAATTATGTAAGCAGTTTTCCACAATTCTCTAATCGTGACATGAAATTTGATTAAGTACTATAGCAAATTTTGAAAAACAATATCTTTTTATGATGATATATAATTTTTAACTTGAATTGCTTTCTCTGTAAAGGAAATACATATAAAATTTGTCTAAAACATAAAACCATAATTTTATCACATAAAAGAACTTAGTGCAGTGTATCCACATGGAATCCATAATTAAATATGAGTTAATTAAAGTAGGGCATTAATTCACTGGATTTATAGATGATATCAGAGATAAGGAAGTAAATTTGGAGAATTGTATCTCTCTCTATTATCTAGTGTTAAACACTTTAATCCTATTTTTCACAATTTTCCCCTTCTCTGTTGATCTAAATTAATGTGAGCCTTCTGTGTTTGAAAACAGTAAAAATAGTTATATCTAAATACTTTTTAGATTGAATATTCCTTACATTCCAGTCATTTAATTGCAACTGGGGTGTGTGTGTGTGTGTGTGTGTGTGTGTGTGTGTGTGTTGACAGCAAACATGTAGTCAGCAAATAACTTCAAACCCAATCTGAGCACTTTGGGAACAAATTAGAGTAACAATAATATCAAAGTGAAATATCATTTTTATTTATATAATAAATACTAAAATAGAAGTGTGCTGGTGTCATGGAAAGGAAGTGTGCTGGTGTCATGGAAAGGAAGGCTTCCTACAAGGGTTGAAATAGGAGGGTTGAAGAAGTCTAGAAACATACAGTGGTAATAGGAGGGAAATAACTCACCAGTGGATTTCTACTTACCACTGTATGAGGGGATAATAAGAAAGGTTCCATTGTGTGATAGGATGACCAATATATTCCTTGATGTTCAGAATGTAAATTATATTCTCAAGGCTACCAAAAACTTGGTGAAGTATGGTAAAAGCAAATGGGTTAACTTTATTAGCTGCTTATAGTTGATGAATTAAAAAGGTTTAACAAAGGTAGAAATTATATTCTATTTCAAGTTGACTTAATACTTTGGCAGTGGAAAGAAATTCCCTATAATACCTTTATAGAATAGTACATGTACTTTAGGGTCTACCAATATTGATTAAAAATTTTAAGTCACTCTGTAATTACATCAGAATTGAATAGAACATTGCCTATTGGTCAATTCAAATGATATTTAGTCTGACTAAAACATGATAGATGATAGAAAAAATCTTGAAGAGCCAATGTCCCAAATTATGTCTTGTATTTCCTACATCATTCACGTGTGTCCATGGCATGTACTCTCTTTTCTTTGACTTAATTCACTTTACACTTAATTTGAGAGTTACAGATATTGTTACGGGTATCAATAGCACATTCCTTTTAACTGCAGATTAGTATTCCATTTGTGTATCCATACAAATATGTATTTACCACAATGTGTTTATCCATTCACTTGCTGGTAGACTTTTGGGTTGTTTTCAGTTTGAGGATACTACAGTACAGCTACTATGAACATTTATGCACAAGTTTTTATGGACATATGCTTTCACTTCTCTTGATTAAATACCTAGGAGTGCAATGGCTGAGTTATATGGTACCTGTAGATTTAACTTTATATTAAACTGCAAAACGCTCTTCCAAAGCAGATATATCACTTTACATTCTCACCAGCAGTGATTGATTTAGAGTTTCATTTCTCCACAAATTGCTAACTCTTGTTATTGTCAGTCTGTTTTAAATTCTAGTCATACTCTTAGATAATTAGTAATATCTAATTATGGTTTTAATGAAGTTGATTAATGATGACTAATGTGGTTGAGCATCCTTTCTTATTAGCCATTCATATTGCTTTCCTATCAAAGCATCTGTGAAAAGCTTTGTCCTTTATATTTACAGATTCATTTAGTGTTTTATCTTAGTATTGAGATATAAGTAGTTGTCACTTACTGTCAATACAGGTCATTTATCAGATATGTGTTTTGCAAACATTTTCTAAAAGTTTATTGTTTACATTTTCTTAAAATAACTTCTGGGGAGCAGAAATTTTTAATTTTGAAAAAATCATTTTACTGATTTTTATTTTATGGTTTGTACCTTTTATTTCCTGTTTAAGAAACATTTGACTAAATCAAGTTTGTTTGCATTAAGAATCTATAATTTTATCTTTTATATTTATTTTTATGATACATTGCAATTTACATACATTAAAGATAAGTCTAAATTCATGTTGTTTTATACATGGATATCCCATTAGTCCAGCACTGTTTCTTAAAATGGCTATTTCCTCATTAAATTACCTTGCCATTTTGGTGAAAATTCAATAGGCCGTATGTGTTTGTGTTTATTTATTGGACTCTTTTTTCTGTTTCACTGACTTATATAGCCACATTTAATCCACTCTTCATTCATGTAGTGTCAAATAGTAACTCCTGAAATTAGGCATATAAATCCTCCAACGTGTACAACTGGCATTCTAACCTATGACTTAACTAACTTACAAGATCTGGAAGCTTATTTGTGGATTCTTTAGGAATTTCTATACACATAGCCATGATGCTTATAATAAATTCAGTTTTACTGGTTCCTTTTTCGTATGTGTGAAAAGTATTTCTTTCTCTTGTCTTACTGCAATGATGATACCTCAAGTACAATGTTGAAAAGAAGTGAGACTTTAGATATCCTTGGCTAAATCAAGGAAAAGCATTCAGTGTATTGTAAATAAGTAGGAATTTGACTGTGGGGTTTTAGCAGATGCCCTTTAGCAGTTTGGGAAGGTCCCAATTTTTGTTGTTGTTTCCTGAGAAGTTTTAATCATGAAAGCACTTTGAATTGTGTCAAATGCTTTTTCTGCATCTGAGATGATATGGATTTTATTTTTATTAATATGATATAATACATTGCTTGATGTTTTTAATGTTAAACAATCCTTGGATAAATATTATTCAAAGTATTTTACCCATTATATACAATTTCAGATTTGATTAACTAAAATTCAGTTAAAATGTATTTTTAGATCTATATTCATGAGAATTCTTTATTTTTGGTCTCACCTCTTCCTTATGTGTTTGGAGGAATTCACCAGAGAAACTGTCTGGGGCAGTTTTGCTTGTGAGAAGGTGTTTCACCTATATACGTATATTTTTAAATGGACATAGAGCTATTCAAGTTATCTGAATAGCCCCAGTTAGTTCTGGTAATTTGAGTTATTCAAGATACTTGTTTATTTTATCTAAATTATTGATCTCAAAAAGGCAGATTCTAGTTTTACCATATTTTTCTATTGATTTTCAGTTTTTAATTTTATCTTCATTACTTTTCCTTCTGCTTACTTTTAGTTTCATCATTTGCTTTCTAGCTTGTAAAGATGTGTTCACTCATCATCTTTTCTTATCATTTTCATTTCTAACATGAAACTTTAAATCTATACATTCTCTTGAGCTCTTCTTTAGCTGTTTCATGTAAATTTTGATGTTTTGTTATTATAATTTCTATTTTCCCTTTTGATTTCTTCTTTGACTCATGAGATAGCCAAAAATGTGTTGATAATTTTCCAAATATTCACAGATATTCTTAATATCTTTTGGTTATTGATTTTCAATTTAGCCTTTTTGTGGTCAGAAAACATACTCCGTATGACACTAATTTAAAAAAAAATTGTTGAGACTTTTTTGTAGTCTAGCATATAGTGTATCTTTTTGAGAGTTCCATGGACATTCTTAAAAAGTGTGCATTCTGTTATTGTTGAGTGAACTATCATAAAAATGTCAATTAAGTCCAGTTGATGATATTGTGGTTCAACTTATATTTCGTTACTTATTTTCTGTCAACTTATTTCCTCAATTAAAGAGAGAAAATTATAAAATCTAACATTAAACTCCATACATGGATAATAATTCAGTGGAAATGCTTATTGTTTCTTAGATGACCAGATAGGCTTTAATCTACCTAACATGTTTGTTAAACCTAGTGTCCCCTAGAAATCTGAATTTGTGATCCCTGTAAGAGAGTCCAGTGATTTTTTTTCTCACCTTGGGACAGATACAGAACTGTGATAAATCAGTCAATTTACTTGCTACGTGTCTTATGGTTGCCCCACAGAGGGTAGAACCAAATTCCACCCAAAATTTGATTTAGATATTAAGAGTGATGATGCCACACATGCATGAAGAATAACATGTAAAGGTTTATTATTCGTATCATGAGGTGTTCTGTAACGAGCAGGGCAGATACCCAAACTGGTCTGAAAATGGCTTCAGAGAGCAAGGTGGGACAAATAGTTAGCGGGTGTGTCTGCGGTGAGGGTTACTGCTCCAGTCCAGGTATTACCTAGTTTGAACTTCCCTCCAGACCAAAAGAGCCAACAACACCCAGGCTATCTTTTTTGGTTTTCCCAGATGTGGGCCAAGAGGGGGAGAGAGTGAAGTGGGGCTTGAAAGCTCTCAGCAGTTAAACATGCAAATGGAGACAGACTATTTATTACACTACATATTACTCTGTTATAAACCGGGCAATTCCACTCAACAGAAAGTAATTTCAATCTATCAACAGCCAGTGTACTGTATACCTCATTTTATTACAATAAATATCTTTTGTTTCATTCCATGTAGGCCTAGCTTTAGAACCCAGACTTTAGGGTTTTATAACATGAAGTGCTACAATGAAAACTTTAAGGAAAAACTGAACTGATTACTACTTTTGGTAATATATGGCTTTTCTAATTTAGAGGAGATAATTAGAGCTATCAGATATTTTAAGTCTATGTTTTGTCAGGCAACTGAAAATAAAGGACATTGTTATGGTAAATAACCTGACCTTTAATCAGAATATTTTTGTTGTTTGAAATTTAATACAAATGAGCTGTATGACCTTGATCAAGATTAGTTTCTGTGTAGGATGTGTTCTTTATTTGAGAACTTATGATTAAAGGGACAACTACACAAAGTTAGCAAAAGTTTATATGAATTAAAATTTAATAACTGTGTGCCCAACACATAGACCTAAGGCTTTGAAAAAAATGAGAGAGGGAAATTAATATGTTTTCTTTGGTTATTTTCAGAAATACTCTAGTGAATAATCTCAAGTGAACATAACATGATTTTCAGAAAGTGGGACGTATAATGCAGCAAGTAATTATAGGCAGGTTAAACGTTCATTAGCTATGGGGAAAAACAGTAAAAATTACTTTCTTAGCTATTTTGAAGAAATAGCTCAGAAAGATGATCTAATTAGAAGTAATCAAAACTGATTCATCAGAGTGGAAAGATTGTTCTTTAAATTTTGCTATAGTTATTTATATTGAAAAATATAGAATGATGGCTATTTTCCTTGTTCAGTATTTCAAAATATTTTGAAAAAGCTAGGGTGAAAATCTGCTCAAATACAAGTGAGAAAAATTGATTAAGAATAAGAGAATAGGACTGGTTTTTCAGTTTTAATTATTGCCACAGAACATTTCAATGATTTGATTAGTAAACAATATACAAAAATGTCAAATTTATACCAAAATCATTAGAATTAATGGCATTAAATTTAGGGACTTTAAATTCTTCGGTTGATTTTTCTAGTACATAGATTTCAGTGTAATAAAAATGTAGAGTGATAAACTTAGGGAAAGATACAAAATAGAAAATGTGTGCTAACCAATAATGGAAATATTATATATGCAATTGGTATTAATTTCCTTGCCCCATTCCAACCACTTGGACACCTCAGCCGCTCTGTAAAGCATTACAACTGTAAAGATCACTTTTTCACCATGAGTACAGTAAGAAAATTATGATATCCCAGTACAACAATATGACCATTCCTCACTAAAAAATATATTTTTTCCTGTGTGCGTTTTTCCAACATAGAAATAAAAAAATCACTAAGATACAAGATAATACAAAACTTGAGCAGGGAAGGGGTATGGATTCATATTGCATCAATGAAAAATGTCAGGATTGAAAATAAGGTACCGGGGCTTCCCTGATGGCGCAGTTGTTGGGAATCCACCTGCCAATGCAGGGGACATGGGTTCGAGCCCTTGTTCAGGAGGATCCCACATGCCGCAGAGCAGCTAAGCCCATGCGCCACAGCTACTGAGCCTGTGCCCTGGAGCCCGTGAGCCACAACTACTGAGCCTGCATACCACAGCTACTGAAGCTCTCGTGCCTAGAGCCTGTGCTCTGCAACAAGAGAAGCCATTGCAATGAAAAGCCCATGCACCACAACGAAGAGTAGCCCCTGCTCGCCACAACTAGAGAAAGCCAGTGCGCAGCAACAAAGACCCAATGCAGCCAAAAATGAATAAATAAATTTAAAAACAAAAAGAAAAGAAAAGAAGCTACCATTTTGAGTTATTCTTACCTATCAGTTCCATCTATAGGCAACTGAATTGAAGAAAACAAATGTATGATAAAAACAGGACTTACAGTGTGTTTATAATGGAAAACTTGATGCTGGTTTTTCCAAAGAAAATGATGAGTAATAATGATAACATTCCAGAGGGAATAGGAAGGCTTTTTCAAGAACAATATAGAAGCTAGTTATGGTCATTACAATGGTTAAAGTGTCCTGTTTAATGTCAACATTTCATTTAAAATTAAGTGAATGATGAACTAATTGCTCCAGTGAGTAAAATTGTTGTTTAATTCTCCCACAGGAGGGAGCAAAGAAGTGGATATAAATAAAGTGGGAAAACAATCATAACTCAGAAATGTGAAATATAAGTTTCCTCCAGAGGCCCCTCTTTTGTACCTGGGAACTTAAGGCTACTTGGTCTTGAGATCACCATGGGAACACCTTTATAAAGTGTGATGAGTACTTACTAATAGGTCTTATGGGGATGCTCATCTGCTTGGGATTTAAGAAAACAGTGAAGGTAATCACTAAGAATTCATAAGAAGTATGTTTTCCAATCCATTACCTGTGATTTTCTTCAAAATTACAAAATCATCTCTGCAATGTAGGTCAGTTAGGTGGATTTCTGATGATCAGATAAAGCACTGGAAAATTGAATAGAAGCCTTGAAAATTGAAGAGGAAATGTGATTGTCTTTTCCTTTTTTGTCTTTCTCCTTTAACTGAATAATATGCTTCATTTAAAAATAAAAAAGCCTGCATTTGAGATTATTTCACTACCTTAAAATGAAAATAATTAAATAGCCTTACTCAAAGTTTACATATTGTTCTTAATAATGCTAATAACTTACATTTATTGATCTATTACTTGCTACTTATCTACACTCTTCTAAGACTTTTAAGCCTCACAACAACCCCATGGAATAAGTTCTGTGTTTATCTTTATACAGCTAAGTAAACTAGGATTCAGAGAAGTTAAGCTACCTCCCAAGGCCAAATAGTTTGCAAATGATAAAGCCTGGATTCAAACCCTAGCAATTTTACCAGCAAGTCTAGGTCTTTAAGGACTTGACTTCCCTACTGATGCTTCAGTCCAGTCTGTTAAATAACATGTATCAAAAATGTTTAAGGTTAATGCTAAATTAAGAAACTCTTTACTTTTCAATTAGATAATAATAAGCTGTATTTAGTTAAAATATAGAGAAATCAACTGGCTAAACTTGGCAATAAATAGTGCCTGTCCTTGTTTATACAAAAAAAATGTAGTATGCTTTCTTAATAAATCTGTATATTTAATATCACATTGGACATTACTTGTTTTGAAACTACCTCTAATTAAAACTACCTAGAGAGCCAAAAATTCCATAGAAATTCTACAGTCATTCTTAAATCTTTTCCTTCTTCAATTTCTCACTCACAAGCTATGTGCCAAGCACTTTGCTTCAATTAATCTTTGAAGGTGATGATGAAATAAAATTGGGTTACCTCTTAAGGTGGTTTTTGAAGTTTGTCTAAGCATTCTTTGACACCCCTCCATTTAAAATGTGGACACTAGTTTCTCTCACCTTGAATGTGGGCTGGCCTGAGGGTCTCTAAGTAAAAAGATGGCAGAAATGACAGTGAGTGGCTTTCAAGGCCAGGATATAAAAGGCATTGCTGCTGTCCTTGTTCTCATACTTGATTGCTTACTCTGGGAACCCACCACCCTGAGGATACTCAAAAAACCCTGCGGAGACCCATAAGGAACAAAACAAGATCTTACAAGCACAAACTTGCCAGGCATGTCAGTGAGTCATCTTGGAAGCAGATCCTCCAGCCTCCGTTTTGTTTATTATCCCTGCTAACAATTTAATGGCAATTTTATGAGAGACCCTGAGACAGAACTTCCCAGCTAAGGTGCCCCTGAATTCCTAAACCAAGGAACTGTGAGATTCTACATGCTTATTGTAGTTTAAACTTCTAAGGTTTGGAGTTGAATTTTAAGGCAGCTATTGATAATTAATAAATGTCTGCTCTCAGCTCTTTAGCATTTTTCTAGAATTTATCAGCAGGTATCTTAACTATTATTTTAGAAAATTAGCTATCATTTTATGACAAGTGATTTTAAATATTGTTGAATAGTTATGGACTACTAACCATATAATTCTGCATTGTGCAACTGCTTAGAAAAGAAGGTTTAATAATTCTCGGAGTCTAAACTTGTTTTGGGTTAACCTTGCTACTATAATATTATGCTTTTTTTTTGGCGGTATGTGGGCCTCTCACCACTGCGGCCTCCCCCGTTGCAGAGCACAGGCTCCAGACGCGCAGGCCCAGCGGCCATGGCTCACGGGCCCAGCCACTCCGCGGTGTGTGGGATCCTCCCAGACCAGGGCACAAACGCGTGTCCCCTGCATCGGCAGGCGGACTCCCAACCACTGCGCCACCAGGGAAGCCCTATGCTTTTTTTGAATTCATGTCTCATCATAAAGTATATGGGCTCAATAAAAAATGACAAATCAATGTTGCTTTAAAAATACATATAAAACATCTCTGAAAATTGCCATATTTTGGCTTATAGTTCCTTTGTTTCTCACAATGCTATAGATTTTAACAGATTAGTCTTTAGAAAGCTAGAAGACAGGTTTCATATGAATCAGTTTGGCTCACATACTCTAAAGTAGACTTCTGAATATTCAGAATTAGCAGAAGAAACATTTAATAATATTTTTATAAATGTGCTATATATATAAAACTAGTATACTATGAAGAAATATGCTATGAAATGTCAAAAGCCTCTAGGAAATGCAACGTACTATTACTTATTTTTAATATTATCACTGTGTATAGGTATTATTTTAGATATTATTCCAAAAATGAACAATTTCTGTTATCTACTGTTGTATACCAGCACAATCCCTCAAATTAGCTTATTAAAAATAATTTATTATTGTCTCTCATGATTCTGTGTATTTCCTGATCTCTACTGGGTGGTTCTCATTTGGGATCTCCCAAACATCTGCAGTTACATAGCAACAGGGGATTAAGTCATTCAGAGGCTATAATCCAAGGTTGCTTCTTCATGAACATGTATGGTCCCTCAGGGTTGCTTCACATGCCTTCTCTGGTTAGGAGAGCCTGTACTTCATACATGGAAGCTCCAAGCATGTAGCATTAGAAGCAGGAGTTCCCAGGCTAGTGAAGGGCTATTCCTAGCACTGACATGGGTTTATTTCCATCATATTCTTTTGGTCAGGGCAGTCTGTGGGCCTGCTTAGATTCAAGGAGATATAGACTACACCTCTTGTTGGGTCAGTGGCCAGGTCACATTGCAAAAGAGCATGTGGGATGAGAAATATTCTTATATCCATCTTTAGTAAAACAGTTTGCCAAATTGTATTTATAAATGCTTTGAAATATATGAGAACCATAATTTTTTAAGTTCAGTGGATATAGCTGGCAACCCTATATCATCTGTTTTAGAGTAATAAAGAAATTTGTTTCATACAAATTTCACCAGTTTTTCCCTGAAAAAATTAAGTTGTTATATGAGCTTTTGGTCTTCAGATGGCTTATTTGCATCTTTTCTATTATTTAAATAATTTAATGAATAATATAAAATAATACTAAATAGATACTGATGTTTATGTTTAAATAATATTAAATAGTAAATTGTGTAACCTGAAAGGATTAATTAGTATGAATAATTTGTCATTTTTCATAGAAATTATTGAGGATAGACAAGTATCTCATATTGCTAATTATTCTCAGGTAAAACAAAGCCTTCCTTATATTATGTATAAAAATGAAAGTAAAATATTAGTTTAAAACTAGAGATGAAAAAGAACAGACAAACATCTCTTAACTTCTTATTAAAGCACATAACAATTGGTATCTGTAAAATATGTGTAAACTGTGCATAATAAAATTATAAAAATATTTCAATAAATAGATAATTTCTTTGGGATTCCTACTAGTTTAGATGTCTAAAAGGCTTAATTTCCATGTTCCAGTTCTACTTTCACCCATTCTGAGGGTTGTCTTTTCATTTTGTTTATGGTTTCCTTTGCCATGCAAAACCTTTTAAGTTTAATTAGATCCCATTTGTTTATTTTTGCTTTTATTTTCATTACTGTAGGAGGTGGGCCAAAAAAGATCTTGCTTTCAGCTAATTAATTTACCTCAGTTTATGTCCATCAAATTTAAAAGATAACAATAATTTTTAGAGAGTAAGTATCCAGTTCCAAGCAGGTGCATATATCATCATTGATAAATATGTGGTACAGACATGATCACAGAAGTGTTTTAAAAACCATGCAATGATTATTATTTTCCTAAATCTGCACTTGGTGTTTTCCCTAAGACTTGAGTATAAACTCTTCTAGAGGATCTACTATAACCTCTTAAAATCTGGTTGTCTGTAATAGAATTGTGTACTAAGAAGTCTTTGGTAGCTAGCCTTGAGTGATTTTCATTTATACTATATTAGTAAAGTGTGTGTGTGTGTGTGTCTGTGTCTGTATATGTCTTTGTATGTTTTAATTCCATACTCCCCATTTAGTTCCATTCAGTTTAATAAACTAGTAGGCCGGGTATCTAATTATCAGGTTTCTTAGAAAAGGGACATGCAAAGTCAAGATTGACCTTTAATAATGTTATTATTAAAATTTGTGTTTCTCTGTGGCTACTTACAAAAATATGATTCACAGATAGCATTGTTAAATTTTAAAGGCCAGAGGGATGCTATCAAATAGATAGCTGGTTATCTATTTGATAACACCAAGGAAAGAAAGTTAGATAACTATCAAAAGAAAGAAGTTGATATGACATATGGCTAAAACGGAAAATAATTCATTGTAAATGTATGGAACTGGACAGTGAAACAATTGACTGAAGAAAAAGCCTTATAATAGTTAACTAGAGGCTCTTGAAATTAATTCCTTGAGAAATGTTTGCAAATAGCACAATGTTAAAAATATTAGGTGTTTATCAAAAATTGATGAAAATATTCTAATTAATATAGACAAATTACAGTAAGTCCCCTACATAAGAAATAGTTCCGTTCTGAGATCGTGTTCATAAATCCAATTTGTTCTTAAGTCCAACAAAGTTTGCCTAGGTACCTAACTAACATAGTCGTCTGTATAGTACTGTACTGTAATAGGTTTATAATACTTTTCACAAAAATAATACATAAAAAACAAACACAAAAAATAAAGAAAACATTTTTAATCTTACAGTACAGTACCTTGAAAAGTACAGTAGTACGGTACAACAGCTGGAATACAGGGGCTGTATGTCAAGTGAACAGGCAAGAAGAGTTACTGACTGGAGGAGGGAGAGGAGGTGGGAGATGGTAGAGCTGAAGGATCATCAACAATAGGAGATGGGGGGGCAAGCTGCAATTTCACTCACACCTGACATTGACGCCACAGGTTCTGGTTCCTTGCTGGATTCAATTCTATCTACCCTCTTGGAAAAACGATCCAGTGATGTCTGGGTAGTAGCTCTTCTTTTCTCATCTTAGATGACACGGTAGCACTGGATTGTGTTCTGAACAGCTGCTACAACCTTCGTGTACCATTCTACATTTGGGTCCTGTGCCTCAAAATCTAAAAGTGCCTCCTCAAACAAAGAAAATCCCCTTGCCATTTCCTGCGTCGTGAATTTCTTCTGTTCTTCAGTTATTTTTTCTTTCTCTTGTCGCTCCACTCTCTCAATTATTTTCACTTTGTTTCCATCTTTTTGGCTTGGCGCTTCTTAGCAGTACCAGCTCTATCACCACTGCTTTTACACTTGCTTCCAGACATCCTGGGCTTGAAATAAAGATACTGTACTACCATACTCTATACAGTACTGTACAGTAAAGTACACAAAAGCACAACAACTTGTGGAGGATGCATGCACATGGCTGTGTACATCAGACACGTGAACTAACTTAAGTGATTGGACATACAACACGCATTCACATCTTTGAAAGTTCACAATTTGAAGGTTTGTATGTAGGGGACTTACTGTAGTTCTTATTTGAAGATTTCTAAATTTTGAATAGCTAAATTGCAATATTATTACAATTGGAATTTGAAACAAAGATTAATTAAATCTTTTTAAGATTCTCCATTCCCCCCATAGAATTTCTGGAAGTCAATCCAGCACTTAACATATTTTTCTTTACCATTTCTTCTTTTTCATGTAATGTTTGCATTTACACATGTCACTTCACTTTAATTTGGTCCCTTACTTTTAACCTTTGATTTCAAGTGCTCTTCACTTTAAGAGTCACAGCAGCAGCAAACAACAAGAGTGAAGAGGTTTTGTTCAGGCAGCAGTGAAGAACATCATGGTAATGAAAGGGATAATTGTGGCTCCCTGCCTTTGCTATAATTGAAAATTGAGTATAGAGCCTTTTCCATTTAACTTTATTGCCTAAGTTCAAACCACTGTATAGGAAGGAAAGCAACACTAGAGTAATTCCTCTAATGTTGCTTTCCTGTCCACACAACAGTTTGAAAGCTAGCATTAAAATTAAGCAGAAGAGGCAATTAGATTTATTCAATTACAGCTATGTGAAAGAAGTATAATTATCAGTTTCATTATTGGAAATGCACTGCTTGCCAAATATTTTCTTGCTAGCCTGGCAACTAGGTTTCCTCTATCAAACAGAAAAACTGGTAAGCATTTGATAGAATGTCCCCGTTATTTAACTTATACTGACTTCCAGTAAAGACCCTGTTACGCTGTGGCAATTAAAGTAGCTGGACTAATGATTTTAATGCTGAAAGAGCATTGTTCCTTGCCTTTAATATGAGGCAAATTTCATCAAATGGCATCTTTATGTTAAAGTGTCATTTAAAAAACTGGTAAAGTTATTTTAGAGTATAAACATGATGTAATCTGGAGGAAAGAACACTATGGTATTTGTCAACAATTTTGATTTGAATAAAGTCTCTGAAATTTATTCCATGGTCTTGGAAAACAAAACATGAAGAATTTAGATGTGAGTCAGATAGCCTGGGTTTGAACCCCTCGTAGCCTCTTTCTAGTGCTATAATCTTGGAGAAGCTGTTCAACCTATTGGTAATCATCATTAAAATATGTACAAATTGTATGCAAAAGTATATGTTAAATTGTAGAGATGTTTGCTTCTGGTATAAATGGAATAACAGGGACTTGACTTACCCTCCCACCTGAAATAACTAAAAACCACACGAAGTACATTAAATCAATGTTAGTCAATACACTGGAAATTAGGCAACAAATGACAGTTGTCCCTGAGAGATGAGAATAAAATGAGGTGAGCACTGTGATTTTTTTCAGCTTACTGGTGGAGAGGGAAAGGAGCCTAGGAATAGCCTCCTGGAGCTGAGGAGATGAAGCTTAATGTTTGGGAGGCCATGCCTGTTAAGATTTACAGAGTAAATCACTGAAGAAAAGAGAGCTACACAGAGAGAACATTCTGAAAATTCTCAGTGTCTAGATTGACTTTTCAGGAGGATACGAATCAGCAGTGTTCTTCCTTGTCTTACAAAAGACCTTGATTAGTTCCTATTATAACCAACCATAGTGGAAATCCTCATAAGTCATGGGGCATCTGGTAGACTATTCAGAATTGTTTTGCCTCAAGATTTGGATGAAATTATCCTACCTGAAACACAATTCCTATCCCACCTAACAGGGCTTAAAAACCAGAAGTGGTAGAATCAAACTAGTTCCAAGTTACTAGCTGAATCTCAGAGCAAAAACTTAAGGACATTCATATGAAAGCCATATGTGTATTGTGCATACATAAAGATAAAATAGCATCTCTGGCAATGAATAAAAATTACTAGTCATGCAAGAAAGTAGAAATTACAACATGTAAGGAGGAGGAAAATAACCAATGAAAACTGACCCAGGGACTTCCCTGGCGGTCCGGTGGTTAAGACTCCATGCTTCCACTGCAGGAGCCATGGGTTCGATCCCTGGTGGGGGAACTAAGATGACCCAGAAATGAAAGATGATTGAATTAATTAATAAGGACATTAAAACAGTTATATAACTGTATTGTATATGTTCTAGAAGCTTAAAGAAAATAAAATGACCATATGAAGTAGAGACAAGGAACATGTAAAAAATCCCGAAGTGCAATTTCTAGAGATGAAAACTACAATGTCTGATGTAAAAAATATACAAAATGGAATTAACAGCAGATTAGATGTTGCATACAAAAAAAGCAAAGAACTTGAATAAATAGCAACAAAAACTATCCAAAATAAAATACAGAGAGAAGAAAATATGTTAAAAAAAATCAACAGAGCATCAGTAATTTGTGGGACAACTCTAAGTGGCCTAATATATGTAGTTAGAATTCCCAAAGGAGGGGGAGAAGAAACAAATTATTTAATAAAAATGGCTAAAAATAATCCAAATTTGTTGACACTATAGATTCACATATCAAAGAAGTTAATTAACCCCAAGCACAAGAAATAAAAATACACAATCAGATTGCTTACAACTAGCAAAAAAGAGAAAATCTTAAAAGCAACCAAAGGAAAAAGACACATCATGTACAAAGGATAAAAAAAAAAGAATGACAACAAATTTTTATACGAAACAATGCAAACAGAAGACAATTGTAGAGTTTGGGAACGTTCTACAATACTGCCCTCATTTCTGTCACCAAATGTAAGTGTAGGACCCCCACACACAAGATGACCTTCAGTTTTGATAATTAACTGCAAGACTCACAGAACTCACTGAAAGCTGTTATACTCACAGTTACTGTTTATTAGAGCAAAAGGACACAAATTAAAATCAGCTAAGGAAGAAATGTATGGGGCAGAGTCCAGGAAAGTTCTACACATGGAAATTCCAATTGTCTTTTCCTGGTGGATTTTTGGACAGATTTTGGACATTAATTTTCCTGGCAAAAATATGTGAAAATAGGCAGACTATTGCCAAGCAGAAAAGCTTCCAGCACCTTGGTGCTCAGGTATTTTATTGGTATTTGATCATGTGGACATGGTTAACTGCCCAAAGGACTTATTTCAGTTCTTAGCCCTTCCAGCAGTGAATCTGATAGTGTGTGACCCAAAGCCTCCACCATAAATCACATTGTTAGACTTAGGCATGGCCCCAAATCACCAACTTAAAAAAGACACTTTTTTCTTTAAGAACTCTTTTTTTATTTCTTTTTTTTAAACATCTTTATTGGAGTATAATTGCTTTACAATGGTGTGTTAGTTTCTGCTTTATAACAAAGTGAATCAGTTATACATATACATATGTTCCCATATCTCTTCCCTCTTCCGTCTCCCTCCCTCCCACCCTCCCTATCCCACCCCTCTAGGTGGTCACAAAGCACCGAGCTGATCTCCCTGTGCTATGCGGCTGCTTCCCACTAGCTATCTATTTTACGCTTGGTAGTGTGTATATGTCCATTCCATTCTCTCACAAAAAAAGACACTTTTATCAGGACGTATATTCCAAGGGCTTAGTGAGTACCTCCTAGGAGCTGAGGGCAAAGTCAGACGTCTCTTTGAGCAAGGTTAAATTATTTTCGTGCAGTGAATCAAGCTTTTTAAAATATGCAATCCAGAGTTCTGTATCAATGAAAGTATCTTTTAAAAATGAAGGAGAGACTTAATCAAACATGAAAAATGGAAAGAATTTATCAATTGTAGTTCCACACTACAAGAAATGTTCAATGCAATCCTACAAGCCAAAAGAAAATGATGAAAGATGATGTCTGGACCTGCAAAAAGCAATGAAGAGCACCAAAATAGTACTACATGAGTAAACATGATCTTTTTCTTATTATTTAAATCCCTTTCAAAGATCATTATTTTTTAAATATATAAATAATAATATAATATGGGATTTATAACATATGTATAAATAAAATGTGTAGTAACAATAGCCCAAAGACCCAGAGAAAAACAATGGGAATATACTATTGCCTCACCTAACAAAGCTTATAAAACAAGTGAAAGCATCAAACTTTACATGAGACAAGGTTCTCATGCTTTACATGAAGTGCTAAACTATCATAGATGAGAGAATATGATAACTAAATTAAAGGGTAATAGCATAAATTCTAATGCAACTAATAAAATAGCACAATGATAGCTAATAAAACAATGAAGAATGTACCATCATAAAAGTACTCAATCCAGAAGAAAGCAAAATTTTATATAAAAATACCACTTTCCTCAATGTATAGTTTAGAATTAAATGAGATCATGTATTCAAAGTACTTAGCATGGTGTCTGCTTATTACATTGTAAATTTTTAATATGTTATTGTTAGTTATTCATTTCAAGTAAATTTCATTACTTCCAAGCTTTAGCTGTCTCAGTCCTGGTGTATGATCTCTTAAGTTGATCTCAGTTTAAATATTCTACCATTCTTGCTAAGCTTCACTTTTGTAAATACCTTTTATCAACATGATAATTCATTTCAGCCTTGTACACATATATATTAACCAACAATTTTGTGGCAGACCTCAGATTTTTACTCCAGTTAATTTAAGCGTATAAGTAATTTCTTGGAGGCTATTGGATATATTAGAGACTAACTAGGAAGGTAAAATACATAGTCAAAAAATGAGCCAAAACCTAGGGGTTCTAGGTGGCAAAAACCACAGAAAATGTCAAATAAGGGACCATTCTTGTGGAAAGCCTTGCCTCTACTAGTGACTTCCATTGCTGGACACTGGTGACGCCGCTAGTGTATGTCTACTGGATGGAATTCTTCCTGGAACCTGCTTCTTTAAATTATTCATCCAGTTAAAAATCCTGAGTAGGATCAAGAGATTGAGTAGATTATTTACTTTTTGCTCTTTTGAATCTGTGTTGGTGAGTGTATATGGATGTCTGGTTGGGAGAAACTTTTGGACTTCCTGCTATTGTAGTAGATGACAGACCTTCCCTTCCACCAATACTCATTCACTGGAGAATTGCTGGAAAGTACAGAGCATATAGAAAATTTTAAACCCATAGTAAAAACTATATCAACAAGATCCCGTTAATTTTGTTTCCTTTCCACCTTCAAATTATAAATACATCTTTCCTCCCATAATGACATTCAGAAATAAAAATAAAATTTATTGTCCATAATATACTGCTACACTCAACCCAACATGCATTTACTCACCACTCCCTCCTTTTGGAAAAGTAGATTACCTAAAATTTCAGCAAATAGTTTGTCTAATTCCACGTCCCAGATTTCTTGGTGACAGTTACTCCTTTTATATTTCTGTTTCAGTTTTAGTTAGAGGAGGAAAGAAAAGAAGTTACCTCAAATATGTAAATATATACATGAAACTAAATGGAAGGTGTAGCTGAGAGTGGAAAAGTTCTCATTTCTGCATTTGATCACAGTCTTTCTTTGTGACACTGAGCTTCTCAAACCTTTCTGCAATCTTTTTGTTTTCAAGTAACACCCATGTGGCTGCAGCTATTCCCCTAGTTCAGTGACACAAACTTTCATTCCTGAGATAACTGAGACCTTGTGTTAGTATATGAATGAGGAGCCTTCCCATAAACTTTTACACTGATCATTAGCAGAATATGAAAGAACAAAGAGGTTCCTTTTTGTTCTATTCATACAGCTTCCTGCTGCTCTTTTAGTCATTCCCTATCCCTGATTTTAGTCAGACTCAGTCCTCTGAGACAACACTAACCCACCTCCCTCCCTTTTTTTTTTTTTTTTTTTGTGTTGTATATATTTAAGAGATGAAAAGCCCAAAAGACCTGGGTAGAATCTTACCTTCCAAATTAATAGGAACAGCTTTGTCTCCTGTTGCAAGCATTCCCCCCTTAATTGCTAAAACATTTAAGTCAATAGCACCCATGGATGCTGGGACAGGAGACAATAATTTTGAAAAAGGATCATTAGGGAAAGTCATTATATGTATTATCTACATTTCCACTTCTTGTGTTATGTACTCAGGTATTTGAGATGTGGGAAAAAGTAGAACCAATTTTCCCAGAACATTCTGTAGGACAGCATCGCAAACTTACAAGGAACCTTAAATGAAACATCCTTTTTCATGAGTTAGCCTCACTGGATGAATTGGAACATGGAAAGAACAGTACATTCCATGGGCACAAGTTATAGCCTTAATTCTTTCACTGCAGTTCCTTTTCTTTTCAGTGGTGCTGTTGTATGGGATATCATGGTAACATAAAAAGTACCCAACACTTGACAACGTGATATGAAAATGTCTCTTCATGATAGAAAGGTCTAAAGCAATCTATCTGCCACTTCCTAGTAGAGAAATATAATATTGCATTGCCAGTTCTTCTCTGGTCACTGGTGATGGAAAATTAGGTACCTTTAGAGATGGTAACCAATTTTACCTTATGTAAGGAAGTGCATGCCTTCCATCTCTTACAAAATCTCCACCTGTATCATTATAGTCATATTGTTACTGAGTTCATTGAGCAAAAATTAGATAGCTGTGGAAGAAGGCTTACTTGCATCCACAAAAAGGTCATTTCATCCCTCTTTTGGGGGAATCTTTTGTAATCATTCAAATAGATAAATATTCTCATCCTTTATGAAATGCTAAAAAGCAATGTTCATGCACTTTTTCCCCCCAAATTTTCATCAACTAGTTGACAATCTTCCTCTTGCCCCTTCTTTTACAAACATGATTTTTGAAGGAATCAGAAAGTCAATAGCACAAAACTTCTATTTGCTGGAGATAACCATTTGAAATATGTACTCAGGAATTATTAAAACAAGATTGGTTGGTATTCTATTAGGCCTAATTGCCATAATTCTTCCATTTAACCAGTGGAAAGTAGCAAGTGGAAGCTTTTAGATCTCCAGAAATCAATTTTCAGGAAGGATTGGAGGATTTTCCACCCATAATTTACAGGGAAACTGGTAAACAGCTATAAGTCATAATCATTCAAATTATTTGGTACCAGTAAACTGGCTTAGATTGGATCCAGGTACTGAGTAAGGAGCCATGGTTCTCTACCACACTGGCTCAAAGCCATGTCTAATCTCCATACCTGATTTTTGGTTTTTTTCATTAGTAATATAGGACCTTGTTAAACTGTCCATCTATTTTATTCTAACTGGCTACAAGAGCAAATAGTCCAAACCAAAAATCAATGTGAGTCATAATTTTAGTTTACTCTACTGCCTATTATGGTAATTTTTCAGACCATACCTCTAGCAAGTAAGTGTTATTACTTTCCTTTTAACACCTAGGGATTTTCATTCATATCCATTGAAATTCCTGGCCTAAAATACTTCTCAAATATTGTTACATCCCCTCCCTAAATATTTCTTGGGGTCTTAACAAAAGATTGTTCACTTTCCCTCTTGTAATTTGTCATCATTATCACTATGAGTACCAGCATTATTATTGATAAGTTATCTATAACTAAATATGTACTAGGAAGCTGTCTCAACTCTTTAATGATATTAACTTATTTATTTCTCACAATAATCCTATGAGAAAAGCACTGTTAAAAATCCATTTCATAGATAGCTAGTGGGAAATAGCCACATAGCACAGGGAGATCAGCTTGGTGCTTTGTGACCACCTAGAGGGGTGGGATAGGGAGTGTGGGAGGGAGACACAAGAGGGAGGGGATATATGTATACATATAGCTGATTCACTTTATTATACAGCAGAAACTAACACAACATTGTAAAGCAATTATACTCCAATAAAGATGTTAAAAAAAACCCATTTTATAAGGAGGAAATGCAATGACTTGCAAAAAGTTATTTATTTGAGAAATGGTTGGACATGTCATAAGTGTTAAAATCACTCCAGCATTTTCATTCCTATATACTTTGGAGTCTTTCCTTTACTAATATCAAAAAATGTTTGGCACCTCAACTTAATTTACTTGGTTCCATAGGTGAATCTATGTTTAAGTCTACAACCAAGCAAACAATTAAAACCACTCACAGCTGTTCCAATTTGCTCATTAAGGAAAACAACAATAACAAACAAAACTCTCTCTTGAGTCAGTGAATCCCAACCTTGGCTGCACATTATAATTACCTGGGGAGCTTGTAAAAATTATTGATGACAAGGCCACACCCCAAACCAGTTAAATCAGTCTCTTGGGTGGATTCTTAGGCAAAGATTTTAAAGAATTTTCTAAAAAGGCAGAAACAGCCTGATCAACTAGATAATAAAAGACTACTTTTAAGGGATAAGAGGATAAGTTAGAGTGTGGCTATGCAAAGTCTTCAGAATCCCTCAAATAATGATTCTGATTTTAAGACTATTTCCCAGTCTTTCACAGTGTTATGTCCTGTTACATTAAGGTTAAGACTGTGAGTTCAACTGATGATATCTATCCGTCAGCGGGAACAAATAATGCATTTCGGTTTTGGTTAATCAGCCCTGTAGCTGCAAGAGATAGACTATTTTAACACAGATTCTAAAATGTCTCAAAGCTTCAGACCACAATATTTTCAAAGTTGTGTTTATCTTTTAGAAGTAGCCACTCTGACCCATAGTCCTTGAATTCCTGGTACCCTTTGTTCTCTATGACAACAGACGCTTATTCCCCAGAGTTTTGCTATTAATGGCAAATGAGAGCTTTTCATTACCTTAAACACATTACTTCGCAAATATTATACCTCCCTAAAGGTTTTTCTTGATCAGTTTTTCTAGTGCAAGTCCTCTATTTTGTCTTCCATAATTATACCCCCTTTATATTTATTTGTCTCTTTTTTATTTCTTCTTGATTATAAACTGTCTCTTCCACTGGATTATTAGCTCATGAGGATAGGATAAATGCTTAATTTTTTCATATCTACATCTCAGATACCCAGAGCAATGCCTAGTGTATGATTATGCTCAGTCTTGTTTTATACACACACACACAAAACACATATGTAGATGAATAATTTATCAGGTACCATGGAGATAGTCTCCAAAGATAGCCAGCAACAGTTTCTGCTCTCCCTATACCTAGATGCTCCTCATTCCATCAAGAAGTGGAGTCCATTTTCTCTCTACTTGAATATAGACTGGCCTCATGACTTGCTTTGACCTACAGATTGCAAAAGAAGTGAAGCTGTGCAAATTCCATTCCTAGACCTTAAGAGTTATGATACCTCTGCTTCTGTTCCCATGGAACTTAGCTACCATCCTATAGGAAAGTCCAGGATATTCTGCTAGAGGGAGATGCCACATGATGATAAGAAGATGGTATATATGCACTAAGAAAAATTGCTATAATATGTTTGTAAAACACTAATTGAGAGTTCAGAAGGGGGAGTAGGAAAAAAAAGACAAATGTTGACTACAGGTACACTTTAAAATATAATACATTTTACATTCTGTTTTCATATATTATTTAATATTTTTTGAAAATTAAGTTTCTGAAAGTATATAAAGTAAAGCATTTATAAACAAGCTACTGAAATTCATTTTCACATTTTCTGTAGCTGTGTTCTACTCTCTAAACTAAACTAACTTTTAGGCTAACAAATTATTTCATATAGTACAAAAGATACCTGAATAATCATTACTTGTTAGACTCCACTAATCTCATTTTTATCATTGTTGTATGGCTGATTAATTACATAAAAATGAGTTTGAAACACTTCCTACCTCATTCAAGCAGCAATTGGGCCATAGACTGGGAATAATTAGGAAGTAGAAATCAGACATGTTCTCTCTCCTGAAGTTGTTGGCATTCTAATACGGAGATAAGCAAGTAATCAGTCTTGTAGCACAATATGATAAGTATATTGATCAGAAACACAGGTACCATGGAACTTCTAGGAAGGCACTTTCGTAGGGTTTGGGAGTTTAGAGAAGGTTGCTAAAGGAGATATCTCAGTGATTAACAAGGTAAAAGTGGTAGGGGGAGAAAAGTGAGGAAATAAGGCAAGTAAGGACATACCCATATGTGAAGGCCCTTAAAGGTTGGATCATAAGGCACAAAGTGTTTAGCAATTATAAAAGAGTCATATCATAAGGAAACACCTAAAGATAGTTATCAGGAGTTTGGACATTATTCTGACTGTGATAGGAAATTATTTGAGGGTCTTAGACAGAAAAGAGACATAATTATGTCTGTAAATTTAAAAATATAACATTTCTACAGGGTGGAGTATGAATTGGTGAAAGATAAGACTGCAAAAAGCTGTTGCACCAGTCCAGGCAAGAAAGAATGGTCGCCTAATATAAAGCAGCAGGAGTAAGGATAGACATTGACATGTAAATCTACCAGTCTTGGTGATTAGATGTAGGAAGTGAAGGAGATGAAGGGGCAAGGATGATACTCAGATTTCTGGCTTGAGTAACTGGGTGTATTATCTTGAATTTAATGATGCAAGAAAACTGACATAAGGAAGAGAGTAATTTCTCCATAAAGTTTTCTTTCTTTATTGGATTCAAATATCTCATGAAGCATATTCATTTAAACCTACTGCTAAAGCCTGCATAGATGAGTGACCATCTTCCACACATGAGTAGATCTTTGCATCATGTAGCTTAATATTCTCATAGAGAAGTCCTGTCTTTGATTTTTTTTTTACTGCCATGCACTATCTCATAATTGAGGGCAAAATTCATTTTTCCTGATTCTTAGATTGGTTGTCTAAAAGCTTTTCATAGACTATGTAAAAATTCTAACTAGGAAGTGAATAGGGCAAATCCACTTTTGTCTTCTCTTGGGTCAGCATGAAGTACTAGTTAGTTCTCCACAAACAGACTAAATAAATTGACCTTGTAACAGTATCTCCAGTAACCTCTTTATACTATGATATATCTTTTATATGATTTAAAAATTTCAAACTACACAATTTTTTCTTTTAAAATATTGTATTATGACTTCTAATTATTATTGTATTGTATGGAAATGTAAAAGTTTAATAAATAGATAAAATTTTATTATTCTAGAGAAAAGAATCTGTATATAAGTGTAGCTGAAGTTTGAAACAAAGGAAAAAATGACATGTGCTCTATAAATTCTCAAGAAAACTGGTATAGTTTATATGTTTTATTCTAAAACAAAGAAACTATATGGAAAAAGCTTAGTATGGCACTAAACTATTATCACCATAAAAAATGATTGGTGGAAACCATTCCCTATTCCTTTGAAATATTATTAAAATGAAGTCTTTCTACTCTCAGAATTCTTGTAGTAAGATTTTAGGAATTATTAACTTGCTTTCACTACTCAAGAGAATTAGTTTAGCAATGCTGATGACTTCTGGATTTGTATCTCTAGCCAAGATCCCTACTAAATGCTGGATCCACACATCCATCTGGACGTTCAAATGTATATTTCACAAGAACTTTAATAGCTTCTCTAAATTTGCAAAGTTGACAATTCCCTAGTTCTTTTCCTGACGAAAGCATCCATCCTACACTCGATACCTTTTGGACAGTGGAGTCATACTAATTTTTCTTTAGGAACCCATGTCAAAAAACTGGTATTATCCTAGATTTCTCTCTGTCTCTTCCTTCACTCCCTATAAAAATCTCATTTCCTAAGGATCTTATATTATAATAATGTTACTATCATTCATCTTTTTTCTTTTCAAATGCTATTAGTCTGTTTAAAATTTATTATTTATCACTTCATCTATTCCAAATCACATCCTTCTTAGTTGGAAATCACTTTTCCCCTTTCCAATTTATCCTTTATAATGCCTCCGAAATTATCATTCTCTACAGGGAAAGCTAATGCTGGTAAAACTATCCCCAATCAATAATCTTCATTATTTTACAATTACTTAAAGAGTAAAATCTCAATTCCCTTGCAAAATAAAAAGATTCCTTTGTTGTCTAGCCCTTGCCACATTGGCCACAATTTATTACACGTTCATGCTGAACTCCTCTTCATGCCAATGCATTTGTTGTTTTCTCTATCAGAAAGTTCCTACTCCATTTGTTGCTTGGGTGCATGAGTAGCAGTGCTTCTTATTCATTACTTAAGTTTCAATTCAATACCTTTCTGTTTCTCCTTTCTAAAGATCATTCTAGACCACTCATAAGCTCTTTCAGATTTTTCATTGCATCATTTATAAGTCTTTATTAAAAATTTTTAATATATTTTAAGTGTCAGAACATGTATATATGTATTTGTATATATGTACACATTGTATATTATATATACACATGTATATATGTATATATATATACAGACATAATTTATGTTACATATATGTATATATCTATATATACAATTAATATAATTATATACATCAAGTTTATTGAGTTCAAAGAGATTTTTTTTGGGGGGGCAGAAAGTTTTTTGCCTTTACTTATTGTTTGACCTCTTAGAACCCAGGACAATGACTATCATATAATACGCACATAGTAAATGTTAAGTGAATGAGTAAATCAATGAATAATTTTAAAATAACACTAGTAAATAGTTACTAAGCATTCAATTAACTTCTTCCTGTGTTATAGAATATGAACCTTAACTATATAATTTGATTTTTAGTTGCTCTTTATTCCTCATTCAGTTTTTTATTTTTATTTTTTTTGTGGTACGTGGGCCTCTTACTGTTGTGGCCTCTCCCGTTGTGGAGCACAGGCTCCAGACGCGCAGGCCCAACGGCCATGGCTCACGGGCCCAGCCGCTCCGCGGCATGTGGGATCTTCCTGGACCGGGGCACGAACCCATGTCCCCTGCATCGGCAGGTGGACTCTCAACCACTGCGCCACCAGGGAAGCCCTCATTCAGTTTTAATTATGTTTTCTCAGAGAAAACAAAAACAAAAGCAAATTTAACAACTAGCCAAAACTTGGCAAATATTGGTACTCTACTGGTTTTAAGGTGAAACCAGGTTACCTTCAAGAATTGGTGTTAATTAATTAACTCATCCATCAGATTCCACAGGTGCATAATCACTGTATCTGAAATTTTGTATGTGTTTCTGAAATATAAGCACAGATACATCTACCCTTTCTTTATGTGGTATCACATCATACATCTTCCTCAGAAAGGTGTGGTGGAGGGATGGGAGGTAAAGAACAATAACGGATTTGTAAATTATGGCTTAATTTCAAACTTAGGAAGATCATTATTGATAAATTGTTTCATATGTGACCTTGTTTCCTCAAGGTGAAATAAGATGGGGATACTTTGCAATTGTTGCAGTGTTTATTCAAAGCTAGTCAGCTGAGAATGAATAAACATCAGAGACTCAATGACGTAAATAGAAAAATACAATGGTTCATTTGCAAGAGGGAAAAAATGTAATATTTTCAGAATGAGTGAATGCTAATAGGTTGTATAGATTAACAATGGTGAAACATTCAGTTAATTATTTACATAGTGTGTTTATGAGGACACGACTCAGAAGGAATTAAGGGTTATTAACAGCATAAAACCATAACCTAGGCAAATGGCTGCCAGATGAAGCACTCAAGACTTTCTATTCTGAGCCTAGTGATTTGTGGGGCAATTTAGAATGTTTCTGAACTTCACTGATCTTATATCTCTGGCCTATCAGTTCATACATAGATGAACAATCTTAATGAATATCAATAATAATCACCTGCCTTTCTTTCTTTCCTTTTCTTTTCTTTCTTTTTCTTTTCTTCCCTAAATATCTGTCTCTACATAGTCTTTCTAAATTTGCCCAAAGGGTGCGTATTTTTTCATGGGGTAATTAAAAAATAAACCTAAATTTAAATAGTGACAATTTCCTAAAGAATCTAGAACTGATCTCAGGTTCTTTAGGGGAATGGATATTTCCAGGAATGACATTCTTGGAGTTTAAAAAATATTAAATAATTAGTGCTAAGTCACTTAGGAAGATAAATGCAATATATAAAAGAAATTGTCTTTAATGCATGTTGTGCTATTGGACCTGATAATATTATTAGGAAATATATCTCTTTTTTTTAACATCTTATTGGAGTGTGATTGCTTTCCAATGTTGTGTTAGTTTTTGCTGTATAACAAAGTGAATCAGCTATACGTATACATATATCCCCATATCCCATCCCTTTTGCATCTCCTTCCCACCCTCCCTTCTTCATTTTGGATGATCTATCCATTGGTGAAAGTGGGGTGTTAATGTCCCCTACTATGACTGTGTTACTGTCGATTTCCCTTTTTATGGCTGTTAACATTTGCCTTATGTATTGAGGTGCTCCTATGTTGGGTGCATAAATATTTACAATTGTTATATCTTCTTCTTGGATTGATCCCTTGATCATTATGTAGTGTCCTTCTTTGTCTCTTGTAATAGTCTTTATTTTAAAGTCTATTTTGTCTGATATGAGAATTGCTACTCCAGCTTTCTTTTGACTTCCATTTGCATGGAATATCTTTTTCCATCCCCTTACTTTCAGTCTGCATGTGTTCCTAGGTCTGTAGTGGGTCTCTTGTAGACACCATATATACATGTCCTGTTTTTGTATCCATTCAGCCAGTCTATGTCTTTTGGTGGGAGCATTTAATCCCTTCACATTTAAGGTAATTATTGATATATATATATATGTTCCTATTACTATTTTCTTAACTGTTTTGGGTTTGTTTTTGTAGGTTCTTTCCTTCTCTTGTGTTTCCTGCCTAGAGAAATTCCTTTAGCGTTTGTTGAAAAGCTGGTTTTTTGGTTTTTTCTCTTAGCTTTTGCTTGCCTGTAAAGGTTTTAATTTCTCTGTCAAATCTGAATGAGATCCTTGCTAGGTAGAGTAATCTTGGTTGTAGCTTTTTCCCTTTCATCACTTTAAATATGTCCTGCCAGTTCCTTCCGGCTTGCAGAGTTTCTGCTGAAAGATCAGCTCTTAACCTTATGGGGATTCCCTTGTATGTTTTTTGTTGCTTTTCCCTTGCTGCTTTTAATATTTTTTCTTTGTATTTAATTTTTGCTAGTTTGATTAATATGTGTTTTGTCATGTTTCTCCTTGGACTTATCCTGTATGGGACTCTCTGTGCTTCCTGGACTTGATTGACTATTTCCTTTTCCATATTAGGGAAGTTTTCAACTATAATCTCTTCAAATATTTTCTCAGTCCCTTTCTGCTTCCTCCCTCTTTTTCTCTTCCTCTTCTGGGACCCCTATAATTTGAATGTTGGTGCACTTAATGTTGTTCCAGAGGTCTCTGAGACAGTTCTCAATTCTTTTCATTCTTCTTTCTTTATTCTGCTCTGCAGTAGTTATTTCCACTCATATCTTCCAGGTCACTTATCCTTTCTTCTGCCTCAGTTATTCTGCTATTGATTCCATCTAGAGAATTTTTAATTTTATTTATTGTGTTGTTCATCATTGTTTGTTTGTTCTTTAGTTCTTCTAGGTCCTTGTTAAACATTTCTTGTATTTTCTCCATTCTATTTCCAAAATTTTGGATCATCTTTACTATCATTACTCTGAATTCTTTTTCAGGTAGACTGCCTATTTCTCTTCCTTGGTTTGGTCTGGTGGGTTTTTACCTTGTTCCTTCATCTGCTGCATATTTCTCTGTCTTCTCACTTTGCTTAACTTACTGTGTTTGGGGTCTCCTTTTCACAGGCTGCAGGTTCATAGTTCCTGTTGTTTTTGGTGTCTGCCCACAGTGGGTAAGGTTGGTTTAGTAGGTTCTGTAGGTTTCTTGGTGGAGGGGACTGGTGTCTATGTTCTGGTGGATGGGGCTGGAACTTGTCTTTCTGGTGGGCAGGACTGCATCCGGTTGTGTGTTTTAGGGTATCTCTGAACTTATTATGATTTTAGGCAGCCTCTCTGCTAATGG
Organism: Tursiops truncatus; assembly: GCF_011762595.2. Classification (NCBI taxonomy): domain Eukaryota; kingdom Metazoa; phylum Chordata; class Mammalia; order Artiodactyla; family Delphinidae; genus Tursiops; species Tursiops truncatus. The sequence goes on along the minus strand of NC_047038.1, from coordinate 59,542,979 downwards.
GTGAGGTTGTGTTCCTTTCTTGCTAATTGCTTGGTATGGGGTGTCCAGCACTTAAACTTGCTGGTCGTTGAGTGGAGCTGGGTCTTAGCGTTGAATTGGAGATCTCTGGGAGAGCTCTCACCGATTGGTATTATGTGGGGCCAGGAGGTCTCTGGTGGTCCATGTCCTGAACTTGGCTCTCCCACCTCAGAGGCTCAGGCCCGACACCTGGCCGGAGCACCAAGACCCTGTCAGCCACACAGCTCAGAAGAAAAGTGAGAAAAAAAGAAAGAAAGAAAAATAAATAAAAATCGTTGTTAAAATAAGAAATAAAAGAAAATTAGCAAAATTTTAAAAAGTAATAAAAAAAGAAGAAAGTAACCAAACCAATAAACAAATCCACCAATGATAACAAGCAGTAAATACTAAACTAAGATAAATATAGAAATCAGAAACTAGTCAGTGGCATACAGCAAACCCCAAGTCTACAGTTGCTCCCAAAGTTCACTTCCTCAATTTGGGGATGATTTTTTTGTCTATTCAGGTATTCCACAGATGCAGGGTACCTCGAGTTGATTGTGGGGATTTAATCTGCTGCTCCTGAAGCTGCATGGAGAAATTTCCCTTTCTCTTCTTTGTTTGCACAGCTCTTGGGGTTCAGCTTTGGGTTTGGCCCCGCTTCTGCATGTAGGTCACCTTCTGGCATCTGTTATTTCCCTCTTGGTGCTTGCACTCATCAAGTCTTCCCTCCATAACGATGCCTGATACTATATTTTGTTAGCTTGAAAACTGGGCTGTTGCTGTTCATTTCAGCATTGAAGGTGCATGCAATGATTATCTGAAGGCAATGTGAGGCATTATCAAAACTCAACAAGCTTCATTTCAACATATCCAATCCCTGACCCACTGGTTGACCTCTGTACCACATCTTCCAGATTAACAGCAAGATAAACCAGACACCTTCATAGATTTTGGAACAGTCACCTTTTCACTTGAGGATACAGCATAAGAGCTATGGAGAGTCATTTCACAAAGGCCTAATGAATATTAATGATTAGAGTAGCTGTGTAAAGTTACAGGTGTTTTCTGTATTAGAGATTCCAAGTAAAAAAAATCAACAATATGTTCTTTAATATTTTTATTTATAATTGTGTTTGTGACATGTGAGGACCTCAAATAGACCTAGTCCTCTTATATGAATCTAAAGGCAATACTGATTTTTTTTTCCCAAATATAAATTTCAACCTGATGCATTTGTAGCAATGGTAATTAACCAACACATATTTTTGAATGACTGTTATTATTATCCTAATGTTACTTTAGGTATAATGTCTAATAGATAGACTCTATTATGCCTAATTCAGATTTTAAATTTTGCATTATTAATATTCATACAATTTTATATTGAGACAGTTCTCCATGGGTTTGCATCTCTTACAAACAAAAGCGCTGTCTGCCTTTTGTTCTGAGTAGGTGGTGTCTGATCACCCTGGTCTGCCTTTATCAAGAATCCTGTTAGATCAGTTTAGCCAGAATCCTCCCTTATCTCTGATGTTTATTCTCTGTAATTTTCCATCCAATGACTGCCCCCCTCTGACTCCCCGCTTCTTAACTACAAATTTCCACTTTTCTCTGTTGTATTTGAAGTTGAGCCCAAGCTTGCTCCATTGCAGAACCCTATTGCATCAGTCCGTATTCTTACCATCATGGTCTTGAATAAAGTCTGCCTTACTGTTCTTTAATAAATGCCATTGAATGAATAATTTTTTTCTTTAACAGAACCAGCACAACAAAAATCTGGTACTTTTATTGCTGCTATTATTGTGAGTAACAAAATCCTTTGACCTAGATGTCTCCCATGAAACTAGGACAGGCTAACTTGGTGGCAGGGACGTGGAGTAAGATCTCAAACCATTCATAGTTCTTGACAGTTTTTGGTGATGAGAATGGGATACTGGCAGAGGCATGGCTTTCTGGAAGAGGAAAGAGAAGGGCCTCACATGCTAATTAACGGGATTTGAGGGAATCATAGGAATCATTATGGAAAGAGCTGACAAAATTGTATGCTCAACTGGGCATAAATAGTCGCCCATTTGGCACTTGACTACATGCCAAAGAAGTGGAATTGAGGGAGTCGTTTCAGACTGAGTAACAGGATTGGTAAAAACACCTGACCAAATGTTTCCCTGGATGTTACCAATTCTTAAACAGGTATGGAGAGTCCAATGCCAATCTTTTGGTAGACTCACTCGAGATCCTAGAATATTTAATATGGGAAAAACAGTATAGAATATGTGAAAATAGAAAACAATGACTAAAATTATCTGTATTTGAAGAGTATATCATCGTATATGTATAAGGTACATAGTATATCCTAAAGAAAATATAGGAAGAGCTCACAGATTTAATACGTAACATGAATAAATTTAAAATAGGGTTTCAATATGCTTCAGTCACAGTTCTGTAAGAGAAATAGAACCAGAAGAGAGAGACTAAGACAGAGACAGAGAGAGAATTGACTTATTGATTGGGGGCCTGGCTAAGCAAGTCCAAAATTCACAGGACATCCTGTCAGGAAGGCCACACGGGAAATTCTTGGGCAGGAGCTTATGTCACAGCTCACAAAGAAACAGTTGGTTGTTTTTAAGGCCTTTCAACTGATTGGATCATGTTCACCCAGATTATCCAGGATAATTTCCTTTATAAGATCAACTGGTTACAGATGTTAATCACATCTACAAATACCTTCACCGTAACACCTATGTTAGTGTTTGATTGAATAACTGGGTAGTAAAGACTCATCAAGTTGACAAATAAAACTATCACACAATAATATACAAAACTAAGTATATATTTAATAAAATATATGTAAGACCTCTATGTTAAAAACTGCAAAACTTTTTTGAGAGATACTAAAGGAGACAAATAATTAGAGATATATATTTTGTTCCTGTTTGAAAGACTTAGCATTGTTAAGATGTCAGTTCTAAAATTGATCTATCACATCAATGTAATTCTAATCCAAATATATGCATATGGACTGAAATTGATAGGAGGATCACAACATTTATATGAAAATGAAAAGTAACTAGATTATGCAAAACAGTTTTGAAAAAGAAGAAAGTTGGAAAACCCATTTGACTCACACTATGTGACTTGAAGTGTTATTTGCTACCTTAATCAAAACAGTGTGGTATTGACATAAAAATAAACATATGAAACCAAGTAGAGAGTCCAGAAATAGATCTACACATATGTGCTCCACTGATCATCAACAATGATACAAAGGTGCTGGAACAACTATGTATCCATATGGAAAAACAAAAATGAACCTCTATCCTTACCTGATCCCCCCTCCCCATAAACAAAGTTCAATTTAAATGGATCTTAGACCAAAGTATGTGTGCTAAAGCTAAGGAGTTTCTTTTAAAAACATATGAAGTTTGTGACCTTGAAGTAGATAAATATTTCCTAACTAGAAAACAGACCTATCTATCTATACTTAACGTAAAATCCATCAATTCTACTCTTAGTTATTTATCCAAGAAAACACAAAAATATGTTCATACAAACTTGTACAAAATGCAGTCCAGATATATATAGATGGATAGATAGATGGAGGATAGATAGGTATGTATGTTTCCCAGTTAGAAAAAAATATTTTTTATATATATATATTATATATAAAAATATTATATATGTATATAATATTTGTCTACCCTATTTGAAATTTGTTACAAACCTTACATAGTTTTAAAAAATATATGTATATCTTTCAACTCAATAATAAAAGGAGAACCATTTTGATTAAAAATAGGTAAAATAGTTGAAGAGATACTTCACAAAGTAAAATATATTAATGGCCCCAAAGCAACTGAAAAGACATTCAAAAGAACATTAGAAATTAGTAAAATGCAAATTGAAACCACCATGAGCTATGACTATATACCCACTAGAATGTTTAAAATTAAAAGATTGAAAATACCTAGTGTTGACATTTTCAGTAGTTGTTGGTGGGAATACAGCCAATTTCTTACTTATATGCACTTAGCATGCAACCCACCAATTCTACTCTTATTTATATACTCAAAAATATGTCCATACAAAAACTTGTACAAAAAGTGTTTATGACAACATTGTTTATAATAGACAGAAACTGGAAACCTCCCAAATGTGCATCAGTAGGTAGAAGAATAAACAGATTGTATGGTATCCAAACTTGGTTGACTGCCCAAAAATGATTAGGAATGAACTACTGATTCACATAGCAACATGGATGAATCTCAAAAATATGCTGAGTGAAAAATGCCAATCACAAATAAGTGCTCCCTGGATGATTATATTTGTATGTAATTATAGGAAAGACAAAACTAATCTACAGTGACAAAAAGATACATCAGTGGATACCTGGGTGGTCTGAAGACTTACTACAAAAGGACCTACGAGTTTTGGGTTGACACAAGTATTTTGTATTTTGATTGTGGTAATGGTGTATATTTGGCAATGCCCATTGGAGTCTTATGCTTAAAGCATGTATTATTATTTGATTATACATCAAAATTTTTATTTTTGTATAAAAAATAAATTGAATCAGTTTATGTCAATAAAATGCAAGGTTCAGGAAAAAAATGACAAGAATGAGTATAGAACTTCTTTTCAATAATTTATTGGTAGTCAATAAGAAAAATAGGCTCTGCATTTTATTCTCAACACAAACAAAACACAATTTATAAGGAATAAAAAGCTGCCATTACTTAGCCAAAAAGAGCATCCCTTAAAAAATTATGCAGCACATAGGAGAAATGCAGAAATAAGGAAATACTGAGAACACCAAGATGTTCATGTTCATATATATATATATATATATATTTTTTAATTTAATATCTGTTTCCTTCAGTGAGACTACAACTGCTGAGTTCAGAGAACTTTGTCTCACACTTGTCCCTACTGTTTGGCACACTGCTTGATACATAGTAGGAAATCAAATAAGATTTGTCACCTGAATGGATATCTCAGTATCTAATTTTACTTCTTCTAGAGAAAATACTATTTCTTGGCATTACAAGCAGAGTTTCTTTTTAAACCAATTTTAAGAAATGGTGTTGATTCAATTATCCAAATTTACCTTCATTATGTGTAAGCATTCAGCAGCTGCTAAGACCACTTAAGGGTCACTACAAAAGTCTACAGGTACTAGCACCTGTCAGTTCTCAGATAAGACTTGTACTGAAGATAAAAAGATAATATGAAGATCAACAATTCATAGTGAATATAATAATTACATTTGCATATGATGAAAGGAATGACACAATAGTGAGGTTTTTCCATTATCTTTCATCTTGTCACCATCAAGTCAGTGCTCATTTCACTTTTTACAAGTTATAAAATCGACAGAGCATTTGCTACAAATTGCATAGCTTTTCAGGAGAGGCAATTTTGAGACAGTTTTCCTGAGCACCTGGTTGAGTTCCTATAGAAAAAACATATGCTAAGCAATATGTTCAGAACTGAAAAATTATCAAAATTACTAAATAGGCTTGTACTGTGACCAGAATGTAGCCTTAAATTGTAGGCTAAAATATGAAATGTAGATTAAATGGAAAGAATAATTTTTTTAGTCAACTTAAGAAAATAGAGCAAAAATGAAACCCTTCACTAATATCTTTACATATATAAGGAACCACCAAAGAGTCTAAAACAATGATTAGTACAACTGAAGGGATTTATCTTAAAACTTAATTGGGTTATATCTGTATCATATTATCTCTCATCTGGACCTGAACTGGTTAACCAGGTTTCAACAACCCTGATTTAAGAACTCAAATTTGAGAATGTAGCTTCCTGAGATAAAAGTACTCTCTTTCAAATAGTTTTTATAGAGGAATGAGACCACTTTTAACAGGTGGGTTTTCATCCATTGTCACATCTTACTTAAATCACTTGAATTCTCTAAACAAGTATTTGAGGTTTATTTTAGAATTTTTCTGAAACACCTCAATTTCCATTGAACTTGTCATCTCCGGTAAGGATGAGAAAGCAGAAAGGGCAGGGCAGGCCACCAGCAAAACTGGAATGCAGGAAATGTGTGTCAGTGGGGTCGCCAGTCTCCATGCTCATAGACTTCATCACATTAATGATACATGTTCAGCCGTCTCTCTCAGTGCCTATCACCAAAGCTTACTCTGCTCATCCCACCTTCAAAACCTGCTATCGGCAGGGGATCTAAAGAAATTCATTCACATGTAGGCATGTATGACTACTTCGTTTCTACATGCTGCACTTTTCAGAATTTGTTATTAAGAATGTAGATTTCAGCTGAAGGAATAAAGTTAGAAAAGTTTGAGTTCAGATATTAGTGACTTACAAGTTTCTGGTACAACCATGCATGTAGCTATTCATTACCAAAAATATTGTCTCGTGAAAATGATGCTACCAAGAAAGGACTCAAATTGGATAACTGTCATACCATGTATATATTCTGGGACAGATGACCCAGGTATTAACCTCATTCTCAGTAACTCCATTTCTTTTACACAAGTCATTTGATATCATAAACTGACTTAAACCGTAGGAGGGCAGATTTTTATCTCTTGAATATGTCTTTGGCAAAAATCTCTACATTTTAAGACAACAGGATTAGGAGAATGATTGAACATTTTGAAAGAAGAAAAACAGTAATTTTTTCTTGAAATACAATATGTGGGGATAAAGTATAGAATTGCAGATAAAGAATCTAAGAAGTTGGACTGCCTTAGTGAAATCCTGACAGCATGATTACTACTGGTATTGTGACATTGGGTATATTATTATATAAACCACCTGTGTCTCAAGGCCCCATTCATAAAATCCTCACTTAACCTCTTTGGTAAACTGGGAGTAGCAATAGAATACACGTTATTGAATTCTTAGGGGAATGAAATGTGCTAATCCATGTGAAATGTGTTACAAGTGCCTGAGAGAGACAAAATGCTGAATTAATGTTATTTTTTTTTTCCTTCCTGGGCAGGATTCTTTTAATACTGAGTGGAATGGACATAGCTACTAGCTCCTGAAAAACTGAGATGACTGATAAAGTAAACCTACATTAATGGCTAATAGGCAGCTGCATCACGACTTGAATTTACCATTTCTAGGCTAAGATGTCTTCTGGTAAGTCACAGTTTCTACTCCAGAAATTTGTATCCCGCTGAGCTGTGAATGAAGGGAGAAGTCTTACAAATGAGAGGCTTCCTCACGGTATATCAAGGATTCTAATGTACCAGACACACTAGACTTTATTTAGGGGTGCGCTTGTCCTCCAAATCTGATGAGATTGCTGTGGTGAGTGCTGGCTGGATGTGACCTCAACCCTTCAAGACCTTTAAACTAGTTACACACCTTTCTGTGCTTAGCACTTATAAGAATCACATTTAGATTCTAGCTGCAGTCAGAGAAAACTAAGTAATGCAGACATTACTAAGCTCAAAATGTGTCTAGGAAATTGAGTTAAGCTTTGATGTGAAGGTTAAATTGACCTTTAACAGAACTATTCTCTAACTTTTCTTCTTTCCCTTTTCTCTTTGTGCCTTGTCTCAATCTACCTTTCCGTTTCTCATTGTCTAAAGGCATTATTTTTATCTTTTTTCTAAGCCTTTCTCTCTTTCACTGTCTTTCTTTCAACCTACCCTTCACATATTTATTTTCTTTAGAACCTTTATTCTGCGAACTATCGTCCCATATGATCTTACACTTTGAGTCTTATATTTCCATATTTCACAGCCCTGGGAACTTAGTTGCTTTTAAGGAACACCTGTTTAAGATTTAATCATTTTAGGTCTTGAGAGGTGTTTGGAAATTATTTAGTTCATCTCTTTATTTTACCTATTAGGCTGCAAAAGTTGAGTAATATTTTAAGGATAAACAGTTTGTTAGGTGATTAATTACCTAATTCACTTATATTTCTATAATTCTACTAATATATCTTATTTGATCAATTTCTTCATCATATTTACATACACTTAAACCCTTGGTTTTGGTATCTGCTTTAGTAGCTATTATTGTCTAACTTTATTTTTTGTATTTACATATTTTGCAAATTAGAAAGCATCTTGCTGACATACTCCCATGCTGCTCTTTTTAAATAAAGTGATTTTTGTTGTTGTTGTTCTCAAAAAGATGTGGTCAAGTTTGTTTTTTTTTTTAATTAATAAACTACCTTTTTAGAGCAGTCTTGGGTTCTCAGAAAAATTGAGCAGAAAGTGCAAGGAATTCCCATATAACCCTCACAACAACATATGCATAGCCTCCCTTACTACTGACCACACACACAAAGTGGTGTATTTGTTACAGTTGATGAACCTACATTGACACATCATTATCATCTAAAGTCCATAGTTTACGTTAGGGTTCATTCTTGGTGTTGTGCATTCTGTGGGTTTGGACAGATGTAAATGATACGTATCCATCTAGTACCATACAGAGCCGTTTAACTGCCCTGAAAAAGCCTCTGTGTTGTTCCTATTCATCTCTTCCTTTCACTTTACCCCTGGCAACCACTGATTTTTTGCTATCTCAGTAATTTCCCCTTTTTCAGAATGACATATAGCTGGGCTCATATAGTATGTAGAATTTTCAGATTGATTTCTTTCACTTAGTAATATGCATTTAAGCTTGCTCCATGTTTTTTTCATGGCTTAATAGCTCATTTCTTTTTAGTGCTGAATAATACTTTACTGTATGGATGTAGTATATTTTTCCACTCACCTGCTAAAGGACATCTCAGTTGCTTCCAAGTTTTGGCAATTATGAGTAAAGTTTAGTAAGAGAGTTTCAAGTTTTCCACCATTAACAATGATGTTAGCTGTGAGTTTCTTATGGATATTCTTTATCAAGTTGAGAAAGTTCCCTTCTTTTCCTAGTTTACTGAGATTTTTTTTTTTTAAATCATGAATAGGTGTTGGACTTTGTCAAATGCTTTTTCTGCGTCTATCAATATCATCATGTTATTTTACTGCTCTAGTCTTTTTCTGTGATGGATTCCATTAATTGATTTTCAAATGTTGACCCAGTCTTGCATCACTGAGATAAATCCCACTGGGTCTTGATATATAATTTTTTTATATATTGTTGGGCATGATTTGCTAGTATTTTATAGAGGAATTTTTCATATATGTTTATGAGATATATTGGTTTGTAGTTTTCTTCTAATGTCTTTGTCTGCCTTTAGTATTAGGGTAATGCTGGCCTCATGAGTTAAGAAGTATTCCCTCTACATCTATCTTCTGAAAGAGATATGTAGGGAATCGGTATAATTTTTTCCTTAAATATTTGGTAGAATTCACCAGTGAACCCATCTGTGCCTGGTGCTTTGTATTTTGGAAAGTGATTGATAATTTATTCAGTTTTTTAAAGGATGTAAGACTATTCAGATTGTCTATTTCTTCCTGTGTGAGCAATCCTCAAGTTTTTATACATGCTTTTTCCTTTCATATATATATTCTCTACTCATTATATTTATTTGCTGTTAAATCTATAGAAAGCATGGTATATATAGCAAAGATTTAAATATATGTAGATGTTACATACATTTCTATGTTTGAAAAAGGAAAAATATACCATGTGGTTTTCTGTCTTACCATAGAAAAATAGTTTTGTGAAGAATATAACAGAAGGATTTCACTAATGATGGTGATGGTGGTAATTGTGGTTCTGTGTGTTGAGATATTAGAAAATTAAAGGAGACCTGTGGGTAAGTATTAGTTATTCAGGTCAAGAGTGAAGGGATATTGGAAGAGAATTCAATTCTAGTGTAGGAAACAAATAGCACATCTAAATGTTCTATAAGGCCTTGAATTTTGTAAACATTAAAGACCACTATAGCTTTTATTCGTTTAGTTAGAGGATATAGTGCTAAAAGTAAAATCCAAGACATAAGCATGGGAAAGATCATTCTAGTCCACAGTCTATGTTAAGGATTTTGCAGTACATTACAAACTACATCAGAAGCCATTTTAAAGAGTTTTGATTGGTGGAATAGACTGATCTTATTTATTCATTTAAAAAAAAAAAAAGATTGCTCTAGGTGCTGTGTGAAAAATGGACAGAGATGGAGGATGAGGAAAAGCACTGGAGAGATTGAATCTCCTTCCATGTATAGAAGCTAAATAATTTGCAGGTAGACTAGCCTTTCCTGCAGATATTTGTTCATTGTTCTTCAGAAGGCAGCATTTTGTTATTAGCAGAATTCTTTATTACTGCAAACAGTAAACAACTGTGCAAATTTATAAAAATAAATGTTCACCAATTGAATGCATTAGGAATTGGAAATTAGAATTCAGTGAAGTCTAGAATCACCAAAATATGAAATTTTTATCTGATAATATGAGTAACTAAACAGTTCAATTGTCAGAATTTAAAACCTATATAAATTTCAAGAGTGATCTTTAGGAAATTAATCTTCCATGCCACTAGATATTATCCTAGGAACTTGAATACATTAACCCAATGAGTATATTATGATCTTCTCACAGGAAGGACTGTGTTCTCCTTGAATGCAAAAAAGAAAAAAAAAGTGGTTTTAAATAATAGAAGGGGGGGTGTCAAGTTAGAGTTTTCAAGATGGAAGGCAGACTTCACAGTCATATAAACCACCCTGGGTAGCCATCTTTGAGTTAGTTAAGGCATGGATAAAATTAACATTTGATATCTGCAAATATCATTAACATAATTGTTCAGTTATTTGTTTACTCTGTTAGCATAATAAAGACTTACCTCAAGAATATATTATTAGTTTATTATTTTCCAACCATAAAGATTGTGTCTTAGACTAGGTGAAGCGATGGAGCAAGTACTGAATTATTACAGGGTATATTTCAGTAAGAAGTCTGGTTGCAGTGACTGGTAATTCTGGCAGGTATTCTCTAAGGTAATTAATCATCATCCCTTATTTTTAGTAGTGACTAATTTACATTGTCAGAGATAGACTGTAGTTTGGCATGTGATAAAGTGATTTTGAACTACTCTTCTTGATACTGCGGACAATTTCAAGTAATTATGACATGTTTTGTGAGTCTGATTTTCAGAGAAGATGAAAGGAATGGCCTATAGAAGCATGAGGGACTGGCTTGTTTTCTTGTCATTCAGATATTATATTGTTTTTATCAATGCTACTTCTGATATTGCTAAATTAAATCATATTCTAAAGGCTATAGCAGTGACTGTTTTCTTGCATGGTTTAATTTTTAATGTAGCATGGCTAATTTAAGTTTATCATAAAATAAAAAAAAAGTTCAAAAGTAACTCAACAATAAAATATTGAGAGCTAGTGTTTATAAATAAAATTTTCTATCAAATTTTTTTTTAATCCAAGTGTTCTCAATCCCGTTTTGCATTATATAACCTCTAATTTAATAATAGGTGCCTCAGAAATGACCGGTTACGTTTAAAATAAAGAAGAAGAAGGAAGAAAAATGGCATAATGGCATTGTTTTACAGTTGAATGCAAATTCATTTCCAAGTACATTAATCTTTTGCTTTTAATTTAGTGGAATTTTTCCTCTGAGGCATTTGCAGTTTGTCAGTTCTTCACTAAAGCAGATATATGTTGCGCAATGTAATATGATTTCCTGACTGGATTTCAAATTAACCTTTTTCTATCAATTCTAAAATGCAATACTTGACCCCTAAAGGTACTGTTAACACCTCACAGTTCAGTGTGTTATTAAACTTAAAGTAAATCAACGAAATTCATATTAAAATCAGATTAAAGATTTACACTTGGTAAAAGGTTAAGCAAATCTCCATGCTTTTTGATATTTTTAATTTGCATCTTTAATAAGCTGTAGCATCAACAGAGCTGCTGGTCTCATTTCTACATATTTCAGAATAGGAAAACTTGTTCCTTTCACCACAGTATCAAATATTCTAGGTTGGACATTAAAAGTCTTCAACATACCAACAAGTTTAAGCCACCAAAGCTTAACACTTTAAAGTACTTCAGCCTTGAAAATGGTGCTGGAAGACTCTGTCATTGTGGTCATCATCTCTCATTATCTAATGCCTCCTCACTCACTGTTGCTGGTTGACCTTGTGCCTTTTGACCTGGACGTAGAAGCCCCTATTGAGTTCCTTAACCTAAAGAAAGTGACTCGAGCATTAACTCCTTCAGGCCACTAAAGAATTGCTCTGTAAGTTCTTCTACTGAGTTAATGCAGCTTTCACAATTGTCGTTTGCCCCTGAGGATGATTTAGACAACAGATCAGTCTGCGATTTAAATTTTCTTCAGTGACTAAATTACTCCTTCCCACACTACGTGTTAAAAGAGCCACTTGAACATGGACTGTTTTGGGTCACTAGGGCATCCTAGAGCCAATTTGCAGCAGGAGGGTGTTAGAGCATATTAACTCTTCAGACTATTAGGGTGCCTTTTCATCTGCGTAAGTCAACGCACTCTCGAACCTACCTAATTTTCCACCAGGAAATTTTGCAATCTAGCTGGGATGAGGAGTTAAGTGAGTGTTTCACTTTTTAAAGACTCTGCCCCAAGTGACAAAGATGTGATTCCAAATGGAAGGTCCTAATAAGAAAGGTATTATTTTGTGTGTGGTGAGCTGACGGGTACACTGGGGGCTTCATGCCTACTCATGGTTGTGTTTGTGTAAGTTGTCTGTTCTTCAAATTCACCATTAGGTTTCTAGTTTCTAGGGCTGTTGCAACATACATTGGGAGCAACACTTTTAAATGGAATTGTAATTGTGAATTCAAGGCAAAGGAAGAAATTATGATCAAAATGGTTTCTTATAGTCACTATTCATTAGGCTGACAGTGAAAAACTGACTGTAGGCAAAAACTGACTTGAAGGCAAAATCAGGTAACCATGTTGAGATATGCAGTCAAGGGAGTTACTGTCGAGGCCAAATATAAAGTGTACCAGTGACAAGTAGTTAGAGAATGCAGTCTCCCTCTGTGCATCCGTTTACAACAGTAGGTACAATGTCAAGTCTAACATCACTTTTTTTTTGAACACCAAGTATTAACTGGACACCGAGAGGTTAAATATTTGTTTAAATGGCATATTGAAAGACAAATGACCATGGAAGCTCTAAGTTCATATTTTTTTTAAGTAGATAAAACAAGGAAAAGTTAAACTGTCCCAATGACTGTATCTGTATACTGAGAGCCAAAATAATACTGTATACATGGGAAGGGAAGGAATGGTAAAGGAGAAAAAAAAATGTTTATGTTGCTCTTTCATTTGTCTTCATAATCTCACTGCTTTAGCTGTAAGAATAATAGTTTTAATTCAGTTTCAGGTGCTTCCTTAATCTCTGAAGATCTTTTATAAAGAAATCCCTAAAAAATACCTTCTATGTACCTTTCAGTATTCAAAGTAGTCATATTTATTGGATGACAAAGGCATTCTCAAATTAGAAATCATCATGGAGGAAATCCTAAATTCTGGATGTTGGCATGTCTAATGTGTTATGTGGGTATGAGTGCTTTTGATTAAAGCCTTGGCCTCTGAAACCAGACTAGCAGGATTCAAACCCCACTTCAGTGACTTAGTAGCCGAATGACTTCGTCATCAAATATCTCCTCTATGCTTAAGTTTTCTTATTTGCAAAATGATGATAATACTCTAGGGCCTGACTAACCTCATAGTGTTGTTGTGAGAATTAAATGAGTTAATATATGTGAAGCATTTAGAACAGTACCTGGCACATAAAAATCACTCAGTTATTAAGATGTGGAAAATGATAAATAAATGTTAGTACAAATTCTAAACATTGAATATTTTTCTACATTTTGTTTATTCCCTGATTATTTTGATTTCAGAGACGTTCTCAGATTTTATTATACAATTCAGGTCACATATTATGGCCCATAAAAAGTTTTCTCTGTTTGTTCCAATCCAAAGTAATTTTTCCTTCACTAAACTGGTCACAGATAGTCTCCACCATACCTAGTTACACAATGTACCTTGCAACATATATCAAGTTTTAATACCTGCTATGAATTCATTCTGTCTTAAATGAAAACTTAGTCCCTCTTGGTGCCAATGAAAGTCTCTTTCTTCTTACACTGAACCTTGTGAAAATGATGAACAGCAGGACCCAATCAGCCATATAATTATATACTTGAAACTTGAAGGCAGACCCCTCGTGGTTTCCTTTTTGGTAACCTAACTACAACACCGTAAAACATGTACTGGCAATGTTTCCTCTCCAAAACTTTTAACTATTTTCTTCAAATACCATATACCTCAGGCTGCTTTTGAAAAGCCCTCATCCTGTTCTCTGGTTTTCTCAAAACAACTTTCTCCCCTCCTTTCCCAGTACTAGCATAAACCAGCTAGATTTGGCACCTTCTATTGTGTTGATTTTTCTACTATGTATCATCTAAAGAATTATACGAGCACTAGGCTTCACATTTCTCACATTAAGTGAAGGAATGGTAATAAGACTTAGTTTGTAGTTCATGACCTACTTGGCCTTTGGACCCAAAATATGAATGGATGACTCCAGTTCAGGATTTGGTTAGATCACGTGGAAGATTGTAGCTACCCCGACAGCTGCTAACTTCTCTGAATATAGGGACATAATTAAAAGTAGGACTTCTTAGAATAGTTATATAAATATCAACTTCAGGAAATGAGGAGGTTTTGACTTCAGGCAAAAGAGGAACACTGAAAAGGTCTGAATTAAGATAAACAGAACTAGTACTGGACTACACTGCCAGAGACACTGGACTTTTATTGGAATGAGTGCAGTACTGATAACTGATCCTTTAAGAAACATAAACTGTTTTTGGAAACTAAGTAAAAAGCCATTTATCCTCAGTCATATAATTTGAAAGTAATTGAAATATGATTTAAATATATATATATATATATATATATATATATATATATATATATATATATACACACACACATTGCAGTTTAAAAAAAAACAGAAAAAGAAACCTGAGTTTCTTTTCTTCATCCTGCCTCAATCAATGTGTGACCTTCTGTAAATTATTTCATGTATCTATACCTCCTTTGAAAACAGTGATAACCATAAGCCTTTTATTATCTTCAGCATTTTTTTGAAGATTAAATGAAATAGGGTATGCAAAGGACTTAATAGAATGCTTACAAAGGAAGAAATGCTTAATAAATGGTAGCTAGTAATATTTTTGTAATTATTGCTAGAATTATTGGATTTCTACTTGTATCAAAGGTTAAGCAAATATTTTAATCTAAATTATGGACTCCTGAGATTAGAAGAAATACAAATTTTAAAATGATCTCATCTATAATCTGTGGGTAATCTTTTTCTTCCCTAAGTATCATAGTATATATGAAGGAAACATCTAGGACAAAGAGCAGTTAGTTATATTTTAATTCCCATCTCTTCACTTACCTTGAGTTGGTACTTCCTCAACATTCACAATGTAGTTGCATTTATAATAAAGTTCTAGAAACTGGGGTAAATATATCTCTTAAGATTGAGGTCTTAATCTTAAAATTAAGGCTGAGAAATGGACTAACTAGCAAGTGCTTCTTGCTTCAGCACCTTCCAGTAAGGTCAGGAGACAGAATCCACTTCAGTTATACTAACAGAAAATGTAATTTAGAGAACTTTTAACTAGGTATTGGAGAGCTGCAAAGTCACAAAGGACACACTATGGTATTACAGAGGTAGTAATTGCAGGAAATAGGACTGCAGAAAGAAATGGAAGAGGTTTGGACTATTAAAGCTTGCAGGAGGAACCCTGCAAAATCAGGACTCAGACCTCTCCGAGGAGGGGTGTTTTGCAGCTGAGGCTCCAGCCTCAGATGCTTGAACTTCAGGTGTTCAGATAAGGGGCCTGTGATGCTCAGGACTCAGCCAGACCTCTGATGCGGAGGAGCTGGCTGGCTGGTAACTCTCAAGAGGAGGTGAAATAAGGCAGATTCACGAAGTATAGGAAAAACCTGCAAACTGAGATTAACTTCCATTACTGTAGCAAATACTCTGCTGAGTTGAAGCAGCACAGTTGGGGTGATGCTACAGGAAAATGACACCAAAGAAAGGTTCAGGCCTCTTCTTCTTCCTCTAGGCTTTCAGTGTCTCACCACTGCTCCTGCTGCGTGGAACCTAACTGCTGGCAAAGAAGAAATGTACTTTGCAGAGCCCCAATCCCGTATCACAAAATAGAATATAGAAGCGTAAGTTTGAAAATAGAACAGGAGGTTCTAAAATATTTAATGATAGATGAATATTTTGGGAATTTTGAGTCCACAATATGGATGTTTTTCCATAACTGCATTTCTGAATTTTATTACCTTCTAAACAAAAGCAACAATAGAATAAAACATACTTTGATCTGATGACTACAGTATTCTTAATAAATAAAGCAGGATTATTCCAAAGGCCAATTGCAAGTCTGTTCAGAAGCTTGTTCGAAAGAGATGAAAATAAGTATTCTACCAGCCAAAGACCAAATCCAGTTAAAAATACACATAGTCATAGAAATAAAATTACCAAATTCATGGATATATTTACTTTTAACAAGAGAAATAATATATATCAATATTTTCATGAACTATTGTGCATTTCTATAGATTTTATTTTGCTTAGATTTTTAGTTTTCAGAATATTAGAATACTTCAAATAGAAAAATGCATTAGAAAACATTTTAGGAAGGTACCTTTATGTCACATTTCCAAAACTCAATTGAAAAATATATATTTTCAAAACATGCAAGACATTTGCATATAATTCTATATTTATCTCATAGTATTATAATTGTATATTTATCTTTGCATAATGAAAAGCTCTTAGAATGGAGAAATTCATATATGCAGTTCATAACTGACAATAAGTAAAATGAATTTAAAATTTGAGACTATCTTTGTGATAGCACCAGAATCTAAATCAGTTTGATTCTAGCATACTTATAAAGAAACATTATTAAAATTTAACCTTACTGGAAGACTATGTTATGTTTCAGGCATTGCACCTAAAATAATTTAGAACTTATATCTCCCCATCTGCTGTATATTAAAATTGACTTAATGGGTACTACTGCATTTTGTTACATTTGATACTAATCCTTTTCCCCATCTCAGATGAACACCAGTTTCCAAACATTTTAAATAGAAAATATTTTTCCCCAAGAGTGAACATTTCTCATTACACATTGCAATCTTTCAGATCACTGAGAAAAGGAAATAGACTTACTAAAATTCCAGAATAGGTATCCAAACAAACCTGAAAGTTTATTTTAAAAAGTTGCAAGGGAAAAAAAAGTTGCAAGAAAGGATTTTTAATAGAAGCAGTGCAGAATGAATATGCTATCATCTAAATTCAGCCACTCAAGTGCCAGAATAGCACGAGAGATTAATAATGTGTACACCAGCATATTTTATTCATGGTTATAGCCACTACACTTCCAAAATCTGAAATTCAGAGACTATAAATCTCTAAAGAAATGATAAATGCAAAAGGTGGGAAAATGGGCTGGAGTTCTAGAGTGATGTCTTGACATTCACATGTGCTACACTGGCATCCATTAGCCATATGTCATCTTCCCTTTTGATAGTGAAGACTTCTTTTCACCTTATAATTATTTATATATGTTAAATAAATAATGTCCTCTTCTGCTTTTCAGGCTGACGTTGCTCTTCTTCTTTGAAATGGGGAGTTTAGAAATGGCATACCAGGATCCACACACAGCTTATTATGGACAAGGGAGAAGAGTTATTCCCTCCTCCACAAAAAGCTCACGGCCAAGTTCTAACCTTACAAGTTCCCATGCAGATCTTGTTCACAACCTCAAGCTGATGTTACATACTTGGGTACAGCTGTGAGGTATACTCAACAGTAGCCATTTCAAACCAGTGTCTTACATCAACAATAACAAGGATCTGAAAACAATAAGCCTAGCTAAAAATGTGTGTCATATTATCTGTCTTGCCAGCAGTAGCAAGCAGGACTAAGCCTAGGGGAAATGATGTCCCACACCTGGTAAGAGTGCACAATTCTCTTTCCTGCAGGACCTGCTTACATATGGTTCTCTGCTGGGAATGCTCTACCCAGCTAATCCTGCTCATCTTTTAGAGTTTTAAAGTGAACTTTGAAATTCAGTTTTGCCTTTCAGAGTATAAAGCAGACTCAAAGGAACGGATGGAAATAGTGATCAAGAGAAGGAATTATCCTTTATTATAACTAAAGTTGAGATTCTGCCTAAAAGTCAGAGACTATATTTCACCCCTGATCAGGAACATATTTCATTATGCATATTTATCTACCATGAAAGATATTCATCTGAGCCCACTTTAGGGTATGAGTGGGAGAGTTGGGACTATGTACTCAAGTTCCATGAAATCCACTGTCCATTGTTCTTTCATGTTCTTTCAGTGTACTTTCCTGTGTTTGGCAGTAAACTGGCTGTCAAGTTATCCGGGATGGCCTTGGCTGGGAAAACTGGGAAAAGTCAGTTTGCATGCATTTCAGCCTGTAATACACTAAGCCAGCTATGTCCTAGCAGCTGTGGTGAAGAGCAGGCCAAATTTTGCAACAGGGAAAGCAGAAATACACATGTACATTTAAGCAGAAATACATGTCATGTATGCTAACACCAATTTTGAACAAAATGAATCACATAGCTAGGTCCAGTGTCAGATTGAGAGGGGACAAAACATTTTTAGGGCAAAGGGAGCAGATACAGGGAGGTAATTAATTAGGGCCATTCATTCAATTACTCTATCACCATCAGTGATTCTGATTTGCATACACACATAAAATACACATCAGTTGAGAATCTTTTTCCTAGAATAGGCCTTCCCTCTTTCTACTACTTCTGTCTTTTCCATATGAAAATAGTACCTGCAGATACCACAGTAAAAGTATTCTTGTTGTCATACTAAGACTAAGAAAGCATTAACTTACTTTCCTACAGATTGAGATTAAGCTTCTCAGCCTCCTAGGCATGAAGAGGACATGCACCCCCTACAACGAAGGTTAACTTTTTTGACCTTGTTCCTATTTGTGGCAGCTGTTGTCCGTTTGCTGGAAGAGAAAAGATCTGCAGTTACTTTGTATATTAAAAGAGATGCTATGGCTCAGCATTTATAATAGGTATTGAACTCACTAAGCATGCTATCTACCCACAATCTGGGATATATAATAAATACTTACATAAATTATTTTGAGTGAATAAATACAGTTTTTAAACTCTAAAGATGTACAATTATAAGTAAACATACTTAATATATTTGGAATAATTGGGGGATTCAAAAGTCAGTCTAAATTGAGAAGAGTAGAATGCTGTGAACATATTAATGGTTCTGTGATCAAACTAGAAAATATAGCGGTGATATATATGTTGGGAGAGAGGTTGTTTGAAAAAAGAGCTTCTTGTTGTATGTTCCTGATGTTTAAAAGAATTTAAAGTGGATTAAGGAAAAAAGTAAAAAGCTTTTATTTGTCCAAGTAATTAAGTCACCTTCTTGTTGGTTCCCTAAGCCTCTGCTATAGACTGAATGTTTATGTTCCCCAAAATTCATGTGTTGAAACCTAACACCCAAGATAATGATATTTGGAGGTGGGGCCTTTGGGAGAGTTCTCATGAATGGGAATAGTACCCTTATAAAAAAGACCCCAGAGTTCCCTCAACCCTTCTTCCATGTGGGGACACAGTGAGAAGAATGACTATCTCTAGGCCAGGAAGCAGGCCCTCCCCAGACACCAAATATGCTGGTGCCTTGATCTTGACTTGTCAGCCTCTAGAACTGTGAGAAATGAATTTCTGTAGTTTATAAGCCAGCCAATCCAAAGTATTCTGTTATAACAGCCCAAACAGACTAAGAGAGCCCCTAAACTTTGCTCATCAGCATTTCTCAAACCACTCTGAAATTGCCTCTTTAGTACTCTGTATGGTAAACAAGACCTTAAGTTTTTGCACACTAAACCTGTATATTTTCTGGTCAGGCTGTAGCGTCTGGCATAGCATCTGGTATATAGTATAGAAGATAGGAAATTAATGTTTTTGTCAGGCTATCAGAAAAAGGACAATTAGAATTGATCAGGTTATGAAGAATAAATTTGAAAGAGGAAAATAAAAATCAATGTTTATACTATGGTAGCAATGCCTGAGTTGGAGTTGGTATTTTGTGTGCAGAGAAAAGATTACAGTTGAATCAAATATTACTTTGAGTATATTGGGTGGGAGAGTTAGAGAAAGGACACATTCAGTACTCACTATGGTGGAGAAGATAGTACTGGTCCCTGAAAATAGAAAGATTTGAAATGTTCATATCTTAAGAAAATAAAAAGTTCAAGTATGTTAACCATCAAAGTGGTCAGATTTATTAGAAATTGTTCAACAATGAAAACAGGTAACACATACAACACTCCTTCAGTGCCAGACCACTAATTATTTTCGTAACAGTGCTCTGAAAACTTAATATTATTATTATCATTAAAAAATGTAGAAATTTAATTTGAAAGAATAACTTACCCAGGGTTACACAGTTAGAAAGCAGAGCAAAATATTGAACGCAGGTAGTCTGGTTCTACATCTGAGCTCTTAACTATACTACCTCTGTCTAAATTACCTTGCTCAATATATTTGAAAACTATAAAGATACAATGTAAGATAAGTCATTACTTTTGTTTGACAGTATCTATAACTGTGCTATCTAATGTAGTAACCACTAGTGATATGTAACTACAGAGCACATGAAATATGACTTGTCTGATTTAGACACTGGATTTTGAAGATTTACAATGGGAAAAAACATAAGATATCTCAATATTTTTTATATTGATTACGTGATAAAATTATAATATTCTGGATATATGTGTTAAATAAAATATTTTATTAATTTTAATTTACCTACTTCTGTTTATATTTTTAATGCTGCTACTATAAATTGTAAACTTATATAACTTACATATGTGACTGTCTTAGTTTGGTCTGCTGTAGCAAAGTTCCATAGACTGGGTGGCTTATAAACAATAGAAATTTATTTTTTATAGTTCTGGAGGCTGGAAATCCAGGATCAAGGTGCCAGTATTATCGGGTTCTGGTGGAAGTCCTCTTCCAGGTTTCAGACTGCTGACTTCTTGTAGTATCCTCATATGGCAAAGGAGAACAAGCTATGTCTCTGGCCTCTTCTTGTAAGGGCATGAATCTCATTAACAAGGGCTCCACCTTCAAGACTTAATTACCTCTCAAAGTCCCCACCTCCAAATACCATTTCACTGAGGATTAGATTTCAACATATTAAAATTCAGCGTACACAGATGTTCAGTCCATAACAGTGGCTTATTGAACAGCGCTAGCATATATATTGTAGAGGTAATTTCTTATTAGTTCTAATGGTTATAAAGCCCAGGTATCTTTGCTGTATTGGAATTGAGCTTAGCTCTTTCCCCTATTACAATAGTACTGAATAAAGTCTGTCCCTATCAACTTTAATTAATGTCTAGTTCTGTTTCTCTTCAGCAGTTGCTACCCTAGAATAGCATAGTTTTAAGAGGAGGAATCTTTGGCCATATTCCTAAACAAATTGAGCATGTTTGTTAAATCATCTATTAATCATTCAGTATCAGGCTGGTTTAATATGAATTCAACAGATCAACTATTTGGCAAAATTTAGTAATATTGAGGGGTATTTTGAATATATATTAAATGCTTCAAATTTCACATCACTAAATACTAGCTCAGAAAAGGAATTTGCATTCTACAGGAGAGAATGCAAGTATTTTAAAGTGGGGTGGAAACCATGTGCACTAATTTTCTATTGCTACTGTAAAAAATTGTCACAAATTTTGCAGCTTAAAACCACACACATTTATTGTCTTACAGTTCTGTAGTCCAGAAGTCTGAAATTGGTGGTGGCTAAATCACAGTGTTGGCAGGGCTATGCTTCTTTCTAGGAGCTTTAGGATAGAAATGGTTTCTTTGTCCTTTTCAACATCTAGAAGCCACCCACATACCTTGGCTCATGGCTTGCTTCTTCCATCTTCAAAGCTAGCAACGTTGGGCCAAGCATGTCTCATGCTACCCTTTCTCTGGTTCTATTTTCTTATTCACTTTCCACTTATAAGGATCCAGATAATCCAGAATAATTTTATTACCTTAAGGTCAGATGATTAGCAACCTTAATTGCATCTGCAACCTTAATTCTATTTTGCCATGTAATATAACATTTTCATAAGTACCAGTAATTAAGACATAGACATCTTTCGGTGGTCATTAGTCTGCCTGTCACACCATGGTTATTAATTTTATAAATCTATATCAAGAGGAATCCATAGGCAAGTAGAGTAGAACATATTTATTCTCTATCATTCCAAAATAATTCTATTCAAAGTAAGTTTATTGAAATAAACATATGACAAATATCCTACCATAGTGCTGAAGAGTGAGTATGTATGAGGTGTAGTGGCATAAGAGAACAAGATATTATGTCTGTTGATATGGATCAGAATTGGCTGTACCAAGAAAGACGTTTGGGGGCCTTGAGGTGTAAGGATAAATTAGCTCATGAAGTGATAACTTTATGCTGCTTTTTATATATGTGAGACCTCTTTATAAATTATTTTTTCTGTTTTATATACTATATTATTTTCAGAAATATGTTCTTTATCTGAACCCTTAGTGTGATGCTTCCTCACATTTCCCTTATACAATTTCTTCAAATTGGTTAATTCACGATTTTAAAGACCTACCACCTTTTTTACCTTTTAGAATAATGGGACACTAGCAATACAGTACTGAATCAGAGGGCTGTGGTCTCTGCCATCAATTTTCCTTTTTATATTTAATCTACTTCATAGAGCTTTCTATACAGATTTCACATTTTCTAACATATTCAACAAGTAATTTGCCCTTACTCTGCTTCCTGTTCACTTTTCAATGACATAATCTCGTTGTTAAAGTCACATTGTAAGTACTTTTTACTTTATAAGAAGTGAAGTTTGAAAATTGAACTATAAAAACATAACACCTAATGTTTTTAGAAAGCTACACACTTTCAACTCATGTGGGGACATATAATCCTTCTGGTTTTCATAAAAAACGTTTTTAATAAATAATGATAATAGTCTAATAATAATAGATAGCTAAAATTTGTTTAGCTCTCACATGGGCTATGAGCTTCACATGGATTATTTCAATTATTGTATCATTTGTGAAATAAATGTTTAAGACTTAAATATTAAGTAACTGTTGCATAATCACATAATAAGAAAATGACAGAACAAGATTTGAATAATATGACTTACGAGAACATTCTTAGCAAATACGCCATACTGAAAGTAGTATTATAGGTTTCTAGGCTACCATAACAAAGTACCACAGACTAGGTGGCTTAAACAACAGAAATTTACTTTCTCATGATTCTGGAGGCTAGAAGTCCAAAATCAAAATGTCAGCAGGGTCAATTTTATTCTGAGGTCTCTCTTCTTAGCTTGTCAATGGCCATATTCTCCCTTTGTCTTTACATGGTCTTCCTTTTGTGCGTGTCTGTGTCCTAATCTTCTCCAAAGGGGAAAACATAGATTCATTATTGCCCAGTGACAAAAAAACATGAAATTTCTCCAACTGAGAGCAAGATGTGTGATACTTACTTTTACAATAGCATACCCTGCTAAATTACATTTGGAAAGAAATAGTGAATGGCAAGGATTGGGAGTCTAAGAAAGATAATCAGAATCTTTGGAGACGAATACACTGAATATCAAAATCTCTGCAAGAATAAAGCATGAAATGCATCCATTGTGCTGGAAGTTTAGTAACTTGCTGATGAAGGGGTTTTCTGTTGGACTACTGGTAATACTATCACTTGGGAAGAATTTTCACTGAACTAGGAGGCAGAGAACCAATTTACTCTAAGGATTCCAGCCAAAAGTTTAGTTTGCTCAGAAACACTCAGCAGAGCATGAACAGGAACTGAGGAGGTGGACTGCGGGAGGTGAGTGCTATCAATTGAGCTTTGAATGTTAAAACAAAGAAGAATGTGGAGGCTGAGGCTGAGATCAGTCTCCTGCTGAGGTACAGAGCTTGCCTTTCACCTCTCCCAGGGGCAGCAAAGTGCCAGTGTCTGTGTGGTCCACTTGCATGAAATCCATAGAGCGAGACTTTGTTCTGTGGTTTTTCTTCCCACCTATATTTCCGAGAACACTGTAAGCTTTTTACTCCTTGATAAGTGTCCCATGTGTCTGATCTTCACTTTCCCTGTTTATTACTATTTTAATGACTTTGTAGCGCTATATCTCTTAGGGCCGCTTTGTGCTGAAGAGCCCCTTTAATTGCAAGTTCCCTTTTCTCAACCTCCTGCCTTTCAAATCGAACTCCTTCAGGGACTAAGCTCTACTGAAACATTCCTTTCAAAGACTTATTGAAAAAACAAGATGCTTATGCAACACTAATGCTTCTAAATATCTAGAATAAAACAATTAATTATTATCAGGTGTTGGACATTTTAATGTAAAAATAAACTAGATTAAGAAAATTAAAATACACTATCCCAAAAATGAATTTAAAACAGAACAAATCAAAGA
This sequence comes from Tursiops truncatus, assembly GCF_011762595.2. Lineage (NCBI taxonomy): Eukaryota > Metazoa > Chordata > Mammalia > Artiodactyla > Delphinidae > Tursiops > Tursiops truncatus. The sequence goes on along the minus strand of NC_047038.1, from coordinate 59,518,484 downwards.
GATATACTCTCCTCACTTCTTGCTGGGTAAAGTTTAGAGTAAAATACAAACTCCTGCTTCATACTTACTAAGTCCTAGGTGATCTGTTTTTCTGTCTGTTTCTTGGTCACCCATCATACACACTTCTTTCTTTACCTTAAACATGCCAAAGTATCTACATGGTTGGGCCTTTTTAAATTAGTTCTTTCCATGGATTGAGGTATGTGATGGTTAATTTTATTTATCAATTTGACTGGGCTAAGGGATGCCCATATAGCTTAATTTTGATCATGATTGTGAGGGTGTTTCTGGAAGAGATTAGTGTTTGATTTAGTTGACTGAATAAAGAGATACATCCCCTCCAGTGTGGATGGGTGTCATCCAATCCATTGGGGGCCAAATAGAAGAAAATGGCAAAGGAAAGGTGAATTCTCTCTCTCCCTTCTTAAGCTAGGACGTCCACCTGTTCCTGCCCTCAGACATTGGACCTCCTAGTTCTCAGGTCTTTGGCTTCGGACCTATAATTAATTACACCCTGGCTCCACTGGTTCTCATTCCTTTGGACTCAGACTAAATTATATCATTGGTTTTCCTGGTTCTCCAGCTTTCAGGTGGACAGTTGTGAGAGTTCTTGACCTCCATAACTGCATAAACCAATTCCTATTATAGGAACCAATTCTTATAATTGGTTCCTATAATATAATATACCTATGATGAGCCCTGACTAGTACAAGGTACCCTTCCACCTTGCACCAGTTAGTAAGCTATTATTTCTTCATCCACACCATTCCTTCTAGATCCTGTTATGTAATGCTAGACCTAGGCAACTGTAAGCTACATTTCCTTTTTGTCAAGTGGATCCCTATTATGCTTTCGACAATATCAAGCACTATGTGGATACCAGAATGCTGGGGAAGAAAGATATACCCCTCTTACTGTTGGCTTCCAAGTCTTGTTGGCTATTGCTTCAGAATGTCCCTTAAACCTAGTGGAAAATTGTTTTAATAGCAGTTTTATTTTGTTTTTCCCCTCCAATTCCCAGTTTCTTCATACCCCCAGGTTCAGCCTCTTCCCTCCCTGTGGTAAGCAGAAATTCTAGGAATGGTCTCTGTTGTGTGTTGAGTGATCACCAAAAATATATGTTGAAGTCCTAACCTCTGGTACCTGTGTAATGTGGCCTTATTTGGAAATAGGGTCTTTGCAGATTTAATTAAGATACAAGTTAAGATGAGGTCATACTGGAGTAGGTTGGGATCTTAATCTATTTTGACTGGTATTTTTACAAGAAGAGAAGAAAAGACACAGAGGTAGACACATACAGAAAGGAGATCACCATGTGAAGACACAGACACACAGAGGGAAGATGACCATTTGATGACAAAGGTAAATTGGAGTTATTCAGCCACAAACCAAGTGACACTGAGGATTTCCAGCAGCACCAGAAAATAAGAGAAAGCCATAGAACAGGCTCTTCCTCTGAGCCTTCCCGAAGGAACCAATCTTGCCAACACCTCAAATTTGAACTTCTAACCTGGTGAATTGTGAGAGAATAAATGTCTTTTGGTACTTTGTTACACAGTTTTTGAAAACTACTAAAACCCCCCAAATTATCCGCTACTACATTCACAAGGTCCTGAAACTCCTGTGATTGTGTTATGTTACAAGGCACAATTGACTTTAAAAAGGGGAGATTATCTTGGTGGCCTAATCTAATCCCAAGATTTCTTAAAAGCAGAGAATTTTGAAGATTGAGATGGGCAAACAATGAGGAATGCAAGAGGCATCAAAAGCTAAAAGCAGTCCCTACTTGACAGCCAGTAAGGAAAGGGGGACCTCAGACCTGTGGCCACAGGAACTGGATTCTACCAACAATTTGCATGATCTTGGAAGCGATTCTTTCCCAGCACCTCCAGATAAGAGGCTTGCTGGACAATACGTTGATTTTGTCCTTGTGAGACACTGAGGAGAAAATGCAGCTCAGCCTGCCCAGATTTCTGACTTACAGGACTGTGATATAAAATATGAGTTGTTTTAAGCCATTATGTTTGTGGTAGTTCATTATGCAGAAAGAGAAAACACTCTCCTTGGAAGTATCAGCAGCAACAATACAACATCCTCTCCTTAGAGGTGTAAGTCACAGCTCTGAGAGTCCCTTCCACTAAGTTTCCATTGTACCAACACCAGCTATCCAGTGCTTCCTCATCAGTAAACTGTCGACCTCCTCAGGTTCCCTCTTCCAAGCTTCCAGATTCTGAGTGTCCCAACTCTCCCCTTCTTTCCATTAGCCTTGAAGATGTAATTTGCTTCCTAAAATTATATTCTGTTAGCTCAGTGTTCCTTTTCTGATTTTACCATTCACCATTGCTTGTTAAACAATTCCTTTTATCAAATTCTTTCTGTTAAAATAACTGCTGTGGAAACTGTGAGCCTGAGTGGACCCTAACTGATACACTGTGATCCTCAAATTATCCACTAAGAAAAGAGTGACACCTAATCTAAAGTAACAACTCAGACAGTCTCTGCCACAGCACCTATATTACTTATATTTATAGCTTATTTTCTGAATTTTTTTTTTCTTTGTGCACTTGTTGATTGGTTTTATCAATTCTATCTGCTCATAAGAATGAAGGCTGTGTTCTGAGTAGAAAGCTTGTTTGAGCGTGGTTGCTTGTGTCTGCACATGTTATAGTCAATGGTAGTGGGGAAAAGGGGTTATCATGTGTTTCAAAATCTCAACAATTTAGGGCAGACCAGGTTCAGCTTCTCCAACAGTTAGCAACCTGCTGATAGACTGATTTAAATCTCAGGGCAAGCTAATAAATGAGGCCAAATAGGGAATCCTGAACTGCTCTAGCTTAGCATTTACCAAAATATGTTTTACTGAATAACAGTTTAGGATACTAAGTGTTTTATGTAGTCATTTGGCAATTCAGGCTGTAAGTTGTTTAGTCTATACTAAATGATATGACCTATAATAAATTTTGTGATTAAAAAGATTTGTTCTCTACTTTAGTAGCTTCCAAAAACGTATTAAAAAATAGAACCCCCAGGCTTCCCTGGTGGTGCAGTGGTTGGGAATCCGCCTGCCAATGCAGGGGACATGGGTTTGAGCCCTGGTCCAGGAAGATCCCACGTGCCACAGAGCAACTAGGCCTGTGTGCCACAACTACTAAGCCTGTGCTCTAGAGCCTGTGAGCCACAACTACTGAGCCTGTGTGCCACAGCTACTGAAGCCCACGCACCTAGAGCCGATGCTCTGCAACAAGAGAAGCCACTGCAATGAGAAGCCTGCACACCACAACAAAGACCCAATGCAGCCAAAAATAAATAAAATAAATAAATTAATTAAAAAACATAGAACCCCCTTTTTAAGTAAAACCCTGGAAAATTTTTGGAATAATTAGAACAAGTATTAATTTGGGTAACTGCCCACTACTCTACCTACTCTCCTCATTCTGCTTCTCTCACTTCCAACATAGGAAGGACTATGCTTCTCATTCCCTGATCTCATAATGCAGCGGTCCCCAAACTTTTTGACACCAGGGACTGGTTTCATGGAAGACAATTTTTCCACGAACTTGGAGGGGGGTGTGGGGGGAATGGTTTTGGGATGATTCAAGTGCATTATATTTATTGTGCACTTTATTTCTATTATTATTACATCGAAATATATAGTGAAAAAATTATACAACTCACCATAATGCAGAATCAGTGGGAGCCCTGAACTTGTTTTCCTGCAATAGATGGTCCCATCTGGGGATGATGGGACTGCCTCAGCTCCACCTCAGATCACCAGGCATTAGATTCTCATAAGGAGTGCGTAACCTAGATCCCTCGCGTGTGCAGTTCACAGTAGGGTTCGCGCTCCTGTGAGAATCTAATGCCACGGCTGATCTGCCAGGAAGCAGAGCTCAGGAGGTAATGCAATCAATGGGGAGTGGCTGTAAATACAGATGAAGCTTCACTCATTTGCCCTCCGCTCACCTCCTGCTGTGTGGCCCAGGGTCCCCTGTCATAACATATTGCCTAGGTGAAAACTGACACATTTTCCTAGAATTGGTTGGTGTCTGTCTCAAATAAGTTGTTGTTAGTGATTTGGATCCATAATATGTGACTATATGGACCTAAGCCAGTGATATTGACCCTCTAGCCAAAGAAAATAATGGAAATTTTTTGATAAATAAAATTGCAGAGAGTAATGGTATATATTATCAATATAGGTATACCAATAAAGGTATATATTTATCAGTATATCAATTTACATTGAAATTTTCTGAACACTAGAAAACATTCCTTTCTAAAATGTTGTGTTTGTCTCTCTTCCTATAGTACCTTGACTCTTTCATTGTTATTCACATTATTCTAGTATGAATAATAAGCTTACTGCATGGAGGGACTTTTTCAGTTTTGTTTATCCAGTATTTCAATACTTCACACAGGGCCAGCACATTTTATTCACTCAATGTCTATTTTTGAATGCATTAATATATCAATGTGTAAGTGAATTCCCAGATATTCTTCTCATCTGTCTTAAATCAGAAGCAGTGTTTGGGTTAAGTCAGTATAAACAGCCTCCCCTAATTTTTTATATGCAGATACAAGGTTGGTTGGGAGAGCACAATATATAATAGAACATGGATCAGATAAACTAGATAATTGCTAAAAAGAAAATTCTGTCCAAAGCAATTCAATTTGGGTTTTCTTTATCCCTTACATCAATCTAATAAGCTTGATAAGTATAAAATCTTCATTTCCCTTTGTGTTACATAGACACAGCCTTAACTGAATCTTTATATAATCATCGCCAAGTAATTATATTCCAGCTGGATGCTTTGTGACTCTCCTTTGACCACAAATTATTTTGCACAAAGTGATACAAGCCATATTGTGTGGCATCTTTTATTCCTGCCAGTCACTGACATGTAGCTGAGAACAATGAATATGTTTTGAACAAGAATCGTGCTGTTATCTGGAAGGTCAAATGAGAACCTGCCCAGCCACAGATGTTTAAATAATTATTTTAGGCATTTTTTTTTTCTGACTTCCCTGCCCTGTCCATAATAATGTAATTACTGGCAGTGCTTTTATTACAAGTTCATAAGATGTTTGTCTTCTCAGTTCCTCCCACCTCAGTGAAGTACATATGAAGTGTTAATAATTAAATGAATAGCTCCAGGCTGGAGATCATCACACTGGGCCTTTTCCCTACCTTAGATGGCCTGACACCAATTCGAGTACTTTACAACAGAGAATAAGGGAAGCAACTAATGTTCCTTGAGATTATCAAAGCCAAAAGGGTCCCAAAACACACAGTCAGCTTTTCAAAACCCAATTCTTCTTGTATAAAAAAGAAATTCAATTGGCAGTGATTTCATAAATGCAAATTTTCAGTTAGATATGATACATAGACACATGTACATGTATATACACACACACACACATAAACACACATACATACACAAACATATACATACACTATTGTAAAGACAAATTAACCATCTTCCAAGTAATTGTTTTAAATATATCCTCATGGAAAAGAGAAAGTCAGAGTAAATTTTATTTCTAAATATTTACTAAAATTGAAAAATTAAAAAAAAACCCAAAGCAACAGATGACAAAGATGTAAGTATAAGCACATAGCAATTGCTAACCACAGAGAAATTAAATAAGATAATTAAATGCAAAACATTGTCAGAGCGGGGAAATTTGCCCCTACTCTTCTGGGTTCCTTTGACTGGTCTAATAATTAAATTGACATAAGACAAATTAATGGAAGAAAATCAAATTTAATTTTGTACACATGGAGGTCTCATATATATGGTACCTAAGAAGTGACCAAAGCAGGCAGCTTTTATACCTTCTAGATAAAGAAGCAATAAATTTGTGAGGGATTGACAAAACAAAGAAACTTGGGCTTGGGTGCTAATTAGAGGAGAATTTAAGCAGAGTTTGTTTACACAGGCTTCTCAGCCCTGAATTCCCTGTCCCTGGCAAGTTTGTCTACCTTGGGTATAGGGAGGGTACCTTTCACATGGGAAATTTTTATCTTGCTTTCAGAGGAGGGGCAGAGTGTTCTTGCACTGGCTGTTTCTCGGGTAACTTTAATTCAAAATAACCAATATGCTATTGATACTTTGGTATATTTTAGGATGGTCTGGCCTGAGCCCCAACAATATTTTAGAATTATTACACTGGATTTAGACTGAAAAGTTTGCATCAATTAGTGCAATCAATTATCTTACCGTGTGAAGTTATAGCACGAAAAAATAGAACTCATTTTTTTGGTTTAAATGTATATTCAGTTAAACATAACTTGTTGAAAAAAATGGTAGAAATGAAGGATATTCATAATGAAAAAACTCAAATTAAGCAGTGCCCAATAATAAATATGCACCTTAAAAAATTCATAAGGCAACTTTAAAGTCATGTAACATCAGTTTTTATACTTTATGCTAATAATAAAATATTATTGAACATGAGACACAGATTCACATTAGCATTATATTTAACGTGTACTTTAAGATATTAAAAGTTAGGAAAAGTAAGTGCAATATGGAATCAAAAGAATTCTGTTATTGTAATAGTGGGTAAGAGTTCATAATTGTTCTCTAAATCCTCAAAATCAAAAGATAAAGATTATATCCTCTGAATATTCAGTATACTTTTGTAACTGCACAGACTTTGCTAAATTGGGGCTCACAAATATTGATGAATCTTTTATAAATATATGTTAAGTACACTGTAAATGTATATTAAATGTCATATCTTAAATGCCCTATACATTTACTCTAATATCTCTTCATTTTTCTTACAAATTATTATTTTTCAAACCTCAAATTCTGGTATAACAGAATATGCCAAAGAAGTCTATATTCCATCTTTATCTTTTCAAGTTAAAGTTTCCCTTTTATCTCTTGTATAGAACTCTATACATGTGTGTCTCTCATAATCTTTTACATTTTCATTTCTTTCCTTCTTTTTCTCCTTTTTTTATATTTGTTCATTTCGTTCCTTGATGCTGTGCTTCTTCTATACTCTCTCAATCTCTTGAATTTTCCCCTTAATTTCCCTGCAGTCACTTCTTTAATTCATATAATGAGATAACTTTAATTTCAAGGTCTGTCACTGAATTAATAAGAGGATACAAGCGAAAGAATGCTGTGATTTCATGCCCTAGAATTAGAAAAAGTACTATTCTTTTCTCCAACAATTTGGACCCCCTGATGCTCAGAGAGTAAGAATTTAGGAAGACAATAAAGGAGTTAATTGCAATAGTCAAGATGGGAAGTAATTAAAGCATTTAATGGAAGCATTTCCATGATTGTATTCATTGTCACAGCACTGCTAAGTCTTACAAGGATCAAGGAAGCACATAATGAACAATAAAAGTGTGTGGGTCAATATTTTATTTCTACTTGCTTCCAATTTTAATTTCCAAAAACATAACCACATGATGATTATTGAAGTCCAGCATACATAGTATATGGATAGTAGAGATTTTTTACTTGTCTTCAAAAATGCCTCTTCAGTGACTGCTGATTCTTCCCAATTGTACCTCCCTGCTGAAATGAATTATATCAGGAAATGGAATGTACAAGGGAAAGGAAACAAAAAAGAACCACTGGATATGTTTTCTGGGTCAGAGATTTCTTACTATTTCACAGTACATAGGTATGCCACCCCTACTCACCTCCTTGTCCCAGATTTCATCCTTTATGTGGCGTGATGAGACCTGATGGGAATTTTTCCTACATGAGCATCCAGATACTCCAGAAGCGAGAAACAAAGGATTTTTTTTTCTCTTCTTATAAGGAGGAAGAGACATCTGTCTAGCTCTGCTCCTAAAAGGGTTCCCTTCTTCCTCCAAACCTTTCCAGAAGACTTTTCTGACCTGAATTATTTTCAAATTTGAGGACTTCATCCCTTTGGCATGTAAATTCCTAGGGAGGTAATGCTCTATTCTCAGAGGCACCTTGGGGCTTAACCTAGGACCAAGATCAAGCTGTAACCATTTAACTCTCTGGGGGATATAAGAAAGTTGTATTAGCCTTTTGGATCAGAACAATTAACTAGAAAAATGGCTGCAGATATAATTCTTATGTTATCTGAAATGTTTATAAGAGAATGGAAAACATACATCCTCTACTTTTATAGTGCCTATGCTTCAGTGGATTAATAGGGTAAAGCTTTTAATAGGAAGATTGAGAAAAACATGAAAGTTTTATTCTCCAGAGATGGTCAGTCCAATTCAGTGCAAAAACTATGGTCAAATTCCTGTTAGAGCCACTATGGCCAGTTTTCAGGTGCATATAACACAGTGCTTGCCTTCAAGGAGTTTATAATTTCATAGTGTCATTGAAGCCAAAAGATAAACAAATAACTCTAATATAAGACTGAATGTATATACTTTAGCAGGAATACATTTATAGAACATTTGAGTGTTAATAGGAAGATGTAACATCAATTTATAACTGTAAAATATTTCATAAAAGTGATAATTAAGATGGATCTTAACAATTGTAAAGGCACAATTTCCAAAAAAAGGGTACATTCCAAACACAAGAAACTACATAGATAAATGAATTATAAAATATTACAATATGACACTATTTATATTACCTGGGGTTGACCCCCATTTATGGTCCAATTGACCATTTATTTTGTATTTATTTACTCAACATTTTTTCAACATCTACCCTATAACAAGGATCATTTTTGGTAATCACAAAAAATGGAAAATAATACTGTTGAAATTTAGTTAAGTTAATTAACTACTTAATTACTATATATATTGTGTGGATACATATTATAAAGTAAGATAAATTAACATAGAGGCTAGAGTGATATATTCCAATGATTAGGAAGTCTTCTCTGCTAGAGTGACATTGATCATTTGACGAAAACACTGAATGAAACGACTGAGAAAGTCATGCAATTGTAGGGGAGAAAAAATTTTTTTTCTTCTATCCATCTTAGGTTCCCTGGCTAGGGCTGTATAAATTAGACTGACAACAGACAGATTAACAAAAAAAGACAATAAGTTTATTAGTATGTGTATCATGCATACACATGGGAGCACTCAGAGATGAGTAATTCCAAAAGTGTGGTTAGATTTGGGAGTCTATGTACCTTAGTAAAAGAAAGTAAGGATGGGGAGTAAGGACACTTATGGAAAAACAAATGACTTTTTAGAAACATAAATAGGACCTTAGGAGAACAGATGGGATATATAAAAAATTAATAAACAGAAACCTCAATTAAACAGAGTCGGGAGACCAGAAGGGGGAGTTTTACTGCCCTATCACCTTAGCAGAGCTCAAAATAAAGAAGAAAGCCCCCTCTTCTTTCCTGGCAAGGACTCAGCCAATGAAAAGCAATGGACTCTCTGTTAACTATAGTCCTCCTGATTCCTTTTCCTCTCTATAAAAGTGTTCTTTCCTTGCCATGAGGGGACTTGCACATGGCTCTTCATGGTCGCAGAGCCCAAATTGCAATTCTCTGCTGATCCTGAGCAAACCCATCTTTGTTGGAGAGATAGCTGGCAGTCTATTTGTCGTACGTCAACATTTTGGTGGCTCCAGGGGCCAGAGAAGACCCCTGAGGGCTCTGGGACTGGTGAGCCAACAGGTGTGGTACCACAATTGAGCCCATTGTGCTCACTGCTTTTCATGTCAGTCCTGGAGTTTGAATGTAAGTATCTCTCTGAATCTGAGATCATACCCTCTTTACATCGGAAGCTCTCCAGACTTTATTTGGGATCTGTTTTAAGGTTTTATGCTTTCTGGTTAAGACCTTTTTCTGTATGTGAATGCTCATTTGGCACTTGGGTCTGATTTTGGTATTAAACGGTTTCAATCCGAGCTGGCTGATAAGCTGTCAGCCCATTCCTTCAGGAACAGAGGCTGCTTCACTGAAAATGCACCAGTTCAGCTATTGGACCATTCCTTTGGAATAGGAGCTGTTCTCTGGAAACTGGCTAAAAAGCCTTTGATCTGGCTTTTCTGGGACCATGCTGTTTCCTTAGAACTTACTGGTATTAGGTTGTTTGAGACACAGGCTGTTTCATTTGAGCTGTTTGAAAATCTTGCTTTCACTCTAGAGAAAAACGTATGAAAAATGAGATTCCAGTTACCTAAATATTTTGAGTGCACCCCCGTTTCAGGGACTCTGGCAGATTTTGTTTAAAAACCAAGATCCTTCCTCATGCACATTCCTAACTAAATGAAACGAACTGACCAAAGGTAATTTAGAATATCAGTGGCCATTATGGGAACTTTTGAAATCCCCAATTTTCTTAAAATGTAATTGGACCACAATAGCTCAAAACTTTCCAGAAGTGAATGAAATGAGTATTTTGATTTGTATTTTGAGGCTGCCCCAACAATATCTGGCGTCCAAAATTGCCTCTCTGCAAGACAATATTTTAAGATTAAGTGAGGCAAACAAATGATTAACAAAGGTTAAACGGCTCCCAAAGCCTCAGGCTCTTCTTCCTTGGCTTCTTTGTCTCAGGCTCCACCTGTGGCGCCATCTTGTTTCTCTTCATCAGCCCCTCATGCTCTGACTCCACCCACGGTGTCATCTTTCTGCTTTCCTCCCATACTGTCTGCACCTCTTCTATACCTTCAGTACCCTTGAACTATTTCTGTTGCCGAACTTACCCTTTTCTTTGAAACTCTCCCCACTCTGTTTACCTCAGAATTTATCAGGAGCTGTCCCTTTAAAATTAAGCCTTCTGAGGATCAAGGCTAAATCCTTAATTTCTTATATACTCTGGACTAAGATGAATTGTGAGCTACAGTCAGTACAGTCAGAGTTTTCTCGAAAGTAACTGAAGATCCACACAGATTCGCTGAGGAATTTAATATAGTCATTCAAGCTTATCAACCTAATTTCTCTGACATATGAACTAGCTCATATGCTTGTTGATAAAGGCCAGGCTCAACACTGGATGAAAGTTGCTAATTGGGAAAATCCTGAAAGGTCTGTAGAATTACAACCAGGAGACCAGCCAGCTAACTTATTATATGATCAGACTTGGGCTATTGCCCAATTCCTATTCATAGAGCAATTCCTATTCTTTCTCTCCAGAAGGGGAAATAATTCTAGAATTAGACAGTAGTTGTCAATGTAACTAACCAGGTGAATTAAATGATCCTTTGACATTTTTTATGTATTCCACCTCTAAAGGTACTAGAGCTGGTTCTGGAAACACTGGTCATTTGTCTTTATTGAATCAGCTACCACCTTTTTTATGAGCCAAATCTCCAACTAATATTAGGAAAATTCACAGCATACCTCCCATCAAGATTCAAAAAATTCCTCAAAATCTCTTCCTGGAATTAATCAATACTCTATAAGTAAAGAAGTCTTTAAGGCATGAAGCCCATAATAGAAGATTACAAGACTCAAGGCCTCATTATCTCTTTCATCAGTCCCTGTAATACCCCTAATTTACTGGTGATAAAACCAAAGGGCTGAAAGTTGAGTTTCCCTTGGACCTCTGAGCAATAAACAACATTGTTATCCTTTGATACTTCGTTGTTCCTAAACCTCAGAATTTATTAACATCCATTCCCACCACCAGAAGTAAATTCTTTACTGTAATTGATTTATGCAGTGCATTCTTTACTATTCCAGTTGATGAAGCTAGCCAATACCTTCTTGCCTTTACTTGGTAAGAAAAACAATTCACCTGGACAGTAATGCCTCAGGATTTTACTGAGTCATTCTTATTTCTTGCAGATCCTGAAGGCTGATCTGGATGATGTAAAGTTTCCTATAGGTTTTACTTTGTTGCAATATGTGGATGATTTGCTTCTTTGTTCTTCACAAGTCCTCCTTCACAGGAAGACTGCATCCTCTTGCTAAAGCTTTTAGTCTTAAAGGGACATAAGGTCACCAAAAAAATTTTAGTTTGCCTAAACTCAGGTTTGATACTTAGGACATCTAATATCAGAACAAGGACTACACCTAGATTCTAAGTGTGCTAAGTTTCCCACAACCCAAAAGTAAGTACTAACTGTGAGGTTTTCTTGGGTTCGTTGGTTATTGCCAAGGTTGGATTCCAAATTTCTCTCTTATGCCAAAACTCTGTATGTTTTACTAAAGAATAACAACCCCCAAACCAATTTTACGGATGACATATGGAAGACAGATGGCATAAAGGAAGTTTGATCAACCCACCTGCCCTTGGGCATGTCAATTATCAGATTCCCTTTTTCTTTTTTGTATGTGATCTGCAGTAAATTCCTTGGGGTAACACTGACTTTTCATGGTTCACTGATGTTTCTTGTTTAAAAGGTGACAATGGCACATATTGTTCTGGGTATGGTATTGCAACTCCTTTTGATGTGTTGAGGCAGCATCTTTACTCCAGACCAACAGGCTGAATTATATGCTCCTACGAGGCTATTGCTTTAGCCAAGGACAAAACTGCCAGCATTTATAATGATAGTAGATGTTCTTTCAGAGTAGCTCATGATTTTGGAATGTGAAATCAGCATGGATTTATTACTTCCAGTGGGAATAAAATTTAAAGTGGTCTCAATGTTCTACAAGTATTTGATGCAATAATTTTACCTGCTGCTTTAGTGATTATTAAGATTCCAGGACATTCTAAACTTTTCTGGAAGCTAAGGAAAATAACCTAGCTTCTATTTCTACAAGAAATTCTGCCCTTAAAGGAACTAATAGCAGCCATGCTATTTCATGCTCCAAAGGGATATTTCCCCAAATAATAATTTTTAAAAATTTCTAGAGAAGCCTAACAATTGGCCTCAGGAAGAAAACAAAAAACAAAACAAAACAAAAAACAAAAACAAAAAAAACAAGATTAGAAATTCAACAAATTTTGGTTTGATAAAAAGAAAGCTTTGGTTTGGATCAAACAACAATCAGCCTTACCAGAAATTCTCAAATTCCTACTTCTCACCATTTTACCTTCATTAAACCATTGGTTTACCAACAGAATGATAGCATTTGTGAATCAATATTGGTGTGGAAACATCAAGGCCCCAAAAATGACTAACTCATTTGTACCACTTGTCCAAAGTACAACCTGGGGAAGCCTGTTCACACTGCTCTTAGATATTTTAAACTGCCTATTGGTCTGGCAAATGGATTGCATACAACTTCCTTCATCTAATGGATATAAATATGTTTTAGTCATGCTCTGAATGTTTTCACACTGAACTGAAGCCTTCCCTTGAAGAAAGGCTGTTGCCTCTTCTGTGGCTAAAGTCCTGTTGGAAAAGAGTATCCCTACCTGGGGAGCTCCTCTCAAACTGCATAGTGATCGAGGAACGTGTTTTACTGGTCAGGCGCTTCAACAAATTGTGCTGTCTGGGCAGTTTTACAATTCTTTTACTGCGTTCACCACCCTCAATCCTCTGGCCTAATAGAACACATCAATGACATTATAAAGACTCAACTGGCAAAATTTGTAGAGGTCCTTTAAATACCTTGGCCAAAAATGTTGCCATTTGTCCTTCCAAATCTCAGACCTACCTTTTTTTGGAACTGGTGAACTCTCATGCTTTGAGATAGTCACAGGATACCTAATGCACCTGGCACTTGCTTCTTTTGACCCACAACCAACAAAAGGAGAGATACTCCAATATTGTAAAGGCTTAATTGCTTCTATTAAAAATAACCATAATTTGGTAGAACAGTCTTTTCATAGTGTACTCTTGGGAGATGAAGACCTTAAGCATTCTTCCTTGCAACCTGGAGGTTGCATCTAATGGAAAAGAGACCTCCAGAAGAACTCTCTTCAACCTTGTTGGAGAGATCCCTATCAGGTACTGCTAACCAACCCTTGGGTGGCTAAACTCCAAGGAAATGACTCTTGGATTCATGTAACATACCTAAAGAAAGCACCAAACTCTGAGTGGACCCGCATATCATCTGTTGATTTCCAGATAAAGATTTAACAGATTTGAAGCACATGATATCTGATGAGACAGCTTTCCCAATATAACAAGGACCAGGTCTGCTCGAAGTTTGTTGCCAAACCTGTGATGATGACACAATGCTTCAGGTGATCTCCAGTGTCTATGATCTTGATAACATACGGACTTTAGATAAAATTACCTGAGGGTTCTCCTTTCTACCTCTCCTTGTTACTTGAATGTGACCCTAATAGGTTTCAGTACACCCAGGATAGATCTTTCCTGACACTGAGGAACAAAAAAAACCAGCTGAAGCTAGAAAACCTGACTCTTGAGCAGCGATGCTTTCAGAGAAAGATCTTGAACAAAAAGGGAAAATTTAAAAATTAATAAACAAAACCCTCAATTAAATAGTGTTGGGGGGCTTCCCTGGTGGCACGATGGTTGAGAGTCCGCCTGCCGATGCTGGGGACATGGGTTCGTGCCCCGGTCCGGGAAGATCCCACATGCTGTGGAGCGGCTGGGTCCGTGAGCCATGGCCACTGAGCCTGCGCGTCTGGAGCCTGTGCTCCGCAATGCGAGAGGCCACAACAGTGAGAGGCCTACATACCACAAAAAAAAAAAAATAGTGTTGGGAAGTCAGATGGGGAGCTCTCACACCTTGTGACAATAGCAGAGCTCAACAAGAAGATCCCTCTTCTTTCCAGGCAAGAGCTCAGCAAAAGATAGGTCGTGGACTCTTTGTTTAGTGTAGCCCTCCCTACTTCCTTTTCCCTCACTATAAAAGTGCTCTTCTTCCCTTGCCCTGGGGGGATTTGCATGTGGCTTGCCATAGCTGCAGACCCCAAATTACAATTGTCTGCTGATCCCAAATAAACCCATCTTTTCTAGAGAAATATCTGGCAGTCTATTTGTTTTAGGTCAACAGAAATATGACAGCTTGGTAACTGTCTGTTTGGATATGGTGTTGACTTCTCCTCTCTGAGAAGAGAAGATTAGAATTGTTCCTGGGGAGGGAATTTATGACACTTGAGTTCTTTGGGGAGACTCTGATTTTAGGCAGACAAGGAATTTCAGGAACTGAAATACCTTGAGCAAAACACCATTCTTTTGCCAAAATGGCATGTGGAGTGGCATGTCCTGATCTCCTTTCCAGGGAACTAAGAAAAGAAATTAATATTGTGTATGTAGACACAATATAGACTCCATATATACTAGTAAGCTCTTTTCCTAATAATAGTGGGAATAGCTAGCTTGGAGCAAACATGATATTCGCACTCACGAATCTGTCCTTAAAGTAGATAGTGATAGTCTCCTGAAGTTTTGTTTTTTCTTTTTTCCAATAAGATGGATGTGAGTGGAAGAGTTACCAGTTAGGAGATAATTGCAAGAGCATCTGTGATGGATAATGGAGGCACTAGAGTGATGACTGTTCAAATTTAAAGTGGGTGGATATGAAATTTTTCCTGGAAGGTGAATATTTGCATTTGGCTCCTGGGAATGAAGTCCAAGATACTGAGATTTTTAAGGCTACATAACGAGAAAAACAAGAGTCCTATTTCCAGACATTGAAAATTTTAGAGGAAGAGTTGATTTTGAAAGAATAATAATGGTTTGGGAACTGTTGAGTTTGGGGTTCTGCTTAGTAAAACATCTAAGTAAACCTAGAACATGGGATTTAGGAGAAGAGATCAGTATTGCATATACTGACTTGAAGTAATTTGTTGCAAACTGACCCAAGCTGATATGCAGTTCACAAACATTAGATTCTTTTCAGTAGTTATTGGTATCTCCTAACAGTTAGGGGCTGGTGTGTGCTGTTCAACTTCTCTCTATAACCTGAAGATATGGTCGTATGTTGCAAGTTGTGCCACACATATACAAATATTTGTAGCAAGCAGGCATACAAACAGCCATTCATACTTTCTGTGATTTCCATAAACTCTCAGCGATCTGTCCCTTTATATTCTCTCGCAACCTGGCAGAAAAGATTTTCTTATGGCAAATACAAACATTCTGATGATAAGATTCAGCTAACCTTCTAATCAAGGTCAACACAAATATCCTCTGATACAGCCCTTTAACTTACAACCAGTTTGGAATCCTAGGATTAGAACACCATTTTCAAAAGAAATGGCTCTTAGGCTTACTAAATTCTTACACTATGTTTATCTAATGATGAGAATGTCTATGCAATATTTCAGGCCAACCTACTACCTAGAACATCCTCTGGTGTTGGTCATATTTAATGTCATTTAAAGTACTTGGTACTTTAATTGTAGACTAAACACTCCTAAATTGTAGATTAAATTAATTAATATACACATATAGTCCTTACTGTCTATGTGAAGTATTTTACACAAATATCAGGCAATGTACCATTTATTTTATAATAGTTTGAGAATATATTTCAATCCCGCCTGAACCAACCTTGGCCCATAGATTATGTTCTGCCATCTCCCTCTTTCTATATGTGTTACAAACCCTCTCCTCACCAGCACTTCTCAATTACATAGAGTTCTACATTACTCAGACCCATCATGATTTTCCACATAGTGTTACATTAATATCAGAGCTAATACCCTGGAATTTGATCCAAAACAAGATTTAGCTCAGGTTTAGACTAAAATTTGTCCCAATTATTTGAATATTTGAAGGAAGAGTGTGTTCCCTTAAAATATTCACTGAGGCAATAGCAACAACAGCTCAAAATTTCAAATTTCTCTGTGCCCAATACCATGATTGGTATGACAGGAACAATAAAATCCAAGAATCTTAGTAAAATAAAACATTATAATATGAACAACCAATCTGATGCACTTATTTTTCTGAAAGAATATTCAGGGGGCTGTTAATACACTCATACTCCTCATTCATTATTTCTTTAAAAAAAAAAAGTGAAAATGATACAGGAGGTAAGGGGGCAGGGCACAACATTTAAAAGAATGACATAACCCGAGGACGCAACATAAACTGATTAGAACCTTTCCCAGGCAACTATTGTTATCTATTACTTGTATTTTTAAAATAGATATTCTGTACGTTTTCTGACGTATATAAATATGTATATATTTTATATAAAAATAAGTATGTTATTATTATAATGCCTCATTAAATATACATATATATAATTTAGAGAGAGAATTAATAGTATGACTGTCAAAAACTGGATCATTCTTTTTAAGCCACATAAAATTCTATTATGTGGAACTACCATACTGCCAACTACAAATTGGCATTTTCCAGTGGCACTTGCCATCTACCTCTACAAGGATTAAATCATGTGCTGCTGCAGGTGCTGACTTTCAACACCCCCTGAAAAGAGCTCAGGATGGAGAGCTGAAATGAGGAGCTCTGTGCTCTGGGAAAACCTGGCAGAACAGGTCTGCAGGTAGTTAGATATTTTCAGGAGCCAATTTTATGAGCCAATTCTTGTATCTCCTCATATCTAGAAAAGCACTAAAATCCTTCTTGGTGACATCTGCTCCTCGTGACTAAAAGTAACTTGCACGAGATTAGCAGAAACCTTCTGTAACAAATATGTGCTTGGGGCTTCCCTGGTGGCGCAGTGGTTGAGAGTCCGCCTGCCGATGCAGGGGACACGGGTTCATGCTCCGGTCCGGGAGGATCCCACATGCCACGGAGCGGCTGGGCCCGTGAGCCATGGATGCTGAGCCTGCGCGTCCGGAGCCTGTGCTCCACAACGGGAGAGGCCACAACAGTGAGAGGCCTGTGTACCGCAAAAAAAAAAAAAAAAAAAAAAAAAGTTATTGATTGCATGTATTCCCCCTTCACCAAAATCACATATATACTGCCCTTCCCCCCGGCCCCCGCCTCTTTGGAACAGTTTCTCAGAGATATCTAGGATGCTGTCTCCCTGGCTGCAGTCCTCATTTTGCCCCAAATAAAACTTAACTCGAAACTCTCAAGTTGTGCATTTTTTTAAGGTGACAATACCATGACCATCTTTTCCTTATTGGTGAATATTTAGGTTGGTTCCAATATTTTTCCCTAATCAAAAATTCAGCAATGAATATTCTTGCACATATCATTTCACATATATGTAAGAATATCTGTAGCAAAAATTCCTAAAAGTGAAATTAGTAGATCAGAGTGTACAATTTAAATGTATATACATTAAGAATGAAAAAAGCACCTTAGATCAATAAAATATCATCCTTTGACTAACATAAAACAGAACAAAAAACAAGTTGTTCCTTTTTATTTATTTATAGTCCTTGTCATTTTTTGTTTCTAATAAATGTTACTTATATAAACTTCTCTAGCAATATTTGAATCCTATTCAAGTTACATATGAAATATTTATCTAAAACATCATTTCTCAAACTGTTATTAATTTTTCAAATTCTCAAAATGAAAAAATGTTCATGGTCATCTACTTTCAGGGAAAAGATGCATATCTTAGCCTACTTTAAAAGCTAAGGATCCTAAAATCTGAGAATTTTTTCAAATAAAGGAGCCTGTACAAATTTATTTAGTCCAGCAATTCTCAAATGTGTTTAACAGTTATTAACATCCTTTGGAAAAAGTGTTCCTAGGAATACATAGAGTTAATACACCAGAAAATGAAATATGCTAGACTGTTCCATAACAATCATTTTAAATCTACTGTGTCTCAGATACTAGGCAAACAAATAAGCAAATTACCTCGTCCTCAGGGCTTCACAGGGTTTTCAAATTCAAAAGCAAACATTTTCTAATAGATTGACAAAGATGAGAACTCAGTCAAAAGCCAAGTAAACCAAAATAGTCTCCTGTTTATTAAATCATATTCCTTGGTATGAAATATCTGTGCTTTATTTGCCAACTTTAGATTTGTGAATTTCTTCCCATTGTCTTTTTCCCAAATTATTATTACTGTTATTAGGAGCATGAAAATAAAAGTCACAGTGTTTTTTAATACAAGAAAGCCACTGTCATTTAATTTTTATCACCCAAGAAGAATCCCAGAATCTCAGAATTTGTCACCCCCAAATATGCCACTTTAGTGTAAGGATTATTTTGAGTTGAGGACAATAGAAAAATAGCAAACACTGAGAAAAATAAAGCTCTGCCTTCACCTACCATTTGCGTCAAAACCATTTCTTAATTACCGGAAACAACTTTAGACTCTTATCAGCCCAGAGACAGGGCAGTGGGGAATCTACATAACAAACCTTACTAAAATAACCCTTATCTCAGCAGTCCCCAACCTTTTTAGCACCAGGGACCGGTTTTGTGGAAGACAGTTTTTCCACAGACAGGGGGCTTAGGGGGCTGTGGTGGGGACGGTTCAGGCGGTAAGGTAATGTGAGCCATGGGGAGCAATGGGGAGCGGCAGAAGATTTGCTCACTCACCCACCATTTACCTCCTGCTGTGCAGCCCAGGTCCTAACAGGCCACAGACCGGTATGGTCCATGGCCCAGCGGTTGGGGAGCCCTGCCTTATCTTCCAACAGTTCCCTCCCCCCATATATTTACCTTCCCAGAGTTTGCCGCCTCTAAAAGCCTAAACCTGTTTTTCTTTGTCTTGTCACTTTTCTACAAATTTATTGTTCTTTATTAAGATGCTATATCACTCCCAAATTCTAACTACCCCCTTGAGATACTCCTCAGTTTCTCCCATTTGTATGTACACTGCACGTGTTAACAAATGCTGGGATTTTTTTCTCTTGTTAATTTGTCTTTTGTCAGTTTAATTTCCAGGGTCCCAGCTGGAGAACCTAGGAGGGTAGAGGAAAAAGGTTTTTTCCTCCCTTCCAGTGTCATGCTGAGAGCTATGAATTACACAGCAGACAAAGAAATAATCATGGATTCAAGGAACTCGGAAAGGGAATCAGATGTGTCAACTGCAATAGCTAACAATAACCAAGGCAATGCATTAACAATGCAAAGCCTATTTTGCTAAATTAAATGCTGTAACTTTCCCCAGAGAGATAATCTCTTGATATTCCACATCACGAAATTGATTTTCCTCTTATCATTTGTAAACATGGGCCTTTTTCTCTGAAATTATGTTTAGCTACATTGTATTTCCTTGGCCAGAATATTATTGATGTTGTGGATAATCACTATATAAGTGAACTTATAAGTGAAATCCCTTTTATTTACATATAAGTACACTCAAAACAATTGCCTAGGCATCCTAATTTTTCTAGTCAAGACAGTGGAGACACACTTGCACTTAAACACATGAAAACACACACTCTCACACATACTACACACACACAAAAGCAGTAACATGTAAAGAACATTAGGAAGTCTCCAAATTTCTTTCTTAGTTTAAAGTAGACACATGCTAGGATAGACCACAAATAATAAAGGTATACAAGTAAACTTAATAGTACTACTGTCAGAACTGCACTATTACCTTAGAGAGAAGAATACAATACACTTTTTCTCCTAATCTAAAAATATAAACACAGCATTGTGAATCAACTATACTTCAATAAATAAAATTTAAAAAAATATAGGAACATGGAAACTTCATCAATGGTCTAACTTTGAATTTGGATTTTCAAAAGTATTGTTTGATTCAATAGTTTTTATTTAAAATGGCATAACAAACAACAATAAACAGTAAAAGGAGAAACAACTAACACTGCTTTCTGTACTCTACCCAAGACCAGAGGCTAACACCATTATAAGCTCTTCCTGACAGCTCCGTCCCTCCATATTGCCCAGGCTCTTCTGTCTCTGTGGAATTCCTCTCATTTAATTAGTAGTATCTTAATTGTCTTCCAAGGTAAAACCCAGGAATCTTCTCTGGAAATAAATTTTTGATTTTCCGGAGCTAAAACTAAAACATTCCCTCTTTTGACCAACACTATACTTATGTGTATCATGATTACCATATTGACAACAATTATTTGTTTAAATGTCTCTCTCTCTGGCCAGTCTTTCTACTTCTTTAGGGCAGGGCCTATGCATCTTCTTCCCAGAATCTAGGACATTGCCTGGGATATTGTAAACACCTAAACTATCTGTTGAAAAATGAATGAATACAAATGCAAATGAATGAGGAAACACAGTAAACACATAGCTGTGTAAGATGATTTGAAATATCTTTGCACCTCTTAAGAAACAGCTTAACATTTTTTTTTAAACATCAGAAAGCTGCTATAATAAAACACACTTCCTGAAATTATACAATGCATTTATTTATCTCATTTCTTTTTAACATGTTTAATATTTATTCTTTATTTCCCTCTAATAAATTCAATTGGTGTACAGTGGTTTTGCTTTGGTTAACTCATAGTGTATGTAATTTGGATCTGGTAGCACTTGAAAAGACTCACTGTAATACATTTTTACCGTTTTCAGTTTTTTGGAGATCAATGAAAAAGAATATCAGGTCAGATTTTATTTTATTTTTTCCCTGCAAAAACAGCAAGGACATATCCTCAGACCATAGATAATATGAAAGGGAAAAGAAAGTACTATACATGAAATGATTTGAGTCCTAGCTCTGGTTTATTTCATCAGTAATAAGAAAATTCCTACCGATATTCCATTACGAACAGTTCTTCTGTGAGGACTTCACATGAAAGACTGTGAGATTAAACCCTGAGGCTGTTCGTCTCCAAACGGTGCAAGGACACCTGGAGTTCCACACATAATTTAACTGGCCAAGTTTTTAGTTTTCCTGCTAATACTATAGTATATCATTTTCATGATTCCTGTTACCAGTAGGAGGACTATGGTAGTAGGTTGAAGGTAAAACCTGTGATGGAGAAAGTATACAAAGAATGACCTAGCAAAAATATTTCCTTCTACAAAGCTGTTCAAATAAAAAAGATGGGTTCGGGCTTCCCTGGTGGTGCAGTGATTGAGAGTCCGCCTGCCGATGCAGGGGACACGGGTTCGTGCCCCGGTCCGGGAAGATCCCACATGCCGCAGAGTGGCTGGGCCCATGAGCCATGGACGCTGAGCCTGTGCGTCCGGAGCCTGTGCTCCGCAACGGGAGAGGCCACAACAGTGAGAGGCCCGCGTATCACAAAAAATAAGATGTGTTCACTGTCTCTAGTTAACCCTTGCCGACCCACTTCCCCCCGCCCCCGCCGCCAAATTCTAATTATCTGTGACCCATTTTGGCAATTAGACTATGACATATTCAAACTACTGTCAGTTTCCTTCAAAGTAGAGGTTTAGGAATAAAGATAAAATACCTAGGAGATATGCAATCAGAGTTACTTTTTCCTCTGCCTCCTTTTTTTGACCACCTAAATTAGATAAGTTGTTTTAAATTTGTTTTATTTACACACTTTAGAAGATAAGAAATAAACAGTAAAGAAAATTTTGGTGCTGATGAGTTCTTATGCAGGAGTCCTGACCCCTATTCCAGGCAGAGTCATGGGTTGGAACATAGAATTCCCATACACTTTTTTGGATCAGACAACAGATGGGAGCCCACATCCTTTCCAAATTTTCCATTCATGCAGAAACACTTCAGAATTCCCTGTATCTTTCACCATGACAAAGGGAATATTTGTGTAGAATGTGATGCTGTGTAAGCAGAAAAAGTTCTTTATTTGAATGAGTGGAACTAAAATTTTATCTTCTAATAATGTACAAAAATCTGATCTTTGAGTCTTTCTTGATTCTCCCATCCAAGCTGTCACCAGTTGTTAGTGAATCTTCCTGTCTCAAATCTGGTTCCCCCTTACCTTTTTCATTGCCATCATCATGACCCAAGCAATTAAAAACATTTGTCTCTTGCTATCAACTTAATGTTTCTGCCCACCCAACATTCAAATGTTGAAGTCCTAGCTGTCAATATGTTGGCATTAGGACATGGGGCTTTTGGGAGTTGATTAGGTCTTGAGGGCAGAGCCCTCGCAAATGTGATTACTGACCTTATATAAGAGGCTCCAGAAAGTTCCCTCACCCCTTCTATCATGTGAAGATACAATGTCTATGAATCAGAAAGTGGGCTCTCACCAGACACTGAACATACCAGTGCTTTGATCTTGGACTTCCAGCCTACAGAATTGTGAGACATAAATGTTTGTTGTTTAAGCCACTGGGTTGTGGTATTCTGTTATAGTAACCCAAACAGGCTAAGACAGCTCTTTTATCCCTAAGTCTAATTGTGTCCTGAACATCTGAGCTTCTCCCCTCACCTTCAATAATGCCCACAATTTTTCATTATTAATATTTCTGAAGTACTGATCAGACATGGTACTATTCTATAGGAAAATTTTATTCTGAA
Source organism: Tursiops truncatus (assembly GCF_011762595.2). Taxonomy (NCBI): domain Eukaryota; kingdom Metazoa; phylum Chordata; class Mammalia; order Artiodactyla; family Delphinidae; genus Tursiops; species Tursiops truncatus. The sequence continues at coordinate 59,495,402 of NC_047038.1, read as the reverse complement.
TAAAATCCATGTTCCTTGGTATTATAAGAGATATCTTTTATAATCTGGTCCCTATCTACTTCTGCAGTCCTATCTTCCAACAGTATTGTTTTTATCAATAAAGATTATAAGCTTAATATAGCCTCTATGGAGCCACCTTCATTCTCTTTCATTAGCTAAGTGTTCTTTCCTTCTCTTTTATTTAAATCTTGTTATCCTTCAAGATCTAGATTAAATTCCACTTTTTTCACAAAACAGTTTCCTCAAACACTATCAAGGCACTTATTTCCTTTTTTCTTTGAACTCCTAAGCACTTTATTGCACCACCCCTTTTAGCCATTATTATTGTCATACTCATTGTCCCCGTTGTTGTTGGATTATCCATTATCCTCCCTATGATGTTGTAAAAGTTTTCTCAGCAGGGGCTACATTTAATCACCTTTTAATAGGTAGCTCACCTCCAGGTGCCTAACTAGAGCTTTGTGTAAAGAAAGCATTCAGTATATTTTTGTTGAGTGAAGGGGAATCAATTGATCCTTCATTTTCAGAAGAGTTTAGGACTTGCAGAGCTCAGAAAGTGACCAAAAAAAACCCTTCTCTTTATATGCGCACTTAAGTAAATAGTAAGTAAGTATAAATAGTAAGTATCCTTGCCTTGCCTTTCTCCTTCTAAGGTGCATCTGTGGCCTCCAGAGTTAGCAGGAACCAAAGCAGAAGCAGCAGCAGGTTTCCAGTGGTTAACACTGCAAGCAGCAGGTATGATCTTTGGCAACTAGCAGATTCCAGTAGAGCTTAGAGGATGTTACTGTACCACTGAAACAGATTAACCATCAAAGTATCTTCCTTCTTTTTCCATTTGGCTTTTGTCAGCAATTGGCAAAGCTCCACACAGTAAGAACATACTAAAAGAAGAAGGAAAGTAATGAGAAATAATTAGAGGTGGCTCGTTGCCAACCTATGTCTGCATTTGAGAAGAGAAGCTGTTGAACAATATTAGGAAAAGAAACTCCATGCCTAAAATCTAAATGAATATTGCTGAGGAGGGTCAATAAGATGATATCGTGAAAACATAAATTCTCTCTCAATTACCATTTACTGATGACGAGCACATTTTCTGGAAGCCATAATACAGTGGGCTGGGAGCTGAAGAATTGACATATGGAACTGAGAACCACGAACTCACTCCTTCTTTCCCTCTGACAATTCCCTCATTAATGCACAGCCAGGAAACCTGGGAAAGGCGTGCTTTCACTGAGTTGGAGAGAGATGACAGTACTGTCAGCTGCTGAGCTTTTGTTCCTTTGTTCAGCCATATTAAAATGATAGAAGGGAAGTGAGCATGAAGCTTCTTTTTTCCCAAGCCCAACGGTCTAAAGGATTTATTGGACATCTGCTTACCTATTGTTGGTTTTGAAAGGTTTCTTCTCACTTTTGAAAGCAGAAACACATTAGACTATCACATCAGGTATCAAGGATATTAGACGATTAGCCAGTTGCTTCTGTGGGTAAAAGATAACTGGAAATGAATGAGACATCAGGAGAAACATCAATACTTCTTTCACAGCAGGAAGTATTTGTTTAATAAATAGGATTTCTCAAAATGCAAGTTACCCCTTCACATCAGGCAGTCATGTTCTGGGACTTGAGTGGAAAACTCAGGTCTGTTTTAGGAATTTTAAAAGTTTTAGTGAGTATGCTGACAGAATAAAACATTAAATTAACAATAAAAGCCTCAAAACATGGCTAGATATGGTATGACTCACTCCTATTCCACGCTTTTTACCCTCTTGATCTGAAAATAAAAGTCCTTTAAGCAACATCTTCAAATGTCTTTGTCTCAGGAAGGTATTTGTAATCTATGAACATCTACCCAAGGAGTCATAAAAGTGAAATAATTGTAAGGCTTTCTTTTGTATTCCTTTTTTGCTTTTTTATGTTCACCAGTAGAAATACTAAGAAAACAAAGAAAGAAGCCTGTGTAGTGCTCTATTTATTCCTTACTCTGGGTCCCTTAGTGTGTAACCTTCATTAGAGCAGAAATATATTCAAATGGGATTTCATTCCACAGTGTCACTACCTGGGTCATCTGCATAATCAAAAACAATTTGTAATTAGCATCTCAAATGGTCTGAGAAATGAAGGCACCAGGTAAAAGAAATCACCTCCTAAGGGACTCTCTCCCCCTCCAGTGAACTGCCTTCCCAAATAATTCCCAAATATTTAAATAGATAAATCAAATTAATAACTTATCTCCAGTATATCAATTGTGTCATTTATGGAATACGAGACCAGATGCAGCAAAAAATTCGAGCTCTAAAACCTCATTTGCACATATGCAGACACACACACACACACACACACACACACACACACACACACACACAAACTACTGTCTTCAAATACCATTCAACCTTGGGATCTAGACAGGAGACAAGAATACAGTTGGAAGAGATTTAAAATTATTTTTTTTAACTTGAGTTTTAATAGCATCACACAATGAAGCTTGGTATGCTCCCTGGTGAGGATATAATTAGGGAAATAAAAAATTAAATCATAAAAACAGCAGGTGAGAAGATGGGCAAACTATGCAAGTAAAACTTTTGGTTAGTAACTTCTATTTCCTTTTTTCCCTAGTTGACCCTCCCCACCCCAATACACACTTTTTTCTTTGAATTTCATTCTTATTGAATGTGGCCATTTCTAAGACCGATTAACTGAATCCAGGCTCCCCTGGAAAGCCTTGCTCATTTGCTTCTGATTATTTCACCAAATACTGGAGAAATCTTCAGTTCAAAGATTGCTTTACTTTAAAGAAAAAAAAAAAAAAAATCAGAGGCTTGTCACGGTGCTCAGAGGTTAGAGTGAATCACGGTGGAAATCAAGATCTCAATTCCTTAATAGAATTCTATGTTAAAAGAACTTCCTCAGAAATTTCCTGAGATTCATTGTCCTCTCACACTGGAAATGAACAGATATATGAAGGCACAGAGATTATTCATTGTACACATTATGTACTGAGTAAACTTTTTCGAATGCCATTCTGGACCAATATATCAGTTGATTATTTTGCTTTTTTGCCTATAATTCTTCTTGTTCTCCATTATATTTGTGTGATAGACATTGTGTGAAGTCTTTTACATTCATTATCTCATTTTTTCTACATAACAAACATGTCATAAATCTTACTATAATCACCATTTTACAGGTGATGAATGCTGAAGATGAGAAAAGCTAAAAGTCTTAGTCAAAGTTACCTAGCTGATAAAGTTTACTTTTTTAATGTGGTAAGAAACACATAAAAGAATTCACTATTTTAACCATTGTTAAGTGTACAGTTCAGTAGAGTTAAGTATATCCAAATTGTTGTGCAACAAATTTCCAGAACTTTTTCATCTTGCAGAACTGAAAACCTGTACCCAATAAATAACTCTCCTTTTTTCCCTCTCTCCTCAGTCCCTCATAGCCACCATTCTACTTTCTGTTGCTGTGAATTTGACCTCATTTATTTATTGTGACTGCTTATTTCACTTAGCATTCTCAAGATTCATCTATGTTGTATCATGCCATAGGATTTTCTTCCTTTTTAAGGCCGAATAATATTCCATTGTGTTGACGTGGTCCAGAAGACACCACTGTGGCATAAAAATTATTTTTATCTGAAGGCATTGGAGAGCAGGATTTTTAAACTTCCTTATCTTCTTAAGAACAGAGTCTCCCAAAAGAAGTTAGTTGTTACAAATCTTCTTGAGAGTTTCTCCACCAGAAATTGACTCATCACTAGAGAGAAATCAGCATCAAATCTAACCAGGCATTGTTACAAAACTATTGTATCTCCTATCTGTTCTCCTAAGGACCCATTCAGAAGTGTTTTCCCATAAGTGCCCTTTCTCCTCCTCCTTTTCCCCTAGTGTAATAAGGTGCTATGTAAGTCCCAAATTCTAACCACCTTCTTGAGCCACATTTTTTCTGTGAACTCCTGTATACCCACAATGAAAACATCTGTATTTTCTCTTGCTAACCTGTCTTTTGCCAGTTTAATTTGCAGACCCTCCAAGCAAAGAACATAAGAGGACAGAGGGAAGGTTTTTCTTCCCCAGCAGTATGTAGATAGCAAATTTTGTTTATCCATTTATCTGTCTGTGGACATGTGGGTTGGTTCCACCTGTTAGCCATTGTGAAGAGTGGTGATATAATCATGATTGCACAAATATCTCTTCAGGACTCTGTTTTCAATTATTTTGAATCTATATCTGGACATGGGATTACTGGATCATGTGGCAGTTTTATTTTTAATTTTTTAAGGAACCCTCATACTCTTTTCCATAGTGCTTGCAGCATTGTACAATCTGGCAAACAGTAGACAAGGTTTCCAATTTCTCCACATTTTCACCAACACTTGTTATTTATTTATTTATTGTTTGTTTGTTTATTTTGCTTTGTTTTGAAAGTAGCCATCCTAGTGGGTGTGAGGTAATATTTTATTGTGGTTTTGACTTGCATTCCTCTGATGACTAATGAAATTAAGTATTTTTTCTTATGCTTGCAGCTAACATATTTTTAACCCTGAATTGAATTCAGGCAACCTGACTCCATAGCCTACATTTTTGGTACTAAATTGTGCTTTGCATGATTTCATTTTTTCTATTTTTCTTGATTATTTACTTAACTAGAAAATTTTAACACATGTACTTCCTAATTTTATAATCTGTATTTTTAGGTTATCTTAATGTTTGATGATCATATTTTTAATTATGGAAACATTTTATTTTAATTACATAGCAACAGTTAAACCAATAATTTAAAACTTTGAGCTCTTACGGGTTATAAGGACCTGTATACCCTTCTATACCCTTTTCTTATGTTTTCCAGGAATGTTCACTTTTGGAATAATTACCTTATTTTTTAATATAAGTTTATGTACCTATATGTTTGGGGCTTGTATTTTCTCATTTCTCTTTGTGACTACTTATACTGTGAGAACCACAATTACAAAGGATAGATGCAACTGAAGTAGGGTTAGACAGAGAATGGATTTACTAAATTAACTCAGGTTCTTCATTTCCTTTGAAGAAGGAATGCCTTGAGGCTGAATATTCATGACCATGGGTTATACTTAGTATGCCTGATTATTTTATCTCTTATATATAGAGTAATGTGCTGATCAAGAGCTTTGGTACCTGTTTATGCCAATTCCAACTGATTTATTTTTATTGTAAATATATGATTTAGATAAATCTTATGTAAACAAGTACAACATGAACGAGTAAAAGAAAGCAACTATAATTTTAATTTAAACATGGGCTGAATAGTTTGGAAATATTTAGTGAGTCAGTCACTAAAATAAAAATAAAATTTAAAATATGTCAAAATTGGGGAAATATGAAATACTATTAATATTTGGAAAATATAAAAGTATTAAATATTTAATACTAGATTGCTTTTCCTGTGTTTTAAGTTCTCATTCCACTTCATGGGAATTCAAATCCAAATTGTATATTATATTTTATGGGTATGGTTTATAAATGAAAGATATCCTAAGACTTTAATTTGTGACTCAACATCAAAGGAAAACACGTGGACCTATATCAGAAGATTATCCAATGAATGCTTATTTATGTGTTAATTAAAAGAAAATGAGGCAGATATGAATCACATTTTTTGAGTTTAATGCTTACCTGACTTTTTAGTTAATCAACTAAATGCATTGCTTGCTTTGGATAAAAATGGCTTTTACTATAAAAGCTCAAGAACTGATAGCTCTTTTGGTCTCTTTCTCTATCTTTCCATCTTTCTGTTTCTTTCTCTCCATCTAAATATACAGATATAGATAGATACGTAGACCGATAGCTAGATATAATAGTTAGATATGCACAGATGAATCCCATACATATGAATATTTAATTTCTTATTTATTTATTTATAGCCGCATTGGGTCTTCGTTGCTGGGCATGGGCTTTCTCTAGTTTCAGTGAGCGGGGGCTACTCTTTGTTGTGGTGCACAGGCTTCTCATTGTGGTGGCTTCTCTTGTTGTGGAGCATGGGCTCTAGGAGCACAGGCTTCAGTAGTTGTGGCACGTGGGCTCAGTAGTTGTGGCTTACGGTCTCTAGAGTGCAAGCTCAGTTGTGTGGCGCACGGGCTTAGTTGTTCCACGGCATGTGGGATCTTCCCGGACCAGGGCTCAAACCCATGTCCCTTGTATTGGCAGGTGGATTCTTAACCACTGCGCCACAAGAGAAGTCTGAATCCCATACATATGAAAATATACTAACGTCTTCCATGTTATCAGAAGTTGTTTAAATATCTTGCTTAGGAGAAAAATTGCATAAGTGACTATTATTTCCTATTATAATTAATGTATAAACTGCAAAGTTTCATTAATGCAAAAGTAAATTCAACAATCAAGTTGGCACCAGTGATAATATATTCAAAATTATATACTGTTGATGAGTCAATCCTGCTATCTCATTAATTAGTTATAAAATTATTTGGAACAACCTGGAGCTTGATAGAAGTTATAAACACTAGCAAAGATCAGTTGACTTGGTTTTATAGTGAATATTGGTGACCATTTTTCCGAAATGCTATTTTTTCTTCAGATAAATATACACGCCTCAGTTTCCTCATCCATAAAATGGCATAGTCACACTTCATAGGGCTGCTTTGAAGATTAAATAAATTAATTTACGTAATGGATTTAGAATAGAAATTGGTACATAGTAAGCACTATATATACTAGATTTATTGTTATTATTATTTTAATGCAAGAACATAGTATACAGCATCTACCTTAGTAGATATCCACAGAAAATTTTTCATTGGAAGCTTTGACCTCCTATGCTTTCACATATATGGAATTGAAGATCCAACCTCAAGGGTTTGTACATCTAGCAAAAACGCTGTGTGGAAATGCAGTAGACGGTGAAAAGACACAGTAAATCATATACATATTATTCAAATCATACTAACCAGGTGTCCATTGGTCATTTGGTTACTACAATGGACTGAATGATGTCCTCTTAAAAGATGTGCTCATGTCCTCATTCCTGGAACCTGTGAATATTACCTTATATGGCAAAAGACGTACTTAAGTTAAGGATCTTGAAAAAGGGGGCTTATCCTACATCATCCCAATGAGTCTTGTATACCATCAGATGTATCCTTACAAGAGAGACACTCAAAAGAAATACACAGAAGGGAAGGTGATGGGAAGACAGAGGCATAGATTAAAGCGATGGCAGCCACCAGAAGCTGGAAAAGGCAAGGAACAGAGTCTCCCCTAGACTCCCTGGAGGGAATGTGGCCCTGCTGACACTTTGATTTTGGCCGTTCTGGCAATACTGACTTGGACTTCTGGCCTCCAGAACTCAGAGGGAATAAATTTCTTTTTTTTAAGCTACTGACTTTGTGGTAATTTGTTATGACAGCATAGGAAACTAATACAATTACTAATAATTTAGCAAGAGCAGAAGGAAGCCAGAACAATGTGCACAAAGATGGCAGTGACAGTAAGAGTCTCTGAAGTGTCCTCCCCATTGGAGGAGCAGTCTCGCCTTTCCTTCATGTCCTCAATGTGCTACTGGTTATCATTGCTGCTCTACCTCCACTGACTCACCTCAAAATCTTCCCTTTAGTTTAGTATCCTCTTGATGCCTCCATGTTTTCTGGTTAAGTGCCTGCTTTTTCCCTCATTATAAGTAATGATGAAAATCCAGACACAGGTTTTACGAAGATTTCTCTAAGGCCAGATCAAAGGATTTTACAGGGTCAGCATTCTTGATGTTTCATATCCCCAGCAGGGCAGGTTTAGACCTGGATGAAATCTATTTCTTCACCTGGGTTCAAATTAAAGTTCTGCTAATTACTCAATATGTGACCTCCAACAACTTAATTAACCTCCGGAGTTGTGGGTTTTCTTATCCATAAATCCAAGATACTATCAACTTCACCAGTTAGTTATGATCATTATAGACTAAGTAAGTAAAATATCAGGCAAATAGAAAACTGAAAGATTTGTTCTTATTCTCTACATTTGTCCAGATTTGTTCTGCCCTCACTCAGGACAAACCACAGAGCCTGGTATACCTGTCCATTTTGCTTGGATGGGGGTGTGTTTTAGGCGAATGTTTGGCCAGGGAGATCTCTTACTGCTGGCCAGACTCTAAGTTCATCAACATGAATTTATATGCTCCTCTTTGTAGGAAGCAAATGAGAAGTTCAGGCTTTATGAGACAGACAGTTGTCAGAGTCATTTTTAAAACCTCTTTTATTTTCTCCTTCAGATAATACTAAGAAATAAACATGTATGACTTGCACTGGTTTTACCGATTCTGCTGGTTAACTTCCTGACCTTGAATTGTGTTAAAATTCTAAGGCAAACTGAAGAATTTAAACTGCACCTGCACCTCTACCCTGGTTTGAGTAGGGGGTAAAAAAGAAAAAAAAACTCCATAAGGAGTTTCCATGGACGAAATCTTATTTTATTTTCTCCTTGGTGTACTGGGAGGCTGACTTCTTCTACCCTCTAACAGAGATATTACAAAATAACACATATGCAGAAATGCTCCAGTTAATAAGATTAAAGCTTAGTTTATGCCCTTGTTGAAACTCAAACAAATTATCTCCTGAGGATGAAACAGCTCAAGTGCTTTGCTCTCCCAGGGGAATTTATCAAGTTCATTTTTATTTTTCCTGTATGAAGGCAGAATTTCCACATGGCTAGTGGCCAAGTGCTCTGGTTCTGGAGGCAAGATTTCCAATATCCTTCCTGACCTGGACTTCTTGTAATTCTTACCATCCCGGAAAAACCTCTTCTGAAGGACAGTGTGAGCCTTTGGCTGCCTTTCTTTGAATTTATTTCCTTACAATCCGGCTCATTCGCAGTTTCCATTAGGACTTGAATATAGCTACAGACTGCTTTTTTGACTCTAAAATCCCCTGGAGTTTCATTCTCACATTCGAAGTTGTTGGCTGACATCTTCACCTGGATGTCATGCAAACACTTTAAGCAAACATGTCCAAAATGGAACTCACACATACAAAGATAACTAACAATTCAAAGGGAGATAAGAAAAGAGTTCCAGATAGAGGGCACAGAGTAACAACTAAAATTTTCAAAGAGGTGGGTTTCTGCTGACTGGGGTGGTTGGAGTTGGCTTGATGTGAATGATAATTTTGAAGTAAACTTCAAAGAATAGAGGTTTCTATTCTTACCTTTCATGATTCTTACCACGAAAGGAATAGTGGGCTAAGATTCAGCGGTAGAAATACTCAAGGGATGTTGGCAGAACAGTGAATAGTCAAATTTGGATAGAAAAAAAAAAAAAAGAGTTCTTAAAGGGTTTTTTTAAACAGGAATAAAGCCCCACATGGACCTAGCATTCAAACTTCTCCATGGTTTTGCACATAATTCTTTGTCCTCCTTGCAGATGTATTTGGCATATTCCATCTTATTTATTTCCTTACTCTATTTGACTGCTCAGACCTCAGTAAATTTTGCCTCACATTATCTTTCTCACAATATTTTGTTAAATTTTATCCTTTTCCAGTATACATTCAATCACTTTAATTTTAGATCTCTTAATTTTTACCCAACATTGTTTTTTGTTTGTTTATTTAATAACCTCAAGTTCAAAAAGGCTGGCTTATTACAAAGCTCCTCTTTAGCACTGAATCTGATTGCATCCTCACCCTCCATTCCTTTGGGCCTTCAGTTGGCAGCTTTGTAATCCATATTTAAAAGGGCTAAGATCAACCACCTCTGCTTTACCCATCTATCCATTCTGCAAATATATGGGTTAGAGAAGCCTAAATGTGTTTTTAAATGCACTGAGCTTTTTTTCTCAGAAAAGGACAAACATCGAAGTAGCTCTGTTGCTGAGGGTAGTCTCCTTGGGGAAGCTAGGTTGGGCCTCTGGCTATCCAAACACTCAGCACTCTCACCATTTTACATGATCCCATTAAACGAGCTTCAGTTAGGTTCTCTGGCACTTCAGGGCTGAATTCAGCTGTGTACTTGAAGTTTGATGGCTCGTCCTCAGTTATTCCATGGATACCATGACCATTTTGCTTTTGCATCCAGCAAGAAGCAGTAGATATAGAATTAAGGTTCATGGGGTTAAGTGAAATAAACAGTCTACATGTCACAATATGTCATACTGTTCTGAAACTGAATTTGAACTAAATATAGACAATTAATATTTTCACAAGATTTTCAAGGGATAAACAAAAGCAATAGTATCTTTATGTAAACAATTCCAAAACTGACTCTACAAAACTAACTTGTTATATCTATAACCATCAATTTCATACTGATGGTGTTAAAAGTTGTATAATATTTTGTTATGCTAATTCTGAATAATCTTTAGTCCTATATTAAGGAAATTGATGACTTTAGGCATAATTTGATGAGGTTTTAAAATTACACAATATTAAAAAATAAACAGAAAAATTGTAGGGAGATAGTTGACGAGTGAACAATTATGTATCTGTCAATAGACAAATTTTCAGGAATATTGTGATTCTTTTAACTTTATTATTCAAATTGTATTTCTAGAAATTTTTTCTTCTAATAGTGAGTTTCTCTGATTATATATAATATCTTACTTCATATTCTGCTAGATGCATAAAATTTCAAATTCTTATTATAAAAGAATGATGTTTTAAAATACTTATTTTTCTGTCTTTGAAATATTTGATAGATATTTAAAGTTTGTCTTTGTAAACCAAAGTTGTGTTGAATCAGCAAGAACAATATGCCAGAGAAAGGTAAAAGATAGTTAAGTTTTTCTTGGACTCACATTTTTCATACTGTCTAAGCATTTATCATTTTATTCTAATAATGGAAAAATACAAAATTTTATTCAGAAGCCTATTCCTTATTTCATGTAAGAAGTATGAAAAAGTATGGGGGATGACTCCAAAATTGTGTGTGTGTGCTCATTAAAAAAGATGTAAAAGCACAATCACCTAAAGTAAAACCAGTTAATATTGATGACAGTATATTCAAAGAACCTAAGTTTTCTGTTTGAGTGCTGGCATTACATAGATTTATAAACTAAAATCACATGGTAGATAAATAAGTTTAGATTCAATGCTAATTTACTGGCTTAATGACTCATTTTTGCCCAATCAAGCACATCAGTGTAGACCTCAATCCAATTGTTAAGTGAAGATGGCTAAAAAATACAAAGTTATTTTTTAACTTGGTGATTGACTAGTGTAAATGCAGCCTAAGTTACTGTATTCCTATTTTTGTTATTTAAGTATTGATGTGTCCTTTTCTATATTCTGTATATGTTTAAACAGATTATATTCTGAGTGATTCTAAATAGCTGCAGTGAGGCCTATAGTAATTTTTTCTGTGTCCAAGATGGAAAAAATAAATCATCATTAAGATAACATCATTTTTAGAAAATTCAGTGGAATTTCTGTTTTATTATAAGATAAAGCAAGTAAATAAAGCACTTTCTTCCTGGAAGTGCTGACAACCTAAAAGTCTTTTTTTTTTTTTTGGTGTTTGGTTTGGTTTGATTTTTGTTAGTTTTTAAGCTTCCATCCAAATAAATGAGTGATCTATCTCAGTTGATTTATTTGGCAAGAATAAGTTATAGCATGTCAATTATGGTACAGAAGAAAAGAAACTTTGTAGCAATAGGATTAGAGGCAGTAAATATTTTTTGTAGAGTCAATATCCAAATGTCATTATCTGAATAAGGAGCCTAATACTTTATTTCTTCTCTTACATGACAATTATTTTATATTCCTTTGTGTTGTTTTAATTTATTGTTTCTTTTTCTAAATAATAGTTTGTTTTGTGCTTTGCTTTTGCTGCATATGCCTATGACAACCAGAAAGGAAATATACCACAAGTATCCCTGTCGTACCTTTTACAAATGTCCTTTGTTCGTGATGTGTGATTTCTACTTTTGCAGGCTGTGAAGGTGGATGAATGTGGATGATACTCATTATGGCTCTATGCTTCATGTTGCTTACCTAACTTGCAAATGTATTGTTAAGATTAATGCTTATTTGAAGTACCTACTATTGTACTTTCCATTAGAGAGAATGGCTCATACACATTACAAAAATCACCCAGTGGAAATAAAATTATACATACACTTACAATCCTCTGGACTTGCAGTAAGGGTACATTTTAATGAGACAAACATTTTCTATAGCTATGCTACAGTATTCTTAGTGATCAAAAAGAAGCTGTTGAAATGCCATGAGGAGAATTTAAGAGAAAACATAGGAAGCTTTTCATCATTATGGGTATTAGTCAAATAGCATTTAAAGAACACTAAGTTATCTACATTTGGATTATATAGTCAGTCAACCTTATAAAAACAGATATACTGAAGAAAAAAATACAATCCCATATAGCTATTTTCCCCAGATCATGCCATCTTTCCATTATGAACAGCAAATTTAATAGATCATAAAACTACACTAATAATCAGATACTGTGCCTTTTGGCTCCAGAATTACTACCTAGTGACTATTAAAAATAAACAAATCTCATATGTAAGAAAGTGAAAATCTTAGCCAACCCGATACTTGCTATTGGTAAGTAAGTAATATTTGCTACTTGCTATGTAGGTACCCAATAAAATACATTTTCTCAATCCATTACTCTCTATCCTAGGAATAATATTACTATTTTATTAATGCCAATTTCTAAAATATGGCTATTTTTATGGAATGAAATGTTGAAGTTCAGTGCTCCCATAATTTCCTACTTAGTTCCTGGGGACATGAACCTTCTGATGGATCCCCTGGATCACACCATGACCTAGCAATGGGAGAGTCAAATCATGGTAAGGCAGTTCCTCTCCAGGCACTTCTCCAGTGCTCTCTGCATCCATTCTTTTTTTTTTTTTTAATAAATTTATTTATTTATTTTTATTTTTGGCTGCGTTGGCTCTTTGTTACTGTGCGCGGGCTTTCTCTAGTTGCAGCAGTAGGGGGCTACTCTTTGTTGCAGTGCTCGGGCTTCTCATTGGGTGGCTTCTCTTGTTGCAGAGCATGGGCTCTAGGCACGCGGGCTTCAGTAGTTGTGGCATGCGGGCTCAGTAGTTGTGGCTCGCGGGCTCTAGAGCGCAGCCTCAGTAGTTGTGGCGCATGGGCTTAGCTGCTCCACGGCATGTGGGATTTTCCCGGACCAGGGTTCGAACCAGTGTCCCCTGCATTGGGAGGCAGATTCTCAACCACTGTGCCACCAGGGAAGCCCTCTGCATCCATTCTGATTGGCGAGAGATCCAGCCCTGAAACAAGTCGATTAATCTGTGACTGAATTTGATTAGTCTTGATTGTATATCTGAGTCAAGCAGTGATACTATACCTTTTCTCAAGAGCTCTGGACTTGGACAAAAGACAACAGGATGCTGCTTATCAGTCTCTCTCCAGTGACTTACTTAAACAGTAAGATGTAGAACTCATCAGCCCTGGAACAGTCATGTTTTCTCCCTTGTAAGTAAACCAGCTGCAGTCAGAAAGAAGGATGGCAAAATATGGTGTGAAGAAGAGATGATTAAGAGAATGAGAACAATTGCTCCTGAACTCCAACCTGCCTTTTTCACAGCCTGGTTGTTCAACATTTCTCTAAGAGTATATGAACCACACATTCCTTTCTTAGCCTGAGTGAATTCTAGCTCTTTTTTTCCTGAAACAACTAACAACTCTCAAGGGCATTTGCCACCATTTTGAGTCATTTAAATGTGCCAGTGGCTTGAGGGTAGGGCACTTCTCTCTTGTAAGCTACTCATCAGTATTAAACACAGGTGTTACTCACAACAGATATTCAACAAATGTTTCTTGAACCACACTAAATATGTCCCCCTTTCTGTTTTTATTCTCCATGGCCCAGCATAGACTTAGTTACCTAGAATGAGCATAATAATCATTGACCTCACTGATTTTATTTAACATTCTTTAAAAAGTATTTCTGAATACAGTCAGTACTTTTAGAGCAGGCAGCCACACTGATATAGGAAAAGATTTGTGACCTTTGACAATCAGCTATGTACTTTATTATACTGTCCCAAGTAATGCTACTTAATTAATATGGATTATCAGAATGTTAGCCATGGAGGAGGCCTTTCAATTTATATCGTTTATTTTCTTTATTATTTTTTAACATCTTTATTGGAGTATAATTGCTTTACAATGGTGTGTTAGTTTCTGCTTTATTACAAAGTGAATCAGTTATAAATATACATATATCCCCATATCTCTTCCCTCTTTCGTCTGCCTCCCACCCTCCCTATCCCACCCCTCTAGGTGGTCACAAAGCACCGAGCTGATCTCCCTGTGCTATGTGGCTGCTTCCCACTAGCTATCTATTTTACGTTTGGTAGTGTATATGTGTCCATGCCACTCTCTTACTTTGCCACAGCTTACCCTTCCCACTCCCCATATCCTCAAGTCCATTCTCTAGTAGGTCTGTGTCTTTATTCCTGTCTTACCGCTAGTTTCTTCATGACACTTTTTATTTCTTAAATTCCATATATATGTGTTAGCATACGGTATTTGTCTTTCTCTTTCTGACTTACTTCACTCTGTATGACAGACTCTAGGTCCATCAAACTCATTACAAATAGCTCAATTTCGCTTCTTTCTATGGCTGAGTAATATTCCATTGTATATATGTGTCACATCTTCTTTATCGATTCATCCGATGATGGACATTTAGGTTGTTTCCATCTCCTGGCTATTGTAAATAGAGCTGCATGAACATTTTGGTACATGACTCTTTTTGAATTATGGTTTTCTCAGGGTATATGCCCAATAGTGGGATTGCTGGATCATATGGTGGTTCTATTTGTAGTTTTTAAGGAACCTCCATACTGTTCTCCATGGTGGCTGTACCAGTTCACATTCCCACCAACAGTGCAAGAGTGTTCCCTCTTCTCCACACCCACTCCAGCATTTTTTGTTTCTAGATTTTTGATGATGGCCGTTTTGACTGGTGTGAGATGATATCTCATTGTAGTTTTGATTTGCACTTCGCTAATGATTAATGATGTTGAGTATTCTTTCATGTGTTTGTTGACAGTCTGTATATCATCTTTGGAGAAATGTCTATTTAGGTCTTCTGCCCATTTTTGGATTGGGTTGTTTGTTTTTTTGTTATTGAGCTGCATGAGCAGCTTGTAAATTTTGGAGATTAATCCTTTGTCAGTTGCTTCATTTGCAAATATTTTCTCCCATTCTGAGGGTTGTCTTTTGGTCTTCTTTATGGTTTCCTTTGCTGTGCAAAAGCTTTGAAGTTTCATTAGGTCTCATTTGTTTATTTTTGTTTTTATTTCCATTTCTCTAGGAGGTGGGTCAAAAAGGATCTTGCTGTTGTTTATGTCATAGAGTGTTCCGCCTATGTTGTCCTCTAAGAGTTTGATAGTTTCTGGCCTTACATATAGGTCTTTAATCCATTTTGAGCTTACTTTTGTGTATGGTGTTAGGGAATGATCTAATCTCATACTTTTACATGTACCTGTCCAGTTTTCCCAGCACCACTTATTGAAGAGGCTATTCTTTCTCCACTGTACATTCCTGCCTCCTTTATCAAAGATAAGGTGACCATATATATGTGGGTTTATCACTGGGCTTTCTATCCTGTTCCATTGATCTATATTTCTGTTTTTGTGCCAGTACCATACTGTCTTGATTACTGTAGCTTTGTAGTATAGTCTGAAGTCAGGGAGCCTGATTCCTCCAGCTCCATTTTTCGTTCTCAAAATTCCTTTGGCTATTCAGGATCTTTTGTGTTTCCATACAAATTGTGAAATTTTTTGTTCTAGTTCTGTGAAAACTGCCAGTGGTAGTTTGATAGGGATTGCATTGAATCTGTAGATTGCTTTGGGTAGTAGAGTCATTTTCACAATGTTGATTCTTCCAATCCAAGAACATGGTATCCATCTATTTTTATTATATTTAATTTCTTTCATCAGTGTCTCATAATTTTCTGAATACAGGTCTTTTGTCTCCTTAGGTAGGTTTATTCCTAGATATTTTATTCTTTTTGTTGCAGTGGTAAATGGGAGTGTTTTCTTGATTTCACTTTCAGATTTTTCATCATTAGTGTATAGGAATGCCAGAGATTTCTGTGCATTAATTTTGTATCCTGCTACTTTACCAAATTCATTGATTAGCTCTAGTAGTTTTCTGGTAGCATCTTTAGGATTCTCTATATATAGTATCATGTCATCTGCAAACAGTGACAGCTTTACTACTTCTTTTCCAATTTGGATTCCTTTTATTTCCTTTTCTTCTTTGATTGCTGTGGCTAAAACTTCCAAAACTATGTTGAATAAGAGTGGTGAGAGTGGGCAACCTTGTCTTGTTCCTGATCTTAGTGGAAATGGTTTCAGTTTTTCACCATTGAGGACGATGTTGGCTGTGGGTTTGTCATATATGGCCTTTATTATGTTGAGGAAAGTTCCCTCTATGCCTACTTTCTGCAGGGTTTTTATCATAAATGGGTGTTGAATTTTGTCAAAAGCTTTCTCTGCATCTATTGAGATGATCATATGGTTTTTCTCCTTCAATTTGTTAATATGGTGTATCACATTGATTGATTTGCATATATTGAAGAATCCTTGCATTCCTGGAATAAACCCCACTTGATCATGGTGTATGATCCTTTTAATGTGCTGTTGGATTCTGTTTGCTAGTATTTTGTTGAAGAGTTTTGCCTGTATGTTTATCAGTGATATTGGCCTGTAGTTTTCTTTCTTTGTGACATCCTTGTCTGATTTTGGTATCAGGGTGATGGTGGCCTTGTAGAATGGGTTTGGGAGTGTTCCTCCCTCTGCTATATTTTGGAAGAGTTTGAGAAGGATAGGTGTTAGCTCTTCTCTAAATGTTTGATAGAATTCGCCTGTGAAGCCATCTGGTCCTGGGCTTTTGTTTGTTGGAAGATTTTTAATCACAGTTTCAATTTCAGTGCTTGTGATTGGTCTGTTCATATTTTCTATTTCTTCCTGATTCAGTCTTGGCAGGTTGTGCATTTCTACGAATGTGTCCATTTCTTCCAGGTTGTTCATTTTATTGGCATAGGGTTGCTTGTAGTAATCTCTCATGATCTTTTGTATTTCTGCAGTGTCAGTTGTTACTTCTCCTGTTTCATATCTAATTCTATTGATTTGAGTCTTCTCCATTTTTTTCTTGATGAGTGTGGCTAATGGTTTATCAATTTTGTTTATCTTCTCAATGAACCAGCTTTTAGTTTTATTGAATTTTGCTATCGTTTCCTTCATTTCTTTTTTGTTTATTTCTGATCTGATCTTTATGATTTCTTTCCTTCCGCTAAATTTGAGTTTTTCTTGTTCTTCTTTCTCTAATTGCTTTAGGTGTAAGGTTAGGTTGTTTATTTGAGATGTTTCCTGTTTCTTAAGGTAGGATTGTATTGCTATAAACTTGCCTCTTAGAACTGCTTTTGCTGCATCCCATAGGTTTTGGGTCATCGTATCTCCATTGTCATTTGTTTCTAGGTATTTTTTGATTTCCTCTTTGATTTCTTCAGTGATCACTTCGTTATTGAGTAGTGTATTGTTTAGCCTCCACGTGTTTGTATTTTTTACAGATCTTTTCCTGTAATTGATATCCAGTCTCATAGCATTGTGGTCGGAAAAGATACTTGATACAAAGGCTTGATTTGTTACCCAAGATATGATCTATCCTGGAGAATGTTCCGTGAGCACTTGAGAAAAATGTGTATTCTGTTGTTTTTGGATGGAATGTCCTATAAATATCAATTAAATGCATCTTGTTGAATGTATTATTTAAAGCTTGTGTTTCCTTATTTATTTTCATTTTGGATGATCTGTCCATTGGTGAAAGTGGCGTGTTAAAATCCCCTACTATGAATGTGTTACTGTCGATTTCCCCTTTTATGGCTGTTAGCATTTGCTTATGTATTGAGGTCCTCCTATGTTGGGTTCATAAATATTTACAATTGTTATATCTTCTTCTAGGATCGATCCCTTGATCATTATGTAGTGTCCTTCCTTGTCTCTTGTAATAGTCTTTATTTTAAAGTCTATTTTGTCTGATATGAGAATTGCTACTCCAGCTTTCTTTTGTTTTCCATTTGCATGGAATATGTTTTTCCATCCCCTTACTTTCAGTCTGTATGTGTCTCTAGGTCTGAAATGGGTCTATTGTAGACAGCATATATATGGGTCCTGTTTTTGTATCCATTCAGCCAATCTGTGTCTTTTGGTGGGAGCATTTCGTCCATTTATATTTAAGGTAATTATCGATATGTATGTTCCTATTCCCATTTTCTTAATTGTTTTGGGTTCGTTACTGTAGGTCTTTTCCTTCCCTTGTGTTTCTTGCCTAGAGAAGTTCCTTTAGCATTTGTTGTAAAGCTGGTTTGGTGGTGCTGAACTCTCTCAGCTTTTGCTTGTCTGTAATGGTTTTAATTTCTCCATCAAATCTGAATGAGATCCTTGCTGGGTAGAGTAATCTTGGTTTTAGGTTTTTCTCCTTCATCACTTTAAATATGTCCTGACAGTCCCTTCTCACTTGCAGAGTTTCTGCTGAAAGTTCAGCTGTTAACCTTATGGGGATTCCCATGTGTGTTATTTGTTGTTTATCCCTTGCTGCTTTTAATCTGTTTTCTTTGTATTTAATTTTTGACAGTTTGATTAATATGTGTCTTGGCTTGTTTCTCCTTGGATTTATCCTGTATGGGACTCTCTGTGCTTCCTGGACTTGATTAACTATTCCCTTTCACAAATTAGGGAAGTTTTCAACTCTAATCTCTTCAAATATTTTCTCAGTCCCTTTCTTTTTCTCCTTTTCTTCTGGAACCCCTATAATTCGAATGTTGGTGTGTTTCATGTTGTCCCAGAGGTCTCTGAGACTGTCCTCAATTCTTTTCATTCTTTTTTCTTTATTCTGTTCTGCAGTAGTTATTTCCACTATTTTATCTTCCAGGTCACTTATCCGTTCTTCTGCCTCAGTTATTCTGCTATTGATCCCATATAGAGTATTTTTCATTTCATTTATTGTGTTGTTCATCGTTGCTTGTTTCATCTTTAGTTCTTCTAGGTCCTTGTTAAATGTTTCTTGCATTTTCTCTATTCTATTTCCAAGATTTTGGATCATCTTTACTATTATTATTATGAATTCTTTTTCAGGTAGACCGTCTATTTCCTTTTCATTTGTTCGGTCTGCTGGGTTTTTATCTTGCTCCTTCATCTGCTGTGTGTTTTTCTGTCTTCTCATTTTGCTTATCTTACTGTGTTTGGGGTCTCCTTTTTGCAGGCTGCAGGTTCGTAGTTCCCGTTGTTTTTGGTGTCTGTCCCCAGTGGCTAAAGTTGGTTCAGTGGGTTGTGTAGGCTTCCTGGTGGAGGGGACTAGTGCCGGTGCTCTGGTGGATGAGGCTGGATCTTGTCTTTCTGGTGGGAAGGTCCACACCTGGTGGTGTGTTTTGGGGTGTCTGTGGACTTATTATGATTTTAGGCAGCCTCTCTGCTAATGGTTGGGGTTGTGTTTCTGTCTTGCTAGTTGTTTGGCATAGGATGTCCAGCACTGTAGCTTGCTGGTCGTTGAGTGAAACTGGGTGCTGGTGTTGAGATAGAGATCTCTGGGAGATTTTCGCCGTTTGATATTATGTGGAGCTGGGAGGTCTCTTGTGGACCAGTGTCCTGAAGTTGGCTCTCCCACCTCAGAGGCACAGCACTTACTCTTGGCTGCAGCACCAAGAGCCTTTCATCCACATGGCTCAGAATAAAAGGGAGAAAAAGTAGAAAGAAAGAAAGAGAGAAGATAAAATAAAATAAAATAAGGTATGGTAAAATAAAATAAAGTTATTAAAATAAAAAAATAATTAAAAAAAAATTCTTTAAATAAAAAAACCCAAAACGGACGGATAGAACCCTAGGACAAATGCTGAAAGCAAAGCTATACAGACAAAATCTCACACAGAAGCATACACATACACACTCACATAAAGAGGAAAAGGGGAAAAAATCATAAATCTTGCTCTCAAAGTCCACCCCCTCAATTTGGGGTGATTTGTTGTCTATTCAGGTATTCCACAGGTGCAGGGTACATCAAGTTGATTGTGGAGATTTAATCCGCTGCTTCTGAGGCTGCTGGGAGACATTTCCCTTTCTCTTCTTTGTTCTCACAGCTCCCAGGTGCTCAGCTTTAGATTTGGCCCCACCTCTGCGTGTAGGTCGCCTGAGGGCATCTGTTCTTCGCTCAGACAGGACGGGGTTAAAGGAGCCGCTGATTCGGGGGCTCTGGCTCACTCAGGCTGGGGGGAGGGAGGGGTGCGGACCGCGAGGCGAGCCTGCGGCTGCAGAGGCCAGCGTGTCTTTGCACCACCCTGAGGCACACCGTGCGTTCTCCCGGGGAAGTTGTCCCTGGATCCTGGGACCCTGGCAGTGGCGGGCTGCACAGGAGGTGTGGAGAGTGACCTGTGCTCGCACACAGGCTTCTTGGTGCCGGCAGCAGCAGCCTTAGCGTCTCATACACGTCTCTGGGGTCCGCGCTGTTAGCCGCGGCTCACACCGTCTCTGGAGCTCCTTTAAGCAGCGCTCTTAATCCCGTCTCCTCTCGTACCAGGAAACAAAGAGGGAAGAAAAAGTCTCTTGCCTCTTCGGCAGGTCCAGAACTTTTCCCGGACTCCCTCCCGGCTAGCCGCGGTGCACTAATCCCCTGCAGGCTGTGTTCGCACCGCCGACCCCAGTCCTCTCCCTGCGCTCCGACCCGAAGCCCGAGCCTCAGCTCCCAGCCCCTCTCGCCCCAGTGGGTGAGCACACAAGCCTCTCGGGCTGGTGAGTGCTGGTCAGCACCGATCCTCTGTGCGGAAATCTCTCCGCTTTGCCCTATGCACCCCTGTTGCTGCGCTCTCCTCCGCGGCATTGAAGCTACCCTCCTCCGCCACCCGCAGTCTCCGCCTGCGAAGGGACTTCTAGTGTGTGGAAACCTTTCCTCCTTCACGGCTCCCTCCCACTGGTGCAGGTCCCATCCCTATTCTTTTGTCTCTCTTTATTCTTTTTTCTTTTGCCCTACCCAGGTACATGGGGGGTTTCTTGACTTTTGGGAGGTCTGAGGTCCTCTACCAGAGTTCAGCAGGTGTTCTGTAGGAGTTGTTTCATGTGTAGATTTATTTCTGATGTATCTGTGGGTAGGAAGGTGATCTCCGTGTCTTATTCTTCTGCCATCTTCCCCCTCTCTCTATATGCTGTTCTTAAGAGATTCTCTTTTGGTTTTGGCCAATGAGAAGCAGCATACCAGGAGATTAGCTCCTAGTGTTGGAGGCTCTCCTGCAGAGGCAGGGGGGTAGCTGTGGCTCACCATAGGCACAAGGACGCTGGCAGCAGAAGTTCTGGGAAGTACTCCTTGGTGTGAGCCCTCCCAGAGTCCACCATTAGCTCGTTCTGAAATATTATTCTTTATTTGATATTTTTTCAAACATTTAAACTGTAAAATGTTTTAGCTCACAGGTCAGATTTAGACCATGATGTGTAGTTTGCTGATCTCTATATTAGAACATCTAATTATGTCATGTTTCAGTTCAGACTCACTTTTTCTCCATGTAGTTTTCAATGGCAATTCCAGAACTCATCCTCCTATTAAAAGGGTAATCACTTAAAAAAAAAAAAAAATACACAGAAACAAAAAAACACCGTTGTTTTGTGTTTTGTGTATATTCATGTTTTCTTCTTCACGTAATTTTTTTCTTTAGATCTCTAACACTTTCTAGTCCATGAAGATATGACTAAGTTCCTATAATTAGCAGTATTATATGTTATCCTAGTCTAAAAGTCTTGACAGCTGAATGCTTGGCACTATTTAAATACTGGAAAATGTATAAAACTCTAGACTTACAGCATTGCTTTTGATTATCATGTGGCAACGATTGGCTGGCATTGAGTAGCAGCTGTCAAGTTGGAAAGTGCATTTGATTTCATGTTTACCACTGTCTTCTCCACTACCTATTTGGCATACGAGAATTCTTAGATGGCTACCTTGACTATGGTGGGACCTGTGAATACGAGGGAACAGTAGTAACTCCATTGATGCATGATACATGATTGCAGGATTACATCATGTGATGTAGAAATGTATTGTAGCAGACTGAAGTCTTGGTGACTTTGAAGAAGTAAACTTCCATGTTGTTAGAGGACCATGTGATAAGGGCCTCTGGTGGCCTCTAAAACCTGAAAGCGACCCCAGCCAACAGCCAGCAAGAAAATGAGAATTCTCAGTCCTACAACCCCAAGAAACTGAATTCTGGGAATAACCTGAATGAATTCAGAAGAGAATGCTGAGCCTCACATGAGATTGCAGCATCATATGTCACCTTGATTTCAGCCTGGTGAGACCAAAGCAGAGGATTCAGCTAACCTGTACCTGGAATTCTGAGAAAACTTTGGGATGCGAAATTTGTGTCATTTTAAGCAACTAACTTTGTGATCATTTGTTATGCAGTAATAGAAAACTAATATGCTATTACTTTGCACAAGCACGCTTTAATAACTGATAAAAATCCACCTAGCCTGAGAATGCCAAAAAGGCTAGACTTGACCTATTCAACTGCCACAAGGTCCTCTACTTTACAAACAATGGCAAATTACATTTTGCCATTGTAATTTTGTAATTGTAAGTTACAATTGTAAGTAACTTACAATTGTAATTGTAAGTTACAAACTTACATTGTAAGTTTGTAATTTCAAAACTCTTCTGAAGACTTTTTTTACTTCAAAATTGGTAGAATTTGAAATAGCTAAGTTTTCTGCACTGAATAGCAGAAACTGTAGGTGAATCGAGAAAGCTATTAAGTGCCTCTTTCTGAGTAAAATTGCTAAATTGTTCTATATTCAAATCTACCTGATATCCCTATTAATTACTCTCAAAGCAGTGGAAGAGGAATACGATTAGAAAAGAGGAAAAAGGGTTTTTTTATTCCCAGTTAAAAGATTGGTGCCTACTTGCTTGCTATGTAGCTTCCAGACCTTCCGTTCACAGATCGATCATATGACCCACATCAGACTCTACAACTGTCACCTCTCTGTCCTTCCCAAGACTAGACTCTACTCTGCCCAACACACCATAAGTGAACGTGGCCCTGACTGACTCTCAGACTGCAGCTCTGGAAACGGTCCTTTTCAAATGCAGCTAAGCCTTACTGCTTTCATACATAATAGCTACTTGTTGATCCCTTCCCTTGGGACTCCACATTTTATATCCTTGTTCTTGGTTTCATGCTAATATTCCTCCTCAGTGCTACTAGAATGCTATAGAAAAAACATGATCCATAGACAGTATATTCTAGTCTTTCTTCTGGGTGACTGTCCTTATAAATGAATATATAAACAGTTCCAGTTTTTAGGGTACACCATTTAGTTTGATTTTGTTGGCCAACATCCTTCTTTAATGTTCTCTAAAATTTAAAAAAGATAATGATTCAGTGAAATATCTGAGATATGAATTACATGAGATGTTAATATAAAATATGAATTATAGGTCAAGACTATACTAAAAAACATTAAGAAATATTTACACACTTCAGTTTAACAAGAAAATCTTTTATTTAACAAACACGTTTGTTTCTTGCTTATGATGTACTAGGTGGCTGGGTCTTTTTTAATTTAACAAACGTTTATATAGTGCTTACTAGATGCCCAGCCCTGTAGCAAATGCTGTACAAATATGATCTCATTTAATCCTCATCAAGTCTATGAGGTAGATGCTATTATCATCTTCACCTCTATTTTAAAGATGAGAAAACTGAGGCATGAGAGTATTGAGAAACTTGCCCAGGGTTACAGCTAGTTAGCAGCAGAACCAGAAGTTGAAGCCAGGGAGTCTGGCTCTGAAGTCCATGCTCTTTTATTTTTTAAATTTTTTTTTTTTATTGAAGTATAGTTGCTGTACAATATTATATAAGTTACAGGTATACAATATAGTGATTCACAATTTTTAAAGGTTAAACTCCATTTAGAATTATTATAAAATATTGACTATATATCCTTGTAGCTTTTCTTATACATAACAGTTTGTACCTGTTAATCTGCTATCCATAGTTTCCTCTCCTCCCTTCCCTTTCCCCACTGGTAACTACTAGTTTGTTCTCTACATCTGTGAGCCTGCTTTTTTCTATATTCACTAGTTTGTTGTATTTTTTAGATTCCACATATAAATGATATCATACAGTATTTGTCTTTCTCTGTTGAATTATTTCACTTAGCATAATACCCTCTAAGTCCATCCATGTTGCTGCAAATGGTAAAATTTCACTCTTTTTTATGGCTGAGTAGTATTCCATTATATATATATATATATATATATATATATATATATATATATATATATATATACCACACCTTCTTTATCCATTCATCTGTTGATGGACACATAGGTTGCTTCCATATCTTGGAAATTGTAAATAATGCTGCTATGGACATTGTTTGCATATATCTTTTCAAATTAGTATTTTTGTTTTTTTCAGACAATGCCCAGCATAGAATTGCTGGATTGAATGGTAGTTCTATTTTTAGTTTTTTGAGGAAACTTCATATTGTTTTGTGCAGTGGCTGTACCAATTTACATTCCCACCAACAGTGTACAAGTGTTCCCTTTTCTCCACATCCTCACCAACGTTTATTATTTATGCTCTTTGTGATAATAACCATTCTGACAGGTGTGAGGTGATATCTCATTGTGGTTTTGATTTGCATTTCCCTGATAATTAGTGACGTTGAGCAGTTTTTGTTTAAGAGCTCATAAATATCAACTCACTTAATGCTTCTCACAGCCATCTAAGTTATTGCTTTTATCATCTCCATTGTACACATGAAGAAACTAGAGCACAAACAGGTTAGAAAATTTGATAAGGACACAAAAATAGAAGCTAACTGAACCAAAATTCAACCTCAGTCCATGTAGCTCCAAAGTCCATTCTTTGTTCCACTATGATATGCTGCTTCTAGCCATTTTTCTCCACTTTCAATTCTCGACATTGATAAGCAATAATACTTTCATAATGATAACATTTAAAAATGGATAGTGTTCTCATACCCAGAAAAACAAAGTATATGTGGGACTTCCCTGGTGGTCAGTGGTTAAGACTTGGCCTTCCAATGCAGGGAGGTGTGGGTTCGATCCCTGGTTGGGGAACTAAGATCCCACATGCATTGCAGCCAAAAAAAAAAAACATAAACAGTATTGTAACCAATTCAATAAAGACTTTAAAAATGATCCACATCCCCAAAAAAAAAAAAACTTAAAAAAAAAGCATATGTAAAACAAGTCATTTTAAAGCCAGTTTAAGTAGTACAAATTTCTCACATAACCTCACCCAAGAGGATGATGAAAAGATGCTAATGTTTTATTTTGGCATAAAACATCTAAGTGCCTTTTACTACTATTGCATACTCATATAAAAAGCATGCTTATTCTTCTTTTTATTTTTTGATAATACAGAGGAAGAGAGTATATTTCTAAGTGTTATAAATTCATCTAGAGCAATTTAGGTGAAATAAAAATCAATCTAAATCAAGTCTTTTACTTATAGAAGAAAATGAGGAAAACAAGCCCAGAAGGAATTTTCCTAAAGCCTCCATTAATTTCGAACAATCTGAAATATCACCCAAGTGTTATCAAGTAAATTTAAGCTTTAGGACTTATGTTTTCTCTGCTCTTTTCTGCTTATCTCCCTGCCCCCCATAAATAGTAGGCAATAATGCCATTTCCTATTTATAAAATTTCTGGAAAAGCCTGATCTAGTGTATAGTCTCAGATAAAACTGGAATAGCTAAAGCACTCTGAATATTTCTCCAAAATAGTTGAACTGCTTATTAAAGGAGTAACAAGAATGAAAATACTATATATGAATATATATACATATATACATGCATATATACTCAAATTCACAGATATATATATATCTATATTCACATATATACATATGTATTTATAAACACTCGAACAGAAAAAGTATACTATGTGGAACAGTAGTTAAAAACATAAATTCTGAAGCCAGAATGCCTGCCTACATCTTAATCTTGCCTTTCCCCATTTCCATCTATGTGAACTTTTCCAAGTGATTTAATTAGTCTTTATTCAATTTCCTAATCTATAAAATGGGAGTAATAATAATAAGATATAATAAACACCTCGTGATATTTTAGGAAGTAAATATGTTCATGTACATAAAGTGCAGATTTACTGAAGACAATGCTAGCAAATAATATGCTCTATATACTCATTAGGAATATATTTCTGTATAAACTGAGGGAAAACACACATATGTATATAGGTGTTTGTATTTTGTGTGTAGGTATGTGTGAATTCGTATGCATGCAGTGGAGACTCAGGTACAACAGAAAACAACTTGATTTATACCTTCTACTTCCTGTTCAAACTACTTTGAACATCCATTCCTCTTTGTCCTTGGATAAATTTAAGGCATATTCCTTGGCTTGTCTTACAACTCTCAGGGAATAAAAAAATGTTCACATGACTTCAAGTTCAAACAGACTTATTTTAATCAAGTGTTCAGAACCTTGGAAGTTCAGAACTCTAAACTTAAAACCTCTCTCATTCCATAGCTCTTGACTACTTCAGTGTGGAGGAGCCTGTGAGGGGAAGAGTTCAGAGTAAGCTCCTTCCCTCTTTCCAGTGCTATGGTCTTCTCCCAATTGAGAGACTGCCTCTGACTGACCAGGATGCAGTGGTGAGGTGAGATAAGCAGTGGTCGGAGGAGGTAGGCAGGGATATTATAAAGAGCAGCTGTGGTAAACAGCCAGCTTCATTCTGCTGGGAGCACTTCTGTGCTGCCTTGGAGAAAACCTCTGCTTACTCCGGTTCTCTCATAGACAGTGACTGTGCTACGTGCCTCCTGGTATGTCACTCAGAAATGTCCTTTCTCAATTTCTGAGGATTCAACTATGTTCCTCTTCCTCTATATTTGAAAGTCTTTTGCCTTTCCGGTGACTTTTATGACACATTGGTTAAATATTCCAGGTTTACTACATCAATGAGAAGCATGCAACTTTAATACCTGATCATTGTGAGTGGAGTTATTTTTGAATCAGTGCATTCTGTTCCACTGTCTCAAGACATTCAAGCCAGTCTCTTGTTCTTTGGAATGAAAAGGTGTGAGTGAGCCACATACCAAATACTGTGTTCTCCAAGTTCCAGTGGATATATACAAGCTCTCCATGTTGTCCCCACCAGGCTTGCCATAAAAAGAAAGTACCCCCATCCCTTCCTTGCAGGGGCTTAGTAAGATCTGTAGCTCATCAAAGACTCTCTCAAAGGAAAATTCCAACCTCTTTCGTGATTGCTTGAGTCTTTACTGGACTGGATTTAAGGGAAGTATAGGTAGCTATGGGTCTCACAAGTGGTTAACACATTGTACGTATGCAAATATTGTTCGATCCGTCTTTTTGGAAATTTGAGGTAACTTGTCACCTATGCTTTTGTTCTTGCATTTTGTGTGTCACTGAACGTCAGCCATAAGATATTACATTTTAATGTCCTATTATATATTCTTGTATTTATATACACACAAACACTCACATGTGTCTAAAAGAGAAATATTAAAGCATCAGTAATCTGAAAAATATAGATAGATAAGGAGAGAAGAAAGGGTTGATAAAAATATAGAGAAAATTGGGTTATTTTTAATGGATTTTTTCATTGTAAGAAACAATCATTTAGATTAGAAGTAAAAAAATAAGTGCCAAATTAATTGTGAAGATACAACTAATATCCCCTAGGTCAGTCCAAAAATACCAAAAAGAAACCAGATAGCTGTCAATTATGGGTGTTTGCATATAATTGAAAATACCTGTAATTAGGATGTAAAAAGGACAATTTTATTAAAATTTCAAAACCAATAATTTCTACTTTAATTTATTATTCTATTTTTTCTCTTTCTCCCACCTTCTCTCCCATCTGCCTACCTGTTCACTTATCTATCCATCATCTCTTCTATCACCATGCTGGAAACCATTGAGAGAAATAAATACGACCCACCCACAGGGATAAAAGTCCTCATTTTATAGCACTATTTAAAGGCTTCTAGAGATTTATACATATTACCTCATTAATCTTCACAATATCCTGTGAGGTGTGTAGGTGGAAATTATTTCTCATTTTATAGATGGATAAAATAAGGTACTGTAAACTTACCAAAAAGACTTACATAGCAACAAAATACAGGAAACCAAATGAGATAAGCCTTTGAAAATATAGACTAATAGCTGTCTAACTTTGTTTTAGAAGTTAATTTTATGTGTTGGAGCCTATTCAGAAGTTCTTTAAAGGTTGATAAAATTAGAGGCATTCTCTCAATATTCTTGGAATATGCTAATAAATGGGGAATCTCATAAAATATGATAAATGTTCATAAAAATAGCAATTGATAATGTAGATTGAGCACTTATGCTGTGGCAGAAGCTTCCTGCATCATCAGTTTTAGACTCACAACAACCCTACAGTTCTGATTCTCTATTGCAGCATAACAAATTATTCCCAAATTTTGCAGCTGAAGATGACTTTTATGATTTCACACAACTTCTGAGTTCAGAAAACCAGGAGGGGCTTAGTTGGATGATTCTACCTCTGGTGTCTCTAAGAGGTTACAGTAAAACTGTTGACTGGGGCTGCATTTTCATCTGAAAGCTCAACTGGAGGAGAACCTGTTTCTAAACTAACTCACTTTATTGACATAACTCAGTTTCTGAAAGGTTGTTGAACTGAGTGGCTATTAGCTACTGGCTTCCCCCAGTTCCTTGCCACATGGGTCTCTATATAGGCGACAACACCTTTCACTTTTCTGAGATCTTTACAAAGGATTTTACAGTCACAATCTCAGCCTCATCTTTGGACTGAGTTCTTCTGGCATTGCTCTAAATTTTATCTTTTCTCATAAGCCATTTCTAAGTTTTATCATTGGCTGCCGTCTAGAGAGGCTGAGAATTTTCAAAATCATCGAGTTCTGGCTCCATCATGTTTAACAGTCTCAGTTTATCTCTTTGCTGTCACATTTTAGTATAATCAACAGGAAGAGAGTAGGTGGCACCTTCAACATTCTGGCTGAAAATCTGCTTACCTTCCAGTGTATATATGAAGTACATTTTTTACTTTCCACATGTATTAGTTTGCTAGGGATGCCATAACAAATTACAATAGATTGGATCACTTAAAAGAGGAAATTTATTTTCTCACAATTCTGGAGGCTAGAAGTCTGAGATCAAGGTGTTAGCAAGGTCGGTTTCTTCTGTAGCCCCTGTCCTTGGCTAGTAGATGGCCGTCTTCTTCTAGTGTCTTTCACGTCATGCTTGTTCTGTGTCTGCTTCTGTCCTAATCTCCTCTTTTCATAAGGACACCAGTCATGTTGGATTAGGTCACTCATATGACCTCGTTTTACCTGAATTACCTCTTTAAAAACCCTATGCCCAAATACAGTCACATTCTTTTGTAACATTCTAATATTAGGACTTCAACATATGAATTGGTGGGGGGACATAATTCAGCCCATAACATTCTGCCATCCCCCCAAAATTTATGTCCTTCTCACATGCAAAATACGTTCACCTTATTCTAACAGCCAAAATAATCTTAATACATTCTAACATCGGCTCTAAATCCAAAATCTCATCTAAATACATATAAATCAGGTGTAGGTGAGACTACAGGTATGATTCATCCTGAGGCAAAATTCCTCTCAGAGGATTTATCTGCTTCTAGAACACAGTGGTAAAACTGGCATAGGGCAAATAGTCCCATTACAAAAGGGAGAAATTTGGGGAATTCCCTGGCAGTCTAGTGGTTAGGACTCCACGCTTGTTTTTTTTTAAATTAATTAATTAATTTTTGGCTGTGTTGGGTCTTCGTTTCTGTGCGAGGGCTTTCTCTAGTTGCGGCGAGCGGAGGGCACTCTTCATCGCAGTGGGCGGGCCTCTCACTATTGCGGCCTCTCTTGTTGCGGAGCACAGGCTCCAGACGCACAGGCTCAGCAGCTGTGGCTCACGGGCCCAGTTGCTCCGCGGCATGTGGGATCTTCCCAGGCCAGGGCTCGAACCCGTGTCCCCTGCATTGGCAGGCAGATTCTCAACCACTGCGCCACCAGGGAAGCCCTAGGACTCCACACTTATACCGCCAAGGGCCAGGGTTCAGTCCCTGGTCAGGAAACTAAGATCCCGCAAGCCATGCAGCATGGCCAAAAAAAAAAAAAAAAAAAAGGAAATCTGAAAAATTGGAAAGAAGAAAGGGATGATATGTTGTCCCAAGCGAGTCTGAAATCTAGCAAGGCAAATCCCATTATTTTTTTTTTATATTTTTATTGGGGTATAATTGATTTACAATGTTTTGTTAGTTTCAGGTGTACAGCAAAGTGAATCCATTATACATATACATATATTCACTCTTCTTTAGCTTCTTTTCCCGTGTAGGACATTATTGAGTATTGAGTAGAGTTCCCTGTGCTATACAGTAGGTCCTTATTAGTCATCTATTCTGTATACAGTAGTGTGTATGTGTCAATCCCAATCTCCCAATTTATCCCTTACCCCTGGAAACCATAAGTTTGTTTCTTATATCTGTAACTCTATTTCTGTTTTGTAGATAAGTTCATTTGTAGCATTTTTTTAGATTCCACATTTAAGCTATATCATATGATATTTGTCTCTCTCTGTCATTGGATTTTACAGCTCAAGAATAATCCTCTTGCTTTATCCTCTGTGCCCAGTGGGAAGGCAGCTCCGTATCTTCCATATCCACCTGCCTGGTGACCCCACACCCTCCCTTGGCAGCTGCTTCTCCTCCTTAGCTCTGGAAGGTAGCCCTGACCCCTTAAACCTGAGTGGCCACCCTGACCCCTTTAGAACTAGGGAGAGGAGCCCCACCTTCCAGGTCTGTACCCAGTGGACCTGTGGTGGTAGTAGAAGCCTGCCAAACTTGGTACTGCCTTCAGCATCATTCTCTCCTTTGCTTGAGGGATAATACATACTTACAGCTGGATAGCTCTATTAGCACATCCTGTAGAATCCTAGAAATCTGACAGATTACTTTCATTTTGTCCTATCTCTGTCTCCTTCAGTCCAAGCTGACAACTGTTTTTGCTGGTATAACCTCAACTCTACTCTTAGGTTCTGCTAAGATGGCTGATTGGATCCATAAATCACATGCCTGTAATTTCTTTAGCAAATGTTCTTTGGCCATGCCCTCAGTATTCTCTCAAGAGAGTGCTTTCTCATTTTTTACAATATGCATAGGCTGAGAATTTTCGAAATCTTCAAGTTTTGCTTCTTTATTTGCTTAACAATTTCTTCAATTTATCCCATAAGCAACCAGGTGAAAAATGGCTGTACCTTCAACACTTAGACATTTTTTCAGATAAATATCCAAATTCATCAGTTACAAGTTCTACTTTCCATAAAACACTAGAACACAATTTGGTCAAGTTCTTTGCCCCTTTGTAACAAGAATTGCCTTTCCTTCAGTTTCAAACAATGTGTTCCTCATTTTCATCTGAGCTCTCACCAGAAGCACCCTTGAAGTTCATATTTCTACCAGTATTCTGTTCATGATGATATATGTATAACCAACTCTAAGATGATAGAAACTTTCTCTACAGCTCTCCTCTGTCTGAGCTCTCAACAAAATTGCCTTTAATATCCATATTTTTACCAACAATCTCTGAAAGGCAGTCTAGTCTTTTTCTAACATGCACCTCAAAACTCTCCCAGCCTCTACCCAAAACTCAGTTTCAAAACCGCTTTCACATTTTTAGGTATTTGTTACAAAAGCACTCTACTTATTGGTATGAAAATTGGTGTTAGTTTGCTACAGCTGCCAAAACAAAGTACTATAGACTAAGTGACTTAAACAAAAGAAATGAATTTTCTCACAGTTCTGGAGGCTAGAAGTCCAAGATAAGTTGTTGCAGGTTTAGTTTCTTCTAAGGCCTTCTCCTTGGCTTGTAGATGCCTCCTTCTCTCTGTATCTTCTGTGCTGCCTGTGTCCTAATCTCTTCTTATACGGACACCAGCCTATCAGATTACAGCCCACTCATGTGATCTCCTTTACCTCTTTAAAGGTCCTATCTCCAAACATATTCAAACTCTGAGGTACTGGGGATTGTGACTTCAACATATGAATTCTGGGAGGACACAATTCAGTCCATAACATCTCATAACTACAGCATAGTGTTGATAAACCAATATTACATGACAAGGATCCTCCTTCCTACAACGACACTGCTATGTTAATATTATGGTTTAACCATCGTACATGCTTACACAAGCAGTGGTAAGAATTGAAACTTGAAAGCAAATGGTTTTAATTTTGGAAAACTTAAAAATGACTTCTCTATCTAAAATAGCCTGGTGATTCCAATTTTGATACAGAGTAAGGGGAAAGATACAAAGACAGAAGAAAGAAAAAGCAGCCCTGCATAAATTAGGAATATATGCAGTAAAATCACTCTATACCTAACATAATATTTTTCTTAGAAGAATGATAGATGATTGTGAAGAAAAATATATAAAATAGAAAAATATAAAAGTAATAAAATTTTCTACACACTATACATCTGGACTATATTTTATTGTTATCTTTCATATACAGTACTCTTGGTGTTATATTTTTCTATAAATATGACTATACCCATGCGTTTATTAATGTGTACTTGCAGAATCTATAACTGCATATGTAGTTCATTAGTTACTATCTAGCAACCATATTTACACATTTTACTCTTTGGAAGACTGGAAGTATTGGAAAGAGAAAAGAAAGTTAAACCAAAAAATTTAAAGTTCAAATTAATGAGAGAGTGCTGAGGGGATATGTATGATTGTGTGTATGATAAATTGAGAACAAAATGAAATTTAAAAATAGATATTAAAATTACAAGGAATATTGGCACTGCTCTAGTTCAACTCCTTACCTAGAATACGAGCTTGTTTTTCTTTATAATTATACCATTTTAATATTAATACTACCTTGATTCCAAATTCATCTTTTTCTACATACTATAAAGTTCTCAGTCCTTGGAAATCATCAGTTTGATTTTTTAAATAAACATCTTTTAAAAGAAGTATTAGATTTAGAGAATTATTGCAAATGTATTATAGAGAGATCCCATATACCCCACACCCAATTTACCCTATTATTAACATTTTCTATTACTAGGATGTATTTGTCAAAACCAGTGAACCAATATTGACATACTATTATTAATTAAAGTCAATTCTTTATTCAGTTTTCCTGTGATCTCATCCAGGATACCACATTACATTTAGTCATCAAGTTTCCTCAGCCTCTGCTCGGTTGTGACTGTTTCTTAGGCTTTCCTTGTTTTGTTTTTTTTTTTGCCCTTGACAATTTTGAGGATTACTGGTTAGGTATTTTAACATTTCATAGCATGTCCCTCTATTAGAATTTGTCTGATATTTTTCTCATGATTAAATTTGAATAATATATTTTGGAAAAGAAGAATACAGAGCTGAAGTGCTATTCTGAACCCATCATAGCAAAGGCACATGCTATCAATGTGACTTGTCACTGTTGATGTTAACCTAATCACCTAGCTTGGGGAATTGTTGTTTCTCCACTATAAAACAACCCCTTTTCTCCTCCCTGACCTTACTGTCCTCTCTGGAAGAAAGTCTCTATGCACAGCCCATACTAAGGAGTGGGGAACTGTGCTCCACCTCCTTCAGGGCAGAGTATTTACAGAAATTATTTGCAGTTTATCTGCGTGGGAGAGATCCCCGCTATTTATTTATTCAAGCATTTATTTGTATCAGCCTAGACTCATGGAGATTTATTTTATACTTTTGGTTATAATCTAATACTCTGTTAAACATGTTTTTAATTTTATGTATTCTGATGTTTTGGCATCTGGGGCCCTACTGACCCTGAAGAGACTATCCCTCCTGGGGTTAGCCAATTTCTACCTATAATAAACAGCTCACCCTTAAATGCACCTTCAATGCATACCAACCAATCTAGACGCCATACCTCCTTTTGGGGACCCTTACATGCCAGGCTACTTTCCACCTGCCCTAATCACCCCTGACAACTAAGGACAGCCCCTATGCTGCAGAGCCCACTGAAATGATTCAGACTAGGCTGTTGACATTGCCTTTCCTCTTCCTTCCTGCAGAAACCATAGTAAAAGCTCTTGACCGATATTCCCCCAACATCCCTGCCTCCTGACCAACTCTGGTGCTTCGCATGCACGACAGGAGCCTTTGCCTTGGAATCTGTGAGTATCTGTGTGTGCCTTTGTTTATAATAATTTTATATCTTCTTGATAATTTGACCCCTTAATCAATTTATCAATTAACCTTCTTTAAAAGTTTTTTTTTAATTTATTTATTTAATTTAATTTATTTTTAGTTGTGTTGGATCTTTGTTGCTGCGTGCGGCCTTTCTCTAGTGGCGGCAAGCGGGGGCTACTCTTCGTTGCGGCACCCGGGCATCTCATTGCGGTGGCTTCTCTTGTTGCGGAGGCTTCTCTTGTTGCAGAGCCTGGGCTCCAGGTTCACAGCCTCGGTAGTTGAGGCGCATGGACTTAGTTGCTCCTTAGCATGTAGGATCTTCCCAGACCAAGGCTTCCCAGACCGTGTCCCCTGCATCCACAGGTGGATTCTTAACCACTGAGCCAACAGGGAAGCCCTATCTACAAGTTTTGACATAAAGTATGTTTTAGATTTTTTGTTTCTGATATTAGAATAGCCACCTCAGCTCTTTTTTGGTTCCTACTTGGGTGAAATATTTTTCTTCCTTTCTTTTGTTTTCAACTTATTTGTATCTCTGGATCTAAAGTAACTCTTTAGACAGAAAATAGAGTTACAGAAAGAATATAGATCATATATTTTATCCATTCTTCAAGACTCTGTCTTTTAATTGAGGAGTGTAATTCATTCATAATTAAAGTGATTACTGATAAGAAAAGACTTACTTCTACCATTTTGCTATTTTCTATATGTCATATATTTTTTGTTCCTCAATTCCTCCAATACTCCCTTCTTTTTGGCTTATTGTACTTTTCCTAGTGCACTTTTTGGATTACCTCCAAATTTCCTTTTCTATACATTTTTTAGTTATTTTCTTGGATCCTGGGAATTGTAGTTAATATCCTAAATTTCTAACAACCTAGTTTGAGTTGATACCAAGATAGCTTCATTAACAAACAAAACTGCTCCTCCCCAGGCCTTAACTTTTGATGAGACACTATCACCAGAACTTTTCTTGCTTTTTAAAGCATAGTTTCCCCGTTCTTTGAATATATTTATAATAGCAGCTTTGATGCCTTTGTCTGTTAAACCCAACATCTTGGTCCTCTCACGGGCAGTTTCTGCTTCCTATTTTTCTTCCTGTGTGTGGGTCATACTGTCCTGTTTCTTTGTATGTTTTATATATAACTTTTTGCTGTTAGAAACTGAACATTTTAGATAATATAGTTTAACAAATCTGGATAGTGATTTCTCTCCCTCCTCACCAGAACTTGTTTTAGTTGTGGTCTGTTTATTTGTTAGTGATTTGACTAGACTATTTTAGTGAAGCTCTTTCCCTGCACTGTGAAACCTCTGATGCTGCTCCTTGGAGGGCACATCCTTAGATGTGCTCAGAGTTAACCTGGGATGCCAACAATTTTGGAAGAGCTCTCCTTGGCTTTCTCTTTTCCTGATCTCTCTGTTAATTGTCTGCCTAATTTGCTTTCCACCCAGCTATTAGGATCCACTAATTGCATGCTGATTGCTGTATTGTTTTCAACAAGTCCTTATGGCATAAACTGCTCTGGAGTCTAATCCAATTAAATGGGAGCAGGGGTAGTTTTTGCCGGTGGTCTTTGAGGTTCCTTCCGACCTCTGAAGTCTCTTCTTAGCTTTCTCTTTCTCCAATTCTCTCTGGTGAAAATGAACTATGTTTTACCTTGCTGCTTTTAAACAAAAGGAACTATTGTTTTAAAGACTGCCTTTAAGCTTGAACTTCATCATACTTTTTTTTTTTTTAAACTAAGTTATTTTTGAACTTTGAGAGCTTTGGGTCTCTTTGTTCTCATAGATTTCCTCATCCCAAGAAAAAAGAATCTCTAAGCTACTAAACAGGTAATTGGAAGGAATGATAGCCTCTGGTCTTCTCAGCTTGTTTCTATTTTTATAGAACCACTGCCTTATTAGCAACCTGATGTGAGGGAGATTGGGGCTTCAGAATTTTCAGCCTGTCAAACCTGGGGTATATTTGTAGCAGATGAGTGGGACTGGGTAGAGAGTACCCAACATTTCCTCACACTCACCAGAAAGAAATAGAAATGCTCACATCCTTCCTCCCCTCTATATGAAATAGTGTATTCCTCTTATTGGGAGCTGAATAGAGAGGGAGCCTAATCTTGGTCACACCTACCCAGAGTGACTCTTTATGCTAAACTGGGGGTGGGGTGGGAAAGGTAGAGAGCAGTGCATGGCTGGATCACATAGACTCTAACTGTTCTTATCAAGTTTTAGTAGATTTTCTTGAATAAATGTTTATTTGCTTTATACTCTTAGGACTTTAAAATGTTTCTTTACATTCTTCATCAGTTGCACTAGTTTCACCAAGAGTGGGTACATGGAGCTCTTCAGACTCCCATCCCAGAAATGAAAGCCAACCAAGGTTTTTAACTGTTGAAAGTGGAAGGAAAACGTCTTCCCTCATTGAAGGTATTTCCTTTCATGTGAAAGGAGATGCTTTACCATAGCGTTCCCCCAGGGGAGGCAATGAGAATGGGAGCTGAAAATGCCTTGCCTCTCTTTCTCTTGGGAGGAACCTACCAACAGAAATTGCCTATTTCCTTTTGCACCTAAATGACATATATCTGAAAAGAGCCATCTCTGCTCAACTAAATTAGCTGCAAAACTTCAAGATCTGCAAGTTTAAATTATTGGTTTACAAACTTGGAGAAATAGAAAAAGTAAAATTTTAGGACAGAAAAGTAATACTGACTGAAGCTTCTGGCTTTGCTAGAGTGAGTGGATTTAAATTTGGGATGCACTTAAAGGATGCTACAAAACGCAGGTCTTTAACTTGCTAACTTTTTTGTTTGTTTGCATTTAGTGGTTTACAGATAAATTGTGTAGCTTCTTGACATTAGGTAACAGGAGAGAACAACATGTGTTATTAGCACAAACTCAAAGGAGGTGTCAGGGTGTTTTGAATGTTAACATTCAAGCTTGACCTTGAATTGGATGGCTGCAAATGAACTCTACAAACACTACAGAAGAGATGTTCTAGGCTCCAGTTTTTGGTAGCAAACATAGATTGGCAGTGCAAAGCAGAAAGAGTTATTCATAGATTTTGAATATCCAGGAAGGAAAAGAAGGGATTTAAATATCATCTCGTGCCCGAGGCTTAAGACCACTCCACAATTCTAAGTCTATGATATAGCAGAAGTGTCACAAAAGGCACTGACTGAGAGGAAAGAATGGAAAGAAATGTTCCCCCCTTCTAGCTGTGGTAATCCATCATGACAAATCATGTTCTTCCTGTGGGTTTTCTCCCATTTGAATCAAAGTTCAGTGGTCATGGATCCTGGATAACCGACCTAAACTCTGTGACTTCTCGGTGAGAAACAAATTAAGAATATTTTCTTTCTTCCCTCCTTCTCTCAGATAACACTGAATTTCTGCTAGAGTCTTTGTTAGCACCTGGGATTTGGTATAGAATTTTTGCTGGAAAAACTGCTCAGAAGCCTGGGAACTGACCTGTATTTTTAATTCAGAGAATGTGGGGCTAGTTTAATGTAAATCTTGTGTGATCTAGTATCTCTTTGTTATCTTTAAAGTTGACATGAGAGATTTGTCATGGAACAGTTCAACTCAGAGGTCCTGAGATAACCAGATCCTTTTCAGTGAGAAAAATACAAAGTTTTGTTGATTGATTGCAATGGGATTTAATATTTGACCAAATTTTCCCTGAGTATTTGACTAGTGTTATAATGTTTATATTCAAATGAGTGCACCTTATTATTTGTGTCTTTGTTGTCAATACATCTTCAATCTCTTTACAAAACCCCCAGTAAGCCACTGGAAAACATACAACTTGGCTGGTTATAGTATGGGCTGGGAAATATGATAGGCAGACAATTTCAGTTTTTGATTCATTGTGACTTTAATGTTAATTTACTTAATAGGCTGTTTTACTAATTTTGGAGCTTTCTGGAAGAAAATATATATTTTTTCCTACTAGTGTCCCCATAACATACTCAAAGAAGCAAGTTCAAAAGGTTAGAATCAAAGCTATACTGATAGATTATTGAGTTCCAATAAATATTCTTGATTTCTTGCCTAACTCCTTACTGAATTCCATAGAGGTGGATAAACTACTTCACTGGTGGGTCACAATTATTCCCCAACGTTTCCAATCTAGAAGAGAGCTGTATTGCTGGGCAACAATGGGGAATCTCTCTCCCTCTCTCTTTTTCCCCTCTGATCTGACAAGTGTATCTGTATCAAGCTACCTCTCCGGTGGGTGATACCAAAATCTATACTGAAGAATAGAATGTTTACTTGCTCACATTTATCTAGGACCCTCAAATTAAACTTTTTCATAGCAAAGAAATATTTTGGCTCTCCATCTGTTGATAATACCTCATTGCAGAATTTGGGATAAAAACATGGGTACTATATAATGAACTCCCTTGAACCCATCCCAACATTAATCACTGTATTATACTCTCTCACAATATATCCATATTTTTGCTGAAATCTCTATATATCCCACTGTATCTCTGTAAACGTGATAAAATCCTGACATCATTTGTCTGCCTCCTCTTTCAATTGCCATGTTTTACAAAATTAAGGATTAAAAAATATCATTTCCCTAACATTTTAAAAAACAACTTGTCCACATTTTAATATGATTCTAGATTGTCTTTAGGATATTTAATCTAGATTTTGAACTTTGGTTATTTTGTCAAACAATTTCTCTTAGGTGTCTGACCAAAGTATATCCAACTCAGCATAGGTCTAATGTCTAAGAAACATCTTCAGTAGGCCTAATGTTTAAAAAAATTTCTTTAGATGCTCAACAATGTCTTAGGAAATTACTAATACTCAAAATTTTATAGAAAAATGTCTCACTAAAAACTGAAATAAAAATACATATTCCTTGTTCCAAAATTTAAAAAAAGGAATTAAAGTCAAGTTTAAATCATCCATCCATTTGTAGATTAACCAGTTTCTCTGTACAAATAATGGATATTTTTGAAAAAGAAAAATTTACTATTATTTGAAGAAAAATATAGTCCAGTGAACTCTGGCAAGAAAAATAATGCACCTGTGAATGTCTTCCTATACCATCACCAACACAATGCCATGTTAAGTATTCAATGCCAACACCAAGGCATTTTAGGCAAATCGTTATTTGGGGGTGCCTGTTTATTTCAATCAGTATAGCAATTGGGTATTAGATCTACTTTACTTTACTCCCTTATCTGTTAACATATTGAAAATTTTGTATTAGAGTAAGAAAGATGCTAGCTAACTAAAAAAAAATCACCAAAACAGTTTTATATTTAAATTTTAATACTGTTATATCTTGAAGGATTGATAAATGTCATACTTTCATCAAAAATTCAAATATGTGACATCTGAGTATTATACTACCATATATTTGTATTGTATCTTCTTGTAGCCTTACCATCTATATCAGTGGTCCCCAACATTTTTGACACCAGGGACCGGTTTTGTGGAAGACAGTTTTTCCATGGCCCAGTTCCTAACAGGCCGTGGACCAGTACCGGGTTGGTACCCCTGATCTATATGATGCTTCAGAAAGTTTGTTCTCTTTCCCTATATATGAATCTACTTGTATAGGTTCTAAAAAAAAATTTAAGAAATAAAACAGAAATGACTTAAGATGAATGGAAGCTATTAATATTTTCCTTAACTTGATATGGTTTATGTATAGATACTCAATTCTTTCTTATTTTATAAATTTATTTTATTTTATTTATTTATTTTTGGCTGCATTGGGTCTTCATTGCTGCGTGTGAGCTTTCTCTAGTTGAGCCGAGTGGGGCTACTCTTTGTTGTGGTGCGCAGGCTTCTCATTGTGGTGGCTTCTCTTGTTGTGGAGCATGGGCTCTAGGTGCATGGGCTTCAGTAGTTGTGGCTTGCGGGCTCAGTAGTTGTGGCTCGCGGGCTCAGTAGTTGTGGCTCGCGGGCTCTAGAGCACAGACTCAGTAGTTGTGGCGCATGGGCTTAGTTGCTCTGTGGCATGTGAGATCTTCCCGGACCAGGGCTCGAACCCATGTCCCCTGCAATGGCAGGCAGATTCTTAATCACTGCGCCACCAGGGAAGCCCTAGATACTCCATTCTTTAAAGGAAATTTAAAATAGTATTCTGAAAATTTGAAGAGTATTCTTGACATAACATGAACAAGTTAAAGCAAGATTATAATGAGCAAGAGTGGAACTCTCAATCATTATGCCTCTTATTCACAATATCCTGACCACCCTGGCTTTCTGTCTCCAATTTGAACTCATGCGCATCATGGGAACAATGGATTTGCTGCTCCCACTGGCCAGACAGTTCTTTCCCCATACTCTGTTTTATCATCCATGTCTTAAAACACAGATGCCACCACGTTATAGAGGCCTTCCATTACTACTTTATCTAAATTGGTCCCTATGACCATACACTGTCTTCTATTACACTGTTTTGTTTTCTTCATCTTAATGCTATCTTAATTATCTTTTATGGACATCACATTTTTCTATTGTCTGTTTCACCTCACTAGAATACATATTCCACAATGCTGGGTATACTTTTGTTGTTGTTGTCATTTTGCAGCTGTATTCTCAGCTTCTGGCACAGTCAAAATATTGAAAAATATTAGATACCATAAATTTTATTGAATTTACTCACAAACAGGTGAAAGATCGAATGAAATTAACAGTGTTTTTATATGTATTGAAAAATGGGCTCTATTATTATTTTTCACAAATTAAGAAAAATAATACTTAAAAGACAATAAATTGTCAGACACCACACTAGGCTCTCAGGTACACAATAAGAATGAATTAGATAAATCCAATACCTTCAAGTGCTTACATTCTAGTGGAAAGTCCGGACAAATAATCAAATTCTTGTGATTCAAGGAGACATGTTCTATGAGAGATTTATGCACAAAATGCTTTGCAAACCCTTAGAACCATTAATATAGCCAGCTCAGAAATTCAGAGATGGCATCTCAGAGGATGTTGTGTCAGCACTGAATCAGGAGAAATGATAGGCCAACACAGGAGATCTGAGTGAATGCTTTTCCAGAAAGATCATAATAAGCAAGGATTGGAAGGTAGGAGAGTGTGAGGAGTTTGTAATAATGTAAATAGCTTAGCATGGCCCAGAGCATAAGAGGATACAAAGAGAGAGGAGTTAGGGAAGTAGGAAGTATAATGGTACTTGCCTGTAGTACCAAGGAATTTAGCCTTGGTTTATTGTTTAACTACCAGTTTTTCTTTTAAAACATCTTTATTGGAGTATAATTGCTTTACAATGGTATGTTAGTTTTTGCTTTATAACAAAGTGAATCAGCTATACATATACATATATCCCCTACCTACCAGTTTTTAAATTATCAATTTATTAATTTTATTATGTATTTATATATATGCTTATGTTATTTTTATATTAATGATCAACTCAATCATTAAACTATTCCAGTTAATCAGATATTTATAGAAGGTTTAGTATTGTACCTGCAATGTGATTGTGTGGCCTATTGAATTAATATGGACTAAAATATCCCTCAGATTATTTGTATATGTTTATGAATATTTATAAACATATACATATATATGAAAACATTGATTATGATTATATATATGTGTGTTTACTTCTGAGAAGAGAAGAAAATAAAAATCTAGAATTAAGTGAAGAGAATTAAAAAATAAAGGAACACTGTAAAATATGAATTCCAAATTTGTTACCTTTGTATTTTCAGTATATTCAGAGAAATGTCAAGAAGAGTTCATTAGAAAAACAATTAAAATGACATGCATTATTTATTGTTGTGGCATCAAAAATGTTATATAACCCTAAACTAAATTTTGTGAAACATTTCCAACAATAACATTTAAACTTACGAAGTAATGGATATGCAACTTCATAGCTTTTGTTCTAAGAAAGAAAAAGACAACAATATGGTACTTTATAATAATATAGCAAATAAGACTACTAAAGAATATCAGAATAAAGACACAATTTCCTTATGAAATAACTAGAGTTTCAGTTAATATTGGCATCACACAAGAGGAAAAAAATGACGGATTTGAAAATTGTATCATGCGTGTTAAAATTGATCAATATTGAGTTTTTTAGTGTAATATTCACTATTATCAAGGCCAACAGTTATCAATAGTGTATACTATTGACTAAACAGAAGAAAGAGAGAGACTAGCAGACCCTGAAGAGAGTCATAAAATTAATAAAAATAAAATAATCCAACATAATAAAATTCATAATTTTTAGTGAAAAGTAAAGCTTTATAACTTAATTTTTAATGGGGGCTGTAATGTGTGAGAAGTTGGTCAATATCAAATTAGGAAAGTAAATTAGAACTCTGATACATCAATTTCATAATAAA
Source organism: Tursiops truncatus (assembly GCF_011762595.2). Taxonomy (NCBI): domain Eukaryota; kingdom Metazoa; phylum Chordata; class Mammalia; order Artiodactyla; family Delphinidae; genus Tursiops; species Tursiops truncatus. Next base: position 59,452,815 of record NC_047038.1, on the reverse strand, counting down.
AATGTTATATTTTCCAAGACTGTATGCACTGCTTCTTAACCAGTCTTTGTTTAAGAGTTATCTTGGAGGTTTTGGAAAATACACGGCTTTAACCACCTTAACCTAGTGGATCAGGTTATTCTCTGTGATTACCTGAATTTATAGTATTTTAAAAATCCACTGCTTTTCTATTGATTAGAGCTGAGAATCACTGCTCTAGGATCACGTTTTGTGGTTTCCAAGAGAAGGTACAAAGACATCTAGTGGAGGAACTGCTTCTACATATCTTTTTAAAATACATATTCATCATATCTGAATGACTGATATGTTGTTGATGATATTGACAGTGTTGACAGTCAAAATATTTGAATTATTTTGCCTTTGTGTGCTTCTGTGAGCCTTGTGACATAGCTAATTTTCACTTAAATATTATTATAAACACTCTAAATTAAGGTAATTTAGATTGAAGAAAAAAATGTCAGATTAATTTAATCAAACATTCTACATAGGGGTCAATATCTATAGTTGTGCTATCACCCTTTTCTACCAATTATAGAAAATGCTTCATGGTAGTCTTTAATGAACTCCAAAACTTTTCTTGTAACCATTAGGAATATATTGTTATTAACACCTGAGATGAAAGCTATATGCCATCCTAGTTCTATAATTTTCATCTTCAGCAACAGAATGAGTTGTGGTGGTTGTATGTTAGTCTCTGAACTAAGCTGTCAGAGAAATGTACAGTAAAATAATAACTACTCTAGATCTTCTCCAGCCTCACTTAAAACGTTGTACCTTCATAGCAACATTGCAGGCCGTTTATTACCATCACCATTTTATGTTTTTTTTGTTTGTTTGTTTGTTTTTGATGGGGTTTTTTTGCGGCACGCGGGCCTATCACTGCTGTGGCCTCTCCCGTCTTGGAGCACAGGCTCCGGACGCGCAGGCTCAGCGGCCATGGCTCACTGGCCCAGCCGCTCCGCGGCACGTGGGATCCTCCCGGACAGGGGCATGAACCCACGTCCCCTGCATCGGCAGGCGGACTCCCAACCACTGTGCCACCAAGGAAGCCCCTACCATCACCATTTTAGAGGTAGTAAAACCAAAGCTCAGAGGTGTAAAATAAACAGTTCAAGGTCATTCAGTTATTAAGTGGCAGAAATGATTCAAACCAGTCTTTTCCTAAAGCCAATGATATCCTTGACACAGTTCTTACATTATGACACAATATAGATTACAAAATATGGGATTACCATTTTTTAAAATGACTGTGAAAAAATCTCTGAGGAACACTGAATGTTACACAAAATATAATTCTACAAAAATGAATGTCTTCCTTGAATAAGGAGAGATAGAGCATCTCAAACACCTGAGATAGATTGACAGGTTGTCCGTTACTATCACAAAATATCACACTCCTCTCTATAGAATTTATAAAAATGGTTTTTCATTGGTTGTGTGGAGCAGAATCATAGAGCTCTGGCCTTGTCTTTGCCACATGAGTTGCCTATAAACTGATGGATTGATTTTAATTTGACCTTGGCAGCTTTTGTTACCCTATGAAGTATTAGTCTTGCTCTGTTCCAGACCTTTTCCTTGAACTCTGCCTTTGGACACTTCCCTTCTTCTAAAGATTTGTCCCTGAGGCCCTAGGCAGGCTGTCAGTCATAACTTTTTTGGCCATGATATGGTGTGTCAAACCCACTAGTGCTTTTGCCAGTACTATTTTTTTTTAAGAAGGTACCTTAGTTGTCTAAAAGAATAATCTATATTTTAAATACTTAATTTGATAAAAGAAACTCAGTGAAAATCTTGCTTTTATTGATTAAAATAATGAATGCATATTATAGTGGTTTTTAATATAGAAAAACTAGGTTTCTGCACAAGTGATTCCATATTCTATGTCATTCACCTAAGTATTGTTACATGTACATCTACTCAGAAATGGATAAGTATTTCAGAAATATTAATCATAATAAAAAAACAACTGTCAATGATTAGGAAAGATATTCTTAATTTTGTGAAGTCTGACTCCACTTATCTAATTATTCTCACTGTCACATATTAACAGTGGCATTACATATCTATATACCTATATACTAAATTTGATCATCTATAACAAATTTCCTGTTCTAGTTTCCTTTCTGCATTTCTTTTGCTACATCTCTTTTTCATTCTTTTACTTGCCTTATCATTTCAACACACTCCATTCATCTTAATAACCCAGTCAAAATGATTGCTCTAAATAGCTATACCAAGAAAAAATGGAGGTATATATTTTTCGATAGGGAATGTATTTCTATGTCATTTGGGCTGGTATTCTGACAGAGAATATTATATATGTTGGGAATACTTGAGATCAAAATAATTCAAGATGTTTTTATTTCTTGCTGCAATTATTTCAAGGTGTTTTATTTTTATACTGTTTCTTAACTTTTTCATACAAGCAATGTCTTTAAACAATTACTGAACACAAAATTATAAAATGAATGTTGAATTAATCTTAGATGATGAATGGATACAATTATGAAGGTAATTGTATGACTGTAGCAGTTGTTTCACTCTTCATATATCAAACAATGTTTAAAAATATTACCTTTGATTAGTTTTCCCATTATTTTTAGCAATTCAGAAAACAATAACTTTCCAAAACTCTCCATTTTCCCATTATTTTTAGCAATTCAGAAAACTTTATTCATAAGTACATAAGTCCAGTCAAATTCTAGGAAATGCAATGTCACTGACCAGTACGTGTCTCTAATAATTTAATGGCTAGTGTTAGAGATTATGCAGATGCAGTGATGTTTTTCCCACAATCCAATATTGATATAGTACATAGTTAACCATTCATAGAATTGGAGAGATTGAAATGACATTAGAAACAGTATGATCTACACTCCCTCGTGTGACAGATTTACTTTTATATATACTATACTTATTTCAACATTAAAGTTAAAGTTAACACTGAAACAAAATCTTTTCAATATTTTATTATGTATCAAAGAAAGACATCAAAATATTTCTCTTTAAGAGGTGTGTGTATATGCACAGCTAGGAAACATAAAGTTTCATATATCTATTCCTAGTGAAGTGGGCTTGAATTTCTAACAAGCATTGACACTTCACATGGTAAAATAGTAAGTTCATCCTTAGAAAAGAATATAACATTAAAAAGGAGAGAAATTATTAGAAACAGTTGAGTTTAGAAAATAGATCTTTTGACATAAAGATCTTGACAGTATATGTTGAAGCAGTAGAAATCATAAATAATATTGTTTTTTATGTTATACATTCTGAGAATTTTTATAGAGCTCAACTGGATTGTAATAAGATGACAATAAAACTCTCCCTATGATACTATATATGTTGTAACTTTTATTTTGTGTGAATAGTAAAACAACTCTCTCTTTTTCTTTCTCTCTCCACACATGCATGTGCACACACACACACCCACACACACATTTTTTCAGTATAGGCATATATTTTATCTATTTTCTTGCCACATTTTGCCAACTAAAAAAAAAATTAATATAATACCCTTCTTTAAGACAGAGAAGAGCACAATGAGAGTACTAGACAACGTTATTGTCCTTAACTGTAGGTGATCACAAACACTGCAAAGCATTTCATAGTACATGACATCATAAAGCTGTATGTATTCAAATGCACAAGCTATAGGACTTAAAAATAAACAATACCAAATAATACAAAAACAGAAAAAATTTTAATAAGTTACTATTGCCTTTATAAACTATAGGAAACACTTATGCTTGAACAAAAATTACTTTCTCTTTTAAGTTCTTGAATTCTTTTGAGACAATTGTATCTCATATTACATAACTTAGATCGAGAAATGTAGAGATATATTTATTACATTGAACATTAGGTTGTAGTAGAACATATTACTTTTAGCTCATTTCTACAAGGGCAGAAGCATATTTCTTCACAGTAGAGGAAACATGGAATATAAAAATGTCTATTTTATTTAAATGGTTTCATGTAAACATGCCATTCTTACTTGAAATTAAATGGAAAGCTTTCAAATTAGAATCATTTAAATTAAAAGTGAAGATTCCCACACTTTTCAGTAACAAAGATTTTTAAACATTCAAACAATATTTATTAATCACCTACATTTTACAAGCCATCCTTCCAGACTTTGGTGATATAGAAGTGAATAAAACAACATTCTTTGCCTGACAGAGAGTTTCTCTATTGCAGAGAGTGGCAAATACCAAGTAAAGACATTATTTTTAATGTTTAATTTACATATATATGTATATAAATGAGAAAATGTGATAAGTCAAATGACACATGAATTATGGCAAATAAATGCAAAAGAGAACATAAATAGTGGAGAGTGAATGCTATTTTATATAACTTGGTCCAAGAAAATTTCTCAGATAATGACATTTAAATATAGACAGAGGGAGGGACCTTCAAGATGGCAGAGGAGTAAGACATGGAGATCACCTTCCTCCCCACAAATACATCAAAAATACATCTACATGTCCAAAAACTCCTACACAGCACCTACTGAATGCTGGCAGAAGACCTCAGACTTTCCAAAAGTCAAGAAACTCCCCAAGTACATGGGTAGGGAAAAAAAAAAAAAAAAGAAAAAGCAGAGTCAAAAGAATAGGGATGGGACCTGCACCTCTAGGAGGGAGCTGTGAAGGAGGAAAAGTTTCCACACACTAGGAAGCACCTTCACTGGCAGAGACTGGGGCTGGATGGGGGTGGGGGAGCTTCTGAGCCACCGAGGAGAGTGCAGCAACAGGGGTGCAGAGGGCAAAGCAGAGAGATTCCCGCACAGAGGATAGGTGCCAACCAGCACTCACCAGCCCAAGAGGCTTGTCTGCTCACTCACTGGGGCAGGTGGGGGCTGGGAGCTGAGGCTTGGGCTTCGGAGGTCAGATCCCAGGGAGAGGACTGAGGTTGGCTGCGTGAACACAGCCTGAAGGGAGTTAGTGCACCACAGCTAGCCGGGAGGGAGTCAGGGAAAAACTCTGGACCTGCCTAAGAGGCAAGAGACCATTGTTTCAGGGTGCACGAGGAGAGGGGATTCAGAGCACCACCTAAACGAACTCCAGGGATGGGTGTGAGCCGTGGCTATCAGCATGGACACCAGAGATGGGCATGAAATGCTAAGGCTGCTGCTGCAGCCACCCAGAAGCCTATGTGCAAGCACAGGTTACTCTCCACACCTCCCCTCCTGGGAGCCTGTGCAGCCCACCACAGCCAGGGTCCTGGGATACAGGGACAACTTCCCTGGGAGAACACACGGTGTACCTCAGGCTGTTGCAACATCACACTGGCCTCTGCCGCCTCAGGCTCACCCTGCAGTCCGTACCACTCCCTCCCCCCAGCCTGAGTGAGCAACAGTCCCCTAATCAGCTGCTACTTTAACCCCCGTCCTGTCTGGGCAGGGAACAGATGCCCTCAGGCAACCTACATGCAGAGGCAGGGCCAAATCCAAAGCTGAACCTCAGGAGCTGTGCGAACAAAGAAAAGAAAGGGAAATTTCTCCCAGCATCCTCAGGAGCAGCGGATTAAATCTCCACAATCAACTTGATGTACCCTGCATCTGAGGAATACCTGAATAGACAATGAATCATCCCAAAATTGAGGCAGTGGACTTTGGGAGCAACTGTACACTTGGGGTTTGCTTTCTGCATCTAATTTTTTTCTGGTTTTATGTTTATCTTACTTTAATATTTAGAGCTTATTATCTTTGGTAGATTTGTTTATTGATTTGGTTGCTCTCTTCCTTTTTTTTTTTTTTTTTTACGGTACGCGGGCCTCTCACTGCTGTGGCCTCTCCCACCGCAGAGCACAGGCTCCGGACGCGCAGGCTCAGCGGCCATGGCTCACGGGCCCAGCCGCTCTGCAGCATGTGGGATCTTCCCGGACCGGGGCACGAACCCGTGTCCCCTGCATCGGCAGGCGGACTCTCAACCACTGCACCACCAGGGAAGCCCTCTCTTCCTTTTTTATTTTATTTTTTTGTATATATATATTTCTTTCCTTTTTCTCTTTTTGTGAGTGTGTATGCATGCTTCTTTGTGTGATTTGGTCTGCATAGCTTTACTTTTACCACTTGTCTTGGGTTCTGTCTGTACTTTTTTTTTTTTTTTTTGATAGTTTTTAGCACTTGTTATCACTGGTGCTTTGTTTTTTGGTTTGGTTGCTGTTTTCTTTTTTTCTTTTTTTTTAAATTGTTTTTTATTTTTTTATTTTTAATAGTTTTTTAATTTTTTATTTTAATAACTTTATTTTTTTCACCCTTCCCTCCTTCCTTTCTTGCTTGCTTCCTTCCTTTCTTTCTTTCTTTTCTTTTCTCCTTTTTCTTCTGAGTTCTGTGGCTGACAGGGACTTGGTGCTCCAGCCAGATGTCATGCCTGAGCCTCTGAGGTTGGAGAGCCCAGTTCAGGACATAGGACCTCAAGAGACCTCATAACCACACATAATATTAAATGGCAAAAGCTCTCCCAGAGATCTCCATCTCAACGCTAAGACCCAGCTCCACTCAAAAACCAGCGAGCTGCAGTGCTGGGAACCCTATGCCAAACAACTAACAAGACAGGAAGACAAGCCCACCCATTAGCAAAGAGGCTGCCTAAAATCATACTAAGTTCACAGACACCCCAAACACACCATGGGAAGCGGTCCTGCCCACCATAAAGACAAGATCCAGCCTCATCCACCAGAACATAGGCACCAGTCCCCTTCACCAGGAAGCCTACACAACCCACTGAACCAACCTTACCCACTGGGGGCAGACACCAAAAATAACAGGAACTATGAACCTGTAACCTGTGAAAATGAGACCCCCAAACATAATAAGTTATAGGAAAATGGGAAGAGAGAGAAATACACAGCAGATGAGGAGCAAGGTAAAAACCCACCAGACCAAACAAATGAAGAGGAAATTGGCAGTCTACCTGAAAAAGAATTCAGAGTAATGATAGTAAAGATGATCCAAAATCTTGGAAATAGAATGGAGAAAATACAAGAAACATTTAAGGACCTAGAAGAACTAAAGAGCAAACAAACAATGATGAACAACACAATAAATGAAATTGAAAATTCTCTAGAAGGAATAAATATCAGAATAACTGAGGCAGAAGAATGGATAACTGATCTGGAAGATAAAAGAGTGGAAATAACTACCACAGAGCAAAATAAAGAAAAAAGAATGAAAAGAATTGAGGACACTCTCAGAGACCTCTGGGGCAACATTAAATGCACCAACATTCGAATTATAGGGGTCCCCGAAGAAGAAGGGAAATAAAAGGACTAAGAAAATATTTGAAGAGATTATCATTGAAAACTTCCCTAACATGGAAAAGGAAATAGCCAACCAAGTCCAAGAAATGCAGAGAGTCCCATACAGGATAAATCCAAAGAGAAACATGCCAAGACACATATTTATCAAACTACCAAAAACTAAATACAAAGAAAAAATATTAAAAGCAGCAAGGGAAAAGCAACAAATAGCATACAAGAGAATCCCCATAAGGTTAAGAGCTGATCTTTCAGCAGAAACTCTGCAAGCCAGAAGGGAGTGGCAGGACATATTTAAAGTGATGAAAGAGAAAAAGCTACATCCAAGATTACTCTACCCAGCAAGGATCACATTCAGATTGGACAGAGAAATTAAAACCTTTACAGACAAGCAAAAGCTAAGAGAATTCAGCACCAAAAAACCAGCTTTACAAAAAATGCTAAAGGAATTTCTCTAGGCAGGAAACACAAAAGAAGGAATAGACCTACAAAAACAAACCTAAACCAATTAAGAAAATGGTAATAGGAACATATATATATATCGATAACTACCTTAAATGTGAATGGATTAAATGCTCCAACCAAAAGATATAGACTAGCTGAATGGATACAAAAACAAGACCCATATAAATGCTGTCTACAAGAGACTCACTCCAGACCTTGGCACATACGCAGACTGAAAGTGAGGGGATGGAAAAAGATATTCCATGCAAATGGAAATCAAAAGATCTGGAGTAGCAATTCTCACAACAGATAAAATAGACCTTAAAATAAATACTATTACTAGAGACAAAGGAGGACACTACGTAATGATCAAGGGATCAATCCAAGAAGAATACATAACAATTATAAATATTTATGCCCCCAACCTAGGAGCACCTCAATACATAAGACAAATGCTAACAGCCATAAAAAAGGGAAATCAACAGTAATAAAATAGTAGTAGGGAACTTTAACACCCCACTTTCACCAATGGACAGATCATCCAAAATGAAAATAAATAAGGAAACACAAGCTTTAAATGATACATTAAACAAGATGGATTTAAATGATATATATAGGACATTCCATCCAAAAACAACAGAATACACTTTCTTCTCAAGCACTCATGGAACATTCTCCAGGATAGATCATACCTTGGGTCACAAATCAAGCCTTGGTAAACTTAAGAAAATTAAAATCCTATCAAGTATCTTTCCTGACCACAATGCTATGAGACTTAATATCAATTGCAGGAAAAAATCTGTAAAAAATACAAACACATGGAGGATAAACAACACACTAATAAATAACCAAGAGATCACTGAAGAATTCATAGAGGAAATCAAAAAATACCTAGAAACGAATGACAATGAAAACATGACGACCCAAAACCTATTGGATGTGGCAAAAGCATTTCTGAGAGGGAAGTTTACAGCAATACAATCCAACCTCAAGAAACAAGAAATATCTCAAATAAACAACCTAAACTTACACCTAAAGAAATTAGAGAAAGAAGAACAAAAATCCCCCAAAGTTAGCATAAGGAAAGAAATTATATAGATCAGATCAGAAACAAATGAAAAAGAAATGAAGGAAATGATAGCAAAGATCAATAAAACTAAAAGCTGGTTATTTGAGAAGACCAACAACATTGACAAACCTTCAGCCAGACATATCAAGAAAAACAGGGAGAAGACTCAAACAATAGAATTACAACTGAAAAAGGAGAAGTAACAACTGACACTGCAGAAATACAAAGGATCATGAGAGATTACTTCAAGCAACTGTTGCCCATAAAGTGGACAATGTGGAAGAAATGGACAAATTCTTAGAAAAGCACAACCTTCCGAAACTGAAACAGGAAGAAATAGAAAATATGAACAGACCAATCACAAGCACTGAAATTGAAACTGTGATTAAAAATCTTCCAACAAACAAAAGCCCAGGACCAGATGGCTTCACAGGCAAATTGTATCAAACACTTACAGAAGAGCTAATGCCTATCCTTCTCAAACTCTTCCAAAATATAACAGAGGGAGGAACACTACCAAACTCATTGTATGAGGCCACCAGACTATACCACAAAGCTACAGTAATCAAGACAGTATGATACTGGCACAACAACAGAAACATAGATCAATGGAACAGGATAGAATGCCCAGAGATAAACCCACACACACATGGTCACCTTATCTTTGATAAAGGAGGCAAGAATATGCAGTGGAGGGAAGACAACCTCTTCAATAAGTTGTTCTGGGAAAACTATACAGCTACATGTAAAGGAATGAAATTAGAACACTCCCTAACACAGTACACAAAAATAAACTCAAAATGGATTAAAGACCTAAATGTAAGGCCAGACACTATAAAACTCTTAGAGGAAAACATAGGCAGAACACTCTATGAAATAAATCACAGCAAGATCCTTTTTAACCCACCTCCTAGAGAAATGGAAATATAAACAAAAATGAACAAATGGGACCTAATGAAACTTAAAGCTTTTGCCCAGTAAAGTTAACCATAAACAAGGCAAAAGACAGCCCTCAGAATGACAGAAAATATTTGCAGATGAAGTAACTGACAAAGGATTAATCTCCAAAATATACAAGCAGCTCAATATCAAAAAAACAAACAACTCAATCCAAAAATGTGCAGAAGACCTAAACAGACATTTTTCCAAAGAAGTTGTAGAGATTGCCAACAAACATATGAAAGGATGCTCAACATCACTAATCATTCAAGAAATGCAAATGAAAGCTATAATGAGGTATCTCCTCACACCAGTCAGAATGGCCATCATCAAAAAATCTACAAACAATAAATGCTGGAGAGGGTGTGAAGAAAAGGGAACCCTCTTGCACTGTTTGTGGGAATTTAAACTGATACAACCACTATGGAGAACAGTATGGAGATTCCTTAAAAATCTAAAAATACAACTACCATATGACCCAGTAATCCCAGTACTGGGCATATACACTGAGAAAACCATAATTCCGAAAGTCATGTACCACAATGTTCATTGCAGCTCTATTTACAATAGTCAGGACATGGAATCAACCTAAGTGTCCATTGACAGATAAGTGGATAAAGATGTGGTACATATATACAATGGAATATTACTCAGCCATAAAGAGAAATGAAATTGAGTTATTTGTAATGAGGTGATGGACTTAGAGACTGTCATGCAGAGTGAAGTAAGTCAGAAAGAGAAAAACAAGTACCGTATGCTAACACATATATATGGAATCTAAAAAAAAAAAAAAAAAAAGTTGGTTCTGAAGAACCTAGGGACAGGAGAGGAATAAAAACGCAGACATAGAGAATGTACTTGAGAACACGGCGGGGGGAAGGGTAAGTTGGGAGGAAGTGAGAGAGTGGCATGGACATACATAGACTACCAAATGTAAAATAGATAGCTAGTGGGAAGGAGCCGCATAGCACAGGGAGATCAGCTAGGTTCTATCTGTCCACCTAGAGGTGTGGGATAGGGAGGGTGGGAGGGAGACACAAGAGGGAGGAGATATGGGGCTATATGAATATGTATAGCTGATTCACTTTTTTATATAACAGAAACTAACACACCATTTTAAAGCAATTATACTCCAATAATGATGTTAAAATAAATAAATAAATAAATATAGACAGAGGAAGGAGCCAACCATGTGTCTTTCTGGGAGAAAAGTGTGTTAGACCATGAAAAGGATTCTCACAAAGCTCTGAGGGTGCTCCCGGCATGCTTGAAGCCTTGAACCCAACTTGAGGAGACCAGTGTACTTGAGACAAGGGGAGGAGTGACCACAGATGACATCAGAGCTATGGTAGGGTACCCGGGCAGCATACATTTTATTCTGAATGAGTTGAGAAGCCATACAGGGTTTGGAGCCATAGGGTGACACCACTGACTCAGTTTTTTAAAGGATCATAATTTCTGCAAAGGAGAAAGTTGGCAATGGTGGAAGCAGGAGACATGTTAGAAGACTTTTTGAGGCCAGGTTAGGGATTACAGTGGCTTTAACTTGTCTAGGAGAAGTGGAGATTGTCAGAGTGTTTGGATTCTGCATCTACTTTAATGGTAATGTTGAAAGGATTTGCTAATGGATTGGGTAAGCAGTGTGAGAGAAAGAAAGCAGTAAGAAATGACCTCAAGGTCAAAATAACCTAAGGATTTTCTCCCCTCCTCCAAGCAAGTTGGCTTTAATGTTGAGAATTCTTTATCCTGACATGTTGAGAATTACTGACACATTGGCTGTTGTATTTTTCAAAGGCAATTAATATCAGAGAGACAATTCCGTAGTCTATTGATTAATAGAAGCATGCAATGACTTTTTTTTTTTTTACCATTTCTGCATTTGTGTTAAATTTTTAATACCAGTCAACCTGATTTTAGAAAACACAAGTGACCTTTGGAAATATTCCTTTATTATTAAATGGTAACACTTCTTGTGCTCAGGAAATGCTTGATCAACATGAACCCTGAGAACTTGAAAATCTAGAACAAGATTTTTTTCCTTTAAATGAATCTAATAAGACAGAAAAAGGAAACATTTCCTTCAAGTAAAATAGTTTATTCATATAAAAGATAGCAGTAAACTGGACATCAGACTAACTTACAAAAATTGCATAGATTATGATATTTGTATTTAAGCATTTCATGCGTAGTGTTCACAAATATTGTATTTATTGAATGTCTACTATGTGACAAACTGTGATTAGCAGTGCCTCTCCAGTGGAGAGGAAAAAGAGGAGTAGTATGTAGATATAGAGAATAAAAGATGTAGGAACATTTTAATAATGTAATATAATAAAATTATATAATATTTTATAACTATCAATCAAGAAATATAATTTTTAAATTAGCTAAATGCTAAGAACAGCACATAATCTATTGAAAGCACGGCATTTTTTTTTTCTCCCTCTGCCGTTTCCTCAGCATTTAGAAGAGTAACTGATACTCTAAATCTTTCAATGATTATTTGTATAATTAACAGATGATGACATAAGAGCATAAAATGTGAGGTTGTTTTTGTTTTTGTTTTTTTGCAGTACGCGGGCCTCTCACTGCTGTGGCCTCTCCCGTTGCGGAGCACAGGCTCCAGACGCGCAGGCTCAGCGGCCATGGCTCACGGGCCCAGCCGCTCCGCGGCATGTGGGATCCTCCCGGACCGGGGCACGAACCCATGTCCTCTGCATCGGCAGGCGGACTCTCAACCACTGCGCCACCAGGGAAACCCAAAACGTGAGTTTTTTAAAGTAGTCTTGGATGGCTTTCTTGAGTCACTGGACAGGACCAAATTAAAAAATTCTACCCAGAGCCTAGCCTTTATAGAAAATGCCTTCAGACTTAGGCAATCAAATAATAATACAATATTGAGCATATTTTATTTGGAAGATTTACAGGGAATGATAAAAATTCAGAGGAGGAGGAGGAGGATATGATCTGTGACCTTAAGGAACTATGATCTAGATGAGGAAGGCCCGAAGAGCAGGATAACTTGGTGTGTGGTATTCAAGTTTCTTTGAACCATCTCTCCAAATACAGCATTTATTTAACTGTGACCTTATTTATTGCTTATGAAACTTCCTCTTTCACATGACTGAGCACTCCATGGAGTGATTAAACAGAACTTCTCATTGAAAAATTGATATTAAATGACCCTTGAAAAAGGAGTAAAAGTTCTTAACAGGGTGAAGTGAAAAATGAATGCCAGGGAAAACATAAACAGGTACATAGAAATAGCAATGTGAAGATATTCCTGGAAAACAGTGGGCAATATATTTTAAAGGAAGTCAGATATCACCTGGAACATATGAGAAATAGAAATGATCATTCAGGCTAGACTTCAGAGAACTGTCAGTGTCTAACAAAGCCTTGAATCATAAGCAGGGGTCCCAAGCTGAAGGGTTTTAAAAGGTGAGAGATGTGATCAAGGTTGTATTTCTGAAAGTGAGTCTGATTTTTGGATAGTTTTGATTGATTATAAAGGCAGATCCTCAAATGCTAGCCCTGCAGGAGCCTAGAGCTCAGATCCAGTAGCCAGTTCATAAAGACCTGACTTGGCATAGAGGGGGGAATAAAAAAGAAATTATGATGGCTCAGTGAGGAGGAAAAAACCCCACAAATGTTAAAGATAACATCAAGGTTTAAGAATGTCAGTTGGGAATACTGAATAAATATATGAATAAAAATACCAAATGAATATAAATTAATAAAAGAAAATGAGGACTTCTCTCTGTGTTTGTGTCATGTCTCCATAATTAGAGGAAAGCTGAAAATGTAAATAGCATCAAGAACATTTAAGAGAAGTGTTCCCATATGGTTGGATATGTTAATGACAGATCTTCCCAACGGCCAAGTGGTACAATGGGACAGTAGTCAAGCAGTCTCAGATGGTAATTAACTTAGTTTGAGAGTAGGTGGTATTGGCCAAGAACCAAAATGTCGAAAGCTGGAGAAATGGAATAGGCACATAAATCCAGGAAGGGAGGAACATGTCAAGGACTGACCCCAATTAGCTCCATGGCATCCAAGGATATAATAGCTCTAACATGGAGGAAGGTGAATATGTGAAGGAATTAAAAAGGTGCAACTTTAACTGAAAAAAAGGGGTTGAGGGGTACAAAAGTAGAAGCTAGAAAGGCCAAAAAAAAAAAAACCCAAAACCTGACTTTTAGGCGCTTCGTGAAGCCCTTTTGTTTTAGAATTACACCAAGGATGCAAAGTAATAAAATAGACACTGTTTGATATCTTTGGCTGACTGCTTGCATTAAATAGCTTAGAGAAATCCATAACAAGTTGTATGGCTTCATAACAAGTTTGTTGCTATACTACTTTCAATCTTCACTTCCGAAAAATGTATCCAACATTTTCCACTTTCTCATAAAGTTTGGTTAGTTAGTTGTCCATTTATATAAAAACAGCAGTTAGGATCCTCTACTATCAAAAAAGAATATGAACCTCACCAAATCTTTGTCTGATTCCTAAAATGGGCAGTTTATATCTAGAAGAACCTACTCAAGCCTTTATCAGAGGTTACTGTGTGTTGTATCTTCCCTAGCGAAATCATAGTACTAAAATTTCTAAATATAATGACAATATTCTGAGGGACATATGATGGGGGAAGAGTAATATGATGTAAGTTTGATGAGTCAGGCTGGGGCCAGATCATACAAAGCCTTAAAGAACAAAGTGTTTGGGGTGTAATTCTAAAGGTAATTGTAAACCAATTTTAGATTTCTAAAGTGTTTGAGGAATAAAATGATTAGCGTTTCAAATTTATTCTTATTGCTAAAAACTGTCTTGGTCTAACAAAAGAATATTGTCTTCTAAACCAAGTAAAACTTACTATGTATTTCCTTTAAAGTGATTAACTGTCTTGCAACATGGTTTCACATGACTTATTCTTGTTTTAGATTCAAAGTATATTAATTACAAGGATATTCACTTGCACATCATAGTTGCTTAATAAATGCTTGAATGACTCAAGGAGTGATTGAATGAAGTGATGATGAATACAATTTTCTTATGAATTTTGATGATCAAAGTTGAAGGTTATAACTAATGATAATTTTAACTTGATAGTCTCAAAAATTTTGTGAGAATTAGAACAATGCCATCATAAATTATTATTTCAAATGTGCTTTCAAAAAACGTATTTAATTTGATTCCTAAAACAGCTTTGCCGGGAAGGAAGAGTAAATCTCACTGCCCCTAGTTTGTAGGTGAGGTAATTAATGCTCCTTGGAAAAGTTTCTTGACAGTGTCAGGAGCTGAAATTTGGACAGGCCTAACCATTTAGAGCATTTCTTCACTTCCAATTTTGCTGTTATCTACTGAACCATGATTATCCCACGCAATGGAAACACTGAGCTGGACAATGCTCTTAAATTTGACTTATTCTGAAAAGCATTTACTTAGCCTGCAAATCCCCGAATACAAAGGAGAAGTTGAATAACAGCCTGGAAGATTGGGAATTGCCTGACAATCCTGAGGTTGACAGTGATTTGGTTGGCTTTCAGCAGACATTTTTCTTTGTGTTACTTCACTGAACAAGACAATATATGATAATGCTGTTTCACTGACTTCAACCTATTTCCTACCATGGGCTTAAAATTAGCCAGGATTTTTGTCAAAACAGTGCAAATCTCTATGGTATAAGAGCTGAAAAGGAATATCCTTTAAGAAATATATTGATAAGTTGAGGAAAGTTGGCTAAGAAAACTCCCTTGTTTTCAATTTCACTACTTAAATAGAAAAAAGGAAGTGTTTGGGGATATCTTTTGTTCTAATGTGAATAAAGAAATCAATTTTACATTTAAATTTTAATGGTTACGTGGTTATACCAGTCTAAATCCTGTTCAACATATTATTTTTATGCCATAATTTATTATAAGTATCATGTAGTGAAATCTCAGTACTAGTGTTCTAAAATTTAGCTTTCAATCACTGGATTTTCTTGGGATTAGAAGATGGCCTGTAGTTCTTCATTTGTAATTATAAGGCAGTATAGAGGCAGTGGTCTACGTTGGTAAGGAAGGTATAAAATTCCATTTTCATTCTAAAGATTATTACTATGGTAATCTCTCTTTCTCTCTGTCTCTCTCTGTCTCTCCCTGGTTCCCTGTCTCTCTCTTTTTTTCTTGTGTCTCCATCTCAAATTCATTATCCCTGTTAATATTAGGTACCTATAGATAAATATTCCTTCTAGGAGCACATCTGTAAATATAATGTATTTGTTGTATAAAGAAACATTTTCAAAGAGTTACATAATAGCATTGTAATGTATAATTTTGGACTAAAATCCTGCTTAATTGAATCTTAAACCTTGTAGTTGGTATTTCCCAGGTTTACAAAACCAGGATTATTCCCAGATTATCATCAGCAAATATGAGAACCACCCATAATATTCAATAATACAGAAAGAGAAGCTTTAATATCATTTATAGATCCCTTATTTTTCTATAATTATTTTAAAAGATTTTTTTAACCCATTATGCCCCTTTGAAGATAAATACATGCACTCACTTTGAAGGGGGATATATAGATATAGATACTATGTATATATTATAATTCAAATTTTAACTATATGTATTACCTTATTAAACAAATTCATATGATATTTAAATATGAAAATACAAAAACAGAAAGCTTGTACAAGGCATGTCCTTAAATGATGTCATTCTTCTTTGTGGTTTTATCAAATCAATTGAATACCTAAAATGTTAGGCTTTTACAAAAATAATTGTCATATAGAGCTTCTGTGTGATATGTAATGTGACATTAAATTTATCATATATTTTATTTATATAATAAGTCTATCATAATCAATATTCTGTAAGCCATGTTCCTAAAACACAGTGTCCAGTTAAGTCACTCTACTAGACCTAGTAGGTGATTACTAAATAAAAATAGTTTGAGTATTGCTTGCAAGTAGCAAAACCCCTCCTTTTGCTACCTTTGCACGTACTATATACTCTCTCATCTATTAATATTTAGTTTATTACTATAATGGTTTCCATTCATGCTTTCCCACTTAAAATACAAGACAGGTAATCTTTATTTTGAATGTACTTATCAGGATTTCTTCATCTAATGTTACTCATGGACAAAAGCTCCAAGGATGCTGTTGACATGATACAAAATATGAAGGGTGGACAGTGGTGGTGAAATTTTTCACACAGAGGAAGAGGCTACAGTAGGCAACAGGATGGGGAGGAGGAAAGAAGGTGACCTACACCCCACTTTGCAGACCACAGGCCTCTTTGATAAAATGTAATCTCCTTAGTCTGACATCAACAGCACTTTACAATAATCTCTGTTCTAACCTTTCAGCCACAGGTCTTGTCAGCTTTCTCTCTGCACCCAGCATACATTTAATTCCACCTGAAAAAGCATTATTGAAATTTCCAGGCCTTTGAATACATCTTTGACATTTCCAAAGGCTCTCACCTCAGGATGCTACATTCTTTCCCCCTCCAGGTAGTGAATTTTCATTCATTCTTTAAGGTCCAATTCAAAGGCTGACTGTGACACTTGTTGTATCCCCCCAAGCATAATTACTTTCTCCTCCCTGAGACCTCTCTCAGTATAATTTATGGAATACTGTAAAGCACTTAATCCCACTGAATTGTAGCTACTGTCTTGCTGTCTTACCAACCAAAACAAGGGCAATTTGGGGAGCATGAAATTTAAATTGAATAACATCCACAAAACAAAAACCCTGGGCATTTTACAGTCTTACTTTTAACCAATAAAGACAGAAAGAGTATAATTGTTAACAAACAAACAAACAAAAAACCCAAACAGCAACAAAAAAAAAACCCAATTATATAAAATTTGATAAGACTTTCTTCTAATATTAATTTTTTAATGATTTTTTTGTTTGTTTTAGAACATTTTGATGGAAAGACGATTACATACAAATTGCACTCCTATGACTTCCCCTTTTGATACTGTAGCTGCATGTTATTTGGCCAGCTAAAGTATTTAAGATTGCAGGAAAAATTTCAAAAAGGAATCTGAAATTTAGCTTCATGATTTAGCTTCACAAACAACTATTTGGATTGGAATGCTACATTAAATGCATTATAATTTTGTATTGAGTTGCAGGGGGGAAAATGAAAAGGTTGGGAGACCATATGTTGAAATTCTTTTGATATGTTAAGAAATATGCCAGTTTTGTTTCCTATTCCTTCTTAAATATTTTTAGAGGTTGCCCTGTACACTAGTTGACAAAAAAGCCTGCAATGTTGATGTTTAAGGGCTGTTGATTGCTGGCACCAAAATATTCCAGCTATACTGGCACCTGAGAGAGCATTTCCACATTTTCTTCCAGGATCATCACCTTTGTTCTAAATAGCTCCCTCATAGTGTGAACAGAGGTCATATATTTCAGATTTTCTGCCTTGGCACCCAGGAAATTAGTATGATTGAGAAAACATATTAAGCTTCCCCTGCCTTTCCAGCCTGAACAGGTGTTAAGTACAAGCTGATCCACTTCCATTCAACCCGAGAGACCACATCCACAGACTGTTTCATTTTCTTTTCAGTTTGTATAGAAGCATAGATTCTTGCTGGCATGTATAAATGTGCCATTTAAGGCAATCAAAAATGGCTCCACATCTCACTTGATTTCCACAATTGTTGCTGTAACGATGGACTACTGAGGAGAGAAACTTAAATTCTCTGGCAGTTCTTCCCACGTTGAAGCAACACGTTAGTGGAGAGCCAGTATTCAGTAATTACAGCACAATCCCTCACAATTTCACAATTCACTAGCAGTATGCCTTTTCACAATGTAAAGCTGATTTTCCTTTAACCAAATAAAACACGAAAAGAGAGCTGGAAGCAATGGGCAATCTAGATCATTAGATGATTGATGTGAAATTAGAGAACATTTAGACTGGAATAGATGGCAAACATCAGGGAGCTCAGAAGGCTTGTAAGCTCTATATTTTGAGGAAATATTTTGTTGATGCTCTTGCAGATCTTAGTAACAACCTACCAATTAAAAAAAAGGCTCAAAAGAATTTACCCACTAGTTACTTCAAGTTACTATTTCCAATTATTTTACATCACACAGCCTTTTCCAGAAAGTTCTCAACTTTTTCACCAGAACAGAATTTTCAGTTCTAATTCCATGCCTATTTTCATACTATTTCTCTTACCTTTTAGACAAATAATTGAAACCAAATAATCATAAATCTAGAATTTTGTATTTATGTTTAATATTTTAATGTTGTAAGAATTGTCTAATCAAATGAGTTGTAGTATTTGAAAGATAGGCTCCATGAATAAGCGAAAATATATAGAAGTGATGTACCAAGTCTACACCATTGTAAGCTATAATATCTTCTATTCCCAAATATTATTTTCTTTCAATAGTAATGCAAGTTAGCATTTATTGAGCACTAAAATATGCATAAACACTATACTAAACTCTTTAATTATCACAACAGTTAATAGTGTAAATTCTGTAACCTACATCTTCTCTGGAGTATAAGTAGTCATAACATAGGAATTTTACATTCTATGATCTTTAATGGCAAGAGAAAGTTAAAGAAAAAGGTAAGGAGATATAGATAGAGACAGACTAACAGATACCAAAATGAAAGTGAGAATAATGCTATCTGATATATTGTGTAATAAAACTTTTCATAGCCCATGGTATCCTGGCAGCATAGACAAATACATAAGGGACTGGTAGACAAGAAGAGACTTTCTATTTAAGTGGCACTGAAACACTGACTGAGTTTTTAAAGATGATATAAATTTGTTAACCCAAAAAAGGGAAATCTAACTTGAGGAACAGAGATAACAAATGAAAGTTAAGAAGGTTGTGAAACAAAATGATATATTCCATATCAAGGAATATGGAAAAAAGAGAACAAGAAAAAATTTTATAAAATATTTCTGTTGTGAGGATGCTGATTGATGAACCAACAATATGAGAGTATCAACAAATATTGAACACATTCAACTGTATATTATATATATACATATATATATATCAAGATATTGAATACCTAGAGACCCTGAGAAATTAATTTTCATTGTTCATAGCCTATTACCACATCATGTGATGAAATCTCTCAGTAATAGCGAATAGAGATGATACTTGTAATGATAATGATAACAGGAAGAAACATAGAGCTGGGGACTAAGGATCAGGAGACCAGAAAGTACTGGCTTTTCTATCAAATAAGTAAGCAATGCAGCACTTCTTTTAATTATTCATTCATATGTAGTATTCTAAAAATTCATATTATTTTTATTATTTCAAAATATTGAATTGAAGTACTATTTACAGGGGTTAGACTAGTATAGTAAAATATTGGCTCTTGTCTATGATTGATGAGGTGGGCATTGCAGATTCAAGAGTATAGCAGATCAAGGGGAGAGGATTGTGAGTGGTTAGAAAGACAAACAAGAATACTCCCATAGTGTGAAGGCAAGGCTAGTAAGTGAATAATTTTTCCTGGTTGATAGATGTAGGAGGGTTACTAATGCTTGCAAATGTAATCAGTACATCCCTATTTGTCCTAGACTTCTTGCGGTAGGCAGGGCCATGAAATAAGTTGTAGTCAGAGGGCTGTGAGCAGAATACATGTGTATCTTTTTGGGCCAGTGCAAAACCCTTCAACACTCACTTCCTCTGCTAGACCACGAGTCTTTGTATTGAGATGGTAGAGCATAGAACAAAAGCAACCTCATCACTGAAGTATTGCATGGCAGCCAGATATCCTGGAGAATATGGACCCTGATTTCATGAAAGCAAGAAACAAGTGTGTGATGTTTTAGCCACTGCAATGCCAGAGTCAATTATTAGAACTACAAAGCCTGTATCATCCTGATTAATACAATTTTTCAAAGTAGGAGAAATTGGCAAATGAACTAGTCCCTGCATCATAGTAAATCACTGTGAAGCAGAACATTATAACATTCCATCCTGTATATTAGTGAGAATTTGTTATATTTACCAATGTTAAGAGCCACAGTAGTGTATTTACATGGATTCAACTGGATTAACCAGTACATATTCATTTTCTTTAGGTTTATTTAAAGTAACAAGCCTACCAATGTCATTAAATAAATGGACAAAATGAGCAATGGAACATTTTGTGCTTCTTATTGCAAAATGAACAAATATTATTTCACTAATGAAAGCTAAGAGTGCAATACAATGTTAAGACTGAAGTGGTTTTTCCTACCATTTAAAGGACAAGTTTTAGAGAAGACAAGTTCTGTAAACAAAACACTATTGCCATGGCAACATGTACTTCAGCTTTTAACCTTTCATCACACAGAAGGGATTTTAAAACATCTTTATATTTTCATAGTTTGTGATAACAGTGCTGACCTCTGAAGCTGGCATTTTCTGGAAGCTAGTATTGGCAAAACCTCAGGCTCTCAAGATTTTGGCCAATCTACTAGGAGAGCTTTACCCATGTTTCTCATTACTTATAAAAATTCAATTCATTTTCTGAGCTCAGAAACGTAAAGACAAAATCAGTTCAGCCATGTATTTTTTGAATAATGCATACCTTAACAACAAATATTTTACTTAACTGTCAGATATACCTCTCTCTGAGTCACACATTTTTATATGGGCATATGTCGTGGGTTTGTGTGGATGTGTGCACACATGTGTATATGATTGTGTATGTGTGTAATAAGGCACTTATTTTTTTATATAAAATTTCTGATAAATAAGAAAGCCAATGATAAGGTATAAATAATATATATGAGATTATATTAGTTATCTATTAAAATAAAAATAATACCACAAACTTTTTACCTTAAACCAGGAAAATTTATTATTTCACAGTTTCTGTGGGTCAGGAGCCTGGGCAGGATTTAGTTGATTTAGTTGAGCTGTCTGCTTCATGGCCTTATAAAGCTGCAATCAAGGTGTCAGCCAGGACTGTGGTCTCAGCTGAGGCTCAGGTGGAGAGGTATCCTTGCCCAAACTCATGTGGTTCTTAACAGTATTCAGTAAGTACCAGGAAGGCTACTGGACCCAGGGTGTCAGTTTCTGGCTGCCTGAGGACCAGTGGTCACTCTCAGTTCCTTGCTGTGTGACCTTCTCCATATGGCAGCTCACAACTGACGGCTTGTGCCTTCAAAGCCATAAGAAAAAGAGTCTCCTAGCAAGATGGGTTCCACTCTCATGTAACATAATCATGTACACATAATCACATGGTCCCATATTTGCCACTTAAGGGTACACTTAAGAGAGAGTACAAAGTTGTTAAGAAGGTAAGGACTATGAAAGCCACACTAGAGTCTTATACCACAGAGATTTTTCACCTAAGTCTGCATAGTTAGAAGTGATGCAAAGACAATTTTGTGTATTTCAAAATTCTTCTTTTGCTTATTGAGCAACATAAATATAATTAACTGGCATGAGGTAATTAATTTTTTTGCAAAATTGTGTCATAAATACTTACTACATGCTCTATTTCTCAAATCAGGCATTTATAAAAATTTCAGCATATATTCCAAAATAACTCCATATTATTATTTTTTACTTTAGGCTACTGGCAGTATTGCATAGGGAAAGGAATATAGATTCCAATGACTAAAAAAAAACCTAGGTTCAGGCTTGACACATCATTTGACAGCTAATAAAGCCTTTTGTAAAGATTTAATGTACCCTGTTATCAGTTTTACTATCTATAAAATGGATATAATTGTACCTGCTTGATGTGTTTATTCTGGATATTAAATATTATGAAGTTTGTGAAGTTTGAAAAGGGCCTAGTACATAGTAGTATCTGCTTAAATATCTGATATAATTATCAATAGTTGTGGCTCGCGGGCTTCAGTAGTTATTGGCTCCTGGGCTCTAGAGCGCAGGCTGAGTAGTTGTGGCGAAGGGGCTTAGCTGCTCCGCTGCATGTGGGATCTTCCTGGACCAGGGATCAAACCCTCGTCCCCTGCACTGGCAGGCGGATTCTTAACTACTGCACCACCAGGGAAGCCCCCATGTCCCAGTTTTTTAGAAGTCAATTTCTGTTAAGGAAAAATGCAAAGCAATTATATCAGAATTATATTTCTACATACTATGATCAGAAGTATCACAGCATGGGAAAGGAGGGAATATTCTGCCACAGCTGTAAAATTATATGCAGCACATCTCACTTATTTGACTTCTTCATGAACCTCAAGTAAGAAGTTACAGAAAATATTAATTAAAATGTTTTGCTTGTGAAAAACAAAATGTCATATTTATATATTTTTTGGTATGCGGGCCTCTCACCGTTGCGGCCTCTCCCGTTGCGGCCTCTTCCATTGTGGAGCACAGGCTTCGGGTGCGCAGGCTCAGTGGCCATGGCTCATGGGCCCAGCCGCTCTGCAGCATGTGGGATCTTCCCGGACCGGGGCACGAACACGTGTCCCCTGCATCGGCAGGCGGACTCTCAACCACTATGCCACCAGGGAAGCCCTAAATGTCATATTTTGACATCATACTAGTTCTGGGTAGGATCCTTCATTGTGTGGAATAGATGTGAGATTCTGCTTCAAAATGTGGACTCTGCTTCACTTAGAAACTACACCTGGATCCCTTTGTTTAAGTCATTACTAAATACACAGCCTGGAATTCTAGCTTATCTGGATATAGTTTACTGGCAGCTCTGCAAACTATATGGTGGTTCTAAAAATAGGGGCAGTGTCATTTTTGAAATTCTTATATCTCCTTTTTGGGAGATGCACTGTGATTACCCCCTGTAAAACTACTACATTACTTCTTCTGTGCTTCCCTTCACTAGGGATGACAGACTGCATGTTTCTTATGGTCCATCCTCACTAAGTTAGGAGTGATCATTGAGGATGACTTTTATACTGAATTGGAGCTCAGAACGGGAGCATACCCTTCCTCATAAGCTCACTCTCCTTGCCACAGGGACCACTGTGGCCTATATGCTGTGGATCTAACAAACAGGCTCCAAGTGTGTAGACAGCCATTTGTGCAGACCTTGGAACAACAAATTACACCTTCCTCATGCTTTCCCTTAATCTGGCACTTGCTATATGCTATGGACTGAATTGTGTCTCTCCAAAATTCATGTGTTGAAGCCCTAACCCTCAAAGTAACTGTGTTTGGAGATAAGGTCTTTTGCAGATAATTAAAGTTAAATTAGGTCACACGGGTGGGGCCCTGATCTGACAGGGTTACTGTCCTTGTAAGAAGAAACACCAGAAAGCTCTTTCTCCAGGTGCACACAAAGAGGTCATGTGAGCTCACAGTGAGATGGAGACTGCCTACAAACCAAGAGAAGAGGCCTCAGAAAGAACCCTACTTTGCCAGAACCTTGATTTTGGACATTCCAGCCTCCAGAACTATGAGAAGTAAATTTTTTTTGTTTAAGTTACCCCATCTATGGTAGCCTGAAATGACTAAAACAATATGCTATGTTTTATAATAGAAATTCCAAATTATATGCTCTTTGCTTGAAATTCAGGTTTTTCTTTTGATAATTAAGGATCCTCTTTTTATGTATTTATTTCTTATATATCTTATACACTTCCTCTTATTTGCCTTTCTTCACCCTCAGCCTATCACTCAAGGTGACATTATCTCTAACTGGAAGTTCAGATAAAGCCCTTAATGCAAGCTGTCTGTGAAATTTTATACCACATGACAACATAAAATTGTGAATATGTGGACTATTTTACAATTCTAAGACAAATTCTCTCTGGCAGTATCATTACACATCTCTATCTTTTCATAGTCACTACAGTGAAGTATTATTTACTGTTCTTCTATGAAAAGCTGGATTTAGAAGTTTTAGGATAGTTGGTGCATTTTCTTCAAAATTTTCAAAAGATATATCTATTATTACAATGTCAGAATTTCTGACTTCCTCTATGTTTTCCTTAAAAATGTGTGTACGTGTATGTATAGAGTGTACATGTGTACACATGTGTACATGTATGTATAGAGACACCCATGTGTCTCTATAACTTCAAAGAAAAAGCTGACAAGAGTTTTGCCACACATTTTTGTTTCAGTTATAACAAAATGACTGAGTTCCAAAAAATAAGAACTTTTTCCTCAAAGTATGAATGAAATGTGATTAGTCTAAAAAACACATTTCATTTGTCAACTTGCAAATAACTGAAAATAAGAAACTGAATTTTTAAAGTTTCCCTTAATATTAACAAAAAAGGGAAACTAAAACCAAAAATGTACTATTAGAACCTATGAGAAATCAGGGCTGTCTTTGTGAAAACTAAATGCTTTGCTAAAATTTTTTAGGAAACATTGTCAATGACATTTTTCTTCTATATAGAAAAGTTGTATGAGAGAGAAATAGAGAACCCTAGATCTGACCAAGATTTTATAAATATATATAATAAAAACTATAATAAAGAATATAAATGTATAAACAGTGTAGATTATTTTGTGTATAGTTATGTCCAATATGTAAATATCTGTCAGTAAAAAAGACAAAAGTGAATTGGAAGGAAATGCAAAATGGTGCAGTCACTTTGAAAGACAGTTTGGAAGTTTCTTACAAAACTAAACATACACTTACCATGTGATCTAGCAGTTGTGCTCCTTGGTATTCACCCAAATAAGCTGAAAACTTACATCCTCACACACCTGTACATGAATGTTTATAACAGCTTTATTTGTAATTGCTTGAAATTAGAAGTGAACAAGATGTCCTTCAATAGATGAATAGATAAACTGTGATGCATCCATTCAGTGGAATGTTATTTAACAGTAAAAAGAAGGAGCTATCAAGCCCCATACACACAAAAATGGAGGAAACTTAAATGTGCATTGCTAAGAGAAAGAAGTCAACCTGAAAAAGTCTACATACTATACGATTCCAACTATACGACATTCTGGAAAATGCAAAACTACAGATATAATAAAAAAATCAATAAAGATGTTAAAAAAAAACTCAGTGGTTGCCGGGGGTGGGAGGAGGGAGAAAAAGATGAATAGGTTGGAGTACAGGGGATTTTTAGAGCAGTAAGACTATTCTGTATAATATCATATTTGTAGGTACATGTCATTATACATTTTTCAAAGTCCATAGAATGTACAATACAAAAAGTGAACCCTAAGGTAAACTATAGGCTTTAGTTAACCATATTTCAATACTGGCTCATTAATTTAACAAATATACCACATTAGATTGATAATAGGAGAAATAAGGGGGAGGCAAGATGTGGAAGTATATGGAAACTTTCTATACATTCTGTTCAGTTTTTCTATAAATCTAAAAATTATCAAAAACTAAAGTCTATTAATTTAAAAGTAAAAAGTAACTACATCACAAATGTATTTTTTTCATTCAATCAAGAAACACTTACTGAATACCTACTGTGTTTTAGGCCCTGTAAGAATGTGTAAGGGGAATGAAATTAACTTCCTGGACAGTCATATAAAATTTCCAGTGGAGAAAAAGAAAGAAAATTACATAATTCTAAAAAATAACAGTTTGCTCAAAATTTCTTATTTCAAATCATATAGTATGATTTCATTTTAGACCAAGTTCCATTTTTTGTCAAAGCTGAGTTTATGTTGCAAATTATTGTTCTGAGTAAATCTTTTAAAAATGGTGTCTTGGAATTATATTTAATTTGAGAAGTAGGGTAAAATTTTCAAAATGTTTGAGCAATGTTTTATATAAGAGAAAGCTACAAGGCTGACTTTATTTAAAGAGGAAAATGTTTCAGCAGTTGTTTCGCTTAAGAAATTTTTCAACTCACATAAAGACATTTTCTAGAGAAAACTGAAAAGGGTAATTAAGTCCTACAGCCTCCAAATTAATACACAAGCCATATTTTTTTAAAACTAAGAATTTAGTTAAAAGTGCTCTATATAAATAAAATTATTACTAGAAAGTGATTCTTTACTACCAAATATAACCTTTATTATTATTATTTTTAATGATAAGCTACATGGAATCAGTTTCCAAACCATTGAATACTTTCAAATTCCAAGGCTAATAATGGAGTGTGTGTGTGTGTGTGTGTGTGTGTGTGTGTGTGTGTGTGTGTGTTATTGATTATTGGAGCTGTGATATTAAACAACCACCTTAAAATTCTGGGGTATTGCTTATATATCTGAATTGATAGAGAGAAGAGTCAGTATGGATATTTTGTAATATCGACCAAACCTCAAGGTAAAGGAGAACTGGGAAAAAATTGCTCAGTTTTAACACTAATAAACAAATCTGTGCCCCAATCTATT
Organism: Tursiops truncatus; assembly: GCF_011762595.2. Lineage (NCBI taxonomy): Eukaryota > Metazoa > Chordata > Mammalia > Artiodactyla > Delphinidae > Tursiops > Tursiops truncatus. The sequence continues at coordinate 59,425,855 of NC_047038.1, read as the reverse complement.
TGGATTCGAGAATGTTCTACATCAGTTATCGATTTATATATACTAATTAATATGATGAATTTTTCTAAATTCTTTAAAGCACAGAAAATAAAGAACCTAACATAACAATATCTCTGTAGTATAGCCTTTCTGAATTTTCTCACCCAGGCCTCAGCTTATTTTCCAAGGCTACCATATTGTTTAAACACAGTGCAATTTTAAAAATCACCAAATATCTGTGTGTGTGTATGTGTGTACATCTTTCTTTTCCCATCTAGAGTGTGGGTCTCTGAACATAGAATGTGTATTACATACTCATTTATTTTGAAAGTTTCTTACAATGTTTGGAAAACATAGCAGGCACTAAGATATGTTACTTTAAAAATAATATTAAAAAATAATTATACTGAGAGAGAATTGTGACAAGTATTGGATGACTTGAGTTATGGGCTCTGTGTAGTTACCCTGAATCTGTTGAGTATGTTATGGACTGTACTATCTTTTCCATATTATATCTCTATGAAATTGATAAAATTTAAAATGATAGGTTCAAGATGAGAAACCAGAAGTACTTCAGAATAATAGAGGAATGAAAAGAAGCAGATTATTTTTCATTTTTCTCCTTGTGCATAATACAGGAAGGTTAAGATGAGTCCTAGTCTCATCAGAATTTAACAATTGCAGCCCTAAGGAAAGCACAGCATGCCTTACCAAGAATTACTGTGTCCTACATGTGTTCATTCCAGTGGTTACATGTGAGATATTTTGTAATATTTTGGTTAATTAGTTTGCTCTTCTTTCTTAGATCCAGAAACAAGAATGGTTTGAGTGCAAAATATCAGAACACAGTGGTTTGTTCTTCATGCTTCTTATGGTTATTTTCCCTTTGACATTTGAAGATAAAGATCAAATTCAATGAGCATTATCAACATTACTAAAAAATATTAGTAAGTGTCCATCTAGATGTGGAAAAGGATGGGATTATTTTCAGGGGGTTGGTTTAAATAGAGTGGGGCACTGATTTCATGAGCTCTTTTCATACTGTTTAGGGCAGACTCCGCTCCATTTTTTCCCTCTTACAATTTCTGTTCTTTCATCTGTATTGCTGCCTAGACTTAATGTCAAAGTTTTTATGAGTTGAATGCCATTTTTCCTCACATTTCAAAATTTTACATAAATTTTTGTTATGGTTACTGTTGTAACATTTGTATAAATGAATGGCAACTTTAAACAAAAGTGAGAAATATACATACAACCAAAATAATGCATATAATCCTAAAGAAGCAGATTAAACCTTTTTTTTTTTTTCTTTTCACAAAGTTAAACTGCATTTCATTTGTTGGTAATTCTTGATTACTAAATCATTCTTTGGAGAGGTAATATCTGTTCCGTTTTGCTATTTAATGTGATCATCTAGCACTGCAATTTAATGTGAGTTGCTTCAATTGCTTTTTTAAGTAGATGAGAGACAAATTTTAAGAAATAAATCACTAAACTATGTCATTGCCTTAATACTATTACTAAGCACCCCTTATATAGAATGTGGCATACAATACATATTAAAGTTTTCATTAGTGTTTTAAACAACAGTAAGAGTCTTATGTAGATAAAATTATTATAGTATAAGCACTATATATTTATCAGAAGTAATTTCCAAGCAGTGAGACTGGTATCATGAAACACTGAAAATCTGAAGAACTTTTGGAGTATTCATTTAATAGCTTGTGCCAAAGTTATAGTCATTCACAATGAATTTTTTTGGGTTAAGATAATTATTTATAACTGAAAATAAAGAATTTATTGTCTCTTCATAAGAATCACACAATCATAGATAAACATACACATCCACCTACCCACACCACAACCCCCTGTGAGCAACAGTGTTTTTTAATTTGTCAGTTAAAGAATCAAAAGGGGAATAAATGAATACGTGAAATATTTATATACCAGGAGTTAACTTTTAATACAGCTCAGACATTGAAGTACAAAAATTATAACAACAAGCAATATTTTTATCTGGGTTAATCCATTATCCTCTCAGGAATTAAACAAAACCATTAGATGTCTTCTCATATAAGACATACAAGCATATTTAAATAATAGCACTACCTGCTTGACAAATGCAATTAAATTTTGTTGGAATTACTTTTTTTTCCCTACCAGTTGATATTAGCTATGTGAAATAATGATATCTTTATATAAAAATATTTAGTATTCAGAATGTGCTTTAAATAGTACAAACCTTATTCAAGTTTTGGTAACAGCATTTTTCATCTTTTAACTGCTAAAAATATAGTTATATTATTCTTATTAAAAACCCAGCTCATTCTGTAAATGTATAATTGTCAGTGAATGACTTTTTAAGGAACCCAAATGCAATTATATTCAATTTTAAGAAAAGTTGAAATATTAAGGAAAGAGCATACAATTTGCCTACAGTGGTTTCTATAGCTATGGCAGTCAGATTGCTTAAAATGCTGGATTGAGGTCATTTTCTTAGTCATCTTCATGCTCCACTGACAAAAATCTGTGCTTTCAGCTTTTCTCGGTAGTGGCCCTGTCTCAAAGACTTTCAAGATATGTTTCTTAAACTGTACAGACTTCAAAATTTTTAACTCGTTAAACACACTAGCCAAAAAAAAAATCTGAACAATATCATTTTCTCAAACTAACCAGCGTGTCATATACAAAAAGTTGGCCACACTGAAAGATGGACATGCTGATTATAAAGATCCACTGTCAAGACCAATTTTGTTTTCAAAGAAGGAATAAAAAGAAAAAGAAGGAGTGTTGTCTACAGCTGCAGACCAAAGCAGCTGGCCAGTGTAATGCACTGCTGATGGAACTTGTCACACGGGAACTGGGAGGAAAGGAGACAGGAAAGGTTATGCCTGTGCTGCAGTGAGAAGCCCTTTACCAGTGAGCTTGATTGAAGGAGCAGCACATGCCTTGCACATTAGTTGCAGGTCCCATCTGGCTATTATTGACACTTGTTTAGAATATTTGTCCAAGCACTTACATTTAGCCCACCTTCTCATCATTCAGTGTCCTCAAAGAGCAGAAATATAATTACCCAGCTCAGAGAAAAAAAGGAAATCATTTTCAATAACTGCATGACACAAGATGGAGCTGTAGAATGCAGAATCGTGCTGCAATTCTGCGGCGAGGGAAAACTGATGAAATCTGTGGCAAAGGGAAGACCCGTAAGAAGTAGAATGGATTTGTGGATATTCTCAAACAAGTCTTCTTGGCTCTGGTTTTGTTTGAAAGAGGCCTTATTGATCTAAATCAATTATATAGGTAAAATATGAATTAGGAAAAAAATGTTGGTACATAGATGACATGTAATCAAATATTATAAATGAAGTTGCCATTCAGCTGAAAAATATGAATTTTATGTTTAATAAATTCACCCTACAGTGAAGAAAACAACTTGTGTTCTTTTAAATTGGTAACACTGCAATCCATTGTTTGTGTTCCCTTTGATGCTGCTTTATGGAAAAACCTAATTGTTTGAATATTAACTCTGCTGATTTGGAAACAGTTCTAGTTGTTTGAGAGTTAAGATTTTGCTTCTTCTGATAAACACCAAATTATCCAATTTAATGATTAATGTTCCTAATTTCTGTTAATTTTCTTTTACTTTTTACTTATTTTGGCTGAATCCTAGTAAAAATATGAATAGTTTAGTCATATATGTCCTTTTATGCAACTTATTTAATTGATTAGGAAAACCTTTCTTGAAGCTTTGCCCAATCAGGGCACTAATATTATAATTCATGATACTAATAATAACATGAGCCAAGAAAAATTACTTCCTTAAAAAATTCTGTGAGGAGAAATTCAAATAAAATTATAGTTTGCACTCATATCTACTTAGGATTTATCAAGTTGCTACATTTTTGTTGGAAGTAAAATATTAGTCAGCAAAATAATTGTTTAACTTAGAATTGCATATGCTGCTGTCAGCAAAAAAATCATTTAGGTTAAAAAACACTATCTTTGCAAAGTTAGAAAAATATTAACAGAGAAGTTGCCAGTACATTTTCTAAGTAGAAAACAAATCAGCAGTTCTACTTTTTTTTATTTTATAAAGGATGTTATTAATGACAAATATGTGACAAAAAGATATTTAGAGAAAATAATTTTTCATAAAACCATTAGAAAGAAATATTCTCTTTTTTTTCTGAAGTTCATGTTTGTGAATTAAGTGTGCTTGTGAAATCTCATTACTAGCAGGTTAAAATCTATTTTGTGGGTAAAGGTGCCTGCTATACTGATTGATTCTAGACTCTCATAAAAGGAAGATATATTGTAAGACATCTGTGAATAGAAATAGATAAATAAATATTATCAGTGTGGTAGCAACTATTTTACTAACAAAATAATCTTAACCTTTTTACCAGCTATTTACAAGTAGATGTGAAAGAAAATATAACCCTTCTCCATTGCATCTATTATATTTTATAGATTTTTAAGTTATAAGTTTAGGTATAATTAATAAAACTAAAAACAATAAACAAATAATGTAAGATAAACTGCATATATTTAAAATCAATATTAACATTAGTGAATATTAATGTATATATTCAACAAAGCACATCAATAAAGTTAAGATAATGACAATTCCATCACCCCCTGTTTCCTAATGACCTTTTGAAATTCTCTTTTTCAAAACCCATCCTTTAGACAACAAATGATTGTTTTGTGTAATTGTAGATAAGTTTTTATTTACTGGAAGTTCATGTTAATGGAATCATATAGTATGTACTCTTGTCTGGTTTCTTTCACTCAGGATCATGACTTTAAGTTTTATCCATGTTATACTGTATATCCATATTTTGTTCATTTTTATGGCTCTGTAGTATGCCAGTTTATGATGCATGACAATTTTTTATCTTTTCACCCATTTGGTGGACATTGGTTTATTCCCTTTTTGGAGCTATTAGAAAAAGAAAAGCTGCTATAAACATGTGAGTACAAATCTTTATGTGGGCATATATTTTCATTTTTCTTGGGTGTCTTTTGACTCTGACTAGTGGAACCACAATCTACTGCGGGCTTTGTGTGAACTCTAGCCACTGTTCCACTGATCCTTTCTGTTGGTTCTGTCCCAGGCCTTGGTAGTTGTCAATAGAATTCAATAAAATAAGTACTTAGCTAAAGACTTGAAGGGGACCCTCTGCGGGTCTCCAGAGCTATTTCTCTCTGCAGTTGATTTCTCCAGGACTCTGCCCCATGAACTCTAGCTGCTTCTGCCTCTGTGAACTTTGTCTCCTCAACATAGGCTTCTGGGCTCTATTTATTAGTTTCAACTCCCTGTGCTTCCTAGAAACTGTATCAAAAGGGCATAAGCTGGTGCAATTGTAGGACTCACCTTGTTTGTTTCTTTTCTTTCAGGGATCACTTTCTAGTTTTGAAATGTCTGAAAACCCCTTGTTTGTATATTCATATATTTTCTCCAGTTTATTTATTTATTTATTTTTGGTTGTTTAACAAGAAAGAGTGAGGGCTAAGTTTGTCTCCCTTACTCTGTCACAGCCAGAAGGATATAACACCTGTGAACTCTTTAATTAAAATCAGCCCTGGAAAGTGGCATTCTTTCCACCTTGTAATCTACCTACCTTAGGAATTTGGCATAGTGGAGTTGGACTAGTTTTTACTAGTCATTGCCCAGTTGCCATTCCAAAATATTTTCATCGCTTGCTCATTCTATTAAGGCTCTTTTAGGATCCTGAATCCCACTGTAATCTGCGATCTAGTTCCTCCTGCCTTCTCTGTCAAAGGGTCAGGCAGTGATTCTCACATGGTAATTGGGAAAACATGAACAGAATTCATATCTCCTTCAACACATTACCATTGCCACCTTCTGACTCAGGCTGTTTCCGTACAGGTTTCTCAGTTATTTTTTTCTGTCTGAGAAAAAAATTTTCTGGCAAGAAAGCAGGAGCAATGCTACTTTACCATCTTGACAGTAACCATAAGCTAGTCCTTTTCCTTTTTACTACACACCTTTTTTTTTCTTTTTGAGGCAATCTCTTACCCAGGGACTTCATCCAACACCCTTAATTCATTTTAAAAAGCATTGATTTAAATTGTTTTATTGAGTGCACCAAATCCATATGCTCTCACTGTGAAAGAAGATTGTCATAAAGATGAGTGTGAGATGTTTCTAAGTCTCATGAGACTCATACCGTGGTTTGGGGTACTGGCATCAATGATAAAGGGCCAGGTTCTAAAATGAGAAATTTTAGGAAGGCATCAGAGCAGAGAGGCAAAATCTTTAAGGCATAGATATTTATTTACCTGGAGTAAATGCCTTCAGCCTAAATGTATCCGCTGAATGGCAATTAAATTTCAAAATAACAATCACATTTTCATCACTAGTAAATCATTTTGTTCTGTTTTGTTCTCACAGATATACATTCAACCTCACCTAGCTTTTGCCTGTAAGTGATGCATTTCAGGAATAAAAATATTGTTTTGAGGGAATGAAAAGTGTGTGAAATCTAATTTATGATTAACTTTACCAGTGAATCTTAATATTCTAAAATTTGGGTTAATTCAGTTTTTAAAAAAGTATGAATGGAGGAATACAAAGATTTAGGCTGTCATCTAGGACCATAAACCAAATGTCAGATATTTTGATAAGCCTCTTGTTTTCTCAATTTCAGAATAAATTTGTAAAACATAGTGGTAGATTTTGTGTACAAATATTAATTGAAAATTATCTTTTGATTGACTTTTAACAATTTTAATTTAAAATATTAATAATTTTACAAAATGCCTTGATTGATATTAGAAGATTGTAAACTGCTGACAAACCTATTCAAAATTGTATCTTGTTTTAATATCAGTTGAATGCGAGTATGTAATTTGGAATTTGTGTGGGGTTTTTTGACAATTTTTTTTAACATCTTTATTGGAGTATAATTGTTTTACATTGTTGTGTTAGTTGCTGCTGTATAACAAAGTGAATCAGCTATACGTATACCTATATCCTCATACACCCTCCCTCTTGTGTCTCCCTCCCACCCTCCATATCACACCCGTCTAGGTGGACAGATTGCACCTAGCTGATCTCCCTGTGCTATGCGGATGCTTCCCACTAGCTATCTATTTTTTTTTTTTTTTTTTTTTTTTTTGCGGTACGTGGACCTCTCACTGTTGTGGCCTCTCCCGTTGCGGAGCACAGGCTCCGGACGCGCAGGCTCAGCAGCCATGGCTCACGGGACTAGCCGCTCCGTGGCATGTGGGATCTTCCCGGACCGGGGCACAAACCCGCGTCCCCTGCATCAGCAGGCGGACTCTCAACCACTGCACCACCAGGGAAGCCCAAGCTATCTATTTTAAATTTGGTAGTGTATATATGTCAATGCCACTCTTTCACTGCGTCTCAGCTTACCATTTCCCCTCCCCATGTCCTCAAGTCCATTCTCTATGTCTGTGTCTTTTTTTTTTTTTTTTTTACAGTACGCGGGCCTCTCACTGCAGTGGCTTCTCCCGTTGTGGAGCACAGGCTCCGGATGCGCAGGCTCAGCGGCCATGGCTCATGGGCCCAGCCGCTCCACGGCATGTGGGATCTTCCCAGACCTGGGCACGAACCCGTTTCCCCTGCATCAGCAGGCGAACTCTCAACCATTGCGCCACCAGGGAAGCCCTATGTCTGTGTCTTTATTCCTGTCCTGCCCCTAGGTTCTTCAGAACGATTTTTTTTTTTTTTTACATTCCATATATATGTGTTAGCATATGGTATTTGCTTTTCTCTTTCTGACTTTCTTCACTCTGTATGACAGACCCTAGGTCCATCCACCTCACTAAAAATAACTCAACTTCATTTCTCTTTATGGCTGAGTAATATTTCATTGTACATATGTGCCACATCTTCTTTATCTGTTCATTTGTTGATGGACACTTAGATTGCTTCTGTGTCCTGGTTATTGTAAATAGAGCTGCACTGAACATTGTGTTACATGACTGTTTTTGAATTATGGTTTTCTCCGGGTATATGCCCAGTAATGGGATTGCTGGGCCATATGGTAATTCTATTTTTAGTTTTTTAAGGAACCTCCATACTGTTCTCCATAGTGGCTGTATCAATTTACATTCCCACCAACAGTGCAAGAGGGTTCCCTTTTCTCCACACCCTTTCCAGCATTTATTGTTTGTTGATTTTTTGATGATGGCTATTCTGACTGGTGTGAGATGATACCTCATTGTAGTTTTTATTTGCATTTCTCTAATGATTAGTGATGATGAGCATCCTTTCATGTGTTAGTTGGCAATCTGTACATCATCTTTGGAGAGCTGTCTATTTAGGTCTTCTGCCCATTTTGATTGGGTTGTTTGTTTTTTTGATATTGAGCTGCATGAGCTGCTTGTATATTTTGTAGATTAATCATTTGTAAGTTGCTTCATTTGCAAATATTTTCTGCCATTCTGAGGGTTTATTGTCCTTTCGTCTTGTTTATGGTTTCCTTTGCTATGCAAAAGGTTTTAAGTTTCATTAGGTCCCATTTGTTCATTTTTGTTTTTATTTCCATTTCTCTAGGAGGTGGGTTACAAAGGATTTTGCTGTCATTTATGTCATAGAGTGTTCTGTCTATGTTTTCCTCTAAAGGTTTTATAGTGTCAGGCCTTACATTTAGGTCTTTAATCCATTTTGAGTTTATTGTGGTGTATGGTGTTATGAAGTGTTCTAATTTCATTCTTTTACATATAACTGTCCACTTTCCCAGCACCACTTATTGGAGAGGCTGTCTTTTCTCCATTGTATATTCTTACCTCCTTTATCAAAGATAAGGTGACCATATGTGCATGGGTTTATCACTGGGCTTTGTATCCTGTTCCATTGATCTATATTTCTGTTTTTGTGCCAGTACCATACTGTCTTGATTACTGTAGCTTTGTAGTATAGTCTGAAGTCAGGGAGCCTGATTCCTCTGGCTCCGTTTTTCTTTCTCAAGATTGCTTTGGCTATTTGGGGTCTTTTTTGTTGCCATACAAATTGTGAAATTTTTTGTTCTAGTTCTGTGAAAAATGCCAGTGGTAGTTTGATAAGGATTGCGTTGAATCTGTGATTGCTTTGGGTAGTAGAGTCATTTTCACAATGTTGATTTTTCTAAACCAAGAATATGGTATATCTCTCCATCTGTTTGTATCACCTTAATTTCTTTCACCAGTGTTTTATAGGTTTCTGCATACAGGTCTTTTGTCTCCTTAGGTAGGTTTATTCCTAGGTATTTTATTCTTTTTGTTGCAGTGGTAAATGGGAGTGTTTCCTTAATTTCTCTTTCAGATTTTTCATCATTACTGCATAGGAATGCAAGAGATTTCTGTGCATTAATTTTTATATCCTGCTACTTTACCAAACTCATTGATTAGCTCTAGAAGCTTTCTGGTAGCATCTTTAGGATTCTCTAGGTATAGTATCATGTCATATGCAAACAGTGACAGTTTTACTTCTTCTTTTCCAATTTGGATTCCTTTTATTTCTTTTTCTTCTCTGATTGTTGTGGCTAAAACTTCAAGAACTATGTTGAATAATAGTGGTGAGAGTGAGAAAACTTGTCTTGTTCCTGATCTTAGTGGAAATGGTTTCAGTATTTCATCATTGAGAATGATGTTGGCTGTAGGTTTGTCATATATGGCCTTTATTAAATGAGGTAAGTTCCCTCTATGCCTACTTTCTGGATGGTTTTTATCATAAATGGGTATTGAATTTTGTCAAAAGCTTTTTTGCATCTATAAAGATGATCATATGATATTTCTCCTTCAATTTGTTAATATAGTTTATCACATTGATTGATTTGCATTTATTGAAGAATCCTTGTATTCCTGGGATAAACCCCACTTGATCATGCTGTATGATCTTTTTAATATGCTGTTGGATTCTGTTTGCTAGTATTTTGTTGAGGATTTTGGCATCTATGTTCATCAGTAATATTGGTCTGTAGTTTCCTTTCTTGGTGACATCTTTGTCTGGTTTTGGTAACAAGGTGATGGTAGCCTGGTAGAATGAGTTTGGGAGTGTTCCTCCCTCTGCTATATTTTGGAAGAGTTTGAGAAGGATAGATGGACGCTGTCCTCTAAATGTTTGATAGAATTCGCCTGTGAAGCCAACTGGTCCTGGGCTTTTGTTTGTTGGAAGATTTTTAATCACATTTTCAGTTTCAGTGCTTGTAATTCGTCTGTTTATATTTTCTATTTCTTCCTGGTTCAGTCTTGGCAGCTTGTGCATTTCTAAGAATTTGTCCATTTCTTCCAGGTTGTCCATTTCATTGGCATAGAGTTGCTTGCAGTAATCTCTCATGATCTTTTGTATTTCTGCAGTGATCGTTGTTACTTCTACTTTTTCATATCTAATTCTATTGATTTGAGTCTTCTCCCTTTTTTTCTTGATGAGTCTGGCTAGTGGTTTATCAATTTTGTTGATCTTGTCAGAGAAGCAACCTTTAGTTTTTTTGATCTTTGCTATCATTTCCTTCATTTCTTTTTCATTTATTTCTGATCTGATCTTTATGATTTCTTTCCTTCTGCTAACTTTGGGGATTTTTTTATTCTTCTTTCTCTAATTGCTTTAGGTGTAAGGTTATGTTGTTTATTTGAGATGTTTTTTGTTTCTTGAGGTAGGATTGTATTGCTATAAACTTCCTTCTTAGAAATGTTTTTGCTGCATCCCATAGGTTTAGAGTCATTGTGTTTTCATTGTCATTTGTTTCTAGGTTTTTTGTTTTCCTCTTTGATTTCTTCAGTGATCTCTTGGTTATTTAGTAGTGTATTGTTTAGCCTCCATGTGTTTGTGTTTTTTACAGTTTTTTTTCCTGTAATTGATATCTAATCTTATAGCGTTTTGGTCGGAAAAGTTACTTGATACTATTTCAATTTTCTTACATTTACCAATGCTTGATTTGTGACCCAGAGATATGATCTATCCTGGAGAATGTTCCATGAGCAGTTGAGAAGAAAGTGTATTCTGTTGTTTTTGGATGAAATGTCCTATAAATATCAATTAAGTCCATCTTGTTTAATGTATCATTTAAAGCTTGTGTTTCCTTATTTATTTTCATTTTGTTTGATCTGTTCATTGGTGAAAGTGGGGTGTTAAAGTCCCCTACTATTATTGTGTTACTGTTGATTTCCCCTTTTATGGCTGTTAACATTTGCCTTATGTATTGAGGTGCTCCTATGTTGGGTGCATAAATATTTACAATTGTTATATCTTCTTCTTGGATCGATATCTTGACTATTATATAGTGTCCTTCTTTATCTCTTGTAATAGTCTTTATTTTAAAGTCTATTTTGTCTGATATGAGAATTGCTACTCCAGCTTTCTTTTGATTTCCATTTGCATGGAATATCTTTTTCCATCCCCTCACTTTCAGTCTGTGCGTGTCCCTAGGTCTGAAGTGGGTGTATTGTGGGCACCATATATACAGGTCTTGTTTTTGTATCCATTCAGCCAGTCTATGTCTTTTGGTTGGAGCATTTAATATATTTACATTTAAGGTAGTTGTCTATATGCATGATCCTGTTACCATTTTGTTAATTGATTTGAGTTTGTTATTGTACATCGTTTCCTTCTCTTGTGTTTCCTGCCTAGGGAAGTTCCTTTAGCATTTGAAGTAAAGCTGGTTTGGTGGTGCTGAATTCTCTTAGCTTTTGCTTCTCTGTTAAGGTTTTAATTTCTCCATCAGATCTCAATGACATCCTTGCTGGGTAGAGTAATCTTGGTTGTAGGTTTTTCCCTTTCATCACTTTAAATATGTCCTGCCACTCCCTTCTGGCTTGCAGAGTTTCTGCTGAAAGATCAGCTCTTAACCTTATAGGGATTCCCTTGTAAGTGTTTTGTTGCTTTTAATATGTTTTCTTTGTATTTAATTTTTGATAATTTGATTAATATGTGTCTTGGCATGTTTCTCCTTGGATTTATTCTGTATGGGACTCTCTGTGCTTCCTGGACTTGATTGACTGTTTCCTTTCCCATATTAGGGACATCTTCAAGTATAATTTCTTCAAATGTTTTCTCAGTCCCTTTATTTTTCTCATCTTCTTCTGGGACCCCTATAATTTGAGTGTTGGTGTATTTAATGTTGTCCCAGAGGTCTCTGAGACTGTCCTCAATTCTTTTCATGCTTTTTTCTTTATTTTGCTCTGTGGTAGTTATTTCCACTCTTTTATCTTCCCAGTCACTTATCAGTTCTCCTGCCTCAGTTATCCTGGTATTGATTCCTTCTAGAGAATTTTAAATTTCATTTATTGTGTTGTTCATCATTGTTTGTTTGCTCTTTAGTTCTTCTAGGTCCTTGTTAAGCGTTCTTATATTTTCTCCATTCTATTTCCAAGATTTTGGATCATTTTACTATCATTACTCTGAATTCCTTTTCAGGTAGACTGCCTATTTCCTCTTCATTTGTTTGGTCTGGTGGGTTTTTACCTTGCTCCTTCATCTGCTGTGTATTTCTCTATTCTTTCATTTTGCTTAACATACTATGTTTGTGGTCTCCTTTTCGCAGGCTGCAGATTCATAGTTCCCACTGTTTTTGGTGTCTGCCCCCAGTGGGTAAGGTTGGTTCAGTGGGTTGTGTAGGCTTTCTGGTGGAGGGGACTGATACCTATGTTCTGGTGGATGAGGCTGGATCTTGTCCTTCTGCTGTGCAGGTCTGCATCTGGTGGTTTGTTTTGGGGTGTCTATGACCTTATTATGATTTTAGGCAGCCTCTCTGCTAATGGGTGGGGTTGTGTTCCTGTCTTGCTAGTTGTTTGGCATGGTGTGTCCAGCCCTGGAGCTTGCTGGTCTTTGAGTGGAGTTGGGTCCTAGTGTTGATAAGGAGATCTCTGGCAGAGCTCTCACTGACTGATATTACGTGGGGCTGGGAGATCTCTGGTGGCCCAATGTCTTGAACTCTGCTCCCCCACCTCAGAGGCTGAGGCCTGACAACCAGGAGCACCAAGACCCTGTCAGCCACACGGCTGGAGTGCCTTTAGAGTTGCGGAAGCTGGCCTGCAGTGGCTCTCTTTCTGCACTGCACATTAGAATCACCTGCTTCTTTCTTCTTTTGCCCCAAAGGCAGTGTTCCACAGAGAAATACAATAGCCTTGAAAATAGTCACAGCTCTGAGATGGCTCTTTTTTTTCCTTTTTGATTAGTTGGGTTTTACTTGCTCACAGTGGGCCATGTGCAGAGGCCTCTCACCCGGATCTTCTGACCGGAGTTCCTAGTGCGGAATGGCTGTTGCCAATGTGTAATTTGGAATTTGAACTTTTACAAATGGGATTATAATTCATTTGTGAGAAAATTGGTATCATTAGAAAAAATGCTGTAGCCCTGATTAATTCATATTGCCCTTAGTTTATTCAAAGTCATGTGCTTTATTACTTACAGAAAAGAATGATCATGTGGTCATCAAGGAGATGAAGTGGAAATGGCACAAAATGGCAGGAAAAATAAGTCAAAAGATATCATACTGACGAATGAATTTCAGCATTAACATTTCTTGCAATGAAAACATTTTATTGTGAAGAAATTTTAGTAATTTAATAAAATAAAATAAGGTATATATAAATTAAAATTTAAAAGAACTGATTTTTTAATATAAAGTCATCTTGGATTATCTAAAAGTAATAATGTAATTTTGCTAATAATTTGGTTATTAATTAATATTGAAATAGTTCACGTTCTTTCAAAATATTTAATAACCAATAGAATTCTCAAAATACTTCGATTTATAAGATTTGCTGCATCAGATAAATAATGCCAGGCATTTTAATTTCAAGCATTTGCATTTTTTTAACTTTCCATATAAAACATAGTAAATTTTAGAAGATTTAGTCATTAAATTCAGAGGAATTATTAGTTTTGTTAAATATTATATGATCAATAGTTCTTATTAACGAAATAGAAGAAATAGTAATATTCAGTATTTGATTTGTTAAAAGATTCTTATATAGTTTTAATACATTTTAATAAATTTCTGTAATTTCTTTCATTACTTGACAGCATATAAATGCATCATTTTATTTCATCAGAATGGTAGTGCAGACCCAGAAAGGAAACAGAAACCTTATGCAAGAATCTAGGACCCTCAAAGAAAAATTAAATCTTATTATAAAATACTGTAAGGAGCTATAAGATGTGAAATATGTTGAGCAGTCCCAAAGTGAATCCCTCTTCAAGGATAGCAGAATAAAAGTATAACATGCTATTTAAATCCACTGTCCTTTTGGACTCTTCTAGTCTCAGTAGCTCAGCAGTAGTCTCTCAAACCTGAAATGATTTCTTTCCTTTTTGATCTGGTCCGTGTGAATCCTGTGTCTGGGGACTTCAATCTGGCATTCACCTTCCCTGCATTTCTTCCTTTAAAGCAGGTCATGGTGCAGTTAAATGGGTAGTGCCAGCAGTAGTGGATTGGGAAAGGAGGGCTTCAAAAGCTACAAAAGTAATGCCCATTCTCACAACATTTCTCCAGGGACTGGCTGGAATGGTTCTTTTCTGAAACTTGACAGACCTCTGTTCTTTTTTCTCTGCCACTCTTGGAAAATTGAGCCAAGAGTTCCCCTGGGATCTTTGCTGTATTTGTAGTCATTGCATTTTATCTCTTGGGACTCCTCCACAAGCTAGTTTTTATCTAGAGAACAGAGTAACTGTTCATTGTGACTGTGTTGTGTGTGTTTTTTGATGAAAATGAAAGTAAGAGCAAAGTATAAATATGAGAAGAAACTTTTTGTGATATTACATAATATGTGGAACGGATATTTCAGTAATGCAATCAACAAATATTTGTTAAAGATCTAGTCTGAGGCAAAGTACTGGAGTTTTAAGTGCTGAAGTAGAGCAGGGAATAAACATTGTCCTTTTCTCAGGGAGCTCATCTCATAATTATCTTCAGTACTACTGTTATTGGCATTCATGTTGTACCAATAGATTTAGAGTTTATGTGGGCATGCGATGTGTGTGTGTTTTAAGTAAATCTACATGAAGAATTCAGTAGTAAAAGCAGTATGGGAGCATAATAAAAATCAGATAAACCCGTATAGAGTTGTACAAAATAAAAAAAGGAGGTTTCTCACTTTCACAGCCTTAAGACCCTTACACACTTTGATATACATTGCTTTCTTCACTGACCAAAATAGCAAGAAAATGTTTCTATATCAATAAACAGCCACTTAAATTCCATCATAGGTAGACCAGATGCACCATACTTCTTTGATGAACATTGAGTATTGTCCTTTCAATTACAAATCATGCTACAATTACATCCTTGTAGGTAAATTTTGTGACTATGATATTTCAAATCAAAGTCATAGAGGCAAAATTGTAGCCTCAAAGAAAATGTCCTTATTTATAATTTTGATTCATGTTGTTATTCATTCATTCATTTATTCAGTAAAATACTTATTAAATATTAAGTATATACTAAATACTGTTGTAGCTACAGGAGCCACAACAAACAATAATGTTCCATTTTCATGGAATCTTCATTCTAGTTAGACAAAAAAATGAGTAAACAAATGGATATATCACTTGTAAAACAAAGATAAATGCTGTGGAGAAAAATGAATGATGGCAGAATTGCTATTTTATACAAGTGGTCAGGGAAGGCCCCCAGATAGACAACGTTTGAGCTTTCGCTTGAAGGATAGGAAAGAGGGAGCCATAAGGGTGGATATCTGGGAGGACTGTGCTCCAGAGATAAGGAAATGTCAGATGTAAAAGCTCTGAGCTAGGGGAACATGTTATATTTGAAGAAGATGAAGGAGGTCAATACAACTGGGGATGACTTAGTGTAAGGAAGTGTGGTAAGAGGTGAGGTGAGAGAGGTAGTGGGGAATCAGATCATGTAGGGCATTGTAGGTCACTGTAAGGACTTGTACTCTGAGTGGAAAAGAGTAGTGTGATCTACCTTAGAGTACTAAGGAAGTGTGGTAAGAGGTGAGGTGAGAGAGGTAGTGGGGAATCAGATCATGTAGGGCCTTGTAGGTCACTGTAAGGACTTGTACTCTGAGTGGAAAAGAGTAGTGTGATCTACCTTAGAGTACTAAGGAAGTGTGGTAAGAGGTGAGGTGAGAGAGGTAGTGGGGAATCAGATCATGTAGGGCATTGTAGGTCACTGTAAGGACTTGTACTCTGAGTGGAAAAGAGTAGTGTGATCTACCTTAGAGTACTAATTAAATTTCCTATTAACGTTGTGCAAGAAGCCCTATCTATATATTTGAACCATTACTAATGTTGATTTGTTGATTGTATCATTTGAGGTTCAACCAGAGAAGGAGAGCCAGGAGGATATGTGTGTATGTGTGTGCTTGTGTGTGTGCATATGTGTATGTTTACATATATATGCACACACACATTTATATGTGTATATATATTATATACAATATATATTGTGTGTGCATATATATATATACACAACTTATATATCTATATATATATAAGCACAACCTGGGATCCTAAGAGGAAAAGTTAAATTTTGTGTCTGTTCTTGGTTTCTCTAACTTTGGTGAAGGTAATTCTGCAGAAGCAGGGGCCCTTTGTCAAATTGATAAACACCCACATCTGGCCCAGGAGTCTGGAAAACTGAAAAAGAATCCAGGGAAGATAGAAAAATTGCCATCCCAGATGCTGCTTCATGCCAGCGTTGTTGTCAGCAAGTCAGGAGCAACACATACCAACTATAAAATTGGTCAGTTACTTCTTTCTCCCTTCCCCAAGAATCTCTTATGGCCCACCTTAACTGGAAACATACAAGAAAGAGAATTCTGATGATGTATTTAACCCAGCTCTGTTGGCAGTTACAAAACCGTTAAACTACTGTTATCCATTCATTTTATTTTTCTTTTTTTGCGGTACACGGGCCTCTCACTGTTGTTTCCTCTCCCATTGCGGAGCACAGGCTCCGGACGCGCAGGCTCAGCAGCCATGGCTCACGGGCCCAGCCGCTCCGCGGCATGTGGGATCTTCCCGGACCGGGGCACGAACCCGTGTCCCCTGCATCGGCAGGCGGACTCTCAACCACTGTGCCACCAGGGAAGCCCTATCCATTCATTTTTGTACCCATTTGTTTATTTAACAAATTCTTGTTAAAAATCTACTTTTTTGTCAGATTATTATCACAGGTTGGATTTTGAGAATACAGATGCTGAGACAGAATTTCCAGGGTAAGATGCTTATTAGTGATCGACTCCTGTGATTTTTCCGCCGGAGTTCTGTATAAAATGCACATGGCATCTTTTCTCACAGCTTAGGCTCCACCAGATTTTATGGTCCAAGCAATGGGGCTACTTACACCACAGCCTGGACAAGTGACAGATCCGTTTCCTGCTCTGTGTTTGATTCAAAGCTCGCTGCCTTTCACATCATCTGGTTTCTGAGTCAGAACATTCTTGGTTCTGGAGTATGCTGCTTTTAGAATCCAAAGTGGCCCTCCAGGCTTTGTGCTTCCTTGGGTTGAGATGAAAGATGAGAACATTTGTCTTTAACTTTGCAGGTGATATCCCCACATGCACCTGGCCACTAGACCCCTAACAATTTCATAGATGTGGCTAGCCCCTCAATTGTTCTAGAGTTAATTTCCCACTCCCTGGGACTCAGGTATCTTACAAAGGTCTCCCACATATTAACCACTTCTTCATTCAGCTTGATAAATATGGTATCATTAAATAGGAGATGGGATCAATGGCAAGTCTTAAGGACATTTAGAGAGTCTAGATCTCTACAGACTATGTTATGACAGAGCGCAAGATAGTTAACAGAACCTGTAACAAAACTGTGAAATGCCTCTTTCTTTCCGTGGCTTGTAAATGCAAGTAATTTCCCACCCACTTTTTTGATTGGGAGAGAAAAGAAAGTGTTCAACAAATCAATGACCACATACCATGTATCTGTAGTCATACTGATCTTCTCTAGCAAAGATACCATGTTTGACACATAGTGTGTAGTCAGAGCTACTAGATTACTACTTGGTTGTGTTTGTAGTAGTCCACAGTCATCCACTAGCACCTATATAGTTTCAACTGTGGCCAGACTGTTGTCTCAGTCTGTTTGGGCTGCTGTAGCACAATACCAAAGACTGGGTAGCTTATAAATAAAAGAAATTTATTTCTCACATTGTGGAGTCTGGGAAGTCCAAGATCAAGGTGCTGGCATGGTCACATTCTGATGAAGACGCTGTTCCTGGTTCATAGCTAGCACGTTCTTGCTATTTTCTTACATGATGGAAGGGGTTGGGGGTCTCTCTGGAGCTTCTTTTATAAGGGAGCTAATCCCATTCATGAGAGTTTTGCCCTCATGATCTAAATACCTTCCAAAGGCCCATCACTGAATACCATCATCTTTGGGCGTTATGAGCTCAACATATGAATTTGGGAGGTGTGAAAACATTCAGATCATACTACTGTTGAATTAAATAGAGATATATCTTGCAGGGTTGGCTATCTACCTTTTTTTCTCAGATTTTTCATGTTTATTCTTGTCTTTATTTAATAGGAACTTTAGGATCTGCTTGTATACTTACAGAATCCCTATGGTTATTTTATTGGGGTTTTGTTCAAGTTGTATAATAACTTAGAGAAAGCCTACATCTGTAATATTCATCTCTAAGATCATAATGTGTGTCTATATTTAAGTCTATATTTTTCTCCCTCAGTAGAATTTTAAAGTTTTTGTAGATTTTATACCTTTTTTTGTTACTTTTATTACCAGATATTATCTTGCTTATTATTGCAAATAACATCTTTTATCTCATTGTACCCACACTTTGGTGATTATCAGTGTATATAAAGCTATGACAAAATGGGAAATTGTAACATGATAAAGATATTATAAGTCAAAAAGATAAATGCCAAAAATGCAATAGAAAAATATAGCCTCCATAAGTGTAGGAGTTTATTTACTGATATATCTTCAGCACCTACAAGAGGATTTTTAAATATTAGTTTTTCAATAAGTAATTAGTAAAGAAGAAATAAATTTTTAAATGATATGAATGATGAGTAGCATGAATAATAAGTAAAAATTTCATAAACACATGACAAGATATTAAACCTTATTTGTTATAAGGTAAATGCAAGTTAAACCAGAGTTCTTATGTAATGCTTTTCACCTATTAATTATCATAGTTAAAAAATTGAAAACACACTGGACTGAAGATGATTCTAGTAGTAAAGAATTTTCATATTTGGAAGTGTACATGTGTGCATTGATTTTATTAGCTAATTAAATATTGGAAACATTTTAAAAGTCCAAACTAAAATATCCAAACATACAGATATGTAAGGGGCTAACTTATTAAATATAGATACATCCATTCAATGGAATATTCAACCGTTAATTCAACTATTAATGCAAAAAGCTTGTGTGCGCATGTGCTTAGTGTGTATGTGTACAAGTGTGTGTGTGTGTTTGTGTGTAAAAATGTATATATTATGCATATATACATATGTCCAAAATGAATTTTCAAGTAAAGAAACTACAGTGTAGAGCGAAGTGAGAGTAGTATCGACATATACACACTACCGAATGTAAAATAGATAGCTAGTAGGAAGCAGCAGCATAGCACAGGGAGATCTGCTCGGTGCTTTGCGATGACCTAGAGGGGTGGGATAGCGAGGATGGGAGGGAGGCTCAAGAGGGAGGGGATATGGGGACGTATGTATGCATATGGCTGATTCACTTTGGTGTACAACAGAAACTAACACAGTATTGTGAAGCAATTATACTCCAATAAAGATCTACTAAAAAAAAAAGGACAATATTTATAGATTCCTTGAATCGTGTAAATACATTAACTGCCAAAAATAAGTAAAATAATTTAATTATGATATGGCATATAATCTTATGGTAATATAACCTCTATTCTTAGTTGTCCTAAATGAATGTTGAATTTTATAATTTCCTTTCTGACATGATTTGAGATTATAGTAAACTATACAAATGTCCATTTATACTTGAATCATTCCAATATATTTCAGTTTAATTTTTAGCTATTAGTCATATCAATTCCCTCATACTTCTTTTTGGGGTGTTTACCATGTGCGAGCTATTCCACAGTGTTCTTTAAATGTGATAACTCAGTTAATTCAAGCAAGAGCAATGATTTTTTTTATTACTATCACTTCCATTTTATGGCTGAGAGAAACTAAGAGGGAATTTGAGAAAGTTATTCAGTCAGGAACGGAACTTGATAACTCAGGCTTCTAACACACTAATAGCAACAAATAGCAACTACTCTTTTACCTGGTTGAGTTTGGGGCCATCAGAGCTTTTCTCTGTCTTCTCTTTGCTAACCTATTTCTTGTTGAACTTCCAAGAATTTAAATGGGCCCAGAAGCTGGGTCACTTGCCCAAGGTATGGCAGTGATAACAGGCTACAAATTTACCTTTTTGCCTCCTCAATTACAAATTATTCAGAAAAAATGATTGCCATTCTCCTTTTTTCCTTTGTCTTGACCTTTATACATAGTAATAGTTTGCCATGAGACAATAGAATAAAAAAATTGATGCACTTAGGTTTCATTTGATTTGTCCTTATATTTCTCACTTCACTTCTATGAAAGTCTATTCCTAGAGATACTATCATTATTCAAATAATTACCAGTTCTTTGAGACTCCTTTCCTAAATTTGACAAGCTCATATATTCAGCCATAAAGAGGGGTTACTAAATGAATCAAAACTTTAGGTAATTTACAACTTGAGGACAAATTAAAAATTGTATTAATCATACGTAAAAATAAATAACAAGAAAAAAATTTGTGAGTAAAATATTTTAATTCAATTACACTGATAAGCCAAAATCTTAGAAAGTTGTGAAATTCTTGGTAAGTGTAGAGGGAGCTAAATATCAAATCTCTTAAATAAAGGTTTTTGTCTTATATTTGGGCAAGAACTGAAAATCATGATTTCACCCAAACTGAAGTTTCACCTATTTGACTTAAAGGTTTTGTCAACAGTATGTTGTAAAAAGTCTGTAACTAATTTTAAAGTACATATGTGTACGGGAGGACCAAACTTCCTGAAAAGTAACTTCATTTCTGTCTGTGTCATCTCTGTACGTTATTAGAATAGAACATACAAGTCTCACTGGCAAGAATGTTTATATTTGATCTCAAGTGTTTGCCATATAGAAAAAAGGAAAAAGGATATCTAAATGTTTTAATTGGAAGGGAAGCAGAAAACCTACTTTCATAAAACACATGTAACTGATTTCCAGGGGGTGATATTTAAATAATTCACTTGTGCTAATACATGAATACAGTAAAATATTTTAGCTGTATAGATATAGACCAGGTATTGATGTGGCATTTGTATCCTGATCATATACTCCACTTACTACTCTCTAATGTATATTGCATCTTCAAAGCCAGCAATGGTGGGTTGAGTCCTCTCATTGCATTATTCTGATATCCACATCTGCCTCCCTCTCTACTTTAAGACTCTTGTGATGAATTTGGCACATTGATTAGCAAACTTAATTTCACTTCCAACTGTAATTCCCCTTTGTTATATAACCTAAAATATTCACAGGCTCCAGGGATTAGGACTAAAACACTAATGCCCACTAGGGGGAATTGTAGAAATATGTAGATAGCATTTTGTTTGTCATGAAGATTAGAGAGGGCTCCTGGAAAATTTGTAGGCAGGGGTCAGGTGACACACAATGCTTAGGAGAGTCCTTCAAAATGAAGAATTTTCCAGAATGCATGGGGATTTCAAATGACCTACTCAAAATATAAATCAGAGGGAGTTTAAGCCTGCATAACAGAGCCCAGTAGTTAAGGAGAATATTATTAAAGAGGAATTTAAGTAGGTTAAATACATTTTATCTTGAATTTCTTGAATAATCAACTCCCACATTTTGTCTAATTAATGTATTATAAACCTCCAAAGTATCTATTTCTTTGGGATATGCTTAATGCACTAGCATAGTTACAGAAAAATATGAAAATAATTATAAATATGAAAAACATAAAAGCAGCTGTATTTAACACATTATTAAGTTTATGAAGCATTATAAAATTCACAGATATCTTTAAATTTCATTATTAAGAGATTTAAAAAATATTTTTATAATTTTTATTCCATAGGTTTTAAAAAATATATAGTGCAATGATAAGGAATCTATTTTATTAAAATTACAAGTTGAAATTATATATATTCTTTTGGATTGTTATTTTTCCACCTGACACTGTTGAGACCACTCCCACCACTTTACAGCTTCATCATATTTATGGTTGATTTTCAGAACCATGCTCTGCTCATCTTTACCTGTTGGTAGATTTGTCCTCCAAGTCTTTTTTAAGGAGGTGAAACTCAATCTCTTTCTTAGGTATGGTGATTTCAACATAGGTGGTATGTTTTCTGTGATAACTTATCTCTCTCTGTTCTCTATCATAGTCACTACATTTATAAGGCCTGTTTCCAAAAATAGCATATTTTTTCATTTTCTACATTTCTGTTGTCTGCAATTTGTCTTGGCATGATTTCCCTATTTCTCTTTTCTTATTACTCCTTTCTTCTTACTGTATACAAAATAACCTCTTTGAAATTTTTTAGTCTAAACTTACATTTTATTCTAGTTTCTGCCAGTATATCCTGCCCTTTCTTTTTCAATATCTTTTCAATGAATAGATATTAGTTTCTCCTAATTGCAAATTTTTAAATAATAAATAGATGAAAGCTTGACTACCTCATTAGCTTTGCATGTTTTATTTTAGACATGCACAATAAATGTGAATAATTTATTATGAATTTGACTT
Organism: Tursiops truncatus; assembly: GCF_011762595.2. NCBI lineage: Eukaryota > Metazoa > Chordata > Mammalia > Artiodactyla > Delphinidae > Tursiops > Tursiops truncatus. Next base: position 59,403,123 of record NC_047038.1, on the reverse strand, counting down.
TTTCTCATTTATATATAATATTATATGATTATTTTTGAAATTATGTTTATAGGTAGTTACAATTTTCTTTCCATTTCAGTACAGTTTTGGGAAGAGGATGAAAAATGTGCTACTAATTGGGGCAAGGGTTCTGATAGGACTGAAAACTATGTGGCTAGAACATAGTGATTGTTATCAATCAGTATATTTGAAAAACTAGTTTATAATGCAATGTAGTTTTATTGAATTTTTAAAGACTTTATTTTTGTGAAGCAGTTTTAAGTTTACAAAAAATTGAGAGGAAAGCACAGAGATATGCCATATACCCCCTTCCCTCACACCTATATAGCCTCCCCTGTTATCATTCAGCAGAATGGTACATATTTTTTACCAAGGATGAACCTCCATGAGCACATCATCATCACCCAAACACCATATTTTACCTTAGGGTTCACCCTTGGTATTGTGCGTTCTATAGGTTTGGACAAATGAATAATGACCATCATTGTAATATTATACAAAATATTCTCAATGGCCTAAAAAATCTGTGCTCTGCCTATTTATCTCTCCGTCAATCCCACTATCACCACCCCAGGAAACCATTGATCTTTCTACTGTTTCCATAGTTTTGTCTTTTATACACTATGTTTCCTTTTCATATTGGCTTATTTCACTTAGTAATATGCATTTAGGGTTCCTCCATGTCTTTTCATGTCTTGATGCCTCATTTCATTTTGGCAGTGAATAATATTCCATTGTCTGGAAGTATCACAGTTAGTATCACAGGAAGTATCTTTATCTGTTCATCTGCTGAGGGACATCTTGACTGCTTCCAGGTTTTGGCAATTATGAATAAACCTGCTATAAACATTAATGCAAACGTTTCTGTGTGGATATAAGTTCTCATCTCCTTTGGGTAAATACCAAGAAGTGTGATTGCTGATTCATATGGTAAGTATGTTTAATTTTTTAAGAAACTGCCAAAGTATTTTCCAAAGTGATTGTACCATTTGCTTTCCCACTAGCAATGTAAGAGAGTTCCTGATTTTTAAATTTACTTGATTGAAGTATAGTTGATTTACAATATTGTGTTGATTAATTTCTACTGTACAGCAAAGTGATTCAGTTTTATATATATGTATATATATATATATACACACACATTATTTTTCATATTATTTTCCATTATGGTTTATCACAGGATATTGAACACAGTTCCCTATGCTATACAGTTTATCCATTCTGTATATAATAGTTTGCATCTACTAATCCCAGACTCCCAATCCAGCCCTTCCCCACCCCATCCCACTTGACAACCACAAGTCTGTTCTCTATATCTGTGAATCTGTTTCTGTTTCATAGACAAGTTCATTTGTATCATATTTTAATTAGATTCCACATATAAATGATATCATATGGTATTTGTCTTTCATAAGAGAGTTCTTTGTTTGTTTGTTTTTTTGTGGTATGCGGGCCTCACTGTTGTGGCCTCTCCCGTTGCGGAGCACAGGCTCCGGACGCACAGGCTCATTGGACATGGTTCACGGGCCCAGCCGCTCCGTGGCATGTGGGATCTTCCCGGACCAGGACACGAACCCATGTCCCCTGCATTGGCAGGCGGACTCTCAACCACTGCGCCACCGGAGAAGCCCAGAAGACCTAAATAGACATTTCTCCAAAGAAGATATACAGACTGCCAACAAACACATGAAAAAATGCTCAACATCATTAATCACTAGAGAAATGCAAATCAAAACTACAATGAGATATCATCTCACACCAATCAGAATGGCCATTATCAAAAAATCTAGAAACAATAAATGCTGGAGAGGGTGTGGAGAAAAGGGAACACTCTTGCACTGCTGGTGGGAATGTGAATTGGTACAGCCACTATGGAGAACAGTATGGAGGTTCCTTAAAAAACTACAAATAGAACTACCATATGACCCAGCAATCCCACTACTGGGCATATACCCTGAGAAAGCCATAATTCAAAAAGAGTCATGTACCAAAATGTTCATTGCAGCTCTGTTTACAATAGCCCGGAGATGGAAACAACCTAAGTGTCCATCATCAGATGAATGGATAAAGAAGACGTGGCACATATATACAATGGAATATTACTCAGCCATAAAAAGAAATGAAATTGAGCTATTTGTAATGAGGTGGATAGACCTAGAGTCTGTCATACAGAGTGAAGTAAGTCAGAAAGAGAAAGACAAATACCGTATGCTAACACATATATATGGAATTTAAGAAAAAAAGAAATGTCATGAAGGACCTAGGGGTAAGACAGGAATAAAGACACGGACCTACTAGAGAATGGACTTGAGGATATGGGGAGGGAGAAGGCTAAGCTGTGACAAAGTGAGAGAGAGGCATGGACATACGTACACTACCAAACGTAAGGTAGATAGCTAGTGGGATGCATCCGCATAGCACAGGGAGATCAGCTCAGTGCTTTGTGACCGCCTGGAAGGGTGGGATAGGGAGGGTGGGAGGGAGGGAGACGCAAGAGAGAAGAGATATGGGAACATATGTATAGGTATAACTGATTCACTTTGTTATAAAGCAGGAACTAACACCCCATTGTGAAGCAATTATACTCCATTAAAGATGTAAAAAAAAAATTTTTTAAAAGGCATTTGTTTTTAATTTCAAATCCACTTCATTGTTAGAATACAGGAAAGTAATTGACTTTGTATATTAATCTTGTGTCCTTCAAACTTGCTATAATTGTTTATTTGTTCCAGGAGTGTTTTTGTCAATTATTTTGGATGTTCTACATAGACAGTCATGTCATTTGCAAACAAAGACAGTTTTATATCTTCCTGCCTAATCAGTGTACCTTTTATTTCATTTTCTTGACTTATTGCATTAGCAAGGGCTTGTACTTTATTGAAATTTTTAAAATATGAAATTTTATTGCTTTGAGAGGTTCAATTACACATGAAAAATTGACTACATGATGATATGATGAGACAAGGAAACGTTAAGTTAAAACATTTTTACTGGGCTTCCCTGGTGGTGCAGTGGGCGAGAGTCTGCCTGCCGATGCAGGGGACACGGGTTCGTTCCTCGGTCCGGGAAGATCCCACATGCCACAGAGCGGCTGGGCCCATGAACCAGAACCATGGCTGCTGAGCCTGCGCATCCGGAGCCTGTGCTCTGCAATGGGAGAAGCCACAACAGTGAGAGGCCTGCGTACTGCAAAAAAAAAAAAAAAAAAAACATTTTTACTGCTTTTTTATTATATAACATTTCATATGTATAAAATAAATGTAATGTATACTAGTTATGATGTATAATAATAAATGAACATGCATGTATTGCTGTACCTTAGATTAGAATCCTCCCAATACCATTGCATCTCTCTGTGTGCTCCTTTTCAATCTCATCTATTTTCCTTCTCTCTCAAAATTAACGACTAATCTTACATTTTGTGGTAATCATTTCATTGCCTTTCAAAAATAATTTTATCCAGGTGTGTTCTTTGGGTCTAAATATCTGTGTGTATTAGCTTCTTTATGTGTAAAGTTGGGATATTAAAATACTTGTAATAAGGATGTGGCAAAAGGCTAAATTAAATAATTCACATAGTCCTAAATTACATTTTAATTGCTTTTGGTTTTTAAGCTTTGTAAAAGTGTTACCATACTATTTTCCATTTTCTGAAATTTGCATTTTTTGCTACGTTTTATTTATCTAATCTTAGTCTACATTTTAAGTAGGGTTGTAGTTCATTCTTTTCTACTTCTATATGCAATCAATATGTATCACAATGTATTTATATATTCACCTATCAATAAGCATTTAGGTTGTTTACATTTTTGGTTTATTATTTAGCCATTCAAAAATATGCATTGAGCAGTAAATTATACAAGGCTCTCTTCTAGTTAAATGAGATAAAGCAACAAGAATAATTAGCTTACATTCTAATGAAGAGACTGTCATGAACAGTACTATTCAGGAATATTCTCACATATGTCTTCTATGTCATCAGTGCACATAAACCATCCAAGTTTCTTTATATGGGCCACAGATCCCTAAAAATTCATGGATAAACTTCAGAGGGTGTATAAAATTGTATATTTTAAAATTTATTGATTTATTTTTCTACTGGATATAATTTCCACTATAGTGCTGGCAGAATCTACTATAATGCATAGCTTTCTTCAAATTCATCTTATGCTTACTGTTTTATAGAGCATGTAAAAATTATGAGATCACCAAAATCACTCTATCTTAATCATTTAAAAAATTTGTTTATTGAAGTATGGTTGATTTACAATATTGTGTTAGCTTCAGGTGTACAGCAAAGTGATTCAATTATACATATATATATATATTTTTCAGATTCTTTTCCTTTATAGGTTATTACAAAATATTAAGTATAGAGCTATGCAGTAGGTCCTTGTTGGTTATCTGCTTTATATATAGTAGTGTGTATATGTTAATCCCAAACTCCTGATTTATCCATCCCCCCCACCTTTGGTAGCCATAAGTTTGTTTTCTATGTCTGTGGTTCTGTTTCTGTTTTGTATATAAGTTCATTTGTATCATTTGTTTTGGATTCCACATATAAGTGATATCATATTTGTCTTTATCTGGCTTACTTAGTATGATAATCTCTGGGTTCATCCATGTTGCTGCAAATGACATTATTTTGATCCTTTTCATGGCTGCATAGTATTGCATTGTATAACTATACCACATCTTCTTTATCCATTCATCTGTCAATGGACATTTAGGTTGCTTCCATGTCTTGTCTATTGTAAATAGTGCTACAGTGAACATTGGGGTGCATGTATCTTTTTAAATTATGGTTTTCTCTGGAGATATGTCCAGAAGTGGAATTGTAGGATCATATGGTAGTTCTATTTTTAATTATTTTAAGGAATCTTCATACGGTTTTCCATAGTGGCTGTACAAATTTACATTTCCACCAACTGTGTAGGAGGGTTCCTTTTTCTCCACACCTTTCCAGGATTTATTATTTTGATTTGCATTTCTCTAATAATTAGTGATGTTGAGCATTTTTTCATGTGCCCTTTGTGTCTCAATCATTTTTTTAATATTTTATGTATATAGTAAAATTCCTAGTAACTGATAATATAAATAAAATATATTTACTTTTAAATTTACTCAGTACTGAGTTATAGGTTTTAAGAGAGGGATGATATCTAAAAACTTAACTATTTCAGGCTTTTCATTTAGTAGATGTAGGAATTGAATCTCAATATACATTCAAGATTAAGATTAAGGTTAGGCTTTGGAGTCCAAAGAGCTGTGTTAGAGCATTGACTCAGCCACTTATTATTCTTAGACTATTAATCACTGTTCATATTAGTTTCTTCATATGTAAGCCTTATTTTTTATTTTATACAATTTTAAAAGTTACTTTCCGTTTACATTTATTACAAAATATTGGCTATATTCCCCATGTTGTACAATATATCCTTTAGCCTATCTTATACCCTAAGTTTATGCCTCCCACTCCCCCCACCTCTGTATTTCCCCTCCCCACCCCCCCACTGGTCAACACTATCTTGCTCTCAATATCTGTGAGTCTGTCTTTATTGTTTTATTCACTAGTTTGTTTTATTTTTTAGATTCCACATATAAGTACCATCATGCAATATTTGTCTTTCTCTGTCTGACTTACTTCACTTGGCATAATGCCCTCCAAGTCCATCCATGTTGCTTCAAATAGAAAAATTTCATCCTTTTTTATGGTGAAAAAGAAGATTAAGAAAGTAAAGTTATATTTTCATAGAAAAATGTTTTAAATTTTATTATTTTAGATAAAGTAAGTGATTTAAAACTGAGAATGGGGAAAAATCTCATATCTGATTCTTCCGACATGAGGACAAGAAAGAATAAACTTATATTCAAACATGACTAATTTGGGCAATATTTTAGTACCAAAAGTACTTTTCGCACTAAAATACAAAAAAGTACAAAAGTACTTTTTTGTTGTTTTCTGATAAAATATACTACTTCAGCTTTTTCTTCAATGATGTTTCAAAGTTGACACAGAGAAAAGAATTTTCAAAAATTTAGCAATCCCTAGAAAGAGAAACCAAGTGCATAATTATAATTATATTGTCCTTCGTGTATTGAAGTCACCTCCAGAAAAAGTCACATTGTTCTTGTCATTTGTATAATGCTTAATTAAAATGAATTCAATAGGTGAATTTATTTAGGAGCTACCTAAAAAGAAACAAATGGAAATATGGAGATGTTAAGACTCCCTCAAGTTCTAATTTTGTTTTTAAATTTAATTCAAATTGACTTTTAATTAAATTAAAAATAAAACATTACAATGGATTTTGATCCATTAATAGCAAATGTTAAAAATTCTTTAATAACTACTCAAGATTTATATTGTTTTTTTGTTGCTTTAATATCCATCTGAGTTATAAATTTAAGAATATGTGGTAAACTATAATTGATGATGTTTAGATGACCAAAGGTCACTGATTTTAACCCAATCCCTTAGACATTTTCAGTCCACTTCAAGGCCAGTTTAGGGAACTGCATAGTTCATTAAATAAGGTATATGTAAATTAAATATCATGTTAAAAAAAGAAATGAAGTGTAAAAAAAAAATCTTTGCTGAGGTTTAAACTAAGATTTTAATAAGGAATCCTTTTCTGCACCAACAACAACAAAAAATCTCTGTTGACGTGTACTAGTATTTATGCCAAGTATGCTGTTCTTGTGGCAAATATAAATGACAACGTAATTATTAAATTTGAAACAAGTCAAATCAAGTGATTTAAACTTATGGCCTCTGTATACAACCGCCTCCCCAACCCCCCTAAATTAAAATAGCCTATGGACATACAAAATTCTGTGAATTCTAATAAAGAACAGTATTTTCAGCAGGGCAGCAAGAAGGAATCTTATGAAATATATAGATATAAGAATCCCTTTAAGTATGTAATTCAAATTTTAAAATATTAACAAATGCTGTTTGCTTTCCTTTTATCTTGCTCTTTTAAATACGTTCAAATACCTTGATACAATTCATGCTGTTGATCATTGATTTAAATATATTTCTTAATATTTCTTTCTGAATGTAGCAGTATATTCTATGAATGATTCTACTAAAATTGTTTTTCCAATAATCTGTAGAACTATTGTGTTAGCACCAAGGGCAATTTAAAAAAATACATAAATAATATTAAACTTAAATCCGTTAAATTGTGACATAAATCTCATACATCACTAATATTCTGTTACCAAGAGAAAGATCTTGATTGTTATCACAGTACAGGGGTTGAAATTCCCTGGCTTATCTAATCTATCTATTTAACAGTCTTTAGTCAGTGACAAGGTTTTTATATATATGATATTTGCTCAAGGAAAAAATCACAATAATATTCACAAAATACAGGCAAGGAATTCATAACTACTGAAAATCATTTTTATTTGACTATTTCCATATATAAATGAAAGTATGACTGTTTCCATATATAAATGAAAGTAAGTTTATCTTTGTTTCACACCTAGATACACACATAATTTGGGGAAAAATGAGTTATCTGCTTACCTTCCTTTCCTAGTTTAATTGATATTTTAAAAACACAGTAATTTGTTACTGGATAGGTGTGCATGTTCCATATAGAGGCAGATGCACAGAAAAAGGATTGGTGTTTCTAGATAAATTGCTTATTAGACACACTATTCAAGGCACTAGACTCAGTGTTCCAAAGATTGGACTGCTGCAACAATATTTATCCTTAAAACTGGAGAGTATTTATTCTTAAAATTGTTTACAGTTACCCTATCTCATCATAAATGCAAATATTACCATACTCCTTTGCCAATTACATTAACATTAAACCGATATTCTAAAATGTACCTAAGGAAAAATTTTCCTAGTCAGCAAGAGCATTATTCTATGTTTAGAAATCAACTAAAGCTAGTGTGCTTGCCAAAATACTTTTAGAAATATGTTGAAATAAAAGATATCATTTCAAGGACTTAGCACTTAAAACTTCAAAAATATGTTCAAATTCAGGGAAAATAAATAAGTAAGAAGACTAACTATTATAGAAGAATCTCACTTGTCAGATACTGATTTCCCCATACCAGTAAGGGATTGAAAATTTATGTGCAGAGCTCATGTACGAGAATAGGGATTAGAAACATGGTTTATGCAGTGATTTGTGTGCATTCACACCATTTTGGTTCTATGTGATCTCTGAAACCTACATTTTTTCATCATTTGAAATGAGAGACTTGAGCTCATTACTCTTGAACGTCCCTTCATTAGTGATGGCATCTGTAGGCCTTAGAGAAATGCCAAAGATACATTGGTGCTATGAAAACAAATTTACCTTTTATTTTCATTCATATTTTGCATGAGGAGGTGACTAGCAATAACATCTAATGGCTCAGCTTTTGCAATTTATGGGGGCCGAGAAAAGGTGTTTGCCCATAGTGTTTTAGAAATTTTAACACCACATGTATCTGTGAATTATGTAGGCTGAAAAGAACATTGTAATTAAGATCAAAGTAATTATTATTACTGTACTTGATTGGAAAGGGGCAAAGAGACAATCATTGTATTTCCATTACTCTAGGAGGTGGGCCAAAAAAGATCATGCTGTGATTTATGTCCAAGAGTGTTCTTCCTATGTTTTCCTCTAAGAGTTTTATAGTGTCCGGTCTTACATTTAGGTCTTTAATCCATTTTGAGTTTATTTTTGTGTATGGTGTTAGGGAGTGTTCTAATTTCATTCTTTTACATGTAGCTGTCCAGTTTTCCCAGAACCACTTATTGAAGAGGCTGTCTTTTCTCCATTGTATATCCTTGCCTCATTTGTCATAGATTAGTTGACCATAGGTGTGTGGGTTTATCTCTGCGCTTTCTATCCTGTTCCATTGATCTATATTTTTGTTTTTGTGCCAGTACCATACTGTCTTGATTACTGTAGCTTTGTAGAATAGTCTGAAGTCAGGGCGTCTGATTCCTCAAGCTCCATTTTTTCCCCTCAATATTGCTTTGGCTATTTGGGGTCTTTTGTGTCTCCATATAAATTTTAAGATTTTTTGTTCTAGTTCTGTAAAAAATGCCATTGGTAATTTGATAGGGATTGCATCGAATCTGTGGATTGCTTTGGGTAGTATAGTCATTTTCACAATATTGATTGTTCCAATCCAAGAACATGGTTTATCTCTTCATCTGTTGTGTCATCTTTGATTTCTTTCATCAGTGTCTTATAGTTTTCTGAGTACAGGTCTTTTACCTCCTTAGGTAGGTTTAGTCCTAGGTATTTTATTCTTTTTGTTGCAATGGTGAATGAGATTGTTTCCTTAATTTCTCTTTCTGATCTTTTGTTGTTTGTTTATAGGAATACAAGAGATTTCTGTGCATTAATTTTGTATCCTGGAACTTTACCGAATTCATTGATTAGCTCTAGTAATTTTCTGGTGGCATATTTAGGATTACCTATGTATAGTATCATGTCATCTGCAAACAGTGACAGTTTTACTTCTTCTTTTCCAATTTGTATTCCTTTTATTTCTTTTTCTTCTCTGATTGCCATGGCTAGGACTTCCAAAACTATGTTGAATAGTAGTGGTGAGAGCGGACATCCTTGTCCTATTCCTTATCTTAGAGGAAATGCTCTCAGTTTTTCACCATTGAGAATGACGTTTGCTGTGAGTTTTTTGTATATGGCCTTTATTATTCTGAGGTAGGTTCCCTCTATGCCCACTTTCTGGAGAGTTTTTATCATAAGTGGGTGTTGAATTTTGTCAAAAGATTTTTCTGCATCTACTGAGATGATCACATGGTTTTTATTCTTCAATTTATTAGTATGGTGTATCACATTGATTGATTTGCATATATTGAAGAATCCTTGCACCCCTGGGATAAATCCCATTTAATCATAGTGTATGATCCTTGTAATGTGTTGTTGAATTCTGTTTGCTAGTATTTTGTTGAAGATTTTTGCATCTATATCATCAATGATATTGGTCTGTAATTTTCTTTTTTTGTTGTATCTCTGTCTGGTTTTGGTATCATGGTGATGGTGGCTTCATAGAATGAGTTTGGGGGTGTTCCTTCCTCTGCAATTTTTTGGAACAGTTTGAGAAGGATGGGTGTTAGCTCTTCTCTAAATGTTTGATTGAATTCACCTGTGAAGCCATCTGGTCCTGGACTTCTGTTTGTGGGAAGATTTTTCATCCCAGTTTCAATTGCATTACTTGTGTTTGGTCTGTCCATATTTTCTGTTTCTTCCTGGTTCAGTCTTGGAAGGTTTTACGTTTCTAAGAATTTGTCCTTTTCTTCCAGGTTGTCCATTTTATTGGCATAGAGTGGCTTGTAGTAGTCTCTTATGATGCTTTGTATTTCTGTGGTGTCTATTGTAACTTCTCCTTTTTCATTTCTAATTTTATTGATTTTAGCCCTCCCCCTCTTTTTCTTGATGAGTCTCGCTAAAGGTTTATCAATTTTGTTTATCTTCTCAAAGAACCAGCTTTTAGTTTTACTGATCTTTGCTATTGTTTTCTTTGTTTCTATTTCATTTATTTCTGTTCTGTTCTTTATGATTTCTTTCACTCTACTAACTTTGGGTTTTGTTTGTTCTTCTTTCTCTAGTTCCTTTAGGTGCAAAGTTAGATTATTTATCTGAGATTTTTCGTGTTTCTTGAAGTAGGATTTTATTGCTATAAACTTCCCTCTTAGAACTACTTTTGCTGCATGCTATAGGTTTTGGATCATTGTGTTTTCATTGTAATTTGTCTGTAGGTATTTTTTGATTTCCTCTTTCATTTCTTCAGTGATCTTTTGGTTATTTAGTAACGTATTGTTTAGCATCCATGTGTTTGTGTTTCTTAAGTTTTTTTTCCCTGTAATTGATTTTTAATCTCATAGCGTTGTGGTCGGAAAAGATGCTTGATATGATTTCAATTTTCTTAAATTTACTTAGGCTTGATTTGTGACCCAGGATGTGATCTATCCTGGAGAATGTTCCATGCACACTTGAGAAAAAAGTGTAATCTGCTGTTTTCGGATGGAATGTCCTATAAACATCAGTTAAATCTATCTGGTCTATTGTGTCATTTAAAGCTTGTGCTTCCTTATTAATTTTCTGCCTGGATGACATGTCCATTGGTGTAAGTGAGGTGTTAAAGTCCCTCACTATTATTGTGTTATGTCTGTTTCCTCTTTTATAGCTGTTAACATTTGCCTTATGTATTTAGGTGCTCCCATGTTGGGTGCATATATAATTGTTATATTTTCTTCTTGGATTGATCCCTTGATCATTATGTAGTGTCCTTCCTTGTCTCTTGTAACAATCTCTATTTAAATGTCTATTTTACTTGATATGAGTATTGCTACTCCAGCTTCATTTTGATTTCCTTTTGCATGGAATATCTTTTTCCATCCCCTCACTTTCAGTCTGTGTGTGTCCCTAGGTCCTAAGTAGGTCTCTCGTAGACAGCATATATATGGGTATTGTTATTGCATCCATTCAGCAAGCCTGCGTCCTTTGGTTGGAGCATTTAATCCATTCACATTTAAGGTAATTTTTTTTTTTGCAGTACGTGGGCCTCTCACTGTTACAGCCTCTACCATTGTGGAGCACAGGCTCCAGACGCACAGGCTCAGCGGCCATGGCTTACGGGCCCAGCTGCTCCGCGGCATGTGGGGTCTTCCCAGACTGGGGCATGAACCTGTGTCCCCTGCATCGGCAGGTGGACTCTCAACCACTGCGCCACTGGGGAAGCCCTAAGGTAATTATTGATATGTATGTTCCTATTACTATTTTCTTAATTGTTTTGGGTTTGTTTTTGTAGGTCCTTTTCTTCTCTTTTGTTTCCCACTTAGAGAAGTTCTTTTAGCCTTTTTTGTAAAGCTGGTTTGTTTGTGCTGAATTCTCTTAGCTTTTGCTTGTCTGCAAAGCTTTTTATTTCTCTGTCGAACCTGAATGAGATCCTTGCTGGGTAGAGTAATCCTGGTTGTAGGTTCTTCCCTTTCATCCCTTTAAATATATCATGCCAACCCCTCTGGCTTGTCAAGTTTCTGCTGAGAAATCAGCTGTTTAACCTTCTGGGAGTTCCTTTGTATATTATTTGTCATTTTTCCCTTTTTGCTTTTAATAATTTTTCTTTGTCTTTAATTTTTGTCATTTTGATTACTATGAATCTTGGTGTGTTTTTCCTTGGGTTTATCCTTCCTGGGGCTCTCTGTGCTTCCTGGACTTGGGTGGCTATTTTCTTTCCCATGTTAGGGAAGTTTTTGACTATAATCTCTTCAAAGATTTTCTCAGGTCCTTTCTCTTTCTCTTCTCCTTCAGGGTCCCCTATAATGCGAATGTTGTTGCGTTTGTCCCAGAGTTCTCTTAGGCTGTCTTCATTTCTTTTCTTTCTTTATTCTTTATTCTGTTCCACAGCAGTGAATTCCACCATTATGTCGTCTAGATCACTTATCCGTTCTTCTACCTCAGTTATTCTGCTATTGATTCCTTCTAGTGTATTTTTCATTTCAGTTATTTTATTGTTCATCTCTGTTCTTTAATTCTTCTATGTCTTTGTTAAACATTTCTTGCATCTTCTTAATCTTTGTCTCCGTTTTTTTTCCGAGGTCCTGGATCATGTTCACTATCATTATTCTGAGTTCTTTTTCTGGAAGTTTGCCTATCTCCACTTCATTTAGTTGTTTTTCTGGAGTTTTATCTTGTTCCTTCATCTGGTTCATAGTCCTCTGCCTTTTCATTTTGTCTGTCTTTCTGTGAACATGGTTTCTGTTCCACAGGCTGCAGAATTGTAGTTCTTCTTTATTCTGCTGTTTCCCCCCTGGTGGATGAGGATATCTAAGTGGCTTATGCAAGCTTCCTCAAGATAACTCATTCTAGATTTGTCTTTGCTTTATATTTCATAAGACTGCAGCCTACTACCCCTTCCCTAAGGTGGGGCTGGTGGGAGACCAATGAAATTGCTTAATGTCATCACAGTCATTGAAGTGTATTTCATTTATTCACATAAATGTATGTGAGTAACCTTTGTTGAAAAAGCATTTCAGGCATCAAAAATGTGAGTAAAAACTATCAACAAGGCTTTATAAAATGTTATCTATAAAAACAGTATGTTTGATGGATTGCTTTTTATTCAGGTTACGTATACTGAATTGATACTTTCATATAGTAGATATTTAATAAACATATATTGAATTTGTATTCATTTCTGTTCACAAGAGGAAATTGTTTTGTTTTCCTCCACTCTGGTGAGAAATAATTGTGCTCAATTATAAAGTTTGACTAAATACTAGATGTGAAGAACACTGGAAATCTGACACCCAGAAACAGAAAAGAAAAAAAAGGACCACATTTATTACAAACTAAATAAACCATTAATATATGTATATATGTAGGTATGCATATATTTATTTTAAAAGATTTACTACTCTCTTTATAAGGAAGGTTTAATTCAGCTTTTCTGATTTATAAGAAACAGTTTATATAGGCAGCTTTTAAAATTTATACTCTCAACAGTTCAATATTAAATGACACATTGTTAATGTTCAGTGATGCCTGGATACCCCAGTTGATCGGTCTTTCTAAAATGGTAAGCACTCTTTGCTTCTAAATTCACCATCGTACTATTTACTCTCAATGTACCAATCAGAATGATCCCTTTCAAATAAAACCACATAACACTTCTCTGCTCAGAATTCATCAAGCCTCCCATTTCAATCAGATGAAACGAAGTTCATTCTCTGGTCTTGGTCCCGCAAGAGTTGCACCCTCTCCTTACTACTCTGGTCTCTTCACCACCTATATATCCCTATCTCTACTTTACCCTTTTTTCTTTAGGGAATTCTCCTTTCCCTAAAGTGTTCATACCTTCAACCTGACATTTTTCATCCCCTTCTATCTTCATGGTTAACTCCTTTACCCCTGAGACTTTGCTTAATCATTTCCTACTTAATACATCCTGCCATGAGCACCATAAAAGAACTACTACTTCTGCAACCTAGCCAATGATTCTGATTTCTTTTGTCCTTGTCATACTGTTTATTTTCCCTTGTATTCATCAAATTTTACTATTCTATATAGCTTAATTTTATAACTACTGTTTACTGGCTATGTGACTTTCTCTACCCCATACGCTGTAAGTTCCACAAGAATCTTTGTTTTCTTCACAGATACAGCTCAAAAACCTAGAACAGTGCCTGACATATTGTAGGCACTCCATCAGTCTATTCTTTCAGAAAATGGTATTGAGCCACAGCCAATTGCCAGGCACTCAGTTATATATTTGGGCCACATCTGTAATCAAAACAGGACAAAACTCTCTGCTCTAATGGACCTTTTATTCCATTCAGGGAGAGACAACAATAAGCAACATAAACAGTAGGGCAGAGTGTATACATAATTACTGGTAGAGAAGTAGATATGGTGACAATTTGTAGACTTGAAAAAGTTATTGAATAATGAATAATTAAGTAATAATCAAACCTAATTCCTTGTTATAAATCTTTGGGAATGTATTCACACATACAAATTTCTAAGCAGGTTTAATAAAAATAAGAAAATAAATATAAAAACAGGGGAGTATGTTTAAAAAAATCATTCCTTGAAATAATTTGATGATAATCTCTAAATCAGATCTTGTTTTCTGATAATAATCTGATAAAACTAGAAATTTGTGTTCTCTGGACACAGCTGAAATTTTAAATGAAAATACATAATTTTAATTATTTTCATTATATAGAAAAGATTTAAAATGAGTGATATACCCCTTTTAAAGAAACAAAAATATTATAAATAAACCTATCAGACATAGAAAGTAGTAAAGAGTAATAGTAAAATTGTAAGAAATCAAATAGTCTTATCAGGAATTCTAGGTGCAAATGAGTCTAGGAAACGTAGTTCTTAAGCTTTCCAGCCTTTGAAGAAAAAAAAGAAAAACTGGAAAGAGACTGGGGCAGATACTCAACTACTTGACTTAACATGTGCACCACAATATACATGGACTTTGCTTTAGAAATGTTACTTTCAGAGATTGTACCATCAATACCTACTGGCATGTATACAGAAGTATTTATTGCTGTATTGTTTGTGATATTTTTAGTAATATCTGGAACAAATTTAATTTCCATCAAACAGACATGTTTTATGCCATGATTGATTTATACCTATATAATATCCTGTGATGATTTCATCATACAGACAAATTAGGAGAGAGAATGTACTACAGAATACAGAGTGAACTGTAAAGTGGTATTAATATAAAGCAGAGTAAAATCTTTATATGAAAAATAGAATATTAAGCACTGATATAGATGTAACATGGAGTCCTCTTTTGCATGAGGTGGCTTTATACCCCTTTTATTTGTTTGTTTAAGTGTAGAAACATGTGTGAAAGTATATACTCTCCACTTGCTATTGCTTACTTCAGAGTAACTGCATTAGAAGAGGGAAGGGGAAACTATTAGCATTGTACAATACATAATATACATAATCAGAACATAATTACCATTCTCAAATTATCCATCTTTTTTTTTTCATAAAAATAGAATTTAGAAAACAAGTTGAGGTAGGCAGAATAATAAATCCCAAAGATGTCCACATTCTAATTTCTGTATCCTGTGAATATTTTACCTTACATGGCAAAAGTGCTAAGAAAAGTTTGCAAGTGTGCTAAGGTTAAGGACCTTGAGATGGGGAAATTAACCTGGATCATCCAGGTAGATCCAACCTTATCAGATGACTCCAGAAAACAGGAAGACCTTTCCTGACTAAATTCACAGAGAGATTTGACATAACTAATTTTCATGATGGAGGAAGGAGGCCACTAGCCAAGGAATGTGGTAGCCTACAGAACCTGTAAAAGGCAATGAAATGCATCTCATAGAGCCTCCAGAAAGGAATTCAAACCTACTGACACAATTACTTTAACCCAGAAGTCAGACTTCTAACTCATAGAAATGTAAGATGATAATTGATTCATATTGCTTTAATCCACTAAATTTGTGTTAACTTGTTAGAGCAGCAATAGAAGTCTAATATGTAACTGCAACAATATTTTTTCTTGTTTGATTGATTTTGTGTGTAATGTTCTTATATCAGAGATGTGGAGGAATCAGATGAGGAGGTAGGTCATGTTTACAAATGACCTTCAACTTTTTATTATACTGAAACACAATTCTGTTATAAAGTTTCACAGTTTTTCCTACCTTAACTGAAGTTAATTTTTTTCACTTGTTTATATGTTTAACTTTGAATTTGTACCCAAATGATTAAACTAAAGCATGCAGAGTGAAATAGACAAACATACGGAGTATCTGGCATCATATATGCATACCTATTTCTGGGATAAGTAAATTTTTGTAAGTAGGGAAATAAAATTTTAAATTATAGTCTTTTTTAAAAATAGGTGATTTCTTACATAATATTTCTAAAATTAATTACAAATTTTCTGCTGTGTCATCACGATGGACTAAATAAGATTTCATCTTTTCTGAAATATAAATAATTTTCTTTGAAAAATATTCAGAGTTGCTCTCCCTAATGAACTGCACTCAACAACCCCAAACCTTGTTTTCTGATTGTTAAGATTCTCATTGTCCATTTTTAGCAACTCCATTTCATAAGCTGACATTTTATAGGGCTGAATGGAGAAACTAAATAACCAGCAAGTGATAGCAGTGACCTTGATTCTTAAAATATGTAATATTTCAATACCATTTGGTCTGAGGGCAGGTTCATTTCTCCCTTGTTATGAAAAAAGTATGAGTTTGACTTCAGATGCAGAAAAAAACATTTCTTACTTTTTTTCCGGATTGTACTTGGCATTAAATAGTTGCAGATTCTAAAAAGGGATATGCTATCATTCATCAAAAATATGCTATACCTATATATATAAATGAATTAATCACAATCAAAACCACTTTTTCTGACTTGAATTTCCTAATACATTACCATGTGTGTGTGTGCATGCATGCACGCGTGTGCACGTGGGGGCTGCCCATGTGCCTGTGCACATGCATCTTTTTGCCTGAGTATTTTAAGAATTATTTTGGAAAGGCAGAACATAAAATAACTAATTAAAATCATGACTACAAAATAAATGATGAATAAATAAATTGTATATATATCTTGCAGATAAATTCTGAGTGTGGAGAGAGAAATTGAAATAGTCAAACTCTTAGAAGCAGTGAGTGAAATGGTGATTGCCAAGAGCTGGGAAGGGAAGAAACAAGAAAGTACTAGTCAAAGGGTACAAAGTTTCATTTATGCAAGATAAATAGATCCTAGAGATCTACTCCTGTACAGCATAGTGCTTGTAGTTAATAATACTGCATTATGCACTTAAAATTTTGCTAAGAAAGTAGCTCTTATAAGTCCCTCTGTCACACACACACACACAAATAATATTAATGACAAGTAATTAGGGCAGGAGGAAACTTTTGGAAGTGATGAATATGTTTACGGAATAGACTGTGATGATGGTTTTACCAATGTATACTTATTATCTAAACTCACCATGGTGTATATATTAAATATATAAAGCTTTTTGTACATCAATTATAATTTTTAAAAGTGATTTAAAAAATAAATTGAGAGGTTTTTCAGAGAATTTTTTTCTGACAAATTTGAGTTATGAATAATTACTTAGGAGTAAAGAAGGTAAGATACATTGCTCCCATTAAAAAACATTATGATTAAATATACATAATAAAAAAACTCACCATTTTAAAAACTATTTTTTGCATCTACATATACAGTTTTCCCAGCATCATTTGTTGAACAGACTATTCCTTGTCCTTTGAATGGTCTTCATACCCTTGCTGAAAATCATTTGACCATTTGGAACGGCTTATTTCTGGACTCTTTGTCCTATGCTATTGGTCTATATGTCTGGCTTAATGCCAGTACAACCCTGGATCATGATGCCTTTGTATTAAATTTTGAAATCAGGAAGTATGAGACATTCAACTTTGTTCTTCCTTTTAAAGATTATTTTGGTTATTCAGCATCCCTTAGATTCCGTGTAAATCTTAGAATGGAGTTTTCTATTTCTGAAAAAAACATTGTTGGTATAATGATAGGTATTGTGTTGAATTTGTTGATCACTTTGGGTAGTATTGCCATCTTATCAATATTAAGCCTTCCAGTTCATGAACATGGATGTTTTTCCATTTACTTGTATCTTGTTAATTTCTTTCAGCAAAGTTTTGTTACTTTCTGCATACAAGTCTTCTGCCTCTTTGGTTAATTTATTCCTAAGTATTGTATTCTTTTTGTCACTATTGTAGTCCTTCGATAGCTTTCTTTTACTCTTAAGACAAAGATGAAAACACTTAACATGATTTCCACTTTGAGATCCTCTTCTTGCCTCATAGCCACATTTGATTTCTTTTTCTCCAATGTAGCATGTTCCTTCCCTCTCACAGACTCTTTGCAAAAGTTATTCCTCTGTAAAATAACTTTCCACACTTCTTATTTCCCTTAGTTAACATATTGTTTTCAAATATCCATTTAGTTATGACATCTTCATTGAAACTTTCCCTGGCACTCCTTCTAGCTGAGATGATGATGTTAGTGATGATGATGATGATGATGATGATTACTACTGTTATTATTAGATCCCTGATCAACAATAAAGCTGTTCTCAAACATTCCAGTTCTCCCTTCTTTCTGGGCTCATAGTTGAATCGCACTTTCCTGCCCTTTTTAGTTAGATGTGACAATGTTTTCTGTGGTTTTACTTAATGAAATGGTAACAGGAATGACATTTTTCACTTCTAGAGAGAAGCTGGTAGGAATTGTTTACAATTAGCTGCACTCATTTCCCCTTTCTATGAGAATTATGGAAGCATCACTGACACATAGCATCTATATCAGCCTTGGTTCCTTAGGATGAGCAGAGCCCCTTTGCTAATGTTGGTCATACAGAGTGAGGGAAATGAACAATTATTGTTTTAGCCACAGTGATTTGGGATTGTATGTCAATGCAACATAACCTACATTAATCTGACTGATACAGAATTTCGTACCTAGAATCAGTGTGCTGCCCAAACCTAAATGTGTGATCTAAAATATGAGACATTGGCAAAGAGGCCAGTTGATGACCAGAGAAGAAGCTGTAATCATAGACTGGAAAAAACAGTTACCATTTTAGAGTGACACAATATTTGGTGATACTGGAGCTTGTGGTCACTTGAACAAAGGAACTCCAAGCTCCAGAAGTAGAGGTCAAAAAACAGTGATGATTCTGTTTGTTGAATGCATTTGGGTGTCTTTGTAAAAGGAAAAATATGGGCTCTGAGAATAAATGACCAGTTTGTAAACAGAAAGAAAAAAGAAAATGGTCACATATTTAAGGACATGTAGGGTAGAAAGGGAACAAGCTACAAAGTCTTTGTGTTGTTTATTACAATATTAACTACAAAATTTAGAGAAATTAGGGAAAGATAAATTAGTGGAAATACTGCTCTGTAACCAAATAATATATTTTATGTTTAATAAGCCACTAATATTTTAATGTTATTGTACATAAAGAACACTGCAATTTTCTGTTTAAAGGGTGAAAGAGAGGTTATAAAGGTATCCCATTATTTGAGGAGTTTGAAATCTTAGGGATAAATTTAAACTTAAAATGTACTTTCTTTATGTACCCACGTTTGTTATAGAGGGATTCAGTAAGCAGCTAAAGCAAGTAACTAGAACAATCATAGGTAGTTCAGTTAATAGGTTTGAAGATTCTTAGTAAAGCATATCATTTCCTCACTGAGTTACTTTTTAAACTTTGAAGTCATTACAATTTGCTTCATCAATATTTTTGTTGACTTTTTGTACTTATTTAATTCCTTAACTATTATTTTTTCTGCAATTTTATAATGCCAAATATCAACACCATAGATATAGTATGAAATGTGAATTTAAAATTAATTTGACCTTTTAAATAGTAATAGAAAATCAGAAGTCTTTAAACTAGATTGAAAACTGAAGTTTTGATTTTGAATTTCCATTAAACATTTAGATCAAAGTAATGCTGTTGTGTACAAAACAATGAATAAAATTAATAGTAAGAAGCAAAAGCAGTCAGATTATAAGGTTACAAATGAAAATACTCTATATAATTGTAAACGTTTCTTGAAAATGAAACACAAAGAAAAATAAAGGGCTTTGAAAGTCCTAAATATCATCAGATAGAGTTTCCATGTTGCATTTTCATTTTTAAGAAAAATATATATTTATTTTTCAATGCTTCTGATAAAAAAACACATTGTGCTTTTACATACAGTGAATTTAGATAAAATGTTGATTATATATTCACAGTGTTGTTTGAAAAAATGTTATGGGAAAATGCCTGCTTATTTTACTATCACCTCCTCATTTTTCCTTCTACTTTTACAAGTTCTAGAATGACTCTCCTTGAACTTAAGAGATTTCATTCAGACACAGAGGAACGTCTACTAAAAATGTATATGGAATTATTTAATAACATATTTGAGTCAACATGGGCACTCTCAAGTGAAGTGATCAATGTGTGTGTTTGACAAAAACTGTTTTCCTAACTACAACTGATTTTTGTACTTTTGTGGAATTTAATAATCTTCCAAGAAGCCATAAAGCCAGAAGCAGGGAATAATTTCTCCTAATGCAGACAGAACGCTGTGACTGGGAGGATAACATGTCTCATATATAATAATAGACTGTTTGATGTTAAGAGTAGATAGGGAGTGGATCTATCTAAACTCTTTGACCAAGTACATAAAATTAGAAAAACAAAAGCAAAAACAAATCTATGATTGCTATATCCAGATACGTAGACAAAAGTTGGTGCAGATAATATAAATTAAGACTCTACATTTTACAGTCTCAATTAAGCTTATGCTTCTGCACATGGGTCTAAAAAATAAAAACAGATTGCCTCAGAATAATTTTCTATCATTAAGAAGCTTGACATGCAAATTATTTTAATAAATACATTCACTCATTCAAAAGCAGTAAAATATTCTAAGTAAATGTTAATTGAGCATATACTACATAGGTTACTTTAAAAAATAAGAAAAAAATCTTATATCTGAATCATACCATTAGAAGTCCTATTTACAATCTAACATATTTAAGTGAAAAATCTCCATGATTTTCAGCAACCTGAAGGACAGAGGCCTCAATGAATCAGACTAGCCTCTGGCTCAACTAGCAAAGATATTGGCTGTAGCACCCAGGACAAGCCAACTGGTGAGTACCAGTCAGACTGAAGCTCTGCATATGTGTTGAATATGCACATTTAACAAAAAAATAAGACTAAAATCTTAGAACCAGATATCTGAGAAATAAACATTCAAATAAATACAATGACTATATCTATATATTTAAAATGAGAGAAAGCAAGCAGGCTAATTAGGTTGCTATGTATGAAATCCAATCCTTAGTTCTGTGGGTCCAGAAATGGTTTACACTTTTAATTTTTGTCCAGATAAGGCTCTGGTAGTAGAAGCACAAAATCAAATATACAAAAGTTCGGAATATATACAAGAATGTTGATTTAATCTTTTGCAATTGGAGATAACTTTCTTGACATGACTATTAATATCTGTAATTCAAGATACCTCTGTCCCAGATATTAAGAATGCTAAAAGATCAAAAATCAAAATAGTAAATAAATAAATAATAATTTAATGAGATGAAAAAATCAGGATATAGAAATGGATTGTATTTGAGTAACATATTATAAAAACTATGGAAATGAGAGTATAAGTAGCCAAAATATGAAAAGAGTATACCTTTCTAGGAGCTAAAGTAAAATCTGTTAAATTCAATGTGAGTCAGAACTGAAACAAACAAAATCAATAATGGCAAATGCTAATTTTTTGGTTTTTTTCTCCTGAATGCTATGTAAAACATACCAACAAAAGAGTACTTTAGGGATATGCAAATAGCAAAATGTAGTTTAGAGTTGATTTGCCATATCACCTTCCGGTGAAGTCTTGTTGAGAATGGACTCTACGTATTTTTTTTTTTTTTTTGATATACTTGGGAAGTATGTTTGCTTCTAAACATCAATTTCTTTGCAAATAACATTGCAGATATCCAATATCATCTGTTATTTTTATTCACATTCTCTAAAGGTTACTATTTCTGAAAGTCTTTTTACTTGTGCAGTTTGGTTTATTTTACCCAGTTATATACTAACTATATTTACAGATACATCAAATCAGTAATATTAATAAATTAGACCAGGTTTTGGGAGAAGACCTTATTACATTGTGTGTCAGAAATCACTTTCCGATGGTAATAGAAACGAAAGTGTGCACCAGCAAGCATACTGATTTCTTAGACACCTACTGCAAAATTCTCATTTACAGATGCAGGAACTGAACCTTAAAATTGCCAAAGGATACAATTCAGATTTAACATTTTCAGGATGCCAGCCCATCCATATCCTCAGACATTTAGTTCAGCCTCTTATGCCATTATTTGGTGTAAAATTATGGAAGTAGTTTCTACACTTGGTGTTGCTACACCAAGTGCATCATCTGAAAAGCCAATCAGGCCCTGAAGTCTCTTTAAAATATACGTGGCTGCCCAAAAGCTCTCCATGTTCTCCCCATGTTACCAAACCAAACTTGGGTCTGCTCGCCCACGCTCAGTAAAGCCAATCTACTGACACGGGTTGTGGTGAAGGAAGTGCAGCATTTATTGTAAGGCACTGTACAAGAAGTCTGGGACAGCTAGAAATCAAAAAGCCCAAACTCCTCGATGGGTTTCAAGGTGAGAGGGAGGAGTGTCACAGGGTATGTGATTAGCTCATGCACAGTTCTCTGGTTGGTTGATGGTAAGGTAACAGGGCAGTGTCACAGGAGTTAATGAGGCCTGGGGGTTATGTGATTATGGTCATCAAGTAGTTAACATCTTCCATTTGGTAGGGGTTTCACATCTATAAAACAACTCAGGAAATGTGCATCATATACTGTTACCTAGGTCCTTCAGAGAGGAGCTAAGCCAGAGGATATGGGTGAGGGGTCTGTCCTGGGAAGGCCCCTAGGGTCCTGCCCCTTTACATTCAGAACATTGCATGACCTATATAGACTATTCTTACACAACACTTTGCTTAATTTGTTGAGGTTCTATTGTGCCCTTTTCCTTAATTTTTCTTGCCTTTTCTAAGGTCTTTAGGTTCCCATCTTCTTTCCCGTTACAACTTCCCCTCAGCCTCTCACTAGACCTTTTTTCTTCTTTCTACTATCCACATATATTTTTTTAAAGTTCGTTTTCAGGAATTTTATTCCAAGGGATTTATATAAATTTGATTTGTAGGTCACTAACAATACAAGACTAAAAGTTCTACTGTATATTTCTCTGAAGCTTTTTTGCAAGAAAGAAAACTGTTTCATGATCTTTTTTATACATGATCTGAAATTTAACACATTGAAAATTATCTTTTACTCTTATAATAGAGCTGATATTCTTCTTCCCTTGACAAAACAGTGTAGTCACTGAAAGTCTCAGAAATTATGTATTGATTTTATTGAGTACCTTGAAAGGTGGTGAAATAGGTAAAATTAAGTAGTTAGATTATTTAGGTATTCCCCCACCCCCCAATATTGTCTCAATTTGTCATCATCACAGGTAAATGACCAAAGTATGATTCTCAATTTTAGGGATTCCAATATCTTCACATTTATTTAGAAAGTTCAAATCTTTACATGGGAAGCCTAATTAATGTTTTTGATGGCTGAATAAACAAAACTCATTTTCATTTATCCACATATTTATTGCTATAAAAATCATGTTAAAACTTGTTGTTTCTCTAGTAAGCCAGGTTTTCCTTCTCAGGTGAACTTTCCTGGTGAATTGCTACTTTCTTTATCATTTCGTTAATACACATTTGTGTGTTGATCACTTAATTCCCACTCTTTGATTCCTTGATCCCAAAATGATCCTTTGCTCCCTTAGTGATTTAGTTTGTGCCATAATTGTTTCAATAGCTCAAAAGAACTCTTCTTTTTATGGGGCTCTTATTTCTCTCCTTTGTTGTTGTTTGCTAGCCAGGCACTGATTGACTAGAAAAAAATTTTTTCTAGGGAAGTTTGCATATTTTAACAGCAGTTGAACAGCTGTCTTAGGAAGTAATGTTTCTATATTTCACAGCTTGCTGCCTCACTATTAATACTATTTTACTTCTCTAATGGAGGTAATTCTTAAACACCACAAATCCTAATTATTTAAACAGGAGTGGACCTTAATTCATAACCGCTTCTTCTGAAAACAAAGGAATTTTATAGCTTGGAATAGAATGCTTGTGAGGTGCCTTCCCCTTTTATCTGATGATGCACCTCATTTCCAGAACTACTGCTCCCTCAGAGGTGATAATTATCCCTGGGAGCAGCCTGGGAGCATCCTGCCACCACATGGTGGTGCAGTTAGCAAACTCAGACTGTCTAGAGTCTCTCTCCTACCCCCATGCTCAAACGTTCCCAAATGATCTAATCATCGCTTTATTTTGGGAGGGGAGATTGAAGAGTGTATAAATCATGCTTATTCTTTTAAACTTTCTGTTTTAAATGGAAATATCCCACTGGCATGTGCACTTTCATTTCTCCCCCAACTATTGTAGTTCTGAAATAGAAGTAATCCTATTGATCTAATTATTCAAATGGTTATACTGTCCATGAGTTCTAAAAAGTCTGTAAATAGGAAAAAATGCTATTAAAATGTGATGTTAACTAGTATATATATTTTTTCTCTATGCATCTCATTTCAAACATTTTAGTGTTCTAGTACTTGGTGTAAGGTCAGATCTTAACAAACGGCACCGTGAAACAAAGGAAAGCTTCAAGTGAGCTTTATTAGGGAGCACTCCCGGGCGAGGTTCACTGGTCTGAGAGAAAGGGGCCAGAGAAGTCGCGTCCAGTACTGGATGAGGGGAATTTTTATTGGGGTAAAAGCAGAAGGCGGCTTGCAAGGGGAGGGGTGGTTTGCTATACAGGGTAATTCCTTATTTGGTGAGGATACAGCAGGGCCAGGTGTTGGTTGGTCTGTTGTTGGGCATAAGCCCATTTTCCCTTCCCGTCAGTCCCATTGTTTTCTGGGCAGGAAGTTAGAGTCTCTTGTTGATTCCCCGAACAGGTGAGATCGTTATGTCCCAATGCCTCTCCTACCTCATACTGGTCGATGTTTTCTCTTACCCCCCGGGCCTCCTTTCACCCAGGCCAATGGACCTTACACTTGGTATATATCTCTACTTAGCACTTATTTTACTGTGTGTGTGTGTGTGTGTGTGTGTGTGTGTGTCTGGTAAATTGCATCAGTAAATTGTGAGGGTCTTAAAGGAAAAACCATTTTATTATAAATTGTAGGTGGTATACATAATATTAAAAATTGTAGAATTATCACTAGATCCTACCCTATCAGAATATAGGAACATACTATACATTTATATTGAATGAATAAATGAAACAAAAAAATACACAAATAGAGTATTACCAACCATGGGAATGCTAACACTATCTGTCTATCAATCTATCATCTACCTGTTCATGCTTAAATATATGTATGTGTATCTATATATATAATATATAAACATTTGCCTATATTCCAGGGATTTGATAAATTAGAAAAATATAACAAAATATGTATTTCTCTGACCATATACTTACTACATTTTCTGAAGTAAATTAAAAAAGATAAGGGAGAACTGAGAGGTACACAGTGATATTCAAATATTAAGTACTAAATAAACAAATAGTGAATAAACGCATATTGGGTTGGAGGATCAATATGTGAAGGGCCATGAAAGATAACAGTATGTAGTACAAAACCCCTGATCTCAGATTCAGAAAGTGGTCTGTCTGTTTTGGAGTCTGCCACAATTAACTGTGACAAGGGGATGTCTGTTTGTCTTTCTTTTCCCTATTTTATAGTGAAGGAAATGTTCTAAATTACTAACAGTAGTCTATGTGGTCTAGGAATTCTATAAATCCACCCGGTGTAAGCAGTAAGGTAAATATTCCCAGAAGTGATCCTGGGCTGACTGTCCCTTCCTTGTTCAGTGCCAGAACTGATAAAAGTTATATTTCTGGATCCTTGAGAAGTCCTTGCGTTCTTTGTTCCCCTAACACCAGTAGCATTACAGCTGCAACACAGCTGCTAATAATTAGCTCTTTGATTCATTACAGGCATGGTTTAATAAAAGGATTTATAGATGGGGAAAAGAAAGTGTTCCCCAAGTAGTTAATGATTTGTTGAAGCTCACACTGTGCCCATTATAGCTAACAACATGTCGCTTTAAGAGAGGTGTGAACACAACCCTCCAGTCAGTAAGTATTTGCGAGAAAAGTGCAATTGGACTGACTTTTCAAATTCTTTATGAAATTTACATCCTCTAATCACATTTTCATATTTATCTTCCTTGAGACCTGCCATGCATTTGACTGTCTTTACATAATTTCTCCATCCTCCAGACCTCAAAGAACATCTAGTGCAGGTTTCTGGGATATGCAAAGACTGAATTTATTAACACTCTTTCCTAGCTTGCTTTAACCACTGTCAGTATATGTTATCATCTGACAATTTCAACATGTATTCCTTAAATATGTCCTTTATAATATGTTTCTAGAATATACCCTCTACCATATGCTTTTTAGATAATCTCTTTTCATTATTGTGTGTTTCATTTAATGGTTTTGCTGTTATAATGTATGATGGTAATTATTCAATCAAAAATACGACATTTCACTATGATAGTTT
The DNA here is from genome assembly GCF_011762595.2 of Tursiops truncatus. Taxonomy (NCBI): domain Eukaryota; kingdom Metazoa; phylum Chordata; class Mammalia; order Artiodactyla; family Delphinidae; genus Tursiops; species Tursiops truncatus. The sequence goes on along the minus strand of NC_047038.1, from coordinate 59,376,415 downwards.
AAAGATACATTCACAAATCTTCTATGCACCTTCTAGCCTAATTCCTCTCTCCTTGAGTGTTGACTATACTTAGTGACTCACTTCTAACAAATAGAATGTGGTAGAAATAAAAGGATATCACTTGTAAGATTTAAAAAGGAATCATGGCTTCCTCCTTGTACTCTCTTTTAGATCACTCACTATGAGGAGTGATATTAGACACTATATTATAAAGACACCAAGCAAAACTATGGATAGGTCCACATAGTGGGGAACCGAGTCCTCCAGCCAACAATTATGTGTCTTTATAGAAATAGATTATTAAGACTAGGTAATCCTTCATATGACTGCTGCTTGTCAACAACCACATGACACTCTGATCCAAAACCATCCAACTCAGTTACTCCTGATTCCTGACCCACAGAAACTGTGAGATAATAAGTATTGAGGATTTTTGTTTTGTTGGTTTGTTTTAAATTTATTTAATTGAGGTTATATAGAGATAAAATAAAATTTACCATTTAAGCCATTTAAAGAAAATGTGACATTTCAAAATTAACAGAGATTCTTCAGTGAAGGGTAAGGGCAAGTACATATATATATTTTATATATATGATATGGCCAATTATATACATGTATATATATCCTAAGTCTTATAATTAAAAGATAATAAAATAATATTAAAAACAAAGATAAGAATATTTAAAAGATAAATATATCTCCAGAGAGATGCTACCAGTCAAATACAAGATACATTTGGGCTTGACCAAAGTAACATCTCTTCTAAGTTTAAACTTTCAAACTAAAATGAATGAAATGTTTTATTTCATAATATAGTTATTCCCTCACTTCATACACACACACACACACACACACACACACAATCCAAATTTGCCATTATCCCTTTCAAAATCAAAATAACTAAAGCCTAGTTGGAGAATAACTCAGGTACAATTATATCTGAAGCGTAATACCATTTTTCTTTCTGGAAAATTAAAGAGTCTTTATTTGGTTCAAAGTGTCTCTTGGATGGTTTCATTTCACCAAACAGGAAAGAGAGGGAGGAAAGAAATCAATTGAATTCAAATTTACCGGGATAAGAGTATTTAATATTTTTATTTTCAAGCAATAAACTTCTAGTCAGGGAACAAGTTATCCTGTATTCAAACAATGTTACCTGAAATCTTCATGGAATTTGTGATGTTTACTCTCCTGAAAAGAGAAACAATATCCAAGTCCTCAATTTGTAATACACTCATAAATACAGTTAGTCTTTCTCTCATTTAATCTGTTCCACCCTGTTGGCAATGACAATCTTATAAATGGAAAACTAAATGATTTATGTTTCCATAAAAACTTATTTCTAAAAGTAGATCTTTGAGCCCTATTTGATGGTGTACTTTAAATAAAATATTCCAATAAAATAATTCTAGGTATTTTATCTTTGGATCTGGCTATAACAGGAACTGACTCATGATTTTGTTTATTTGTCCAATATCCTTTTTTCATTGCCATGTAAATATGTAAAGGTCAATTAAAGCTTCAAACGTTTTAGCAGACTCTCTGAGTGACTACACAGTGTTCTATTTCAAATTCAATAGGGAATGACAAAAACATGATTTGCTGATTAAGTAACTATTAACACTCAGTAGTTAAATAAAAAATATATAGAAAGCATAGAAAAGGTTGAACATGTAACTCACAGGCTTTTGTGCATACAATTTTGTAATTCTTTGGTATTAGTGACATAATCAAAACTGGAACTACCTTAGGGAAATGGAAACTCACTTATTTACAGAAAACAAAGATGATTTCAAATCGCAAGAAAGGCAGACTTTACATGGGTCTCAGAAAGAACTGGAATAAGGGCTTGAGCACCACTAGAGTTTTCTCATTTCTCACATCAGGAATTCTCTTCACAATGTTCTCCATCTACCTCATTAAAGTCAGATTTTCTCAACAAGAAGAGAGCCTGGCTACAAATAGTTCTGTATTGCTTTTGGCTCTGAAAAATGACTTATTAACTATTCCAATTTCTTAAAAATAAAAATTATGGGGAGGACACTGATTGTCCCCAAAGTGTACCTCTGGACAACAGCAGGGAAAGGACAAGAAAGTAAGATTTTCCTTGCTTGAATTAAAAGTCTAACCACTGATGAAAGAATTGTAGCCGATGGTTGTTTTCAAATATGACTGGAGCAGGAGAAAGGCCTTCAGATTGAATAACAGATGGTTGCTTTTAAGGTACTTAAGATGATTAGATATGTCTCCAAGTGCAAGAAATTAAAAGCAAAAAGAAGAAAAGTGCATTTTAGAAGCAGACAAGAGTTCAAATAGCAATTCTGTATGTAGTAGCTAGATGACTGAATAATCTTAGGCAAATCATACATATTCTCTAACCTTTGTTTCTTTGTCTGTAAACCTATCAGTAGAAATAGTGAAGGTGCATTAAAACACATACCTCAATGATTCAAACCTACAAAGCTTAGTCACCAAACATCATAGGGCAACCAGGAATTGTTATGAAGTGTGCTCTGCTTAATTTAGTTACTTATAGGCTCAAAATGATAGAATAATGTCAAATGCTGGTCACCATGCCAGAAGGAAAGAGATCTGAAAAGTCTTGATCTAGTAATTAAATGATGTCTTCTGGAGTTGACATCTGACATTTTTCTCCTCACAACTTATTGGACAGAACATGTCAGTTAGCTTCATTCAACTACAAATTGGCCTAGAAGTATAATACCACCTATTCCCAGATTCAGGACTACCACATGAGCAGAATAATAATTTTGATACTTCACCTTCTGCTCACCAAATATTTAGTGTTTCTTTCACTCTACACATTGAATTGCCATCTGTTCCTGGCATCAAGCTTAACATCCAAGATTTATTGTATTACTTGTTGATATCTCTGTCAGGATTTTTTTTTTTTTTTTTTTTTTTGGTAGCAGTCCCTTTATCAAAAAGCCCTATGTGGTTTTTTTTTTTTTTTTGATCCAGAAATTTACAAACTAAATAGACAAATTCTGCAGTATATACAGGGAACCAGATAGTTTCAGCAAACACCCTCATTCAGAAGGAGTAAAATTTATGGGTTTGTGTGTGAATTTTGAAATCTACCTGGCAAATTATGGTGAGGGATCTTCACTCCATTGTTCTGTGTGCTTCTTGGTTCCGTTCTCTGAGTAATCTCTCCTTTTTTCTACTAAGCTTCAGATAAAAGGAGCAGTGAAAACTAGCAGCTTTTTTTTTCACCCTGCTCCTGCCCTTAGAGGATTGGGGATCTTGAAAAGTCACAGTTCCGGTGACTGGTATATTCTAGTCTTGATCAGCCACAGATATTTTTTGGTCTAAGCCACGATTTCATTAACGGTACAAGTCTCTTCAAAACATTGTAGGCTTTTCATCGATTCAGTATAGTCAGCAAATGTGGCAAGAGTTTCCCTCACATTTATTTTTGATAGGTACTTGTTAGATTTGTGACAAATCTTCGCTTTTCTAACTCTGCTTGCTCTCCTTTCTTAATAACTCGTGTCTTAAATATATCAGGTTTCTTTGGAGAAGCATGTTTTTACTCTACATTTTTTGAGTCATTATGTCCCATAGAAATAATTCATTGGGAGTCAAACCTGAACTGACTCCTTGATCTAAGACATCTACATCGAGTCAGAGATTTTAAGAATGAATGTGACAGCTGTTCCCTGACTTGATTCTTGAGGCAAGAACGAGTCTAACTGGACTTTATTGCTCAAAAGTCTTCTCAATTTGATTTTTTTTTTCTGACTGCAGGAGAAAAGCAGTTACTTCTTCCAAACTTGCAGGTCTCCATATTTCTGTTTTTATTGTTTCATTCCTCATTGTTATAAGACAGTTCTTGTAGTGAATTGACAAATGCAGTCAACCATAACTAGTACAATCACCTCACCTTCTTCCTCGACCTATAAGCTCACTTGGTATAATCTCAATATATCCCTCTCACTATTTAGATCAGCAGCAGGCACCACGTTGTTCCACTTCTCTTCTGGCTGCCACTAGCTCATGTCTACTGCTCACAATGGCAATGGGTAGAGATTTACGTTGGCAATATCTAATCAAAAATGTTGTCAGTGCTCATACACACAAAAAAAATAATGTCTAATAGAGGCTATAAGTAGGCATAATAAAAGCCTGTGTTTTCCATAAGTTACCCTCTCTCTTCATCTACTTTATCTATCCTTCTATCTTCTCTAAAGGGAGGGAGAGAAGGACATACATATCCTCCTTTATACATATTTCAGGGTGAGGGAGAATAGTATGAAAATCTAAGAGCTGTGCTTTATACCTACTTAATATTTAATTTAAAAGCAATGACAATGTAAATAAAGATTTAAATACGTAAGAGAAAGTGAAGACTACAGCTTTATTTCAAAATATTATTTAGTTCTGCCCTAAGAATAAGAACAGACTAGAATATTTTGATAACTAAAATTTTCTTTGGCTACTGGTCCAGGAAATTTCTCTTTATAGGATTTCTTCTTTGATGAACATTTCTACTGGCATTCAGTTTTAGTCTGAAGGTCAGTTATGCTTCTTGTATTATTCTCATCCACATGAGCTGCTGGTGGAAATATAATCATGTTTTATACTCTGTCAAAGTCTGTGGATATTTTAAAGTAACTGCTTAATATCACAAAAAATGAAGGGAAAGTTTGACTATCTTGAAATTTATCCAAGTTATTTCTTTTCCCCCTCTATGACATTGCCAAAGAATACACTATCATAATAGAAACATTAAAGAATAATTAAGAAAAGCTCAATACAAATTTGAATCACCCTAAATTCAATGATAGAACCACTAATAAAATTTTCGTATATCTTTCCAGCATGATCTCTATCAGTATTATTATTGTAGAAATGGGATCAACTTTGGCATTATTTTTTCACTTTTTATTCATTTAGTGGTGTACCATAAACACATTCCTCCATACTGCTTCCCAGTTAATATCTGATCCTCTACCTGCAGTGGCAATCTCTGTTCTGACTTCTACCACCATAGAGAAATATTCTTCAACAGTAGCCAATAAAAAAATCTTAGACTTCAAAATATACAGTCTATTCTTATTTTGGGGGCAAGGTAGAGTTTTCATTTCCACTTGTGTAATTAAAAATTTACTGAGGGGCTTCCCTGGTAGCTCAGTGGTTGAGAGTCCGCCTGCCGATGCAGGGGACATGGGTTCGTGCCCCGGTCCGGGAAGATCCCACATGACGCAGAGTGGCTGGGCCCGTGAGCCATGGCCGCTGAACCTGCGCGTCCGGAGCCTGTGCTCCGCAACGGGAGAGGCCACAACAGTGAGAGGCCCGCGTACTGCAAAAAAAAAAAAAAAAAAAAAAAAAAAAAATTTACTGAAACTTGAGTTAGGTACTTGGTGGGCATTCCTTGTGGATAGGTACACCTAACAGTAAGTTAATCGGTATGAATGCTTCTTTGTTGATATTTCTGAATCTGTCTACAATGTTACATGCAACAAATATTGCAATCACAAATATTAGACCAAAAAGTTACAAATATTTTTAACCAACGCTATAACCAAACTTGTTCTAAACAAAAATGTCATCCATGTAGAATGTCACTGGCCATAGTTCTTTTATAAATAGAATATTAAATATTTTACAATAATTCAATTAATTAATAAAAATCATACTTTCCTTCAAATTTCTATCAAATCATGTTTACTAGAATCCTAGTACATACTTAACCTATCAAAAGCAGTGTTTTTTATATACATTGACAGGAAAGAACCGTTAATGGTTAGGAATTCTCTTGTCTAGCCATATTCCACAAGTAAAATTTAATTTTTCTTTTCCTAGAATTAGGTATTAAAGAGCAATGCGTTAGATCTCAGGGGATGTATCATTTCCCTATTGTAAAGAACTTCATGACTTTAGGTCAGTAATTCCATTTCCTCTGAATATCATGCACTATATATCTAACAACAAGAGACTGACCAGACTTTTCAAATGTCTTTTCAAAATTTACAAGCATTACGTATGTCTGTGATCTACCAGTTCCACAGCAATTTAATTTTCAAGAAATTCTTTAAGGACAAGCTACAGCTTTCAATTTGTCAAAAGATTTTACCAGGATAGTTAGATATAGATAGATAGATAGATAGATAGATGATAGATCTTAATGCATGTTTGTGTGCTTATTTGATGAGGGCTGGTTATTGATCTAATGATCTATTCATTGGTCTAATGGTCTAATAAAATGTTAATTTGATGATTAATTTATTTCCTATACTTTGAGGAAACATTTCAGTGTGATAAATCATCATCAGATTAATCTAGGTATTATGTATTACTCATAGACATTTAGAAGGATATTAGTACAAATTAATGTCCATTTTTAGATGATAATTTAAATTCAATTAATCACTTTCATATGTAACCCAGTGTCACTATTTTAAAATAGTTTTAAAACTATTGTAAGAAGTTTTCCTATTATTTACACTAATCACTGCATTATATTTTAGTAAATACAGAAAATATACAAAATAATTTTTATCTTTTCAAAGAGTATTTCTTTTGTAACATTACATAAAATTAATCAACTTTATGAAAAGGCAAAGTTCTATCTTATGCTTCTTGAAATGACCGTATAGTCTTGTTTCCTTTAGCAGAATACTGGTGTGTTGGGATAAAGATACTCACACCCTTGTGTTTTAGAACATAGTCTATGTACTGTATTGGATCTGAGAGAAGACATCAGGGAGAGAATGAAACCAAAATCAGTGCATTTAAATGATTTGTCTGAGTCAAAAAACAATCCATGTAAGAGTCAGCCAAAAGCTATTGATGACTAATGCTCCTAAATATCAAGAACTACAGACAGTTAGAAAAAGGACCCTAGAAAAATCCTCTGAGTCAGGAGCACTGGATTTTATTATGCTTGTCTAGTGACATCTCACATGTTCAAAAATGAGGAATTTAAAAGCAGTAAGCTGGGCTCTTGACTTATCAACTGATTTTTGGTGTTTACTATTAATTTTCCTCTGGTGATTTAATTGTCCTCTCATGATTAAATCTACAATGAAATTAGCTAGCATCAGTTTCTCTAATTTATATTACTTGAGCCTTCCTAGTGGTTGTGCAAACACCCAATTCTGAGAATTAAATAATTTCTAGCTTGAATACATAGAATGGCTTCTTTCTGACTGAAATAAACATCAAATAGTAGATGGTGGAGGCAGAACTGAGAACCCAAATCTAACCTCAGTATCCACCCTTATTACACCAAAAGGGGCAAATTCTGGAACAAAGACATAGCCTCCTTGACTTTCAGTTCAATGATCTTTTTACTGGACCACATTACCATATAAAAAAATTGATAGACTTTTTATACATAATTTCTTATGGAAATGCTCATATCTATGCAAATTTAGTTGTTGAAGGTGTTTCATAGTTATTATTTGGGGGGAGGGTATTATGACATATAGTTCAAGGATTTAAAACACAGCTACCTATTTCTTTGAAGTAAACATTGGGCTACTTGACTGTCTTTTAATATAATACTAATTTTTAATAAATTACTTTAGTATTTCCTCTGCATTTAAGTATTTTTTTCAAATGTTCACAGATGTCATTTATCACTTATAACTATGTTTGTCAATCAGAGTTTTCTTAGGAGAGCAGTGGAACAGATGAAAGTGAGAGATAGCAGCTTCGAGCATGGATGCCTTTCATTAATCTAGACTGTCCCCTCTGGCCACAGTGCAGTATCTTCTCTGCCCTCTCTATTGCCATCAATCATTTGCTCTCTGGAAGTCTCACCTGATCGTCACACTTCCTGCTCCTCTCTCTTATTATATCTTATGTCTTCTTTTTCCCAACTCAAAAATGCCAGAGCACAGATCAATTGAGAATGGAATAATTTTTAATATGGCCAAAAGAGGTTTTTAGTAGATAAAAAAATTGATAAATATTCAAAATTCTAGACATCTTGAGATTTATTCTGTCAATACTCATACAATTTCCACATTTTATATCATTCATATATGGGTGAGGATCTGAGCTGTTCGTGGAATATTGTGTGAACCAAAACAAAGAATATCGGCTATTTCCCCCAAAGCACACTCATTGCATATACGACTCCTTTGCTAATATGTTGATTTTTCTTTAGGCTTATTAAATGTTAATAGGCAATATATATTCATTGTAAAATTTTTAAAGAGTCAAGAGAAAATGAAGTCAAAACTTCATCTCTCTCCACTTTTTTCACTATCTAATCATCTTTCTCAGAGGCAATCATTGTTACTTATTATTTGTGTGGTCTTTCTATCTGTGCATATCATCTTCATGCATATTTATTTTACATGAATAATAGTATACTGTATACACTGGTCTAATATTTTTTTCTTTTTTTTAACCTCGTTACTGTTTGCGTTGCTTTCTGGAGTATTTTAGGAAATAGTATTTAGTATTTTTGTTCCAGTGGTTACCTTCACAACTATTGGGTGGGCCAAAAAGTTAGTTTTTTTCCATAAGATCGCTCTAGTAGCACTTAGTTGTCTTTAATTTCATTTGAAACAATTTTGTTAGATTGTATGTGACAGCTGTCATATCAGTATGCATTTAAAAAAAGACTTATCAAAATTGGTGAATTTTTGTGTAGCCATTTTAATATTGAAGACGGAAGAAAAACGCAACATTTTTGGCATATTATACTTTATTATTTCAAGAAAGTTAAAAACGCACAGAAACACAAAAAAACATTTGTGCAGCATATGAAGAAGGTGCTGTGATTGATCGAACATGTCAAAAGTGGTTTGCAAAGTTTCGTGCTGGAGATTTCTCAATAGACGATGCTCCACGGTCGGGTGGACAAGTTGAAGTTGATAGTGATCAAATCGAGACATTAACTGAGAACAATCAATGTTATACTACGTGGGAGGTAGCTGACATACTCAAAATATCCAAATCAAGCTCTGAAAATCATTTGCACCAGCTGGGTTACGAGAATAGCTTTGATGTTTTGGGTTCCACATAAGTTAAGCAAAAAAAACCTTCTTGACCATATTTGCTCAAGTGATTCTCTACTTAAACGTAATGAAACATTCCATTTTTAAAACAAATTGTGACAGGCAATGAATACTGTACAATAACGTGGGTACTGTACAATAATGTGGAATGGAAGAGATTGTGGGGCAAGTGAAATGAACCACCACCAACCACACCAAAGGCCGGTCTTCATCCAAAGAAGGTGATGTTGTGTATATGGTGGGATTGGAAGGGAGTCCTCTATTATGAGCTCCTTCCAGAAAACCAAACTATTAATTCCAACAAGTACTGCTCCCAATTAGACCAACTGAAAGCAGCACTCCACAAAAAGCATCCGGAATTAGTCAACAGAAAATGCATAATCTCCCTTCAGGATAATGCAAGACCACATGGTTCTTTGATGACCAGGCAAAAACTGTTACAGCTTGGCTGGGAAGTTCTGATTCATCCCCATATTCACCAGACATTGCACTTTCAGATTTCCATTTATTTAGGTCTTTACAAAATTCTCTTAATGGAAAAAATTTCAATTCCTTAGAAGACTGTAGAAGGCACCTGGAACAGTTCTTTGCTCAAAAAGATAAAAAGCCTTGGGAAGATGGAATTATGAAGTTTCCTGGAAAATGTCAGAAAGCAGTGGAACAAAAGGGTGAATTTGTTGTACAATAAAGTTCTTGGTGAAAATGAAAAACGTGTCTTTTACTTCTACTTAAAAACTGAAGGCACTTTTTGGCCAACTCAATTTGTTCTTATACAATATTCTTTTTTTTTTAACATCTTTATTGGAGTATAATTGCTTTACAATGTTGTGTTAGTTTCTTCTGTATAACAAAGTGAATCAGCTATACATACACATATGTCCCCATATCCCCTCCCTCTTGTGTCTCCCTCCTACCGTCCCAATCCCAACTCTCTAGGTAGTCACAAAGCACCGAGCTGTTCTCCCTGTGCTATGTGGCTGCTTCCCACTAGCTATCTATTTTACATTTGGTAGTGTAGATATGTCAATGCTACTCTCTCACTTCATCCCAGCTTACCCTTACCCCTCCCCATGTCCTCAAGTCCATTCTCTACATCTGCATCTTTATTCCTGCTTTTGCACAATATTCTTAATCATTTATTTCTTCCATGTGTACTAACTTCCTATTGTGAACAATGAGGAAATTGCTTTTCTCCTTTCCCTACTTTCCCTCCCCACATTTTCAATGGTTCTATTATTTGTTACTAATGAGCTTTATAACTTTAAACTACTTATACTTCTCTTAATTTATTGTCTTTAAATATTTTTGACTCTGTTCATAAAAGAGAAATTGGCCATCACTTGCACCTTTTCCCCATCTCTGCAAATTTCTATATAATGTTTTTTCTACTCAGTCATATTTCATAATTTTATATTCTTGTTCATATTTTTAATGTCACTTTTAGTTTATGCCATACAAATAAATGGATTTGTTGCTCAATAGGTAGTTATTTTACCAAGTTTCTTCATTAATTTATTAGGTAACAAAAACTTAGCTCTGATAGTTTCTTCAAGAACAGGTAATATATACCATATAACTTGAATAGACTTTTTATATTGAAAATGGCTTCCATGTTCAAAACTGACTTGAAGGGGTCAGCCTGCCTGGACATAGACTTTTGTAGTCATCCTTGATTTTCATGATAAAGTTATGCTGTGAAGAAGATGTAGGAAGACATACTGATTTTTTTTCCTTTGAAAATGACTTAATATTTTCATCAAGATAACTGATGGGGATTCTTTCTTTGCCTTTAAGATTTATTATCTTTACTAAGATATCTACTTGACATATATTTTATCATTTTGTGTCAACTTTTCATGGAACATTGTGTGCTCTTTAAATGTGTAGATTCAAGTTTCTTTTGTTCCTGTCGATTTTTCTTAAATTTTATCTTCCTTTTTTTCCTGTTATTTTATAGTGCCTCTCTTCTTCAAAGAAATCAGTTATATATGTTTTGTTTCTCCTTTGTCTGTCTTTCATAGGTATTATTTTTCCTTAATACTTATTTTTCAGTAAACTTTATATTTGGTATAATTTCAAGGTTTACAAAAAGGTTGCATGACCACCAGTATGGACAGAGATAATTTTAATCCCATTTCAAATATGTGGATTAGATATTCCACATTAAGTATGGTGCAGTCACTAAAAGAAGGTAGAACTAATACAGGACAAGAAAAAAAGACATAGACTATCTTGGTAGAAATGACAGCCTGTTTTAAACAGGGTTGGAAAGAGAGAGTATGACCAGTTCATCATTTCATCTTGATGAACTTGCTTACATCTGAGCACAATTGTGTGCAATAGTTCTAAGAATTGTCTTTGTCTTTGCTGAAGCTGATATAATTACAATTTTACCACTGCCATCTCAATCTGCTGCCTTGTGTCACTGCTCAACCAACAATACTTTGCTGTTTTGGGTATTTCCTAGTCAAATACACATTGTGGAAAATTATGAAATAAATAGTGAAGTGAATCTAACAGTGCACATTTAAAAGATAAATGGGTTTTCTTTAAGACCAACAGCAAAGGAGTAAGCAAAGGAATTACAGAAGTATCCACAGTATGTAGTAGGCTGATAATGGCCATCAACATATCACACTTCAATCCCTGGAACATGTAAATATTACCTTATGTTACCTTATTTGGAAAAAGTGTCTTTGCAGATGTGATTAGTTTCAGAATCTTAAAATGGGGAGATTATCTGGATTAGTTAGATGGGCTCCTAATGCCATCATATGAATCCTTATAAGTAGGGGGCAGAGATTTGAAACATGAACTTACCCCGACACACACATAAACACGAACACACACATGCACATGCCCTGACGCACACAAGCACAAGTGAGAAAGTGATGTGAAGCCAGAGGCAGAGATTAGACTGATGTAGCCAAAATCAAGGAATGGCATTAGTTACCAGAGCCTGGAAGAAACAAGGAATAGGTTTTCCCCTTGAGCCCCCAGAGGTAACAGGCCTCACCAACATCTTGATTTTGGCCAGTGTTATGGATTAAACTTCTGGCCTGCAGAACTATAAGAGAATAAATTTCTGTTGTTTTAAGACCCTGGGTTTATGTTATTCTGTTACAGCAGTCACAGAAAAGTAATAAAACTGCTCGTTTATTTTAAAATATTTTGGCAGTTTTCATGCATATGCTAGAATTGAAAGGTTCAGGTAAAATACAAGTTTCTCTCTTCTATCTAACGTGATTAGCAAATGTATTACGTATATTTTGAATCACTGGACGTGCCTAAATTCTCCACTCATTTTGAAGATGTATAAACTGCCTGCATACAATCTCAACTAAATATGTATGTATGCATGTGTGTTTATTAATATACATATAATTTTTATGTAAAATTTGTGTTCCTATGGAAAAATAAATGTGTTTTCATTAAGATTGTTCTTGTTGGAAGGAAAGTAATGTGGTCAGAGTTGAAAGGCAACTACTTGAGTGAATTTAGAAAATTGCCCTTTCTGAGGAGTCTGTCTCTGTAGGAGCAATATAAGGATAGCACCATCCAACTCGTGGGTTATTGTGGGAGGTTACTAGATAGTAAACTTAAAATGCGTAGCACAGTATGGCACAGGATTTGAAACATAGTACGTACTCAATAAATACTATGGAGTTATATTTCCTTTTCCCACAAACAAACGTAATGTATTCCTAAGAGAATTACTCTGGCAGCAGACTGGAATTGTGAAGATTGCTGTTTTGAGAAGTAAAATTGCTTCAGTATCCATTTTTCTTATAAATGGTTAGGTTTGGAAATTTTGGAGGTTGAATCTAATTTATCATTACTGTGAGGATGTCATGTAATACTGTTTAGAAAACTGGCTTTTGTGAGTGCAAGGATGTTTTAGTTTCCAATAAAATTACAAAATATTTACTGCATCCAGGCCAGAGACTGTCTGGCAGGTAAATAAAGACCTGTTCTCACAGCCTTAAATCACTGTCATCTCTACACAGACATGTTATTCATTTCCAGACTAAAAGTCCCAACACCACCCAGTTCTATTGAACATGAATTTTCTTCTTACTGAATTTTACAATCTGAAGCAGATAACGGTGGCTCAAAAGGAACAGTCATGGAATTATTAAAACTCAAGTAAAATTAATTTTAATAATGTATTTTAAAAGCTCTGAAGTCAAAGTATTAATCAAATTTCTAAAATTCAATTAATCATACCATAAATGTTTTTAAAGAAACCTTTCCCTAAGGGTTGAAATCTAATTAATCATAGAAAAGTTTTGCTGACAAATGTTTGTTAAATGCATAATGTGAAGACATGATGAGGGTTCTATTTTCTTTTCTAAATGATGTGATTGCCAACTTTAAGACTGTAGAAAGAAGTAGTGCTTCCAGTGAGCTCAGAGCTAAATCTGTGAGTTTTGTATTCAACTCCTGATCTAAGGCCCTCACTTTTTGTTATAGAGGAGCAATTGTGGACCAACTGTATGAATTATTAAAAATGAGAATTCCATTTATATATGGCATATAGACCATGTCAAAGTAAAACCCTGTAACTTAATGGCTTAGAACAATAACCTAATAGCTATTTCATAAATATAATCATATAGAGAAAAACAAATATCATATATTAATGCATATATGAAGAATGTAGAAAAATGGTACAGATGAACCGGTTTGCAAGGCAGAAATAGAGACCCAGATGTAGAGAACAAACATATGGACTCCAAGGAGGGAAAGCTGTGTGTGTGTCTGTGTCGGGGGGTGGTGGGTGGTGGGATGAATTGGGAGATTAGGATTGACATGTATACACTAATATGTGTAAAATAGATAACTAATAAGAATCTGCTGTATAAAAAAATTAAATTAAATTAAATGTTTTTTAAAAAGTGCCATCTTCGGGACTTTTCTGGCAGTCTAGTGGTTAAGATTCTACGCTTCCACTACAGGGGGCACAGGTTTGATCCGTAGTCAGGGAACTAAGATGCCTCTAGCCATGCGGCTCGGCTGAAAAAAAAAAAAAAAAGGTGCCATCTTCATCAGCTTCTTTGCATCCTCATGTTTGCACTCCCCTTCCCCAACTAATCCTTAAACTACTATTATCTGATTTATGCCCTCAACTTCTCCAATGAAACTTCAATGGCGATGTTCACTGATGAAGTCCTAAATGATAAACCCAATAAACATTTTCATCTTTATAATTTCTAATGTTTTTAGTAAATGTGTCAATCAGTTTGTCCTTCAAAAATTCTCTCTTCTTTTGGAGTCTGTAGTTACCACCCTCTGATGCATAGGTTCTTAATCTGGAGGCTGTGGATCACGTAGATATGGACAGGGGGAAATTTGCATCTTTATTTGTATTAACTCTAACTGAAATTTAACATTTTATTCAATTATGATTATTGTCAACACTAGGGTGTATTAGCAGTATCTACTGATTTGTCACTAGTAGAGGTATGGATGTTGTCATCTTACAATACAATTGATACAAATATCTTGTCATATCATTTACACTCATCTCAACTGCTAAATTATGGCCATTATTAGACCTCTTGTTAGATCTTAGTTTTTAATATATTAATAAAGAAGGGCATATATTACCCTAAAAATTTTTTTAAAAAATAAATGTAGTCATATAATTCTGCTCCCAGAATCATGATGTGCCATGATCAATGTCACCTTTTAATAGTTCCCATAATTCTATCATTCTATCATTCTATCATTCTACATACTAGGATACTCCAAATGTATCAAATACTTAAATGCAAAAAAATGACGCCAGGAAAGTACTTGAGGAAAGCTTGACTGAATTCCTTTGCACTTTAGAATGGGAAGGACTATTCTAACTATAACTCAACATTCAGAAGTTATAAATCAGAAGATTTACCAGAAGATAAATCAGAAGATTGACAAAATTACCTACATAAGTAAACAAATAAAATAAAACCCTATTTGAACAGTAGTGGCAATATATTATGTTCCTACTCAGTTTTCTTTCATATGCTGTCCATTTTTTTTTAGCACAAAATAAAAAAAGAAATGATATCATTTAAAAACCTCTAAACTGAAACTTGGTCATTTCTCAACACATTCTGACTGGACTTTAGTTCCTGTCAAGGATTTCTAATCATTGTTCCCCTGAGAAGAGCTTGGCCATCATTCTGCTTTGTGTGTGTGTTTGTGTGTGTGTCTGTTTTTACTTCAATCCATTTTTTTAATATGACATTATTTTGTGGACATGATTGGACAATATATTTACTCATGCTATCTCAACCCCAAATTCACTCTTCTATATGCTCCTTTGTGATCCTGGACCTGAAAGACTAGACCCTGAATATCCCAAAGTATTTTTTTTAATTAATTAATTTATTTATTTATTTTTGGCTGCATTGGGTCTTCATTGCTGTGCGTGGGCTTTCTCTAGTTGCGGCGAGCGGGAGCTACTCTTCGTTGTGGTGTGTGGGCTTCTTATTATGGTGGCTTCTCTTGTTGTGGAGCACCGGCTCTAGGCTCATGACTTCAGTAGTTGTGGCACGCAGGCTCAGTAGTCGTGGCTCACGGGCTCTAGAGCGCAGGCTCTGTAGTTGTGGCACACGGGCTTAGTTGCTCCATGCATGTGGGATCTTCCTGGACCAGGGCTTTAGCCCATGTCCCCTGCATTGGCAGGTGGATTCTTAACCACTGAGCCACTAGGGAAGCCCTGCACCACCAGCGAAGCCCCCAAATTATCTTGACAGATAGTTTTCTCTTAATTTATATCAGTGGGAGGCATTCATGGAAGACTCCAAAGAGGGAGGGTGGAAGAAAGGATTCTTTTCAGGTGTCCAGAGTCTTCCTAAATCAGTTCTGGTCTGGTTTCCGTGTCTTCCGTCACTCCTAGCACCAGCCATCTGCACTGTATAGGAGATATCAGCATGGGCTGCATTGTGCCCCCCCACCCCACCCCCCCACACACTAGAAGTCCAAGCACTTACTCTGAATCAGGAGCCTCAGAGACCCTTTTCCTGACTTCAGAGATTACATGACAACTGTTTAGCCACTCCCCCACCCCATGCTCCTAGTTTTTGTGACAACTTCTCTTTATGTAGTTTCCCAAGTCCAAGGAGTGGTAGCTTTTCAAAAGCTATGTGACCAATTTCCTATATTTAACTTTCTCTGGTGCAATACCAACCATAATTTCTTTCCTGTAATGACCCTAACCGATGCTATAAGTGGTGCCAGGAGTGGTCACGTGAATTGTATCTTAAATATAAAATCCTGGAATTAGTTTTGATGATGAAAACAGTTATTGGAAACTGACAATCTATAGCATGTAGTGGTATCGAAATTACTTAAATTAAGATTTGTCATTCCTAAAATTGTCTATTTTAGGCCAGGCTTCAGGATATCTGTATTAATTGAACATTATCAGATTAACGCTGAGAGTAAGAACTAAGGGTGGGAGGCTGGCTTCTGATTTTCCTAAAGAAAGGAAAGAAAATGACATGCTCTGGGCCACAACTCTTTGACCAATCACAGTCAGATGATCAGAGAAGTACTACTGTGGTCCTAAAATAATCACTCATATCTTATAACAGCTGAACAGGTAGCAATGAAAATTATATCCTAAATTTAATTATGCTGGATATAAATTGATCATTTGAATTAATTTTCCACTTTCCTTATCACCTATGTGTAAATAAGGGAGTAGAATGAGGAGTGAGATTCTGTTAATGGAATATGGTAATTTGTGTGTACTGGATAGAAGTTGAAATCTTTGGTTATGCAACACTCTGAGATTTCTTACCAGTGTAAGCAGTACCTTCACCTGCGGGTGAGAAGATGGACTTTTCCTTGTTTGATAAATTTACTTAATTAAGTAGTCTTGCAAGGGATGCCATTTCTCCTCAAGACCTAGCCCCACCAAATCTTATTGCTCAAGAGTTAATTGTAATCATATTTTAGCATCCTTTAGAGAGATAAGAGCAAAATCTGACCCAGAATAATAGTTTGTAATGGAAATATTGGTAAGATTAAGATTTGTTAATTTATAAAAGCATACAACCTGTAAAATATGTTTGGGAATAAATCCAAGGAAGTTAAATCTAGGAAGCCAAATATATCAACAGAGAGCCAGATAATATATGGATATGGAGACGGGTTTTAACTGAATGTGTCAGCTCAGGCAACTGTGAGTGGGTCTACTCTTTATTTGGTTGGTTGACTAAAACCTAGCCTTGACAATGTCAAGCATTCAATGAGGTTGAGATGTGTTGCAGGGTGGGTTTTCTGGAAAAAGAAACTGAGATGGAGTTTGAGGTGCAATATATTTCTTAAGAATCAATCCCTATGAAAAGAAGGAGAAAATGAATTGTGCAAAGGGAAGAGCTAAAATACAGCACTGTCCCGTCACATCCTCAGTCAAGTCAGTGGTGGGGATCTTGGAAGGATTCCATTCTGAATTTTCCTGCATTGGACCAAAATAGCTGGACTCTATAAACCCTCCCCACTATGTTGCAGAATGTGGGTTGCCTCAGGAAGGATATGACCTTGAGTGAAGCTGGTCTCTGCAACCAAAGGAAACCTTGAAGGAGCTGACAGCAAGAGGCTGTCTACCGACCTCTTTTTAAATAGACAGCAATTCCTTCTTTGAAGGGGAATCAGTGGAACAGGAGGGGAATCAGGGTGTCATGGGCTGTCTACCCAAGATGTTAGAATGTCCCTGGCTTTATCTACAGGAAGTCAATGTCCTAGGGAATTAGGAAGTTTGAAATGGCTTCTTTATGTATGATATGAACATCACCCCATATTCTCTGAGAGCTTAAAGAACTCTGGTCCCATCAACTCTTTAAACCATGGTACATTTAGAGCTTCCCTGTAGTATTCTATTCAGAAAATGTTTCCTTTTGTCATTATCACCTTTTAAAAATGCCACCTTCATATGAAGACCCTTCCTTATTATCTTCTTGAATATAACCAGACATACTCATCTGTACCTAAACATACCAGTCTTTTATACTGCCATGCCTTTGTTCATGTTGCTTTACTAAAATGCTATTCCCTCCCTTTTATTTAGAAAACTGAATTTGTACTCACTCTCTAAGTTGTGCTTCAAATATTATCTTTCTTTAAATCTTCTTGCACTCCTGCAGACAGGACTGGTTGGTATATCGCATCTCCTATAAATACCAAGACATGATATTACTATATTTCCTTTATACATTACTCTTCTACCACCTGATTTTAATACCCTTGAGAACCCAGGCTGAATATTAATTATGTTTTTATATCCAGTTCCTGCACTACACTATATCCCTTTGTTAATGGTTGCCAGGGAAAAAGTAGTTTTTCTGACAAATGGTGAAGTAATAGTGCAATTAATTGAGATTAAGAAGCTGTGAAGATGAGAAGGCTTGTGAATAACATAGGAAAATGAAAAGATGCTGAATTTAAGACAATTTGAGTCTGAAGTATCTGAGAGAGAGCCTAACATAGATATAGGTAAATTTGTGTTTATGAGATAATGAATGAAAGAATAAATGAATGAATGGATGTGAAATACTTCAATGGAAAATTTCCTTAGCCAGTCAAGGCTAGAGATCAAATAAAGAGATGGCTTAGCAAGGTAAACACATTTTTGTGTGTGTGTGTGGCTGCCTTATCACTGCACTACAGAGAATAGGATACTGCAGCTTCTCTAAAAGTCTCAGAATCACCCCGTGAGCAAAGAGCCTCATAATTATTTTTTAGACAGGTTCATTAAGGTATACTCGATATGCAATGAACTGCACATACAGAACACATATTAAAAGTGTACAATTTGACAGAGGCATACACAATTGCAATAATCACTACAATCAGAGAGAATACATCCATCACTTCCAGAAGTTTCCTCACACCTCTGGTAATCCTTCCCGCATACTTCACCCTACCCCATAACTCCAACAAATCACTGATTCATTTTTTGTCACTATATATTAGTATTTATTTTCTTGACATTTATATCAAATTAATTAATATAGTATATACTCTTTTTATCTGGCTTATTTCACACAGAATAATTATTTTGAGATTCATCCATCTTACTGCATGTGTCAATAGTTCTTTCCTTTTATTGATTAGTGGTATACATTTTATAGATATTCCCCACTTGTTTATCCATTGATAAACACCTGGTTATCATTTGGCTAATTTGCATATCATGGTTATCATTTAGATAACCATAACTTTCATAGCCATTGGATAACCAATGGATAAACTGGTTATCAATTATCTTGACATGCACATTTGGGCTGTTTCCAAGTTTTGGCTATTACCAATAAAGCTACAATGAACATTTGCATACAAGTCTTTACATGGACATATATTTCCTTTTTCTTTTTGGTAAAAACCTAGGAGTGGAATGGCTAGGCCCTATGATAGGTCTTTGTTTAATTTTTTAAGAAACTGATAAATATTTCCCAAGAGGTTATACCATTTTACATTCATACCAGCAGTTTATGAGAGTCCCAGGGTGTTATTTTTCTAAAATTCTTAGAATCACCACATGAAGAAAGAGCCACCTAGATATTGTTTATCAAGTATTACAGATTTTTTTCTCCCATGTGATCTTTTTCACATTCTTATCCAAAGCCATCCATGCTTTACTTCCCTTTAAACTCTTGAGCATCTTATAATTCTTGGTTTACTTTTCTTAGTATTTCCTTCTTTCTATTTAGGAGCTATTCTGTTTCCTATGCTGGTGTACAGAATGGTTCTCCTTAAGTCTTCTCCCTTTCTGAGGCATAAAAAGCAGCATGTATGAGCTTCACAGAGAGCTGGCAGTTAATTCTGTCAGTCAATCAGGGAGTAGCTTCTGAACAAAATCTTCAATTTCCAAACCTTTTTATTAACAAATGGAATTTTTTCCTTTGTGTTTCCTTAGAGTAGCTACCTTGGATATCTGCCTGTTTCTATTCAGGCTTCTTATGCAACTTTCTTCATATGATCTCATAATTTTTCTCCATTATTTAGATCTACAAAATGTCCTTAGTGACAATCACAAATAATTACCAATAAATTTTAATAATAGCTGGTAATAGTTACCAACTGAGAAGTAGTCAGAACTTCACTTATTTCCCTCCTCCCAATTCTTTCTTGCCAAAATCCTGAATATTATTTTACCCTTTTTGCCAATAATCAACGTTACCATCAACATTCATTTTTTCTCTCAACTTAGCTCAATGAAGTCATTAATGAGAAAACATCCCACCATACTCTTCCCTCCCCCAGTAAGCTAGCTGTGATTGTATCTCCCCTTTAACTCCTTGTGTGGACAGTACACTTTTCTACTATAATACCTATCATATTATTGGAATTATATCTTTATAAGTCTGTTTTCCATTATTATGGTGAGCTTCAAACTGGCAGATCAAGTCTTACTAGACTTTTTTATTTTCATACTAGATATTCAGTTCACATATAATCTTTTCAGGTGTCAGATGTGTGATTTCCACTTTCCTGATTTCAGAACTTGTAAGACAAGGCATCAAATAGGCAATATTTAAAAATTTACAGGCTGATGGATCAATAAGGAGATTTTTCAGAACGATTAAGCAATATATTCATTGATTCTGAACTAACATGCACTCACGCTGAAATGACTTCTTTAAATGATTTCTTGAAAGAGAACTTGTGCATGACCATCTTTTCTCTGTTCATTAGCCAAAAATGCTATGATCTCCAGTAGTTTATGACCATATGACTGTCACACTTTTGTGTTATTTATGTACTTCATGGCTACATTCAACCTTGGGGACAAATAATAGTTCAAAAATCAATATTATATTTCACTTTGTAATTATTGAGACGTTTCACATACCGTATCCTGTTTGATCCACACCGGCCTTGTGATGCAGATAAGGTAAGTTGGAAGAGCTACCTACAGTTACAACCAATCAAGCTATGATTTACTCAAAAGTTGCCATAGAGAGACACATATCCATTAACCACAAAAATCAACAGAGAGGCTATAAAAGTAAGGACATGTCTGTAACAGTAAAAATACTAAATAATGCCATGGTAATTAGGTCCTTTTGCCTGCCCTTACAGTATCAACAACTACTTGTGAAAGCCAAAGCCATCTCAGCAGGACAGACCTGATCTTTTAAATATTCAGAGTGGGTGTAATACCTGAGTATTCAGAAGGAAAGAGATGGATTTAAAGGGCAGTGCTGATTCTGTTCTTAATCATGGAATATCTCCTTTAAAAAGAGGCAATACATTGGCTAGGAACATAGGAAACGTATTCGTCTCTAATATATCTTCCTCCTCCTCTAAGCTACTTGTGATAGATGTATTTGCTCCAAAAGTTCTTCTTTTATGTTGCTTGTATTCACTAGAGGCTTAATTCTCACTGTCGTCTTCTCCTAGGAGTGACTTAATCCGATAATGGAAGTCCACTTAGCTTAACTAACCTTAAGGAAAATAAACAGAGTGGAGCAGAGTTTATGATAAGTGTAATGAGTGCCCAAGGTCCAAGGAAAGAGAGAGCTGCCTGGATGTGGGAGCACAAAATTCACAGTTTATTTACTTTGTTAAGAGATTGACCAAAGACTAACCCTAATCTATCCAGCTCTGTATGTGCCCAACTCTGTAACTGTAGGCTAACCTAGGCTCTAAACCAAGTCTAATCCTAATGACTCCATCACTTGAACCCCTTACCTTTTGACTTCTTGTCAGGTTAAATCACTGAAAGACAACAGTAGGAGGCTCAAGGGCAGAAGAAAACTTCCCCTGATTCCTCCCTCTTAGCTTCTGTGACTATAGAAAAAGCTGCATTCCACCAGAAATACAGTTTCCACCCAGCAGACCCTTTTTAATGACTCCAGATCTCACTGGGCCCTAGTAACACCATGTCTTCCCTTTGCATCATCCGTGAAGGTGGCAATTGTTCTACTATTGGTAGTCCTTGAGTACCCCGACAACCTTTACTGTTTTTTTTTTTTCTGGTTTCCTTAATCCTGTTCACACATCAGTAAAGGAATCTTGGTTCTTCCATCTGCCTACAACACCTCAGACTGTCCTATCATTTGTTGCCAATTTGACTTCTGCTAAATGTCTTTTCTCAGGAAGGAGGGTAGTGTATGTAGAGTTGATGGAGCATAACGATGTGTTTGAGAAGAATGTGAAGCAACTATCCCAGGTTCCCTATTTTCTAGAAAACTGTGGGGCTTTCTGACCACAATTTTCCTTACTCACTACTCCTTCAACCATCTCCACCCACTTCCTTTCTCATTTTCATTTTCTCCTCCCTTAATCTTGTATTCTTTATTATCATTTGTCATAGATTGTTTATTTCTTCATAACTTCATTGCCATCGTGCTGTCTGATGAATATACTATTCTCTGTTTAATGACAGCCTGATGTGGTGGAAGTAGCATTTAGAAGACACACCTTCAAAAGATGACTTGGCTGTTCATTGGCTTTGTGACTCAATAAATTGATTAATTTTCTAAAGCTGCTCTCTTTCCTTTATCATGATAGTACTGAAAACGATACTGCTTGCCTCACAGAGCTGCTTTGAGGACCAAGTGAGATAGTAAAAGTGAAAGTTCTTTGAAACTTCAAGGCAGTATCTTAGCATAAAGTATTATTATTTTATTTGAACATTTGGGGGTCTAAAATGAACCACTTTATCATCATTTGTATTATAGTTGATGTATTATACTTACAAGGATTGGAAAATGATGCTTGGATAGTTGTAATAACATTTCGTGCATAATAGTTTGAAATTTAAATAGAGAAACATTTTCCACTAGAAAGAAGGAACAAAGAGAGGTTGCAGAAATTATGAACAATCCCTTACATACTCTGATCCCATCAGGATATAGTGAATGGAAAATAATTTTAACAGAAAAAAAAATCTAATGTGAATAGTAACACTTAACCTCAGATCTCCACCTAAATTATATTACATTTCATATTTAGTGAGCTTCTGACCGATGTCTATAATTTTTTTATATATTTATTGCTCTAATATTTTGGCCAATCAGTGTTGGAGCAGAGTAGTTCTCAGTAACTTATATAAAGAGAAAAAATGCTAAAGATGTTTGCCAAGATTTTCTAAGTTTTAATTGTAATAAAACATGTACTTTACCTTCATTTCTTTAGAAGAGGTCAGTTGAGTCCACAATACATTTTTTTTCAACTTCAATTTCAGTATGTGGATTTTAAGATAATAAGAAAAGGATATACTCATTGCTTTTTGCCAAATGCACAAGCCTGCCATGTGAAAATGTATTCCCTTTATATATCTTTGAATAAAACATGACAAGGACTCTCTATATATGTCATGACAGACCTACACAAAACACTGTTGATGGAAAGAAATGTTCTCTGAACTTTCATTCAGTATACTTCCATTGATAATCAAATTGCACATCAAAGTGACATTGTAATTCCCATTTACTAAGCCATCTTTATTTTAAACAGGAAATGGTTCTGTCCTCTTTCTTTTCTAAGAAGATATTAAATAGTTTCACCCATCACATCTCAGCCACTCTATTTCCCTGTTTCAACATTTAGTGATACATAATTAAGTTGAAAACATCTTTCCTGCAATGTCTTTAAGAAAGAAGAAAGGTAACCTTCAGTAAGGATCCTTTAAAATTCTCCACCTCAATGTGACACAAAAAGATCAATTTGAAAGTTGTATTTTCTAAATGAGAACAATTTCAAAATTCCACTAATGTCTTCTGTAATCATTAGTAGTATGGCCACAACAACAACATAGTCTCTACGTAGTTAAAAACATTGAGCCAAATTTCAGGCAGGCATTAGCAAAGCATAAAGAGGCCACTTCATTGTACTTTTAGCGGTATCTTTTTCATATCAACAGCATAGTTACCGGCCTCCTAATGGAGCAAGTATTCTACTTAGTATTCATCATCTGAAAGAAATAGTGATAATTAACTGTATCCACTGAGATAGCTGCTAATGATATATGCCAAGACCAGGCTGCTGATGTGGAAATACGTGGAACCAAAAACAGATATTTCTAAAACCCAATTGTGAGCTTTTTTCTTCCTTTGAAAAATGTTGATAAAACCTACAATATAATAGGAATTACTATTTACTTGATGGAGAATTGTATCTCAGTGATGATTCATTGTTTAAGAAGTAGCATTTTGTTCCTTAAAATTTTAACTCTATTTTTGAGAACTGCCAAGTTATCTCTGAGCTTTTAATCTGTAATGATGCAGGTAGAAAAGTTCAGAAACATATAATCATGATAGCATAATATTATTGTTCTAAATTTACTTAAACTATCATTTTGAACAAAGTTATTGAGGTATACAAGGTTATGTTCACTTTGTTAGTAAATTAAAAAAATAAAATTCAAGGGATATTTGAATTTTCCATGAGAAAGACTTGAGATAATGCTGCTCTCAGTGACTGGAAATAGTAATTCTTAAAGAAAAATAAAAAACACAGTGTGAAATGGAACCTTCAGGCATCCAGAAATGTCCTCCTTCGTTTACAATCATCAAAAACTTATAAGTGGTTCTTTTTTCATTAAACTTTATTTTTAGGGCTGTTTTAGCTTCATGACAGTATTGACCAGAAGAAGGTACAGAGATTTCCCATATACCTCTTGCCACCACACATGCATAGTCTCCCCGATCATCAGCATCCTCCACCAGAGTGGTACATTTTTTAGAATTCATGAACCTACACTGATGCATCATTATTACTCAAAGTCCATAGTTTATATTAGGGCTCACTTTTGGTATTGCATAGTCTATGGGTTTGGATAGATTTATAATGACAAATATCCATCAGTATAGTATCATACAGTGTATTTTCACTGCCTGAAAAATCCTCTGTCTTCTGTCTATTCATTCTTCTCTCCCCACTAACCCTTGGCAGCCACTAATCTTTTTATTGTCTCCATAGTTTTGTCTTTTCCAGAGTAACATTTAATGAGAATCATACACCATGAAGACTTTTCAGATTGTTTTCTTTCTTAGTCATATGCATTTTTGTTTCCTCCATGTCTTTTCATGGCTCAATCACTGCTTTCTTTTAAGCACTGAGTAATATTTCATTGTCTGGATGTACCACAGCTTCTCTATCCATTTACCTACTGAAAGACATCTTGGTTGCTTCCATTTTTTGACATTTATTAATAAAGCTGCTATAAACATCTCTGTGCAGGTTTTTGTGTGGACGTAAGTTAAATATCAACAAGTGTATTTGCTGAATTGTATGGTGAGAATATGTTTAATGTTGTAAAATGCCTCCAAACTGTTTTCCAAAGTGGCTGTACCATTTTGCATTCCCATCAGCAAACCACTAGTTTGTTCTCTATATCTGTGAGTCTGTTTCTTTCCTGTTGTATTCACAAGGTTTGTTTTATTTTTTTAGATGCTACATATAAGTGATATCATACAGAATTTGTCTTTCTCTATCTGACTTATTTCACTTAGCAAAATACCCTCCAAGCCCATCCTTGTTGTTGTAAATGGCAAAGTTTCTTTCTTTTTTATGTCTGAGTAGTATTCCTTTGTGTGTGTGTGTGTGTGTGTGTATACATATATATACATATATATGTATACACACACACACACACATATATATATATATCTCACATCTTTATGCATTCATCTGTTGATAAACACTTAGATTCCTTCCATATTTTGGCAATTGTAAATAATGCTTCTATGAACATTGGGGTGCATGTATATTTTTCGAATTAGTGTTTTGGGTTTTTTTTTTGGATATATACCCAGGAGTGAAATTGCTGGGTCATATGGTAGTTCTATTTTTAGTTTCTTGAGAAATCTCCATATATAGGTGAGTGATTTCTAAATGCTGAGAGAAACAGTACTACAATCTCTTAACATGTCATGCATAGGTAGTGCAGTATTGCATTTAGAATCTGGGGTACTTGGTACCTATTGGATTAATTTTTGCACCCATGACCTCTGCTGAAACTCTGAGATAATATGAGAGGATCATGTTAAATATTCTGGTACATAAGGATTCTAGGGTGTTGTTTTCCTTGTCTCTTCCCTCTCTAACTCACAATCAGAATTTAAAAACTAAGATTTTTTAGTTTGAATCTCTCATAAAAGCTGCAAATTTTTATGTACGTGTAGCATAACTTTAACTAAAAACCTATTATAAAAATACAGAGCCTCTATTCTGTTATATTCACCTCTGTCTATGGGTGGTCACAAAGTTGAGTAGTCATGTGTGTAGGTGAGGGTGTTATTTTTTGTTTAGGATGATTAAAATAGATCACTACTTTGTGTAATAGTCTAGTTACAAAGATTTTGTAAGCTTTGTGAGATTATAAACTGCACAGCATTTTATCGTCCTCTTCAAACATATATAAAATCAAATTATATATGATCTTGGGTATTTCTTTTGATTATATGTTAAGGGTAGTGAATGCCTTGAATCCCAAGTGTCTCATCCACTATCTAGAATGCAGAAGTGAACTGTAATTGATTACTCAATGTCAAGAACCTAGAGAGAGAGTGGAATTTCTTCTCCTCTTGCCAGAATTAGAAGGGTCTGTGAGGCTTCTAATGGAATCAGGGACTTATTACATTAGTTAAAGTTCTTAGCTGATGAGAAATGAACAAACCTAAGGAGGCCCTATTCTGGAACTGGCAGGGTGTATGGAGAGGCAGTTCCAACTGGAATACCACATAAAATAGCATTTATGTTTAAAAACTTGATTGAAATTTAGATTTTCATAATAAACCATGTAGTCAAGATTCTGTGAGGTTTTACTAGACTCCCCTGTGTGAGTATACATTACATGCTATTGACTATACATCAAGCTCAAAAACAGCAGAGTTCTGTCTGATGTGTCACTTTCCCATCCCTCACTAAATATATATCCTCTCTCTGCAACAAAACTTGTGATAACAAAAAACCAAATATAATCTAAGTATAATCAAAACAATAATTTAATAATTATATTAATATTTGATGTAATTAAATAAATATATATTAAATAAATGTGTTGATAGTAATAAAATTATAAATATATATTATCTTGGCCAAAAAGATTTTCAGGTTTTCCTGTAAGAAAAAATTTTTTGGCCAACCTTATATATATTATGTGTATATATATTTCATATGTGTATAAATATATATATGAAGATGGTTACATGCTTTGTACTTTGGTTATTGTGACAATCATACCAGTAATAATACTTGTAATTAAAGCTTAATAAATCATTTTTTCTGGTCTGGACTGTTTTGAGAATATTATATAGAGAAATTAATTTAACATCCACAGAAAATAAGGGAGTGAGACATATAATTAGTATTTTCATATTACTAAGGAGGGAACTGAGGTGCATAGAGGATACATTTCTTGCCCAAGGTGAAGCAGTTTGTAAGTGATAGGGCCAGGATTTGAATTTTACAAACTTGACTTCAGAGTTGATGCTCTTACCATACTGTACTGCCTCTCTGAAAACATCAGATTAAAATTTACAAAGCAAAAATTAAATTCTGTAAATCTAAAGCCATAAAGTGACAATAAACATTTCCATATACAAGATAAATTTCTTAGTTTGTGTATTTCTATATGGACTATTTAAGATCACTGAACTTTTCTTATATGAAGACAAGAAATTTATCCTAGTATAATATAGATATATTTCTCTGTAAGAAATGTTACTGCCTTTAAAATAGTAGATGAGAAAAAAAAAAAAACAACAGAAGAACTTTGGCATTGAAAGACATTCTTAAAAATATATGGTCATTTTAAAGCAGATTGCATATAGAGTTATGTTTATAAAGAAAATTGTCTTACTTTCAATAAATCTACAAGGAAATATGGTAGTAGATATTTCTTTTAAATTCAAAATAGTCCCTAAGTTATGTAGATACCCTGAAGAAAAATAGAATTAATTATATCATATAATTAGCCTGCTCTGTTTTCCTGACATAGCTAAGAAAAATTCCTTTAGCCTGTATATAAATGCAATTAGAGCTTTAGAAAAGGCCAGAACTGCAGGCACTTTATATTTCCTTTTTGGGAGGAGGCATCACATTTGAGTGGGAATAACCACAAAAATGGATTTTGGAAACATGGATTCTCATGTTTATCATGCTTCTGACAAACAATTTCAGTAAATTTTTTAGACCAGTTTCTTTATTTGGACAACAAAAGCAATGAACAATTTCACCTCTATGTCGCCTTACAATTTACATATTTTAAAATCAACTAAATGTTTGAGGTAACGGAAAAGACATAAAAGAGCACATTTTTTAAAGTTTATAAGAATCCTGGCTATATCTATTTGGGCATGGATGACATTTTATCTCCTCAGCTTTTCATAGTTTGACAACATAGGAAGACCTAGAAATATTAATCACGCTAATGAAATGTTAAGAAACTTGTTCTTATTTATCATTTCATTATTACAGCAGATTTTAAGAGAAAGGGATGATACTTAAAAACATGTTCTAACATTAAATAGAAATGACAGGTAACTTTATAAAAGGCAAATTGGGGTTAATTAGTTTATTGGTTTACCTAAAACATATTGTTTACTTAAAAGTGTTTAGTATCCTGTCAGGATGAATAAATCGTTTCTCTAGTTCACAATTCTATTTTAATTTTAACACGTGGGTAAAGGGTGAAGTTGTTTGCAGATGCCTGGGGACTTAATGAATTGAAGACATAAATTCTCCAGATTACAGCAATAGAAAATGTGTTCTAAATTTTATATAGTCATACTTTCTGCGTATCCATAGCCAAGAACATTTCATCTCTTCTAAACACATGCTATAAGTTTTGATTTCTATGTCACAATGGAAAAACTGAGAGAAGAGATAATTTAAACAATGTATCCAGACAATTTTATAAATCCCAGCTACAGCATATACTTTTAGTCTCTGTGAATGGCATTCCCTGGAATTGTATGGTGCCCAAATTGTGCAATCACACCCAGTATCATTGAACATATAAGAGGTTTGAAAATAAAGATGTTCTTAGAAAATAAATGATAAGTGTACTAACTCTGTCTATTTTCTAGACATATTGACTGATGGGCAGACTAAAATTTGAGTCCTTAAAGGAAAAGTAAATTTGTGGGGAAATAATTACTGAGATGGCTTCTCAACAACAAAAACGACAGACTGGTGTGTGGGGACAAAGGATTAATCAAGATTAATCCTTTTTTTTTGGTTCCTTTACCATTTTAAATCTTTCAAATTAATTTGGAAAGATATATGCATCCCCAATGCTTATTACAGCATCATTTACAATTGCCAAGATATGGAAGCAACCTAAGTGTCCTTCAACAGATGAATGGATAAAGAAGATGTATATACACACACACACACACATACATACAATGGCACACTACTAAGCCATAAAAAAAGTGAAATACTGCCGTTTGCAACAAAATGGCTGGATCTAGAGGGTATTATGCTAAGTGAAATAAGTCAGAAAGTGAAAGACAAATACTGAGACAAATGATCTCACTTATATATGTGGAATCTAAAAAACAAAACAAAACAAAAGGGAGACTCATAGATACAGAGAACACACGACTGGTTGCCAGAGGGGATGGGGGTAGGGATATGGACAAAAGAAGTGAAGAGGATTAGAGGTACAAACTTCCAGTTATAAAATAAATATGCCACGGGATTAACACACAGCATAAGGAATGTTTTCAGTAGAATTATAATAACCTTGTATGGGGACAGATTGCTCATTTCATAATTTATGCAGATGTCAAATCACTAATCACAAATCACAAATCACTAATCACAAATTTATGCAGACATCAAATCACAAATCAATTCAGGTTAGTACACCTGAAACTAACATAATATTGTACATCAACTATATTTAAGAAAAATTTTTTGATACATGTATACATCCATTATTAATAAAAAAAGAACTGAAACATAGAAGTTAAGTATCTTGGCCAAGGTCATAGGTATGACTAATGAAGTAGAGATGATTGTGCTGAAGCAGAGAAACTGAGATTCAAATCTTTTCTTCTAATTTCAAACTCCAGTAATTTCACCCTTCTTTGTCTCCTGTACAGAGTTTCTAATCATTTTAGGATTGCTTAGAATATCTTACTTTATTCCTGACTCAGTTTCCTCATTGAAAGATAAAAATAATAGTAACATCTATATCAGAAGGCTGTTGAGATGATTACATGCTCTAATTTGTATAAAGACTCTAGAATAGTGCTTGGCATATAGTAACTGATACATATGTTTGCCAATTTGGTTACAAATATTATTATTGAATGACTGCCCATTTGATATATATTATCTTTGACTAAAGATTATTTTTTAATTGGCCAAAAGTTCAATGTTATATACTAAATTTCAAACTTCTTAATGAACATTAAAATACTTTTTCCTTTTTTTTTTAACATCTTTATTGGAGTACAACTGCTTTACAATAGTGCGTTAGTTTCTGCTTTACAACAAAGTGAATCAGTTATTCATATACGTATGTTCCCATCTCTCTTCCCTCTTGCATCTCCCTCCCTCCCACCTTCTCTATCCCACCCCTCTAGGTGGTCACAAACCACCTAGCTGATCTCCCTGTGCCATGCGGCTGCTTCCCACTAGCTATCCATCCTATGTTTGGTAGTGTATATATGTCCATGCCACTCTCTCACTTCATCACAGCTTACCCTTCCCCCTCCTCATATCCTCAAGTCCATTCTCTAGTAGGTTTGTATCTTTATTCCTGTCCTACCCCTAGGCTCTTCATGACATTTTTTTTTCTTAGATTCCATATATATGTGTTAGCATACGGTATTTGTTTTTCTCCTTCGGACTTACATCACTCTGTAAGAAAGACTCCATGTCCATCCACCTCACTACAAATAGCTCAATTTCATTTCGTTTCTTTTTGCGGTACGCAGGCCTCTCACTGTTGTGGCCTCTCCCATTGCGGAGCACAGGCTCCAGACGTGCAGGCTCGGTGGCCATGGCTCACGGGCCTAGCTGCTGCGCGGCCTGTGGAATCTTCCCAGACTGGAGCACGAACCCGCATCCCCTGCATAGGCAGGCAGACTCTCAACCAGTGTGCCACCAGGGAAGCCCCCAATTTCGTTTCTTTTTATGGCTGAGTAATATTCCCTTGAATATATGTGCCACATCTTCTTTATCCATTCATCTGTTGATGGACACTTAGGTTGCTTCCATGTCCTGGCTTTTGTAAATAGAGCTGCAATGAATATTTTGGTACATGACTCTTTTTGAATTATGGTTTTCTCAGGGTATATGCCCAGTACTGGGATTCCTGGGTCGTATGGTAGTTCTATTTTTAGTTTTTTAAGGAACCTCCATACTGTTCTCCATAGTGGCTGTATCAATTTACATTCCCACCAACAGTGCAAGAGGGTTCCCTTTTCTCCACACACTCTCCAGCATTTATTGTTTCTAGATTTTTTTTTTATTCCTTATACTTTATCTTTTTACTTTTATAGATCAAATTTTCTCCAAGTCATTGCAGAGTTAATATTGCAACACCTATAAACAGCTTCACAACAATAAAAAAAGTAATTACCAATTGCCACAGAATAGTCTCTTGTTTTAAAGGAAATGGGTTAAGTAATTTTAAATAGCATTAAAAAATTTCCATGTATCATAAATCTTTCCAAAACCTCTGTTCACTTGGCTTCAAACTTTTCCAGAGAATATTTAGACATGGAGATAATGAGTAAAACTGATGCCATACAAGAAAAATGTAGTTAAAATCATTATTGAACATTGGAGAAGGGAAGTGCCTGAAAATCTTCAGATAATCATGTTTAAATGTAGCTAACAATCATTGTGCATTCAGTGTGAAGATGGCATCCATTCGATATGTAACAGGGACAGTGCTATACTGTTAGTGGTAAATACCTTGATCTAATTTCTTAAACATTTCAACTTAAAATAGAAACATATGTTACATGCAATTCATATACCAGCATCTTTTTTTCCTTTTTTCTTAATTTAAATATAGTTGATTTACAGTATTGTATCCGTTTCAGTGTGCAGCATAGGTAATTTTTACAGATTATATTCCATTATAGATTATTATAAGACCCTGAGTATAGTTCCCTGTGCTATACAGTAAATCCTTGTTGCTTATCTATTTTATGTATAGTAGTTTGTATCTGTTATTCCCATACCCGTAATTTTTCCCTCCCCCTGCCCTCTCCCCTTTGGTAACCATGTTTGTTTTCTATGTCTGTGAGTCTGTTTTTATTTTGTATATACATTCATTTGTATTATTTTTTGATTCAACTTATGAGTGATATCACAGTATTTGTCTCTGACTTATTTCACTAAGCATAATCTTCTCTAGGTCCATCCACATTGCTGCAAATGTCAATATTTCATTCTCTTTTATGGCTAAGTAGTATTCCGTTGTACACATATATATCACATCTTCTTATGCCAGTCATCTGTTGATGAGAACTTGGGTTGCTTCCATGTCTTACTTGTTTTGTAAGTAGTGCTGCTATGAATGTTGAGGTGCATGTATCTATATGAAATAGCATTTTTGTTTTTTGGGGGGTCTATACCCAGGATTGAAATTGCTGGATAAATGGTAGTTCTATTTTTAGTTTTTTAAGGAACTTCCATATTGTTTTCCATAGTGTCTACACCAATTTACATTCCTACCAACAGTATAGAATTGTTCACTTTTCTTCACATCCTCTCCAAGATTTGTTATTTGTAGACTTTTTGATGATTGCCATTCTGACAGGTATGAGGAGATATATCATTGTGATTTTGATTTGCATTTCTCTAAATAGCAATGTTGAACATCTTTTCATGTGTCTGTTAGCCATCTGTATGTCTTCTTTGGAAAAATATCTATTCAAATCTTCTGCCCATTTTTTGATTGGATTGTTTGTTATTTTGATATTGCGTTGTATAAGCTATTTGTAAACTTTGGATATTAACCCTTTGTTGGTCCCATTATTTGCAAATATTTTCTCCCATTCCTTAGTTTATCTTTTCCTTTTTTTTTTTTAACATCTTTATTGGGGTATAATTGATTTACAATGGTGTGTTAGTTTCTGCTTTATAACAAAATGAATCAGTTATACATATACATATGTTCCCATATCTCTTCCCTCTTGCATCTCCCTCCCTCCCACCCTCCCTATCCCACCCCTCCAGGCAGTCACAAATCACCGAGCTGATATCCCTGTGCTATGCGGCTGCTTCCCACTAGCTATCTACTTTACATTTGTTAGTGTATATATGTCCATGCCTCTCTCTTGCTTTGTCACAGCTCAGCCTTCCCCCTCCATATAACCTCAAGTCTGTTCTCCAGTAGGTCTGTGTCTTTATTCCTGTCTTACCCCTAGGTCCTTCATGACATTTTTTTTTCTTAAATTCCATATATATGTGTTAGTATACGGTATTTGTCTTTCTCTTTCTGACCTACTTCACTCTGTATGACAGACTCTAGGTCTATCCACCTCATTACAAATAGCTCAATTTCGTTTCCCTTTATGGCTGAGTAATATTCCATTGTATATATGTGCCACATCTTCTTTATCCATTCATCCGATGATGGGCACTTAGGTTGTTTCCATCTCCAGGCTATGTAAATAGAGCTGCAATGAACATTTTGGTACGTGACTCTTTTTGAATTATGGTTTTCTCAGGGTATATGCCCAGTAGTGGGATTGCTGGGTCATAGAGTAGTTTATTTGTAGTTTTTTAAGGAACATCCATACTGTTCTCCATAGTGGCTGAACCAATTCACATTGCCACCAGCGGTGCAAGAGTGTTCCCTTTTCTCCACACCCTCTCCAGCATTTATTGTTTCTAGATATTTTGATGATGGCCATTCTGACTGGTGTGAGATGATATCTCATTGTAGTTTTGATTTGCATTTCTCTAATGATTAATGATGTTGAGCATTCTTTCATGTGTTTGTTGACAGTCTGTATATCTTCTTTGGAGAAATGTCTCTTTAGGTCTTTTGCCCATTTTTGGATTGGGTTGTTTGTTTTTTTGTTATTGAGCTGCATGAGCTGCTTGTAAATTTTGGAGATTAATCCTTTGTCAGCTGCTTCATTTGCAAATATTTTCTCCATTCTGAGGGTTGTCTTTTGGTCTTCTTTATGGTTTCCTTTGCTGTACAAAAGCTTTGAAGATTCATTAGGTCCTATTTGTTTATTTTTGTTTTTATTTCCATTTCTCTAGGAGGTGGGTCTAAAAGGATCTTGCTGTGATTTATGTCATAGAGTGTTCTGCCTATGTTTTCCTCTAAGAGTTTGATAGTTTCTGGCCTTACATTTAGGTCTCTAAACCATTTTAAGTTTATTTTTGTGTACGGTGTTAGGGAGTGTTCTAAATTCATACTTTTACATGCACCTGTCCAGTTTTCCCAGCACCACTTATTGAAGAGGCTGTCGTTTCTCCACTGTATATTCTTGCCTCCTTTATCAAAGATAAGATGACTATATGTGCATAGGTTTATCTCTGGGCTTTCTATCCTGTTCCATTGATCTATATTTATGTTTTTGTGCTGGTACCATATTGTCTTACTTTTTTTTTTTTTTTTTTTTTTTGCGGTATGTGGGCCTCTTGGTGTTGTGGCCTCTCCCGTTGCGGAGCTCCAGACGCGCAGGCTAAGCGGCCATGGCTCACGGGCCCAGCCGCTCCGCGGCATGTGGGATCTTCCCGGACCGGGGCACGAACCCATGTCCCCTGCATCTGCAGGCGGACTCTCAACCACTGCGGCACCAGGGAAGCCCCCATATTGTCTTGATTACTCTAGCTTTGTAGTATAGCCTGAAGTCAGGGTGCCTGATTGCTCCAGCTCCATTTTTCATTCTCAATATTGCTTTCACTATTTGGGATCTTTTGTGTTTCCATACAAATTGTGAATTTTTTTGTTCTAGTTCTGTAAAAAATGCCAGTGGTAGTTTGATAGGGATTGCATTGAATCTGTAGATTGCTTTGGTAGTAGAGTCATTTTCACAATGTTGATTATTCCAATCCAAGAACATGGTATATCTCTCCATCTATTTGTATCATCTTTAATTTCTTTCATCAGTATCTTATAATTTTCTGCATACAGATCTTTTGTCTCCTTAGATAGGTTTATTCCTAGATATTTTATTCTTTTTGTTGCAGTGGTAAATGGGAGTGTTTTATTAATTTCGCTTTCAGATTTTCATCATTAGTGTATAAGAATGCCAGAGATTTCTGTGCATTAATTTTGTACCATGCTACTTTACCAAATTCATTGATTAGCTCTAGTAGTTCTCTGGTAGCATCTTTAGGATTCTCTGTGTATAGTCTCATGTCATCTGCAAAAAGTGACAGCTTTACTTCTTCTTTTCTGATTTGGATTCCTTTTATTTCTTTTTCTTCTCTGATTGCTGTGCCTAGAATTACAAAACTATGTTGAATAAGAGTGGTGACAGTGGGCAACCTTGTCTTGTTCCTGATCTTAGTGGAAATGGTTTCAGTTATTCACCGTTGAGGACGATGTTGGATGTGGGTTTGTCATATATGGCCTTTATTATGTTGAGGAAAGTTCCCTCTATGCCTACTTTCTTCAGGGCTTTCATCATAAATGGGTGTTGAATTTTCTCAAAAGCTTTCTCTGCATCTATTGAGATGATCATATGGTTTTTCTCCTTCAATTTGTTAATATGGTGAATCATGTTGATTGATTTGAGTATATTGAAGAATCCTTGCATTCCTGGAATAAACCCTACTTGATCATGGTGTATGATCCTTTTAATGTGCTGTTGGATTCTGTTTGCTAGTATTTTGTTGAGGATTTTGGCATCTATGTTCATCAGTGATATTGGCCTGTAGTTTACTTTCTTTGTGACATCTTTGTCTGGTTTTGGTATCAGGGTGATGGTGGCCTCATAGAATGAATTTGGGAGTGCTCCTCTCTCTGCTTATTTTGGAAGAGTTTGAGAAGGATAGGTGTTAGCTCTTCTCTAAATGTTTGATAGAATTCACCTGTAAAGCCATCTGGTCCTGGGCTTTTGTATGTTGGAAGATTTTTAATCACAGTTTCAATTTCAGTGCTTGTGATTGTTCTGTTCATATTTTCTATTTCTTTCTGGTTCAGTCTCGGCAGTTTGTGCATTTCTAAGAATGTGTCAATTTCTTCCAGGTTGTCCATTTCATTGGCAGAGAGTTGCTTGTAGTAATCTCTCATGATCTTTTGTACTTCTGCAGTGTCAGTTGTTACTTCTCCTTTTTCATTTCTAATCCTATTGATTTGAGTCTTCTCTCTTTTTTTCTTGATGAGTCTGGCTAATGGTTTATCAATTTTGTTTATCTTCTCAAAGAACCAGCTTTTAGTTTTATTGATCTTTGCAATCACTTCCTTCATTTCTTTTTCATTTATTTCTGATCTTTATGATTTCTTTCCTTCTGCTAAATTTGTTTTTTTTTTTCTTTCTCTAATTGTTTTAGGTGCAAGGTTAGGTTGTTTATTGAAATGTTTCCTGTTTCTTAAGGTAGGATTGTATTGCTATAAACTTCCCTCTTAGAACTGCTTTTGCTGCATCTCATAGGTTGAACACTTCGTCATTGAACACTTCGTTATTAAGTAGTGTATTGTTTAGCTTCCATGTGTTTGTATTTTTTACAGATCTTTTCCTGTAATTGATACCTAGTCTCATAGTGTTGTGGTTGGAAAAGATAACTTCATATGATTTCAATTTTCTTAAATTTACCAAGGGTAGATTTGTGACCCAAGATATGATCTATCCTGGAGAATGTTCTATGAGCACTTGAGAAAAATGTGTATTCTGTTGTTTTTGGATGGAATGTCCTATAAATATCAATTAAGTCCATCTTGCTTAATGTATCATTTAAAACTTGTGTTTCCTTATTTATTTTCATTTTGGATGATCTGTCCATTGGTGAAAGTGGAGTGTTAAAGTCCCCTACTATGATTGTGTTACTGTTGATGTCCCCTTTTATGGCTGTTAGCATTTGCCTTATATATTGAGGTGCTCCTATGTTGGGTCCATAAATATTTACAATTGTTATATCTTCTTGGATTGATCCCTTGATCATTATGTAGTGTCCTTCTTTGTCTCTTGTAATAGTCTTTATTTTAAAGTCTATTTTGTCTGATATGAGAATTGCTACTCCAGCTTTCGTCTGATTTCCATTTGCATGGAATATATTTTTCCATCCACTCAGTTTCAGTCTGTATGTGTCTCCAGGTCTGAAGTGGGTCTCTTGTAGACAGCATATATACGGGTCTTGTTTTTGTACCCATTCAGCCAGTCTGTGTCTTTTGGTGGGAACTTTTAATGCATTTACATTTAAGGTAATTATCGATATGTATGTTCCTATTTCCATTTACTTAATTGTTTTGGGTTTGTTATTGTAGGTCTTTTCCTTCTCTTGTATTTCTTGCCTAGAGAAGTTCCTTTAGCATTTGTTGTAAAGCTGGTTTGGTGGTCCTGAACTCTCTCAGCTTTTGCTTGTCTGTAATGGTTTTAATTTCTCCATCAAATCCGAATGAGATCCTTGCTGGGTAGAGTAATCTTGGTTGTATGTTTTTCTCCTTCATCACTTTAAATATGTCCTGCCACTCCCTTCTGGCTTGCAGAGTTTCTGCTGAAAGATCAGCTGTTAACCTTATGGGGATTCCCTTGTGTGTTATTTGTTTTTTTTCCCTTGCTGCTTTTAATATGTTTTCTTTTTATTTAATTTTTGATAGTTTGATTAATGTGTGTCTTGGATTTATCCTGTATGGGACTCTCTGTGCTTCCTGGACTTGATTAACTATTTCCTTTCCCATATTAGGGAAGTTTTCAACTATAATCTCTTCAAATATTTTCTCAGTCCCTTTCTTTTTCTCTTCTTCTTCTGGAACCCCTATAACTCGAATGTTGCTGCATTTAATGTTGTCCCAGAGGTCTCTGAGACTGTCCTCAGTTCTTTTCATTCTTTTTTCTTTATTCTTTTCTGCAGTAGTTATTTCCACTATTTTATCTTCCAGGTCACTTATCCGTTCTTCTGCCTTAGTTATTCTTCTATTGATCCCATCTAGAGTATTTTTCATTTCATTTATTGTGTTGTCCATCATTGTTTGTTTCATCTTTAGTTCTTCTAAGTCCTTGTTAAATGTTTCTTGCATTTTGTCTATTCTAGTTCCAAGATTTTGGATCATCTTTACTATCATTATTCTGAATTCTTTTTCAGGTAGACTGCCTATTTCCTCTTCATTTGTTAGGTGTGGTGTTTTTTTATCTTGCTCCTTCATCTGCTGTGTGTTTTTCTGTCTTCTCATTTTGCTTATCTTACTGTGTTTGGGGTCTCCTTTTTGCAGGCTGCAGGTTCATAGTTCCCGTTGTTTTTGGTGTCTGTCCCCAGTGGCTAAAGTTGCTTCAGTGGGTTGTGTAGGCTTCCTGGTGGAGGGGACTAGTGCCTGTGTTCTGGTGGATGAGGCTGGATCTTGTCTTTCTGGTGGGCAGTTGCACGTCTGCTGGTGTGTTTTGGGGTGTCTGTAGCCTTATTATGATTTTAGGCAGCCTCTCTGCTAATGGATGGGGCTGTGTTCCTGTCTTGCTAGTTGTTTGGTATAGGGTGTCCAGCACTGTAGCTTGCTGGTTGTTGAGTGAAGCTGGCTCTTGGCATTAAGATGGAGATCTCTGGGAGATTTTCACCGTTTGATATTACGTGGAGCTAGGAGGTCTCTTGTGGACCAGTGTCCTGAAGTTGGCTCTCCCACCTCAGAGGCACAGCACTGACTCCTGGCTGGAGCACCAAGAGCCTTTCATCCACACGGCTCAGAATAAAAGGGAGAAAAAGAAAGAAAAGAAAAGAAAGAAAGAAAGAAAGAAAGAAAGAAAGAAAGAAAGAAAGAAAGAAAAAAGTAAGACAAAATAAAATAAAGTTATTTAAATAAAAAATAATTATTAAGAAAAGAAAATTTTTAAGTAAAAAAAAAAAAAAAACTGGACAGTCCAAACCCTAGAACAAATGATGAAAGCAAAGCTATACAGACAAAATCTCACACAGAAGCATACACATACACAGTCACTGAAAGAGAAAAAGGGGAAAAAATAATATATTTTGCTTCCAAAGTCCACCTCCTCAATTTGGGATAATTCATAGTCTATTCAGGTATTCCACAGATGCAGGGTACATCAGGTTGATTGTGGAGCTTGAATCCGCTGCTCCTGAGGCTCCTGGGAGACATTTCCCTTTCTCTTCTTTGTTCGTACAACTCCCGGGGTTCAGCTTTGGATTTGGACCCGCCTCTGTGTGTAGGTCGCTTGAGGGCGTCTGTTCTTCACTCAGACAGGATGGTGTTAAAGGAGCAGCTGATTCGGGGGCTCTGGCTCACTCAGGCCGGGGGAAGGGAGGGGTATGGATACGGCGCGAGACTGTGGCGGCAGAGGCCGGCGTGACATTGCACAAGCCTGAGGCGCGCTGTGCGTTCTCCTGGGGTAGTTGTCCCTGGATCACAGGACCCTGGCAGTGGCGGGCTGTACAGGCTCCCGGGAGGGGACGTATAGTGACCTGTGCTCGCTCACAGGCTTCTTGGTGGCTGCAGCAGCAGCCTTAGCGTCTCATGCCCGTCTCTGGGGTCCGCTCTGATAGCCATGGCTCACACCCGCCCGTCTCTGGAGCTCCTTTAAGCAGCACTCTTAATCCTCTGTCCTTGAGCACCATGAAACAAAGGGGGAAGAAAAAGTCTCTTCGGCAGCTCCAGACTTATCCCGGACTCCCTCCCGGCTAGCCGTGGTGCACTAACCTCCTGCAGGCTGTGTTCACGCCACCAACCCCAGTCCTCTCCCTGCACTCCGCCCAAGCCTCAGCTCCCAGCCTCCACCCGCCCCAGCGGGTGAGCAGACAAGCCTGTCAGGCTGGTGAGTGCCAGTCGGCACCGATCCTCTGTGCAGGAATCTCTCCGCTTGCCCTCCGCACCCCTGTTGCTGCACTATGCTCCGTGGCTCTGAAGCTTTCCCCCTCCGCCACCCGCAGTCTCCGCTCGCGAAGGGCCTTCTACTGTGTGGAGACCTTTCTTCCTTCACAGCTCCCTCCCACTGGTGCAGGTCCCAACCCTATTCTTTTGTCTCTGTTTTTACTTTTTTTTTTTTTTTTTTTGCTCTACCCAGGTACGTGGGGGAGTTTCTTGCCTTTTGGGAGGTCTGAGGTCTTCTGTCCGCGATCAGTGGGTGTTCTATAAGAGCAGTTCCAAGTGTAGATGTATTTCTGATGTATCTGTGGGGAGGAAGGTGATCTCCGCGTCTTACTCTTCTGCCGTCTTCTCCAGAATCCCCACATTAAAATGTTTTCTTCTCAAATAATTTTCTGTAGAAGTTGGCCAAAACTTTTTTTTTTCCCTGTGGATTTGGAAACAGAACACTTGTGATAAAAACACAATTAGTTTTCCTAGAGTAGACAGAACTTAAAAAATAAAATTATTTCTAATTCAATAGCAAAAATAATCAATAGTTTTGATTTTATTTTTCAGTAATATAGAATTTTAATTAAATGAAACTATAAATAAAATATGCTTTAATAAAAAATATGTCTTACTTCAAAAACGGTACAAGGAAGTCAAACTAAACACTGACACATGAGTGAAGACAATTTTGAGAGTCAATTAAGGGACAATATAAAAAAGAAAACCATAATTCGAAAAGATACACACACCCCAATGTTCATTGCAGCACTATTCATTGGGTTGGCCAAAAAGTGCCTTCGGTCTTTAAGTAAAAATAAAAGACACATTTTTCATTTTCACCAAGAACTTTGTTGAACAGCATATTCATCCTTTTGTTCCACTGCCTTCTGACATTTTTCAGGCAACTTCATAATTCCATCTTCCCAAGACTTTTTATCTTTTTGAGCAAAGAACTGTTCCAGGTGCCTTTTACAGTCTTCCAGGGAATTGAATTTTTTTCCATTAAGAGAATTTTGTAAAGACCTAAATAAATGGAAATCTGAAGGTGCAATGTCTGATGAATACGGGGATGAATCAGAACTTCCCAGCCAAGCTGTAACAGTTTTTGCCTGGTCATCAAATAACCATGTGGTCTTGCGTTATCCTGAAGGGAGATTATGCATTTTCTGTTGACTAATTCCGGACGCTTTTTGTGGAGTGCTGCTTTCAGTTGGTCTAATTGGGAGCAGTACTTGTTGGAATTAATCGTTTGGTTTTCCGGAAGGAGCTCATAATAGAGGACTCCCTTCCAATCCCACCATATACACAACATCACCTTCTTTGGATGAAGACCGGCCTTTGGTGTGGTTGTTGGTGGTTCATTTCACTTGCCCCACAATCTCTTCCATTCCACATTATTGTACAGTACCCACGTTATTGTACAGTATTCATTGCCTGTCACAATTTGTTTTAAAAATGGAATGTTTCATTACGTTTAAGTAGAGAATCACTTGAGCAAATATGGTCAAGAAGGTTTTTTTGCTTAACTTATGTGGAACCCAAACATCAAAGCTATTCTCGTAACCCAGCTGGTACAAATGATTTTCAGCGCTTGATTTGGATATTTTGAGTATGTCGGCTACCTCCCACGTAGTATAACATTGATTGTTTTCAATTAATGTCTCCATTTGATCACTATCAACTTCAACTTGTCTTCCCGACAATGGAGCATCATTTAGCAAGAAATCTCTAGCACAAAACTTTGCAAACCACTTTTGACATGCTCGATCAGTCACAGCACCTTCCCCATACACTACACAAATCTTGTTTTTGCATTTTTACCTTTCTTGAAATAATAAAGCATAATAGGCCGAAAATATTGCTTGTTTTTCTTCCATCTTCAATAGTAAAATGGCTATACAAAAATTCACCAATTTTGATTGTGATTGTCACACTGAGTGAAGTAAGTCAGACACAGAAAGACAAATATATGATATCGCTTGTATGTGGAATGTTTAAAAAAGGGTACAAATGAATTTATTTACAAAACAGAAGTAGAGTCACGAATGTAGAAAATGAACTTATGGTCACTGGGGAAATGGCAGAGGAGGGATAAATTGGGAAATTGACATATACACACTACTATATATAAAATAGATAACTAATAAGAACCTGCTATATAGCACAGGGAACTTTACTCAATACTCTGTAATGGTCTATATGGGAAAAGAATCTAAAAAAAAAAAAAAAAGAGAGTGGTTATATGTATATGTATAACCAATTCACTTTGCTGTACACCTGAAACTAACACAACATTGTAAATCAACTATTCAAATAAAAATTAAAAAAAAAGAAAAACTCCTACTGCATCACTAAACAATTCTTTGTATAACAACAAAAAAGATAGATAAAAAAGAGAATCTTGTTGACTAAAATTTTATGGAAAAATTTACGTTTATTTTCAATTCCCTTAAAGGCTTTGGAAAGATTTATTGATCTGCACTCATAGTAGAATGAGAAAAAAGTTTTATAATATTATGAGATGATATCCTGATCCCTTGGCACATATATTATAGAAAAGCAGTGTCCAAAAAGTCTGTCTACAGTTATGGGGATGGTCTATGTATATTTTGTCCAGTACAGTAACTACTAATAACTTGTGGCTATTGAACACTGAAATTGAGCTGGTATTACTAAGGAAATAGTATTTAATGTTATTTATCTTAATTAATTTGAATTTAAGCTTAATGAACCTTGTGTGGCTAGTAGCTGCCATATTCGACAGTGCAGTTTAGAAATAAGCAGTCATTGCATATTTTATCCTAAGCACCAGGATGCATAGCAGTGGCAAATAATGCTGGCTGTTCCAGTAGGAACACAGTGGCAAGCATATTTAGTCAAGTGCTGCTGTTAAGGGGGTGAAAAATGTATGGCTAGGCTCATAAGTTGAGTGAGGGCTGGTATAATGTCGCTCTTTCTTAGCAATATTTTTGCAATTGCTTACATAGTGCCTAATATAGGACTAGAACACAAAAATGTTTCTAAATAAAAAAGGGAAAATATTAATTAAATAAGAGATAAAATAATTTTACTTAAGTGAAAAAAATGTCTGGCAGCAGAAGAAAAAAATCACTTTAATACATAATTTTTTCTATAGGAAGAGAACCTTCTTATCAGAGTCAGAATAGTATAAAACAGACTAAAGAAAAGATAAATATAAAATGGGAAAAATGAAATTAAAATCATAATGAGGCTTATGGTCTTAAGCAGGAACAGACCTGCTTAACCTGCTGGAGTTAATAAGAAAAAGTTATGGTATAAGGTGAGTATTTATGACACTTTGCATCCTGAAATTTACCAAAATGAGTCCAAATACTGAATGCATGTGAGTCATTTACCTATACTGTTGTTTTTTAATGCCTGTATGTTTGGTCTGTTGCTTTTTACTAGATTCATGAGAGATTGTGTCTTCCTACACATACACAGACACACAAACCTTACCTATAAAAGCAGAGGGAGATTCAGATAAAGAGGAAGAAAGAGGGAAGAAATATATATATTTTTATATATGCACATACATTTCATATTTATATATGAAAATACATGTATGTTAGATAGAAAGTTTGTGACAGAATAAATCATAAGTTTCAGCACTGAGCCTGACCACTGGGGCAGTAAATATATTTTTTTGTAAAATGTCCAATGTCCTTCATTAATTTTGGTCTAAATTCCACTGAACTGACGTTTATTGTAGTTTGGGGTTGTTGCTGTCTTCCAGTTTCATGATAGAATATATATATACATGTATGTATACAAGTATATTTTCTAACATATTTTCCCATATAGTCTATCTTCCTTCTATTTTCATGAGGAATACATGTATATACATATATATGTATGTATTGTATAATATATATAGGTCATGAAACTAGAAAGCAGATAGAATATATATATATATATATATATATATATATATATATATATTCTATCATGCATAGAATGAAACTTGAAGACAGCTGGTTCATCATCTGAAACTAGGTGAGAGAGACCCTGTAGTAGAGGACATTTCTGCTTTACTCCCATGATGCATTTATGTCACATTCTTTGAATTAAATGGGGAACCTACTTTACCCCATAATTAAAGCAATGTCCATTTACTTTCACGTGAAGAACATGAAGATAAAAGGATAAAACGAATTGCAATCTATTTAAAATCTGTTGC
Source organism: Tursiops truncatus (assembly GCF_011762595.2). Lineage (NCBI taxonomy): Eukaryota > Metazoa > Chordata > Mammalia > Artiodactyla > Delphinidae > Tursiops > Tursiops truncatus. The sequence continues at coordinate 59,332,314 of NC_047038.1, read as the reverse complement.
CAAATAATTAGTGCATTCTATAATTCTAAACATGGGCTATGGAGATTAAAATCTACTCTTTTATTTAGATCCACAGAGATGTTAGCTGTTATGTAATTGCCCTTTTCAGAACATGGGAAAATGTTGGAATAATATTCTGACACAAATGAAAATTCATTGCATTGCGCACTACTGTCTACTATGTATTCATGAGTTTATTATCTTCAGGGTAAATTTCATACCCATGTAACATTCCCAGCAATACTTTCTGCATTAATTTGGAAATAAAATATAGGTGTATCTGAGGGCATGCATCATCTCCTTGTTAAACACAAATTTTGTAGAATTTAATAAAAGCAATTTATTCTATTCAGGACAACACTGGATCATTAGAAATTGTCAGTTATTTTATATGTGCCTGACATGTTTTATTTATTTAAAAGTTCATGTCTCTTAGATATATACCTGTACTTTCTTTACCACTCATCAACATATTTGAAAGGCATAGATCATGATATCTATAACTTCATTTTTTGTTCCTTGCAGAAAATACATTCTGAATCCTTCTTGTTTGTTGCCCTTGTTCTAGCTCTGTGCCATGGCATTTGTGAATGTACTTTTCTCTAACCTTATTACCCCTCTTTCCTCAGCCTAATCTTACTAAAATCACTTAGCTGTCTCCAGCAGAACATACCTTTTCAGTCTTCTTCCACAATTTGTTAACCTCTGCCCGGAATGTTCATTCTACCCTGGTCTAACCAACTTAGACACATCCTGCTGTGTGAATTTTCCCTATTATTCACTCACCACCAGCTTTGATGATTTCTTTTTTTTAACACTGTGTTGTACACACATATATACAATTATCTCCTTCAGTATCTATAAGATCCTTGAGAGTCTTATTGTATCCAAAGCCTGATGTAAAGACTTGCACGTAATATAAATCTAATAAATACTGTGAAATAATGAAGGATATGGGTATGTTTCTACCATAAAACTGTTTGGAAGATTTTCCTAAATGCTGCTAAACTAGCATCGATCTCTGCCTGACCCCAGAAAAGAGTTTTAAAAGCTCATCAACTCCTGTGTACTTGGAAAAAGCTTCTTGCTCCTGTGGGATGGAATGACTTTTAAGAGAGAAATCATCCACAATGTCACAGAATCTATACAGTAGACAAATGAATAGAGTCATGTTATAACAGAAAGAGGTGAATATGCATTCAGCATCGAAGCTAACTTGCCTGAACTTATAACTTGCATTTACATGGACATCTTTAAAGTTACAGTGTGTCAGAGCAGATGGCATGCTTTTTACATATGCAGAATTATATCGAACCCACTCAGAAAACTTTTTAAAGATTAAACAATAGTGGCAAGATTAATGTGGGAAAACCTAAAAACAAAAGGAAATGATAAATTTATTTCATACATTCTGCAATCATATCTAAATAAATTTTAAGTTTGTGATTTCTACTCTTGACAAGCAGTCTAGTTTGTCCTTGCTGAGCCAAGATAATGATTATTAATATTTAAAAATGTTTTATCCTCTCCAACATAGGAGGAATTTCAGAATATTCTGTATCTTTTCTTTAAAGTAGGTGGAAATTAAAAATTTTTTTTTCCACATCCTCCTACACAGTCACACAATGGAAATCACTTGCCCTTCCTCTGTCCTACACTTAACTTTACAAGGAATAGAAAATATAACAATCTTCAACTACTCTTTTTTTTTAATTAATTAATTAATTTATTTTTTAATTGGCTGAGTTGGGTTTTCGTTGCTGGGCATGGGCTTTCTCTAGTTGCGGCGAGCGGGGGCTACTCTTCGTTGCGGTGCACGGGCTTCTCATTGTGGTGGCTCCTCTTGCTGCAGAGCGCGGGCTCTAGGTGCACGGGCTTCAGTAGTGGTGGCACACACGCTCAGTAAGTTGTGGTGCATGGGCTTAGTTACTCCGCGGTATGTGGCATCTTCCCAGACCAGGGCTCGAAGCCATGTCCCCTGCATTGGCAGACGGACTCTTAACCACTGCGTCGCCAGGGAAGTCCTTCAACTACTCTTAAGGCATCTGTTCTTTTGTGAGTTTTTTACTACCTTCCAAGTAAGTAAGCATTTTAGAAAATGCTGTTGCCGTTCATAACTTTGCCTTCTCTTCAAGGGAACAGACTGGATCCAAAGAGAAAATGAACAACAAAGTTGTTTTTATGCTGTAAAGGATCTACAAAAAAGTGACTCCATACAATTGAAACAAAAGCTTAATCTTCAACTTAAAAAAATACAATATTATTGCAGATGAAAAGAAATCAGAATGCTTAGACATTAAAGGGAGAGCATATGTATACTATTTTTATGGAGGACAATTTGAATAAAGGAATGTTGTTTGCATTATCTCAGATCTGGAAATTTATCTTGTACTATTACATGCTCAGTATATACTAAAAGATGTGTAAAAATATTTTGTTACTGGAATGCTCAGCATGGTGTTATTTTATTACTGCAGATATTTAGAACCACCAAGATAAATACAAATAGGTAACTGGTTAAATCACATGCTAGAAGTGCCATGAAAGGGTGTTGGTTAATAAGAGGGCATATTCTGGAGTCATACTACTCAAGTGGAATCCTAGTTTTGGTACTTTCTAAATAGGACACCTCTGACAAGTTATGTATTCTCTCTGTGTCTCACTTTCCTAAAATGAGCAGCAACAATAATAGTATTTACCTCTATAGTTTGTTGTTAGCATTAATGGGTTAATATATGTTAACTTTTGGGGAAAATGCCTAACATGTAATAAGCACTGCATTACTGTTAACTTTGGTTATGTAGCCAAATACATTAATTTTGTAAAAACCATAATAACATGGAAAGATTTTCTGAGGAAAGGGAATATATATTATTTACTGATATCTTAAACCAGACAATCACCTTTATAGATCTAGCTCCCTTCATTTCAAAACCAAAAACATTGTTGATGAAAAATGTTGTATGAAAAAAAGCATTCAACCTATTGCTTTCAATAATATGTGATTTATAATTGGAGAGGATAGGTGAATATCTATCTCCAGATCCATATATATATATAGTTGGCCAAAAAGTTCGTTTGGATTTTTTTAAGCTGTTATGGAAAAGCCCAAATGAACTTTTTGGCCAACCCAATATATTTTTTTAAAACATTAGCCAAGTACACTGTCCTTTGGCTCATCTTTAATATTTTCTTCAGAATTCCCAGCTGACTGATTTCTTCTAGGGTAAAGCTGCTCCCAGAAATGTCGCTTTTTAAAAAATATTTCTAAATGCCAACTTTCTCTTCTGAATCACATTTCAAGTTTCTCCTCTGAACTGTTTTATAAATTGCTGATAGAGTAGTTCTCCTAAAACACAAATATGACCAGTATGACTTTTAAACTGTTTATTGTTTAAATTTCCAGTACATATCCTGGGCACCTTGTGTTCCCTTTCTGTGGTTTATTTTTCCCCACACTTGTCTTGATCTAAAATACAATATATTTTACTTGCTAATTATGTATTGATTCACTCCTAAAAATAAAAGTTAAATCAATGAAGCAGGGGTTTTGTTTGCTTGTTTTCATTTGTTTGCAAAATTCCTTTCACTCACTACCTGTTTCCATTGTCTCATACAGTAAATGGCATATAGGAAGTGGCACAAGTTGAATGAAAAATGGATCTTAGCAGGCAGGTTAGCCTAATGTTTAAAAACATGTTTCCTAGAGTAAAAATGCCTTTATCTCTCTCTGTATCACAGACTACATGTAGTACTCTGGCCAATTTAGCTCTCTTTTCTGTACCTTATTTTTCTTTATTATAAAATGCCACAGATAATGGATGTGAGACAATTAATGAGATAACATGTAAGTCAGCTGAATATTTAAGCTAACTTTTGCGACTATCTATATATTTTTGATCACCTTTGGTCAATGGACTTAACACCCCTTTATTCTATACATTTTCCTTCTTTCAAGAAGGATCAAAGGGCAACATTCCATGTATAAGAAGCCTTCTCCTTGCCTTTTTAAATTAAAGATGCTAATTTCTCATTACAGAATATTGGTTGTTATGGTGACAGGAGGGAAGACAGAATTAGGTGGATTTTGGAGAAGATAGGGTCATGATACTTAAGGTTAGATTTAAGCAATTTTAGTGATAGTTTCATGCTTTGAGTTGACCTTTGACTGGAGTTTAATTTGCTACTAGTTGGCACCAGTAAATACAAAATCATTAAAATCTCTTAGCGTTTTTAAACTGGATTTGTTTTTTCTCTTCTTCACTTTACCCTAAGACTCTAAGTGGCCACAGAAATAGAAGAAGAGTCCTGATTCTGATATTAGTTACTAGAGACCAATAAAATTGTTTTAAAACACAATAGAGTTGGACTTCCCTGGTGGTGCAGTGGTTAGGACTCTGCCTTCCACTGCCGGACTGCAGGGCACATGGGTTCAGTCCCTGACTACGGAACTAGGATCCTGCATGCTGTGCAGTGCAGCCAAAAAGAAAAAAAGAATACTCTAGAGGCAACTGAGATTGACATTGTCCATAGCTTTTTTTTTTTTTTTCTGTCATCCTGGATGAGACCCTGTGAGCCAATTACTAGGTTATTACCCTACGTGGGCTTGTGCATGCCTCGACTTAAGAAACTCATATGACCTGTTTAAAGAGGTGTTCAGAGCCACCTGGACGATGTTGAGGTCCTCAGAAGAGATTTCAGGTTGTCTGCTGAATTAGCTCTAGATAGTTTGCAGTGTGGGAATCTCCATGAATAGAAAAGGTACAGAAGAAGGCATTTACAAGGCAGCTGAGGGGATGTTACTTAAATAAAACCTCACTATTGGAATAAAATATCAGATGGAAAAACTCAATTATAAGAATGTGAGGATAATAATGTTTTTAAAATTTATGTAAAATAAATAGATGTTGTTGTGCCCATGAGAAGAAGAATCAAGGGACCCATGGGAAAAGGTGGAATAAGTACTAGGGATTAAGAACAGACATAGTTCCTTTTTTCCTTAGTGTTTGAATTGCATCTTAAATTTTCAGGAAGCGATTTTCTCTTTTGATTGGAAACTATTCTGAAAGTGTTATAGGCTGAGAGATATAAAAAATCAGTATGGAAAAGTTTTTATATTTATAAAGAGTTATGTTTAAATCATTGCTGTTTTCATAATTGGAATATTAGATTAGAAATTTACCATCCTAAGGTCCTTTATATCCAAAAGGATAAATAAATAATGTGTTAAATAAATAATCAACTTGGGAAAATACAAACCCTCCCCAAGTCAGATACATCATTTTGTTAAAAGACATTTTAAATCAAGCAAAATGGCTAAGAGAATGAAGTATGATTCAGTTTTATCAGAGAACTAGGGGTTTTAACATATGAAGTTGGGATTACAATTTAGGTTGTCTTCATATAATTGAACTTGAATATGCTCCTTAGTTTTATATTTTCTGATTTGATAACCATATTGTGAATGACAGATTTTTGGGATAAGTGAATTAGGGAATTCAAAGGCAATAATTAAAATACTAAAAAGTTGGCTGAGTTTTCTTTTTTCATGGTAGTATGTAATTAACAAATAATATAAAATTAGAATGATATTTATATTGTGTTTTACTCACACAGGTATTGATATATGTACTAAAATTGCAACAGAATGTACAGCGTATCTCATCTCTGTTGGATATTTCCAGGTTTTCATTAGGTAAGACTGTGGGTTTTCTCTTTTTTCAACTGAAAATTTGGGGGCCATCTCCAAGAATAATAATGAAGTATATTCAATAGTGTTGAAAAATATAAAAAGGTCATATGTATATAATTTATATGATAGGATTTTACCTGAGCTGAGATGAAGTCATTAGTGGACATTACGGCTTCTGTTGATTATGGTGGTTCTAAACAAAGTTGTGATGGAGACAAGGGCAGATCCTTATAAACTTTCTAACTTAAACCAACCATGTGGAGTTTTATTTACTTTAAATGTTTGACATGCTTTCTTTGATAATACTTAATAAATAATTTGTCTGTGTTCTCCAACATTTTATTGTTATAGCTCACCTTTTTATCTTTATCTTTCAACTAGAAAAATTGAAAAAATAAAGGAATAAACCATGCTATATATCCTAGTGTCTCTGAGACTTTGGGTTTACAACACATATTTGAGTACCTGCAACCTGATTAGAGCATCATTGTCAGGGGCTTTGGTCACTTGGTTATCTCAGGACATTGTGTATGACACGAGTCATCTGTGGCTTTCATTTTTTCTGTCTTATTGTTTTACACCTAATATTCCTTTAGGTACGAGAAGTTTTATTTTGTGTCTTTTTTATTCTTGACATAGACATATAATTTTATAACTATTAGGGTTCTGTGCTTCCAGAAAGACAGTTATTAGGAGATTTAACCAAAGTGTAAGCTTGTGCCCGGAACATCCTAGTAACTGTTATGTGTTATACTGATAGCAGGGGGAGGGGGAAAGGGGTGCAGGTGCCTTTGAATAGGAACTAGTGGAGGACAAACACTAGCTCCCAAATTCTAAATTATTACTTTAGATTTTATAACCTGGATTCTCCCTTTCGTACTCCTAAATGCAACTATTAGAGAAAGTCAAAACAATAGATGTCAGTTATATATTGCCTAATTAAGTATAATAGAATATAATATACATTAATAGGTCTAACATATAATGCTTTCCATTTTGACAGTTAGGTAGTGTATAAACCTTAAAGTAATGTTACTATGGATAAAACATTCAAGATATTTATATATTTAAATACATTTTTTTGAAAAGTAAGCAGATATTTGGATCATACCAATAGTTCCAAGATGAATTCAGATTTTAAAATTAATTTTTTTAATATCTAAAATGTTCTGGATATTAACTTAAAATGTTATATTACTACCTTTTCTTAGATGTAATTTTTAGTGTATATTTTTGGTAGAGTTGTCAGGACTGGAGGATAAATATACAAAACATTCATAAGTTTATAATCTCTTTTTTCAATGGCTTATGAAAACAACAATCATAAACATATTAAGTAAAATGCAATTCTTAATATATTTTGATTTTCTTGTAATTTAAGCAGAAAACTGATTTTAAGAAGAATTCTCACCTTTAGTCTTTACCATAAAAATTACCGTTATAGCAGTTGTTTTTCTGAGGATTATGTAAAGAAGATGATACCTGTGAAACACATGCAATATATGGTGAATTATTAAAGCAGTTATCTAGATATTGAAGTAAGAGGAATACTCTAAAACACAGAGGTGGGCTTAGAGATGAGCTGTTACATGAGGAAAAAAATGATTTTGGATTAATCATTTTGATAACATCTTCAGTTCTCCATTCAAAAGAATCAAATCTGTATAATAAAATCATTAAATTAAACCAAACAAATTCCCACTATTATATTGTTCCATAAATAGTGAGATGATTAAGTATCCAGTGTATCCTTTGGCTCAGTTACTAATGATTCGTACTAATGATTTGTATATACACATATAAATAAAATGGAGGTATTCATGCATGAGGCATTTATATATACTTGGAGTATATATAAAACTAAAATATTTACTTTGGAAAGAATTCCAGTTGTTCATAGTTGTCAGAGTAAAGTATAATAGTGATGAACTTTCTACATTGAGGCATTCAAAAGAGTGAGTTCTGACACTGCTCAACAATGGTAGCTTTAGGTAAAATACAAAAAAAAAAAAGGAGGAAATTATTAAATCTAAAGTAAAAAAAAAAACCTTCTGAAGTCTTGTGAGGTCTTCTGAGGATTTTTGGCAAATGTTTAAGGAAAATGCAAATTACGTATACTTTTCTGTGTAGATTTCCAGGAGTTAATACTGTATATTTTTTCATTTGTTTCTGTCTTTAAACATCTACTAAGGACATTGAACAGAACAAAGGGTAGCTAACAGATAATTTCCTAAGTAGTCATAGATTAGTGAAAGATGACCCTAACCATTCTGGGCAGACAGCTATGAAAAATCCATGGCCTTCTGTTCATTTCCCTACCCTTTAATCATATATGAGTCTTTCAAAAAATGAGCTTGATTAAATCAACCTGCTTGGGTTTTTTTATATATGTTAGTAAGTTAAACCCTTTTTCTCTTGCTTGTTCAATTAACTTGTATCAAGTATAATTTATTAAATTTTAATTTTGTGACTAAATTTTATTATGAGCACTTTATTAATACTGCAGTATAATTACATTTTTCTTTCTAATCAAACTGAGACTGTACACATAATAGGTGTGTGAGCCTTTCCAAATGTTGGATCTATTATTTTCTCTCTTGATTCTGTCACATCCTCTTTGTATACAAACCACACTAAATTAATTAATTTATTTTCTGTATAATAAAATAATGTTTTATTGCTCTTGTTTTCATAAGTTGAATTTAGTATATATTATTTTTCTAAACAATAGCTGAATACATGAAGCTTAGGAATAACTTTGATATACACACATATATGTATATACATACATAGGTATATATGTTTTTCTACTATCTTTCAATAATATTTTTTATTAAGTACAAATGTCTTGATACTATTAAACATACTTTTGAAAATATGCTCTCTAATATGAGCTTTTTGTACATGTGAAGCATTAGTTTCTTCTCATGGCATGGGCTCTAAAATTATAAAGACATGGGTCAGCTCAAAATAGAAAGCTCTATTGGATCAACTTCCAAACTCTCCCTAACTTTTAAATAGTACTAATCTGCTCTAGCCTCTCCTCCTTACACCTACATATATAAAATTTTACTAAACTAGATTTTGATAGGCTTGTTAAACTACAGTGCATTAACTTTTTTCATGTGTGTAAATATGGATTCACTCTTAGGTTAGTATTTTAATTGAATGCATTCATTCCTGTTGGTGAGCACATGTGATAAAATATATCTAAATCCATGACATCCATACAATCTCAAGTTTAAAAATCATTGTCAGAATTCAAACATATTCTCTCTGACTTTAAATCTTAGGCTCTGTTACCTTTATACACAGAAATATACAAAAAGTAACACAGTACTTTAAAATAATTCTAATAAATCATCTTGTAACTAAGCATTCTAATCAGGAAAATAACATGCACAAGTATTCTGTGAGACTAAAATTAAGATGTGCAAAGTTGTAGATTATAAAAGTGTGAATTTTGGCATTATTTCATTGATAAACGATCGCATAATAAAACATTGATGTCTCTAAGTGGATTCTCCATGTGTTTTGCACATTGTCATTGCCTGCTACAGTTTCTTGTGTTCAGGCATTTTCAAAGAATTAAAATGTGTTATGGTTGTTCAGGTCATGCCAGCTTCTGAAGAGATGAAAGAAAACTACTGCTATGATACAGAAAACATGGTTTGTACTTATTTGTTTTTGGTCCAAGTCAGATGTTTCATTTTGTAATCATAAATTACTAAACCAAAGCCAAACGTATGCAGAATAGCACAATTTTTCCAAAGAGAGATTATACACAAATAAAATAAGAACACTTTGAAACATTCTCCTAAGAGATATTGCAGAACATATGCTGTATGTTTGTGAGTCAGTGGTTTTAATAATCCTCTAGTGCTTTTTAACCAATCTTGGATCATTTTAGATGTATTATTCATAAACATATATTTATGAAATTGTACACCTATTTTATTTAAACAAGAAAAAAACGTGGAATATATAATTCAATTGGGACACAGTTATTATTTCTGTCATCATCTAGGATTTGAAATTTCTCTGTATTTTCTCATTCTTCTGAAAAAAGCCCAAGACGGTGATCCCAGAGATCATGTGCTACTAGTTAGTTCTGTGCTAATAGAAGTTAATCAATAGTTTGTGAGAAGTCCTAAAGATTCATGGATGAACAAAGTGATATTTTAGTATAAGCTTTCTCCTAAATAGCTGAGACAAATAATGCGACAATATAATTTTCTTCTTTAAAACTTAAACTTGAATTATTTACTAAAAAAGTTAGAATTGTCTTATCATGACAAATTTAACATAATCTTTTTTGAGCCTATTTCCTAAAGACAAAGGTAAATCATTTGCTAATATTATTTTCTCAAAGATTGTACTTTGCAAGCTACTGTAAACACTGTTTTTACATTGCTGTTGATGGCTGTGTTGATATGAGCAATAGAGACAAATGATAACTATTAGTTGTCTGGAGCATACGAGGAACTTTATACTAATTCCTCACCCAGCTGCATAAGATGGGCATTTCTGTTTTCTTATAGATGATGACTGTGAGCTGGAGAGAGCTTACATGCCTTTCTCAAGGTCATGAAATTAGTATGTAAGCTTCCGGTCTGTCTGGCTTAAAAGTCTATCATCTCCTTTCCATCAATGTGCCTATGAATGTTAAGCATTAGTTTATGAAAGGAGTCAAGGGGTGTCATTAAGACCTTGGTCTTGGCCAATGAGTTGCCCATGAGATAGTAAGAATATTGGACAACATATTGGAATGTATAGCAGCATTATGGCCTTGGCAAATTTTTTAATTTTACAGATATCTGCAAAATAAAAATAAATGATAAAATTACCATAGACACTTGTTCTTTCCAGTTCTAAATTTTTTATTTTATTTGCCTTACACAAATATGTTTTTTAAATGTTTCAACAGTCATCGTAAAATATAGCTCCATGTGTAGACATCCATATTTTCTAATATCTCCTTGATCTCATTTTGCTATGGCCCATAATATTCTGTTGAATGTGAATAGCTAATAAGTTGATTTTATTGCCAAAAACATTTTGGATGATATTTGTGGAATTAATAGTGTACACTATTTTCAAATGTATCACTTTTACTTTTGATATGTATGTTACTAAAGTTGGTATTTTATAATAAGCATAGATACAAGCATAATTGAAGTTTGTTTTTGGAGGTTAAGATAAGTTAATGATGTATGATATTCCTATTCAGGTATGTAGATTCAGTAGCAACATGAAAAACACTAGTTTCTTACCTACCACATGTAGGGAACTAGTTTCAGCATTGTGTTTCCTTCTTACCAAGGTTATAATCAAGCTGTAGAGAAGATATATGCATAAGAAGTCAGTGATATAAAATTATGAAGCCGTACTTGATAATTGTGAAAGAAGAGGTCTAGATAGGTTCTCTTGTAAGAATCCAGAAGCATAGTGATCAGTGATGGATGATGTGCTCATAAAAGATATTGTTCAAAAAGTAAATTATTAGAGGTCAGATAGAGTCTTCAGACTACAATGCAGGTCTAACACTTGAGAAGCCAGAGTGGGAAGAATGGAGAATTGGATAGGAAGAGATTCCTATTGCAGTGAAGTTGCCAGAATGTTTTAGCCATGCTTATGGCAAGTCTTCAAGTCAAAATACCTATTAGAGGATTTTCTGTTTCAGAGCAAGGTTGCTCCATGTGTCCACTAACAATTACAATTGAAGAAGGGAGTATCAAGATACGGGAAAGTGGCTAACCAGGATTCCACGCATATCCCTACATGCTCACATTGTATACATGCAGCCTCACTCTTCTTGCTCCTCAGACTCAGTAGCCCTGCCAAGACAGTGATTCCTGTTCTTGCCTGATGGCTCCTGATCATAAGTCCAAAGTACCCTGACAACAGCCACAGCTTATGGTTTAATAGTATCTGTGCTATCCTCTGGTAAGAGTATTCCTACCTTGTGGACTAGCAACTCTAATCCTTCAGATTCCAGAGTTACAGGGACCCAATACAAAAAGTCTCCCAGTTGGCTACTGGGAGAGGTGACAAGTATATCCAATCCTGCTTCCTCTTCTTCGTTCCTGGACCAGTGTGAGAGTGTGTGTGTGTGTGTGTGTGTGTGTGTGTGTGTGTGTGTGTGTTGATCCATAAGGCACACAGTTCCATATAGAGGTCTCTAATTTAATGCATAGACTACATCATAAAGGTTTTCACACCACTATTTCAGATTATTAAATGCATCAGTTGTGGCTTTAGAAGTTCATTTCAATACTCTATGAGGCCAGATGCTTCTGACTGGTATGGTAAATGATATCACAAGGGGATCTCAGGGTTCACTGTGAAGGAGGTCTAATGGTCTCATGATTTGTTGTGAGGAACCCCATGTCTGTGGATCAGGTATTCTATAAGTACATAGATAATTGGTATTGAATGAGGCTCTGTGTATAGAAAAGTTCAGTCCTTACCAGGTATAGCTATCTCTCCTTATAAGGATGAGTTGCTGGACCTTCCAGGATAGAATGGTACCAACCTACTCAACTTACTAAGTTATCAGTTAATCTCCCACAGAGTAATGCCATATTGAAGTATAAGTGTTCCCTGTTATTGGACGATTGGATATTCAGAAGCAGCAGTAGGTGGGTAAGTAAGTCTTGGAAAGTAGGAGTTCATGCTGTTGGGCTCATGCATAGCGTCCACTTCTACAATCTTGGCCACCTTGTTTCTATGTCTGTCATGCTGGTTCCACAGTGGCCAATGCTAAGAAATAGCCAAACACCATTTGTCAAGTCATTTTTTCTATGTAGTGGTTCACTGCCCCTTCCATGATAGATGCTTATAAAGGTCATCAATATATTAGCATCTTCTTGCTTCTCCTCCTCTCTAATCAGCAACTTTCATTGATATGATGTATCAGTGTGATGTTCTGTGGGATGGACAGATAGTCTAGATCTCTTTAGAGTATATTTTGACAGAGAAAAGGAGAACTCTGAAGCAACCATTAATGAATAACATTGTTCATTCCACATGAATGTGAACTGCTTCTGTTTTCTTTTTCCTAATCAGAATAGAAAAAAACAACATCACTAAATCAATAGCTGCATATGATGGCCAGAGGCCTTACTAATTTCTTCCAGTACCAATACCATGTCCAATGCAGCAAATGTGATTATGATTATTACATTGTTGAGTTTGTAGTGGTCTTTAGTCATTACCCAGGATCCATCCTGTTTCTGCAGTTTCAGAAGTTGCCACTTGTCCTTCCCAATATGATATCTATTACCATATAAGATAAGGATCCAATGTGGAAGTTACTGCAACTACCAAGTATATCAATCCCAATTTTATATATATATATATATATATATATATATATATATATATATATATATATATATATGTACTGTTGGGTTGTTCTACTCACCCCCATGCAAGAGTACAAGCCAATCTTTATCCATGACTCCATTATTACCTAGCCCTATAAGCCACTACTCTAGTATGGGGACAGGAGGTGGGTCGGAAAGTGTCAGGGTGATGGTTAGTTCTCTGGGTTTCCCTGTCATCACACACCCTGTGTCCAAAAGACTCAAAACCTCCTGGGTATTTTCCTTTCACCAATGTAATTGGCTCTAAATTGATTTGGAGAAGTATTTGAGGGATTTTACAGTACTAACTATGGTGCTGTGGACTCCTACTTCCTAGGGACCTGGTCTCCTCTTCAGTCAATGGATACCATACCTGAAAATTGACTCAAGTCCAGACACGGAGAAAGGGATTATGATTTATTGTTTGGGTGACCACTGTAAGATTGCTGATCCCCCATTTATTTCTTTTTCTGGTAAGAGATGTTAAGCATGAACCTTATTAGCACTCTGTTGCTCCTAGATATGTCATGCTCTAATTATCATCTTTAAAACCGTCTGTGGATCAAGAAACTTTCGCTGCCTCTCTAGCCTCCTTAGTCTCTATGGTCAATGCACCTCCTGTTTTTGACATTTAAGTACCTACTCTTGGCTGCTATTACTTGTGGAGTAGAGGAGGAAAGAAGGGTATTGTTATTCATGGATATGCATAAGCCAAGATTTGTAATCTACTGTCAGCTCTGGCCTGCAGAGAAGATACAGTAGTGAACTTCTTAGTGATGCTAAGAAGCAGTGCTCCTCTCTCCAGTACATTTCCTATGACTTAGGTAAAGATGTGTTCTAACCTTGCATACTGTGTCCAATCCAGGGTTCCTACTTCCTCAGCCTCTTTAGACCTTCCAAATTTACTTCAGTTATCTATTGCTATATAATAAAATATTTCAAAACCTAGCAGTTTAAAACATCAAACATTTATTTAATACCTAGAGGGTATTACGCTAAGTGAAATAGGTCAGACAAAGACAAATAAATACCATATAATTTTACTTATATGTGGAATCTAAAAACAAACAAAAAATTAACAAACATAACAAAATAGAAGGAGTCACAGAGAAAGAGAACAAACAGGTGGTTCCAAGAGGAGAGGAGAGTGGGGGGATGAGTGAAGTAGGTGAGGGAGGTTAAGAGGTACAAACTCCCAGTTACAAAATAAATGAGTCATGAAATGTACAGAATATAGTCAATAATAATATAATATCTTTGAATGGTGACAGAGGTAACTAGACCTATCATGGTGATCATTTTGTAATGTATAGAAATATCAAATCACTATGTTGTGCACCAGGAACTAACATAGTGTTTAGGTCAATTATACTTCAAAACAACAAACAAATTCATAGATAAAGAACAGATTTGTGGTTACGGGGGGGGAGGGTGAGGAGAATTGGATGAAGGTGGGCAAATGTACAAACTTCCTTTTATAAGATAACAGTACTAGGGATGTAATATACAACATGATTAATATAAGTAACACTCTGTTGTATGTTATATATAAAAGTTGTTAAGAGTTTAAGTTCTAAGATACCTCATGACAAGGAGAAAATTTTTTTTTCTTTTAGTTTGTATCTGTATGAGATGATGGATGTTCACTAAACTTATTGTGGTAATCATTTCATGATGTATGTAAGTCAAATCATTACATTTATACCTTAAACTTACACAGCATTGTATGTCAATTATATCTTAATAAAACTGGAAGAAATAAAAACCATCACTTTTTAAAAAATTCAAACATTTATTAATTCAAATAGTTACGAGGGTCGGGCTCTGAGAAGGTTAAGCTAGGTAGTTTGGCCTTGGGGTGTCTCAGAAGGCTGCAGTTAAGATGTCAGCCAGAGCTGAAGTCATCTGAAAGCTTAAATGGGACTGAAGGCTTCACCTCCATGGTAGCTCTAATATACTTCTGGCAAAGTTAGTTCTAGTTGTAGTCTCACCACGTGGGACTCTCCATAGGTTGCTTGAGTGTCCTCATGACAGAGCAGCTGCCTTTCACCAAAGTAACGATCCAAGAGAAGGTGTTGCAGAAGCCACAGTGTTTTCTATGACTTAGCCTTGGACGTCGTATGTCATCATTTCTGCCACATTCATAGACAAACTCTGATACAGTGTGAGATGGGACTAACTCAAGAGTATAAACACCAAGAGGAGGGGGTCATTGGGGGCAATCTCGGAGGCTGGCTACCACAGTCTGCTTTCTGAACCCTAGCATTAACATCTCTTCCACATAAAAATACACTCTCTCCTTCAAGTACCCCAAAGGTCTGATCCATTATGGTATCAGTTCAAAGTCTAGAATTGCACCATCTAAATCAGGACCCTATGGATAAATTTACTCTTTTGTAGTTCTTTAAATACAGTCCCTCTCAATCTGAAGACTTTGAACTATCTCATAACGTTGTATCATGCATTTGAGCAGAGATCTATCTTTTCTACCTATTTTAGCCAACATTTCCTGTGATTGAAGCAATGAGGTTTCAGCAAGCATTAACTCATTGTTTTATGTCTATTGGAAACTCACAAAAATGTTTATAAGTAAAATTTTTTAAAGTATAAGCTGGATTTAAGAGAATACTCAGGTGAGACATAATAGATGACTTTAAATATTTAATATGTGGCAATATGAATGAGGATTTTCTAAGGATCATAATAATAGTACAAATAATTCTATAAAATATTTTAGCAAGAAGTGGAAGAGAGAACATAGCAGCAAGTAGGTGGTTAAATTTGTGACCCTTGAACACTGAGATTCTGTATATTTATAAATATATGACACCAAAAATAATATCTAAGAACCACATTCAACAAAATGGTCAAAACTAATAAAGTCCTGGGAACATGAAAAATGTATGTTTTCCGAATAAATGGGAAATGATGAAAAGAACACATTAAATATATAAGCCACAGTATCCCATACATGTTTTAAAATGCACTCAGATTGTGAAAAATACATCTCAAATTGTTAGTGCCAGAGTACCCTCATTAGACATTTATAAGCTTACAAAATTATCTTTGTCTGAAAGTTTTGGTCATGGGCTTTCATGTGTTTTCTCCCTTACTTTTTCCATTCTCTTCTGTCTTTTCTGTCTTTCTCTGTCTCCCACAGGCTATTTTCTTTCTTTAATTTTTTCTTCCTATCCATTCAATGATTTATTTTATACAAAATTGAAAACTGTACTTGTTTGCTTGAAGTCAAGGTAATTGGATACATTCCTCCGTGCAGCCACTTAGAGACACCTTAGTTAAGGTACCTTATAATACTTGTAAACTTCATTTTTCTTATGTGTAAAATGTAGAAATTTAAGTAACTTATTTATCTACTAGAAAAGATGTAAAATAATGAATATGAAACACTTGCACATAATCAGATAAATGAGATTTTCAAATTACTACCACTTCCTACTTTATGATCTTAAGCAGTATCACTTTCCTGAAGCTTATATTCCTCTACAAATCCTTGCCCTGGAAGAGGATTGTTTATTTAGTAACAAAATATACTCTTAATAAGTTCTAAGTAGTATAAATCCCCAGTGTAGACCCTCCTGAGGGCTTTTGAAATATGCAGAAGTTTAAGAGGTTTATTTTTCTCCTTTGTCTTTATCGTGTGAACATCTGAGGTTAGCATAAAGGATATAGTTATGGCAGAAAGAAAGGGAAAATATGTACAAATATTATTTTAATACTATTTTGAAACTAATAATTAAACTGTCTACACAGTAAGCTTATGGTTTTTCAAATAAATTCAAAGATTAAGGATAAATCAAACACTTCTTTATTCAATATATTCTGAATAATTTCTCCAAGTACTATTTACATTCAAACTATGCTGTACAAATTCCAACACCTAGGAAAATAGCTCCTATGCATGCACTCCTTATAAATTTTTCTTTGTAATGGGCAGCAACGTAATATTAAATACTAACACAAAATAACAGTTCAAATTGATAAAATTCTGAAGCAACAATTTTGATCAAAATAAATATTAAATACTTTAAATGTTAGGTTAAATATTTCAAATATATGAAATCAGGTAGAAAATATTTAGCATAAATGCAAGTATTCATCATAAATATTATAGGACCACAAACCATTTCAAAATGAAATAGTACTTTATAACCTGATGAAAGAATAATTACCCACTGGAGTTTAATTTAAGCTTATTAAAGTAATTTATGACTGCCTTTCTCCATAAATTACTCAAACAAAAATATACACCTGTAATAAAAAAATAGGATTTGTTTTTCAAAATAATTTTAAATTAACATGTAATTGCCAAAGTAAAAAAATTGGTAAATAACAATAGTAGACAAGCATGACAGTTGGTCGAAATGCAATAACACAACAGCTTCTGGTAGAATACCTACTGATTCCAATATCTAATGACTCAAATGTTAGTTGAAGCAAGAAAATAATATAATATTAGCCAGGAAAGTTATAACATGTCTATATTGAAATAGTTATAACTAAGGTATTTAGAGAAGCATCATTTGTTATGCGTCTCTCATAGCTGTCAAGGTAGGTCTTGTCTAGCATACAAACTTTTACCTTTTGCCTCATTATTTTCGGTCCAGATATATTAATCCCGGCATTGATCTCCATGCCATGCTGTATGGATCAGCTTTAAACAAGCATTCCAGAATAATAATTGTCTGTTTTGATGCACCTTGTGATATTTGATCCTGAGATGGACATGTGTGCAAGAATTTTATTAGTGATTGCTCTTGTTATTGACATTGGGAGGAAAACAGAAGAAACAAAATTAAGCAGAGGGAGACACTGGGCAGCAATGCAGTTAAAACAAGACCCCTGCCAACTCTGGGAGAACCTTTGACACTAATGGGGGTGCCCTTCACAGCTGTCCCAAGTTTCAGGCGGAAGGCAGAGTCCTTGTACCTTTTTGTTGTTCAGGCACTGAACATGGGCTTATGGGGAAGGAGGCATGAACAAAGGAGAGGTGACTCTCTTCAGCAAAAAACAATTCCTGAGCTCTCAAATAATAACCTTCTGAACAAGAAAATAACAAATCTGTCAGTCTCTGCGTAGGAGGAGGGTGTGCTCTGTGTCTTGAACGGCAAAGCAGGGCACGAGGGTCCTCTTGTAATGCTACTTAGATCCACTTTCTTAGTTTGAGTCCCGCAAACAGCTACATCAGTACAGTGGGCCTCTTTTCCTGGGTAAAAATAGTTAAAGAAAGATTAGTGGAACAAATTACAGCACCACTTCCTGCCCCAGGTCCAGAAGCAACACATTTTCTCCCTTCTCTACATGACTAAATTCCCCCCTCAGCCTTAAGCTATCAGCACTTCTGAGATCAAGACGATTCACCTGGAGGGGTGACCAAGACTCATTCTCTGGTTGAAGAGGTGTGGGCAGGAAAGGTAAACTCAACTGCAGAATAAATGGTGATTGCAGAGAAAATAAATTGCTGCTCCATTCTAATATGGAAGAGTTCCAATTTAATCAATGCACCACTAAGGATTGGTTAATATCCTTGAAGGAAGTACTATACTAATCATTCAGTGTTCATTTCTCATTCTAGAAGATTGGACATTTAAAGGCATCAGCAGTTTGACCAGATTTGGAGAGTGGAAGCCCGTATATAGCCTAAAGCTCTGTCCCTTTGGCTACTCCATTCACATAGCCATCATGCCTGTCCTGGAATGGTCAGTGACAGAGACTGATTGATATCAACTGGCTGAGTCATTCTGTCTGGTAATTTAGTGTCTCTTCCAGGATTGATGAGCTCTGGTAGGCATTAAGAATACAGTAAAATAGGGCTTCCCTGGTGGCTCAGTGGTTGAGAGTCCGCCTGTCGTTGCAGGGCACACGGGTTCGTGCCCCGGTCCGGGAAGATCCCAACATGCCGCAGAGCAGCTGGGCCCGTGAGCCATGGCCGCTGAGCCTGCGCGTCCGGACGGGAGAGGGCACAACAGTGAGAGGCCCGCGTACCGCAAAAAAAAAAAAAAAAGAACACAGTAAAATAATCTTCATGCTATGTGACCACTACTGCTCAGTCCTTTCATAAGCTAATATGCCATATCTTCATCTCCAATCTTCCAATCTTTCTTCTTCCAGGTCTCTGACCAATAGGCAAATCATTTGCAACTGTCTGTGTGTCTGCCTATGTTCTAAACTTGGGCTACTTCATCTTCCACACAAAGCAAGTACAGATGTACTACCAAAATATCTGTCCTTTAAAGGATTTCCCTCATCACTGTCTTTCAGTGCTATCCCTGAGTGGAACTATAGTGGAGCCACCATCCATTTTCAGCTGCACCATATACTGAGATAACCCATCCATGAACTAAGCTCAGATTTTTTTCTCTTTTGTCAAAAGGCCATGAAGTGTTTTCAACAGGACTATAGGGGTGTGGTGAGGAAGAGACACTGTACAATCATTGTGAGTGACATGACAATCAGGACTATTTGCTCCTGAAGCATGTTTGTGTCCACTAACGTTGCTTGCGTTTGAACCTGAATGAAACAGGCTGAATAGTCCACTTCAGGGCAGGCCTTACAATGAGAACTGTGGTCACTGAATTGGAAAACCTAAATACAATAGGAGTAATTGCATTCCAGGGTGGGAGGGGCCTAAGGGCTGCACTCACATTATAGAAAAAATGGAGTCTCAGAGAGTTGAGAAAGTTGACCAAGATCACATAACTGGTCATCCATAATGAGCCTGCATGACCCTGAAGCCTGCATTCTACCATGAAAATATTTGCTGAATGAATAAATGTTGCTATTTGTTTTACTTGAACTCTCTTGAAAACCCTTTAACCAGAAATTCCAAGTTCAGGTTTTTGAGAGGAAAAAGTAAACTAATAATAATGTATGCGATGTGCCGTGCCTCTCTCATATGCCATTTGAATACAAATTAAATATATATTTATGTGCTTGCAGTAGGAACCCGTCTTTACAGGAGCCCACTCTGGCCATATTCTCAGCACAAGTAGTGTATCACTTATACTGTCTGGTCCTCACCTAAGTGTTGCCTTTAGTTGTTCTCTATGTGTTTCATTTGTATAGAATCTACCTCCCTGGCTCAGTGTGTAGCAACAAGAGTACAACAATCTTCTCCATCCTTTATTAGAAACCACAATGCAACTAGTAAAAGGAGAGACACTCATTGGCATAAGGGATTCATTATTAAATGGATGCATGATTATATTCCACGTCACATTTAATTGAAAAGCAACCTTGAAATTCAGCAGTATCTCACTCAGGAAAGCAGAAACTCTAAAATAATAAAAATGCAGTGGTTTATGCCTTTATGCTCTTATGACAGACTAGCCTGACTTAAGCAGTCTTGATTTACTAAAATCTCTTGATGCTCAAGTCAGTAAAAAAGTAGTTTGTCTCTACTGCTATATTTCAGTAAAGTCTAACATTTTGCCTCAGCATATGAACAAGTTGGATCTTCACAAGAGATGTTAAGAGAATGATAAATGGTATTATCTTTGAATTTAGGACTTTGGGTTGAATGTGGCACAGTATGTTTCCTCATAGAAATTATGAAACCACATGGATGAAAAGCCTGCTTCAATGTCACCAGAAATAAAGAAGAGGAAGAAATAGACACTTTTTAGAGGTTGCGTTTTTCCCTTTCTACAAATAATTTTTATTCTAAATCATAGACTCCCTGTTATCTTGTAAGTAATTCATTTTCTTTTAAAATATTTTCTTGGACTTCTACTCTCAGCTGTGATGAATCAGCATGTAGCAGAACAATACTCCTGCTGAGAACAACTAGAAAACAGGAACAAACCCAAACATAAAACAAGGATATGTTCTCTTTAACAGAGTGACAAAGATTATAAATTATATGGGACTATGGAACTTAGGGGATAAAATGATAGACAGAAAAAACACACATAATAAAGATATTAACATGGAGATGCTGAGCAAGAATTATCTCCAAGAGGCAGAGAATCTTAACAAATCTTTCCATGGTGCTAGAAGAAAAAAGCTGAAATTTAGGATGACCAAGGAATCAACACTTGAGAAGTCAAGATACCAGAGAGAAGCAAAGTACATAGAAATGAAGCCAACAATCTGAGCTGGCTTTCTCTCAAAAACTTCACCAGTCCATAAACTTCCCAGGTCACAAGGTGCACAAGCTGATCAGTCATTAAAAGGCTCCTCACAATGGGAAGAGAAACACTGGAGTTGAAGGCTTACCATAACAGAAGAGTCCACTAAACACTCCAAGCTTTCCACTGGGACTCCTGACAGATGGTACCATGTATATGGCCATTTACTGGTAACTGTAAGAACTAGTTAAAGCTTAATTGTGCCTTACATTTTGAATTTAGATGAGTTTTGATAAAGTTACAGTGCACTGTTATTCCCCTTCAACTATGCTCATCCTGCTGTTTTTCTGCCCTAAATGAGTTCTCTGTTATCCTTATGGGATAAAGTTTTTGAAATTGTTGGAATACCACTGTGCCGGCCAATACTTTTCTGAGTAAACTTGGAAACATCTCTCCTTTACCAGTTTGCATAGTTAAATTTGTCAGTGGACAGCGCTAGAAGGATACTGCAGGAGAAAGGAACTTGTCCTCCTGGTTCCAGTAAGCTTTTCTTTCTTGTTCCTGTGGTGCGTGACTGCCAGAATATGGCTGGACTCCTACTGGTTCTCATCGCCCAGTGAATTGCAGTAGCATTCCAGCAGACAGCTTTCCTGCAAGGAAAGTATTACACCAGTGGGCAGCTTCCCAATAGGTCTTGCTGACACATCAGTGAGAATATTTTCCATGAGTCTCCCCAGCACCCCAGAGAGCTCTTCACTAAGTCTTGCCAGTGTCCCATTGAGCAGTTTCCCAATTTTCAACCCTGGACTATAGCACCTCAGAAAACTTCTCCATCAGACATTGGACTAAGGACATATGCTTTCCAATGAAGTCTGCATCTCAGACTTGGGGTGGAGCAAAGCTCTCACAAGTTTGTTCTTTTTCTGGGTTCTGCCTCAGTATTAGTGACTGATCCTTATAGCTTTTATAATTATTTTTTTCTTTAGCATGCTTTTTAACCCTTTTAAATGAATAGGTATTAGATAATAGTTCTTATTTGTTAAATTCTTGTGTTCAAATTTGTGATATGATTTCTGTCCTCTGATAGGACCCCGACTAATGCATTCACCATATTATTTTCTATCCAGTTTAATATTCTCTTATCCAAATAAGTAAATATCAATTTGTACCCTAACTGGAGCTTGCCCCAGGGAATAACCCACTCATCTCAATAGTCCTGCTAAGACACAGCCACATAAAATGATACATACTTACTTGTAGCAAAAAAGTTAATTATTGATTAGAATTCAGTAGCACCCACATGAAGGATTGGTTTTACCATGTACTGAGACATATTATTTTTAAATCAACAAGAAAAAAACTTAGCCTAGGATCTGAAATTTCTTCGTAGGCGGAGATTCTGTTAATGTAATCATCGTAATTATAGGAGTTTTCTGTTCAGTGAAAATGTCATTGAATTTGTTCCAATTTGTGTTTTTGTCTTAAAAATATTCTGACAAACAATTTTTAAGTAAGGATGATTGACAGGTTGAGGAAAATTATAAATTATAATAAAAGATTTTCCAATAATTTTATAGATGATGAAAAGTTCACTCAATCATAATAAAGTTTTAGATTGTTTCTTAAAGGAATGTTTATGTGATTGAGTTCATTCTCACCTTATTACAGGAAAAACTTGGTAGTGCTTTACAACATGATTTTCATATCAATATTTCACTTAAGTTTTGAGGAACAAGGGTAAAAGAAACTAGAGCCACATCATCTTCATCTACTTCTTGGTCTCCAAATTCATGCCTATAATTGAATTTCTGATTCAAAGTGTCCAAAACCTATGAAAATTATTACATATTTTCTGCTATATTAAGACTGAATTTTTCTTACCTTGATTACCAGTGAGAATGAAGCAACGTCTCCTATCCTTTTTTTTTTTTTTTGGTGGCAAAAAGAGGCATTTAAGCAATAGTGATGTTATGAGTATCATCAAATATTACCATTCACACATGTGAACAGAATTTAAGCAGTAAAAATCAGGGACCAGTATTAGCATGAACTATTCTTAAGCACAGCCATTTCTGCACAACTAAAACTACAGAGAACTACAAATAAACTTTACATATTCTTGTAATGGTAGAATATTGAAAGAAATTTTATAATACAAATTTTTGTAATAGGACCTCAAATGATTGAGCATTACTGAATGGCATTGTTAGAGATGATCCAGGGAAAGTGTGAAGAATTTGGTCACATTTCTTCTTGAACTTTAAAAAGAATTAAGTGATTTCTAAGACCCTTGGGAAAATGCATTTATTCTCACCATAAATACTACTCCAAACCTGTCTTCACTTTACTGAGAATATCCAGTTGTGATTTAGGATTGTCAGATGACTAAAAGAGAGCACCACCTTCTTTGTAGTAGAACCCAGTTTCTTGTCTTTCTCCAATTGACTTTCACTGGGACTACCTCCTGAAAAATGGTAATGATGACAAACTAATGATGCTCCTTTAACTCTTTTATACTTCTTTCTAGAATAAAACACATTTCCAATTACTAAGAGGTAAAAATATTTTTTCCCCATTTAGAATCAGTAAACTGAGACTTAGGGAAAATAAGTCCTTTCCCAGTGCCATAACATCAGTTTGTGGAGGGTCCTAGACTCAAACCAAGGACTTCAGATGTTGGCAAAATTAACGGCTTTCAGATCAGATGTTGCAACATGCCACACATAGACATAGTTTAAAATGATTATAACAATAATATTTATCATGACTTTACTATGTGCTAGGGAATGTAAAGAGTAGTTTATGCATGGCATAATTTAATCTCCATGAATAATTTATGTGACGAGTTGTCTAATATATTTAGAGAGAGGTGTAGATGAGATATTGACATTGGCTTTCTGTATCTACACTTGTCATCTATAACTACATTTATATGTTTATCTCTAGCTCTATATCTGTATCTAGAATTTGTCAAAGCTTACAAATTTGTCCCAGGTTAAACACCCAATAAGAAATAGAACAATTTGAAATGGTTAATCCATAATATATCATGGACTATCCCTGTGGCAAACCTTTCCTTTTAAATATATTGGAGTACATGGACTACCCAGTTCCTAGTTCTGCTTTTTGATATATTGATACGTACCTGTTCACAAGGGAGTTCAGATTTTGCCATAGGAGGCTGCAGTGGATCAGAATAAGTCAGTAATTTCTTTCTCTAGAGAAACACATTTTAATTTATACATTTATTAAAGAGTATTTATTTAGCAAATATTTGTTAGGCACTCCATACAGGAAAGTGGTGAATTTCACCTATGTGGGGGACCTTTTTTTTAAACAACTTTCAGTAAAATTTTACTGTTGGTTTGATTCTTTCTGAGGTTTATTCTAAGAGATTTTACGATGCATTATTGTTGTTAAAATTATGAATAAAATTAACTTTTAATTATATTTTCTAAATTTGAAAAGGACTGATTTTTATTACATTTTCTATTTTTGTGTGTAGGGAAGTGTTACTATGCTTTATGGAATTTAAGGAAAGAGTGGAACTTGTATTTGTTTTTGCCTATCACCAATGGAGGAAAAATTAGCAGAGCTTAATAATCTTTATTATAAATGATAGGCTAGAAAGTCTAGTGAGAAAAATAATGTTTATAAAATATTCAACTCATCAATATTTTTGTGAAACTAGTAACTTCTAAGAATTACAAATAAAGAATGTGCAGTTACAAACAATGGAGAGGTTGTCTCTCACCAGCCTGAATTAGCTAACAAATTATATTCAAGTAAA
This sequence comes from Tursiops truncatus, assembly GCF_011762595.2. NCBI lineage: Eukaryota > Metazoa > Chordata > Mammalia > Artiodactyla > Delphinidae > Tursiops > Tursiops truncatus. The sequence continues at coordinate 59,307,378 of NC_047038.1, read as the reverse complement.
AGCGTCTTTCTCTTTTCTCCAATTTAGACTTATTTACAGACTTATCATGGTCTATCAGTTGTGTTATAACTGTTTGGATAGCCCTACAACTAAAAATAGAAAATTTGAGATAGTGTGATAGATGCTATTATAGAGATATTCTTACTTAATCAATCATTCTTTTAAGAAAAATGAGCATAGGAATTCCCTGGCAGTCCAGCAGTTAGGACTCTGTACTTTCACTACTGAGGGGCCGGTTCAACCCCCGGCCAGGGAAGTAAGATTCCACAAGCCACGCAGGGCAGCCAATAAATATATAAATAGAAGAAAGTAATATGAGTGTCCTGAGTCTGTTATTGATTATTTTAAGTAGAAAAAATAATAGGATGCATCTATATTTCAATGTGTATGTTTTAGTGAAATTATTTTACAACTCATTCCCTGGGTTTACATTAATCCAGATCTGGTAAATATTGTTTTTAATAGAGTTTTTAAGGATTCATTCTATTCTTCCTGAAGATTTTAGTCAACAACACAATGCTATTTTAATAGAGCACTTAAAAATTGAAATCATTTGTTTTACTAGTTGTTGAATTATATTCTTCTACAAGAATTCCTGTCATTTCTTTGAATTAAATATGTTCTATATCTCCAAGGTAATTCTTCTCCCAGATACTTAGTACCTAAGAGGGTATATCATTGCTTTTGCTATTACATTCATGGTATTCAGCCCAGTGGAAACAATGTAACTGGATATAGAATAGGTGGAGTCAAAAAGTGACAATTCACTGTCCATGTGGTTACTTTAGCAGCCCTAGAGACAGTTTATCCAGGTGCAAATTGTCACTCCACCACACCCTAGCTTTATGTCAGTGGACATTTATTTAGATAATTTCTCTGTGCCTATGTACATTGAAGGGTTGTTGTGACTTGTGAGGATTAAATAGGGTAAAACATGTAAAGTAGTAAGTGGCACATGTCCAACACATAGCACACATTTGAAATATAATTTACTATTACAGGGGGCGGAGTCAAGGTGGTGGTGTGGGAAAACGTGGAGTTTGCTTCTCCCCACAACTATGGCGCTTGGCAGACGCTGGTGGGGGACCTCAATGCCCAAGGAGACAAGAGGAACCCCCAAGCGAACCAGTAACATGTGGGAGACTGAGGGGGGAGAAGTGGAGGCCTGACAGGACTGGTGCCCCTGAGGCGTGGCTGAGAGGGGGCAGGGGTTCCCACACCTGGAGGGAACCTGTGGGGTCTTGGATCAGGGGGGAGAGCAGCCTGCATTTCCCCTGCCCAATCAGCTGGGAAAGTCTGACCGGCTCCTTGGCTAGGTCCTACGCCCTCAGAGGTCCCATCTGGGCCGTATTGGTCCTGGGGGCATAGGAGGGAGGCTGGGGCGAGACCAGTAGAGGCAGGTGGGAGGGACCATCCAGGACCAGAGGAGCAGGAGAGGAGCGGAGGTTATTGGCCCCGCCCACTCAGGCCCTGAGAACCTGCTGAGCTCCAGATGGGGTCCCCCGCCCTCTGAGACCAGAGGCAGGAGGCATGCCAGGGCCCCTTCTGTTCCGATGAGCCTTAGCCACACCCTCCACACTTCCAGGGCCTTTTCCAGCCCTGTGGGTCCTAAGCATAGGCCCCACCTGCCACCCAAACCCCATCCCTCATTAGGCCACGCCCTCCACAGCCAAGGTCTTTTCCACCTTTCTTTTCTCCTCCTCTTCTTTACTATTGGGGTTCTGTTTTACTTTCTGTTTGTTTTTCATCTATATTTTATTTTTACATTCTTTCTAACATATGTGTTAGTTTCCTAGTCTAATTTTATATTTTACTTTGTTATTATTCTCTTTTTTTTTTCTTTTGGCCATCCTGCATGGCATGCGGGATCTTTGTTCATGAGCCAGGGTTCAGGCCAAAGCTCCTGCAGTGGGAGCTCTGAGTCCAAACCACTGGACTAACAGAAAACCTCAGACCCCAGAGAATATTCATCAGAGTGAGGTATCCCAGAGGTCGTCATCTCAGCACCAAGACCCAGCTGTACCCAACAGCCTACAAACTCCAGTGTTGGAAGCCTCAGGCCAAACAACACAATAAGTAAGACAGGAACACTATCCCATGCATCAAAAAAAAAAAAAAAAAAAAAAATGAGCTGGCAAAAATGGGTCACACATGAAGAAGCAACGTAAAATACTAAAAGACCAAATAAATGGAGAGGAAATAATAGGCAATCTACCTGAAAAAGAATTCAGAGTAATGATAGTAAAGATGATCCAGAATCTCAGAAATAAAATGGAAGCACTGATTGAGAAAATACAAGAAATGTTTAACAAAGATCGAGAAGAAATAAAGAACAGACAAACAGAGATGAACAACACAATAACTGAAATGAAAAATACACTAGAAGGAATCAATAACAGAATAACTGAGGCAGAAGAACAAATAAGTGAGCTGGAGACAAAATGGTGGAAATAACTGCTGAGGAACAGAATAAAGAAAAAAGACTGACATAATTAGAACAAAAAAGTTTTCAATTCACATGGAAACACAAAACATCCCGATAGCAAAAGCAATCTTGAGAAAGAAAAATGGAGCTGGAGGAATCAGGCTCTCCAACTTCAAACTATACTACAAAGCTTCAGTAATCAAGATAGTATGGTACTGGCACAAAAACAGAAATATAGATCAATGGAACAGGATAGAAAGCCAGGAATACACCCATGCACCTATGGTCAATCTATGACAAAGGAAGCAAGACTATATAATGGAGGAAAGACAGTCACTTCAATAAGTGGTGCTGGGAAAACTGGACAGCTACATGTAAAAGAATGAAATTAGAACACTACATAACACCATTCACAAAAATAAACTCCAAATGGATTAAAGACCCAAATGTAAGACCAGACACTATAAAACTCTTAGAAGAAAATATAGGAGAAACACTCTGATATAAACCACAGCAAGATCTTTTATGACCCACCTCCTAGAGACAAAAAAAAAAACACAAAAATAAACAATGGAACCTAATTAAACTTAAAAGCTTTTGCACAGCAAAGGACAAAACAAGACAAAAAGACAATCCTCAGAATGGGAGAAAATATTTACAAATGAAACAACGGACAAAGGATTAATCTCCAAAATATACAAACAGCTCATGTTGCTCAATATCAAAAAAAAAACAAACAACCCAATTAAAAAATGGGCAGAAGGCCTAAATAGACATTTCACCAAAAAAGACATACAGATGGTCAAGAGGCACCTGAAAAGCTTCTCAACATCACTAATTATTAGAGAAATGCAAATCAAAACTACAATGAGGTGTCACCTCACACCAGTCAGAATGACCATTATCCAAAAATCTAGAAACAATAAATGCTGGAGAGGGTGTGGAGAAAAGGGAACACTCTTGCACTGCTGGTGGGAATGTGAATTGGTTCAGCCACTATGGAGAACAGTATGGAGGTTCCTTAAAAAACTACAAATAGAACTACTATATGACCCAGCAATCCCATTACTGGGCATATACCCTGAGAAAACCAAAATTCAAAAAGAGTCATGTACCAAAATGTTCATTGCAGCTCTATTTACAATAGCCCGGAGATGGAAACAACCTAAGTTCCATCATTGGATGAATGGATAAAGAAGATGTGGCACATATATACAATGGAATATTACTCAGCCATAAAAAGAAACCAAATTGCATTATGTGTAGTGAGGTGGATGGACCTAGAGTCTGTCATACAGAGTGAAGTAAGTCAGAAAAAGAAAAACAAATACTGTATGCTAACGCATATATATGGAATCTAAAAAAAAAAAATGGTACAGATGAACCTAGTGGCAGGGCAGGAATAAATATGTAGACATAGATTATGGACTTGAGGACATGGTGAGGGGAGGGGGGAAGCTGGGCGAAGTGAGAGTAGCAGCGACATATATACACTACCAAATGTAAAGTAGCTAGTGGGAAGCTGCTGCATAGCACAGGGAGATCAGCTCCATGCTTTGCGATGACCTAGAGGGGTGGGATAGGGAGGGTGGGAGGGAGGCTCATGAGGGAGGGGATATGGGGATACATGTGTATGCATATGGCTGATTCACTTTGTTGTACAACAGAAACTAACACAGTTTTGTGAAGCAATTATACTCCAATAAAGATCTATAAAAAAGGAAGAAATATAATTTACTATTACCATGATGAAATGTTGTGCATATTGTTTACTTCATTTATATCTAACAGTGTTTAGAATTATTACAGGAACGAGTGTATACTGGAATTACCTACTTCCAGAGAGTGTTTGAAAAGCTGCCATCATGTACTTTTTTTTGAAAATGGAAATTAAAGATGAAACCTATAAAAATTCCTCCGTATGTTTTCATAGTCTCTTAATGTCAACAATCATTTTAAGCAAGTAATTCTCAAAAATAGATCCTTAGTAATGACTTGTTCCAACAAATCCCTGTGTTTTCATCATTCTACTGTACACTCTTTACACATTCTGCTTCAAAGTCAACCTTTATTATACCCAACCCTGTTTTCATTTGGAAATTGTTCCTCCTCCTCCTCCTTTTTTTCCTTCTCCTTCTCTTCCTCCTTCTCCTCATTTTTGTCCTCCACTTCCTGCCCCTTCTCCATTTCCTCTCCCTCGATGCCCGAGCACCACCATCTATCCAGTTATTCAAAATGGAAATCTTATTTTACTTGAATTTACCTCCTAAGTTAGAAATCTTGGTATTTATCACTTGAGCCGTATGTCTCCTTTAAAAGGTCAGCATCAGGGCTTCCCTGTTGGCGCAGTGGTTGAGAGTCCGCCTGCCGATGCAGGGGACGCGGGTTCGTGCCCCGGTCCGGGAAGATCCTACATGCCGCGGAGCGGCTGGGCCCATGAGCCATGGCTGCTGAGCCTGCGCATCCAGAGCTCCGCAACGGGAGAGGCCACAAGAGTGAGAGGCCCGTGTACCGCAAAACAAAAACAAAAAAAGTCAGTATCTTCAGAACTAGCTTAACCCTATCTCTCCAACACTCCGGACACGTGATTTTAAAGGAAAAACCCTGATATTTACAAAATTTATTTTTTGAATATTAAGTAAGGATTAAGAAAGTCCTATCTTCATCAGAATTATCTTATGGACTCTTTATTAGGAAACAAAACAAGAAACAAAAACAGGTATACATATTAAACAATGGCTTAATTAAAAACTGGCAAGTCTCCTATCTTCTCCCCTCATCTGTAATCTCATTCTGACACATCTTTGTGCTTCTTTACTGGTTTTCCTTCCATCCTAAACATTTCCACTCTGTTTTTGGAAATCTCGGTCCACTGTAAATAAATGCCAGAAAATCATCAACAACCTAGACATTAGGAATACACCTTACTTTTTAAAAAGAGTTTATAATTCAGTAGTAATAGGTATTCTACATGTATGCACACACACAAAAGATAAGTGAAAAATTAGAGTGAGAAATAGTATGATATAGAGATCAGAATTATAATGATAAATAAATATTTGCAATGCCAATGGAGATGAAAAGACAATACATGATTTACAATATTTTCATCATATGAAATTGTAAGGTTTTGGAAACGGGAGGCAGGAGTTAGAAAAATGAAGTCAGGGAAGACACACATATATATGATTTGTTCAAGGAGAGGGACTATGGTACCAATCACCATGCTTGTGAAAAAAGATGGAGGGGGATTTTTACGGAAAATATAATACTATGCAGTGTTGCAAATGTTGAGTTTTAGGTGCCTATGTAATCTGTCCAAATACCAAGAAGATATTGGAAAACACAGGCCTGGACTGCAGGAGAAAAATCTGGGCTAAGAAAATTAGTTGAGAGTTACAATATATAGATGACAAATATTGCCATTGGTGGGATGGTATCTGCAAAGATGAGGAATCTCCCTCATATACTAACTGATTATCTTTCCACCATTTTGCAATTAATTACTCATCACATCGTCCTCCTTTGAGCATCATGCCATTCACCTATGACCCTTTTACCTTGACCTAGTAATTAAATGAGAAAAGAAATGTCTATCCTAGAATACTCATCTTGTATAATCACTATAACATCTCTTAAATTTCATATTGTCTTTCAGTATCTCAATTTTTACTTTCTTTCTTTGTGGAGTACCTAAACCCCAAGAACCTGAAATCCATAAATTTGACCTCTCTGGACAAAATGCTCAAATCCATTGCTTTGTTGATTTGTTGGGGGTTTGTTGTTGTTGTTGTTTGAAACACACCTTGCTGACCCAAACCTAAATGAATTCTGTATCCAGTTCTCTCTCCTACCTTCTGACTAAGAAACACTGGATACAGCCACAAAACTTGGCAGTTTGATAGCTCAAGAAACAGATTGTTTCCAAAATGAACTCTGGAGTGCCCCCTCTGTTTTTCAATGTTTTTAACCCCACATTCCACTCTAAACTTAACTCGTTATTTCTCTTCTATTTCACTTTCCTTGAAAGGGTACATTCTACTGCTCTTTTTATGTTCTTACTTCATCTTATGCACTCATATCTACAAAGAATCTTGCTCCGTTCCCATACCTCTAAAGAAATTGCTTTTTATGTTTCAACTATGTCCTGCTCGGGCCAGAGACTCTCATGACGTTTGATGTATCCGTGAGGATAGAGCAAAGACATCTATTTCTTGAAATTACCTATGAGGACACCACTCACTCCTCCTTGGCTAGACATATGCACAGCTCCCACCAACCAAGCCCTATCCACAGAAAAAGAAAAAAAAATCAAAGGCGGTTCTGAGACCGCTAAATGCAAGGAAAACTGTTTTAACCGTGAGCATGCAGATTGCAAAGAACATGGCAGTCTTTTTTTGTCTTTATTTCCACAATAACAGATGTAATGACCATGTAGTTTTGGATCTGTTTATGGAGATCCCACACATCATATGGATAAACTTACCTAAAAATGATAACCCAGAGGTATTCAGAGCTGAAACAATAGATTCCTTTTACTCCCTTTAAGCTAGTTGAGTTTTATTTTTATTTACATGTGCATAAATTAGTTTAGAATAATCCACATAACTACCTTAAATATTTGTTTTAGAAATTAAAATCAGATAAAGTATATTATCATTATATTTTAGCCACAAAAATTTAGATATGGTTTTTAACTGAAGCACGTTATAACTAAAAAAAAGTCTTAATTCAGTCTAAAAGGATAAACATTAATTACTATCATAAAAGAAAAATAATCAGATTAGCTTTAGAGGATATAATGTAGAAATGCTCAACTAAAGTGGAGAGTCAGTGGTGAAAAGAGTTGTAGTGGAGAGTGGTCAGATTTGAAATGAGCGAACACTTTCTGGATTCACTTTTTAAGTAAGATGTAAGTATGTGTATGAACATACACACACTACTACATATAAGATAGATAATCAACAAGGACTTACTGTATAGCACAGGGAACTCTACTCAATATTCTCTGATAACCAGTATGAGAAAGTAATCTAAAAAAGAATGAATATATGTTTATGTAAAACTGAATCACTTTGCTGTGCACCTGAAACAAACACAACATTGTAAATCAACTATACTCCAATAAAATTTTTTAAAAAGACAGTAGAAAAGAATACATAAATAAATAAATAAATAAAATGTAAGTAAAAATACATTGTTTTATCCTTTCACAGTAATATTTAATAGAGTGAACAATAGATGTAAAATATACAAGTTATAAAACATACAATTTAGTTTTGCTTATTTTTGAATTTCATAAAAACATCACCATACAGGTAGTATCCTGAGACTTCCAACATTGTGATTTTTAAAATTTATCCATGTTGCTGTGTATAGTTGTAATTCATTCATTTACACTACTACAGACTATGGTGACCTTATCACAACTTATTATCCATTGTCATGCAGGTAGACAATTTGTGCCTATTTTAAAAAATATTTAAAAATAAAATTTCTATGAATGTTCTTGTACATTCCTGCACCCAAGTTCAAAAGTTTCTCCAGAGATTATACTAATAGGAATGGCTAGAAGATAGAGGATTTTATGTTCAATCCTACAAGACAAAACCAAAGGCTTTCCAACTTTGTTTTATCAACGTACGCTGCCATCAGCAGGTAGTTCCATATGACCCACATCCCAGCCCATATTTCTGCCAACTGTTTAGTAAAATGTAGTTTCTCATTTTGTCCTTAATTTATACTTTCTTATTTTGTCCTTAATTTGTCTTTTCCTGATTTTTATGAAACAAAGTATACTTCTCTGTATTAGTTGTCCATATGTACTTAGACTTATGGGAAATTTCTGCACATCTCATTACATTATTTTTGTTACTTTAAATTTTAATTTAAAAAAATGAATCTGTATACTAATCCATCCTCAGCTCTTTATAGTCCTATTGCCTTCAACCAAGAGACTTGTCTTTTTAGTTCTGTTACAGTGGTTTTTTTTTTTAATTGACACGTTTTAAATTTTTATATTGTGAAATGTATCAATTTTTTGTTTACAAATAGTCATTTTGAGAGTTTGCTTAAGAAACATTTTCCTCCTTCAGTGCTGAAATATTAATGCCCTTTTAGTTAAAAATTTTTAAAAATATATTTTCCTATTTAATCTATCTGAGATCCATTGTTTTGTAAGGTATAAGCATCACTTTTTTTATCTTACTTATGAACATAATTTTCTGTTTCATTTATTTAATACTCTGTTTTCCTCCACAAGTTTTTGATTTCATCATTGTCATATATATAGCATTTTCAGATATCTAGGGGTAAGTCCCTGGGTTCTCTACAGTTTTCTCGTGGTCATTTGTTTTCTATCCTTGTGCTTACATTGCATACTGGAAAAGTTGGCTCTCCTCATTCATTATTAGTTTCAGCTTGTCACATTTATCATACAACCCTATTGAAATTTTGTTTGAAATTATAATAAATCTATAGATCAATTTGAAAATAACAGATACCTGTATGATACTGATATTTCCTATGAATGAACATGGGATATTTCTCCATTAATTTAGTCCTTGTTCAAAGTTTTCAACAGTTTTACAGATTTCTGCACAGATGTCTTACATGTATGTTTTCAGATTTATTCTCAATAATTTTAATTTCACTGCCATTGTTACTAATGTAATTTAAAATTCCAATATTTAAATTGTGGGCTACTGTTTTAGAAACACAGATTATATTTGTACTGGAACTTTTTTCTCTTATAACCGTTTAAAAAAATTTTTTTTTACATATACTCAATAAGTTCATTTGTATCATTTTTTTAAAGATTCTGCATGTAAGCAATATCATATGATACTTGTCTTTGTCTGACTTACTTCACTTAGTATGATAATCTCCAGGTCCATCCATGTTGCTGCAAATGGCATTAGTTCATTCTTTTTAATGACTAATATTCCATTGTATATATGTACCACATCTTCTTTATCCGTTCATCCATTGATGGACATTTAGGTTGCTTCCATGTCTTGGCTATGGTAAGCAGCACTACAATGAACACTGGGGTACATGTATCCTTTTGAACCATGTTTATCTCCAGATATATGCCCAAGAGTGGGATTGCTGGATCATATGGTAGTTCTATTTTTAGTTTTTTAAGGAACCTCCATACTGTTCTCCATAGTGGCTGATACTACAAAGCTACAGTCATGAAACGTATGGTACTGGCACAAAAACAGAAATATAGATCAATGGAACAGGATAGAAAGCCCAGGAATAAGCCCACGCACCTATGGTCAATCTATGACAAAGGAAACAAGACTATACAATGGAGGAAAGACAGTCTCTTAAATAAATGGTGCTGGGAAAACTGGACAGCTACAAATAAAAGAATGAAATTAAAACATTCTCTAACACCATACACAAAAATAAACTCCAAATGGGTTAAAGACCTAAATGTAAGACCAGACACTATAAAACTCTCAGAGGAAAACATAGGTAGAACACTCTTTGACATAAATCGCAGCAATATCCTTTATGAGCCATCTCCTAGAGTAATGGAATTTTTTAATAGTTATAGAATCTTTCAGGTTTTTCATTTTTCTTGAGTCACTTTGACTTGTGGTCCCTAACTTCAGGTTGATGTGCTCAGATAGAATTCTTCACCTTGCTTCTGGCCCCAGGCTTTACCCCTAGGCTAGTACTACTCTTGGCAGCTCACTTCAGGGGAGCTCTTCTGAACTAAACTTGGCTCCCACTGCAGTAGTTCAAGCTCATATTTTAAGAGAGGGCATGACCTTGGCAACCTCCTCTTCATTTGTAAAACAAGTGATGACCCAAGAAGCATTTCTTCTGCAAGTGGAATTTCCTCACAGACATAATTCTGGAAGCATAGCTATATTGTTTGTTGCATTAAAGTTAAAGTTTGTTGCATTAAAGTTAACATTTTAATCTTAAGAGAGGCAGCACAGCATAATTCTTTCTTTTAAAAAAAAAGGTCTTTGAATTAGACCCCTAAATTTGAGTCTAAGCTGCATCATGTATTCTTTGGATAAGTATCTGCAAATTGTGTTTTTACACCTCAATTTTCTTACTTCTAAAATAGGAACAATAATAGTACTCTTGACATAGGGTTGTATGGATTGAGTTAATATATATAAAGCAAATACAATAGTGTGTGAAATTTAGTAAAAAATATAGAAGTATTTGCTATTATTATTAAATTAGTTTCATTTAAAATATGTTTAAGTGATTTTTGTCCCGGAAAATATTTTTCATAAAGGGAACTGTAACCTAATATAACTACTGCAGGTGAATGAGCCATTACCATAAATATTTTCTTATTTAATTTTCTGATTGACTCACAAATGGATTTTCCCCTTATAAAAGTATTATGATTGTCTTTATCATTTTCCTGTCAATGACAGTTTGAAAATGCTGATTTTGTAGCTAATAATTTGTCATTAAAATGTTTTCTTTGAAACATATTATCAGAAATCAAAAAGTTAAAGTAATAAATTTACAACTACATAAATGACAGTATGGCAAAAAATTTTCTTTTTAAGATTTTAGGCATTTTTTGATACTAGTCTGTCTGCTTTTGACATGCTTAAAATGCATCAAACCACTTTGTTTTTTCAGGGAATAAGCTTAAGATAAAATAAATTATACTGTATTTGCTTCATTTCTCTGTAATTATTTTACTATGTCATTAAACTTCCCAGAAAAGTATAAAATATAAGTAAAATATCAAATAATGAATAGTAGAACATTTATTATTTAATAAAAATGATTTATGAAATATAAATTTTAAAAATATGATTTTGAAATTAAGTCCTACTTACATTGCAAGAGTAGTCTCAGTCCACATAAATACTTCTTGAAATTAAGTGGGTCAAACACAGTGAGTCAATAGTATATAGATAATTATATTTATGTGTCCTTGATATTTAATATGCATAGAGCACAACTTGTTTTGTTTATCCAGTCACTATTTGATGAATATTGCATTAAATCTAGTTCTTAACAATTATAAATAGTGCTTCTATGAGCATTCACATAAAAGTCTTTGTGTTGAAATAAGTTTTCTTTTCTCTTGGAAAATGTCCTAAGAGTGAAAATGCAGAGTTATATAATAAATAATTGTTTAACAGGAAAAGACTCTGCCAATCTACTTTCAAAATGGCTATACAGCTTTGCCTTCCAAACAGCAATGTATGAGAATTCTAGCTGTCCCAAGAGAGGGAAGAGACAATATACAGGTTGGCAGAAAATACTTGCAAATCAAATATTTTAACAGGGCTTAGTGTCCAAAATATATAAGGAGTTCTTAGATCTCAACGAAAGAAGACAAATAAGCCAATCAAAAAACTGTAGGTCAACTCTCTTCCCACCAAGATGTCTATCGTTGTGCCATTTAAAGCCCTACATGGGGCTGAGGGCCACGTCAGGACAGGTGAGACAAACACCAGCAAGGTGTATAAAGGTAAGCTCATTGAGGTGAAGCACAGCATGGACAGGTAGCTGTCCAACATCACAGTCCAAAGACAGCCTAGTGGCACAGCTGGAGCAGGTGTACATCCATGGCAGCAAAATCTGCCTTCCGATTTTGCCTGACATGCTGAAAAATGCACCCATGTTAAAGAACATGAAAAATACAAACCAAGGCTCTGGGGCTGGCCAGGGAAAAACTGCTATTCTGAAGGCCCAAGTGGCTATGGGAAGAAGAGAGAGGAAGGGGATATGGAAATATCTTCCAGAAGCAAAGACAATTTTATCTCTGGAATGGAACTTCGCCCTTATTTTTGCTTGTAGGTTATCTGGGTTCCAGGGTGGAGGTGGGGCTACATGCTTATGTATATGTCCTAGGTGTTTGTTTGTTTGTTTTTGACATCTTTCTCTTTAGGTCAGGGGAAATGTTTAACTAAATAAATATGGGTGTTTTTTTTTTTCTGAGAAAAAAAAGATGAAGTTGGTCAAAAAGTGAAAATTCCAGTTATAAGATACATAAGGACTAGGTATGTAATGAATAATGTGACAACTATAGCTAACACTGACGTACGATGCATAGGAAAGCTGTTAAGAGAGTAATTTCTAAGACTTCTCATCACCAGGGGAAACATTTTTTCTTTTTTCTTTCTTTTCTTTTTGTTGTATCTATATGAGAAGATGGATGTTAGCTGAACCTATTGTGGTAATCCTTTCACAGTATATGTAAATCAAACTATCATGCTATATGACTTAAACTTACACAGTAATATATGTCAATTATTTCTCTATAAAACTGGAAAAAATAGGCAGAGGACTTGTATAGACATTTTTTTTTAAAGATATACAAAGAGCCAACAAGAACATGAAAAGATTCTCAGTATTATTTGTCATTAGTGAAATGCAAATCAAAATGACAGGGAGATACCACTTCACATCCACAAGAGTAGCTATAATAATAATAATAATAGAAATGAAACATTACTGCTGGCACTGTTGAAACAGTTTTTAGCAGTTTCTCAAAAAAATTAAATGCAGTATTACCATCTAACCCTGCAATTCCACTCTTAGCTTATATACCAAAAGAATTAAAGACAGGTAGTCAAACAAATACTTGTACATGAATGTTCATGGAGGCACTATTTGCTTTAGCCAAAAGGTGAAAACAATCCAGATCTTCATCTACAGATGAGTGGATAAAGATCATGTGGTATATACATCCAATGGAATATTATTCAGCATAAAAAGAATGAAGTGCTGATACATGCAACAATGTACATGAACCTCAGAAATATTTTGCTAATCTCAAAAAAAGCCACACATAAAAGGTCACATATTGTGTTATTGCATTTATATAAATATCCAAAATAGGTAAAGCCATAGATAGAGACAGAAAGCAGATTAGTGGGCTTCCCTGGTGGCGCAGTGGTTGAGAGTCCACCTGCCAATGCAGAGCACGCGGGTTCGTGCCCTGGTCCGGGAAGATCCCACATGCCGTGGAGCGCCTGGGCCCGTGAGCCATGGCCGCTGAGCCTGCGCGTCCGGAGCCTGTGCTCCGCAGCGGGAAAGGCCACAGCAGTGAGAGGCCCACGTACCGCAAAATAAATAAATAAGTAAAATAAAAAATTTTAAAAAAAATTTAAAAAAGAAAGCAGATTAGTGTTGCCAGGGGCTGGGGCAGGGGGCGGGCGGGGGTGGTCGATGAGGAACTTAAAAGGTATGGGTTTTTCTTTGGAGGTGATGGAAATATTTCCTGCACAACCTACATAGAGGTGGTGGTTTTACAACATTGTGAATGTATTAAATGTCACTGAACTGTGTATTTTAAACGGCTAGTAATTTGTTCACAGAGTGATGGTCTTATGTTTACCACAGCAAGAGAGGGCAAGCCCGAATGCTCAAGAACATTTGAATCTTATGCCAGCATCATGTTTGCCAAAGTCCTATTCAACAAAGCAAGCCATCTGACTAGGCTACATTCAAGGGGTGAGAAAATAGAATCCAGATCTTGATAGAAGGAACTGTAAACTCACTTTACCAAGGGGTGTGCGTACAGGGATGCGAGGAAGTATTGTGGCCATTGTTTTAATCCACCCGCCACAGTAAAGTGTTTTCTCCCAAAATAAATATCATAATTGCAATACAAATAAAGTAAACGTTTATAACTAAAATGCAATGCTATGAAATAAATGCCTATAATACTACCTACTGTTTATATATTATTTTCATACCATACTCAAATGAGATAAATAATTATGTTATTTGAGCAATTTTGCTAACACGTTATTACGTATAAACAAATCAAAAAAATCAAATCTGTGAATTTAAGCAATTTAAGCCAACCCAGCATTAATCTTTCCTCAACCTAGCCTTCTCCCTTCTGCACATCACATGTCGCTAGCCATCTGGAAGTAAAGTGGGTCAGTGAACTCTGGAAAATAATCAGAAGCTAAGTTGACAATATAGTAGTTAAGATGTTTAATTTTGTGTGCCAACTCAACTGACATCCTCTGTCTCTTAGCCCAAGGAATTCAAAAGTTGTTCTTAGTAACTCTGTGAGAACTGAAGCACCTGACAATTAACTAAGTACTCAGGTATTTTAGGATTTAATGGGTGGAGCAGTTTCCTGAGAATCCACATGTGTAAGCCAGGTTATCTTTCTCTCCCAGATTTTTTTTATGCTTTGAGTTTTAAAAATTTCTCCAGGCTCTAGTAACTTGAGTGAAAGTGGCATGTCCTGAAACCTAGTTTGTTGCCAGAGATCTACTTTCAATCTTGTATCTAACAGCAGTTTGCTTTGGGGTTTTGTTGTTTTATTTTTGCACGTGTTTGTTTATGTTTCCTCCCTTCCCCCTTCCCTCCTTCTTTCCCTCCCTCCCTTCCTCCCTTCCTTCCTTCCTCTTTCCTTACTTTCTTCTTTTCTTCCTTCTTTCTCTCTCTCTCTTCCTCCCTCCCTTCATTCCTTCCAGCCTTCTTTCCATTGCTTGCTTTCCTGAAAAGCATTTAAGTGAATTCTAAAGGTTTATGCATCACTTAGCCAATTCAGCCTTGGTGAGATGCCCCAGAATAAACCCCTCTGTGATTTCATGGCTGCTTTTGTTTTTTTCCAAGAATATTGTTGTAGAAAGAGGCTGAATGACTTCTATTTTATTTTCCAACTTCTTCCCTGCAATCTTTAAATGAGCATGCAACTGGAAACAAAAATACTAAAAAATATTCTCACAGTAGTAGACCTTTTTAGAATACTCTATTACAAAGTATGATCTGTAGAACTCCTTGTCACCTAGCTTCCATTTTTTAAATATGGAAATCCCTGATCATCCAGCCAAATGATTAGTCACTCTTCACATACTGACATATATCCACACCTCTTGTCTCTCCTTCCAGGCAAAGAGAACAGGCATACAATACTTAAAGTTTTAGCAATTGGAAAGATATCCTTTTCTCTCTCTCCTTCAGGCTACATCTGAGGGAGCTGTCTACTGCAGTAGTTTTGGTGGGTGACAGTATATCTTGCAGAGCCAACTAAGTTTGAAATTTTAAAGCTGTGCATGTCAGCTGAAAGGAAGGTGGCAGTACAGCAGAAATAAGATACTGGAACAATCAGTTGTCAGCTCAGGCAAGTATTCGTGTATTCAGGAGTTATGGGAGCCTTTCCCTCTATGTAACTAGTATGCCAGTTCTACTTGGTAATGATATATTGCTAGCCACAAATACCTTTATTGTTTGAAACGTCCAAAGAAATGCAGTTTTTGAAGAGCAGCTTAGACTTTAAGGCCCTATGGAGATCAATCAAAGAGGGAGACTGTGATCCTCAAAGAGAAAATAGTTATTTGAGAAAAAGGGCATGTTTGTGCTCCAAAACTACAGTGGTCTTCTGTGTAATTCTCCAATTAAACCTTGCTACTTCCTCCAGAGAGAATCTGAATTTTCCACTTGTTGATTCAAATGTCAAGCAATAGAGCTGTTTTTTATGCAGACAGGACAGTGGAGACTCTTTCTCAACTCTGAGATCGCTTAAACCAGGCAGCCTTACAGTTTTCTACAATAAATAGGGTGGGGAAGTGATTTCTAAATGTGCCAAACTATTTCTTTTAAAATCCCGAAGGCCCAACATGTTTTTACATTTTGCCCAGTACACTGGATTCAAAGTTTAGAAAACTTTCATTACTTTCATTTTGGAAGGATGTCACAGTAAGCCCCAGACCGCTGGATTCCCAGAAACTTCAATGAAGGGAAAGTCCATGCATTTTGAAAGAGCTTTGCTTCCACTCTTTGGAAAGCATATCTCTTTTATAATTATGGTGAAATATATATTAAAAGAGAATATGTTTAAAGAAAAATAGTAAATAAACACCTCTGCACTGAACAATGCCAGTACTTCTTTCCTTCTGCGTGACCCTCCTTGATTACATGTGCCTTTCTCCTTCCAAAGAAGACAAATGTACTGAATGCTATTAATTTTTCCCTTTCAGTGTTTGGATGTTATCACTTATGAATCCATTCTATATAAACTGTTTAATTTTACTCTTTTTGTAAATGGAAACTACTATATATATTATGTATTACATAATATTATACATATATGTATTCTGTGACTCTTTTTCACATTTAAGAGATTCATTAAAAAAAGAGATTCATTAATATTAATGCATATAAATACCATTTATTTATTTTACCCACTATATTTTATTATACATGTGCATACAGTATGTTTATCCATTTTACTGTCCATAAACATTTGGATTTGTTTCACATTTTCCTGAACAAGTTTACTATCCCCTGTTATACAGTGAAGAAACAACCAAAGAATGTAATTATTAGATTATAAGATTCAAAGTTACTAGTTAGTGCCAAAATATGGATTACTCTACAACCTATACAGGTTCAGAAATTGTTGGAAATTATACTGTTTACTTGACTACAGGTGTGAAATGGATTTCTCATTGTAAATTTAGTTTGCATTTTCTGATTATTAATAAGCTTGAGTGAATTTTTAAATATTAATGGACCACTTTTTTCTCTCCTGAGAAATGTTATATTAATTATTGTCATTTTTTTCTTATTGTATATTTTATTTTTTAAAATAATTTCCACATATATTTGGTATACTATATATTTGGTATAGTATATTTGGTATACTAATCAGGTACAAATATATTTCCCCTTCTCCCAGTATGTGGCTTGACTTTTGATCAACTTAAGATCTTATTTTAATAAATCAATTATTCCTTTCATCATTTGTTCTGTGTGTCTTATTGAAGCAATTCTTCCTTACTCCAGAAAGGAATTATTAAAGAAACAGAAAAACTAAATCTAAATTTTATATAGAAGAATGGTCTTTTCTCAGGATAGACAAATAGACAAACGAAATGCGATGAATGTTCCAAAATTAGAATGAATTTAAAGATTGTTTTCACAAAACAGACATTTAGTAATACTGAGACTTCTAATCCAGACATGGTATATTTCTGCATTTGCTTATATTTCAATCACCGTATTCTCCATAATAGTCTTGCATGTATTGAATTACAATTTTTTATACATATTTAATGACATTTTTTTCTTAGATTTAGATATATATCCTAAAATATACCCCTCCACACACACACACACACACACACACACACACACACACACACACACACACACAATGTATGTAGGTATGTATCTATCTAAATATGTTTTTCAATTTTTTTTTTTTTTTTTTTTTTGCGGTACGTGGGCCTCTCACTGTTGTGGCCTCTCCCGCTGTGGAGCACAGGCTCCGGACGCACAGGCTCAGCGGCCATGGCTCACGGGCCTAGCTGCTCCGCGGCATGTGGGATCCTCCCGGACCGGGGCAAGAACCCGTGTCCCCTGCATCGGCAAGCAGACCCTCAACCACTGAGCCACCAGGGAAGCTCTCAAATGGTATTCTTTAAACTTTACTTACTACTTATTGCTGGCATATAGAATTGCAAATCAACTCAATTTTAATTATAAATTTTGTATTCAGCAGTATTGCTAAACAAATTTATTAGTTCCAGATTTTTAAAATTTATTTTTAATTTTTTAAATTAGTTCCAGTTTTTTTAAGTTTTTAAACATTTAATTTTCTTTTCTTTTTAACATCTTTATTGGAGTATAATTGCTTTACAATGGTGTGTTAGTTTCTGCTTTATAACAAAGTGAATCAGCTATACAGATACATATATCCCCATATCCCCTCCCTCTTGCGTCTCCCTCCCACCCTCCCTATCCCACCCCTCTAGGTGGACACAAAGCACTGAGCTGATCTCCCTGTGCTATGTGGCTGCTTCTCACTAGCTATGTATTTTACGTTTGGTAGTGTATATATGTCCATGCCACTCTCTCACTTCATCCCAGCTTACCCTTCCCCCTCCCCGTGTCCTCAAGTCCGTTTTCTACATCTGCATCTTTATTCTTGTCCTGCTCCTAGGTTCTTCAGAACCTTTTTTGTTTTTTAGATTCCATATATATGTGTTAGCATATGGTATTTGTTTTTCTCTTTCTGACTTACTTCACTCTGTATGACAGACTCTAGGTCCATTCACCTCACTACAAATAACTCAGTTTCATTTCTTTTTATGGCTAAGTAATATTCCATTGTATATATGTGCCACATCTTTATCGATTCATCTGTCTATGGACACTCTATGTAGACAATTTTATCAAATGCAAATAATGAATGTTTATTTACATATTTTTTCAATTATTAACATTTTTTATTCCATTACAATGTACTAACCATAGCCCTAGAAAAAACATAAATAGCCCTAAAAAATATAAAAACATAAATAAATTAATGTCATTATCTTTTTCAAAATCTTAAGAAAGTGCTTTTGACATTCCCATTATTATGTAATTAGGTAGAGATTTTTTAGATGTACTTTATTTGATTAGTCTTTATTCATAGTTGCTATTAAGATAGGTTGTTGAATTTTATCAAAACATTTTAATCCCATATATAATAAAATTAAAGATAATGTAGTGATTTCAATAACAGATTTTCTAGTGCTGAAATTCTACTACATACTTGGAGAAAATCTATATGGCTGAGATGTATTCTCTTCTGTGTATAAACTGTGAGATTTGGTTAAATAACTTGTTAAGGATTTTGACATCTGTGATTATCAGTAAATTTAATTTTAAATATTTCTTTCCCATAATGTCCTTTAATGGTTTTGATACCATGTGTACTAGTCTCATTGAGGCTATCTTAGGAAGGTGTGGTACTTTCCTTTGTAAGAGTTTGTGTACAAGTGGAGTTAACATTTCCTTAAATGTTTGATGAAATATGCCTGTAAATCCTTCTAGGAGCCTGATATTTTCTTGGTAAAAAGTTTTTAACTACTAATTCTATTTGTTTAATTACTATAAGCTTGTTCAGATTCTACAATTCTCGGTATGTCAGTTTGTTAAGTTGTAAATTTATCATAATTTTCCATCTAGTTTATTTACATTTTTTAATATATTGCCTATAATTATTCACAATATGCACTTTTCTATTTAATTTTGGTAGCATTGATTGTCATATCCCTTTTTATAAAAATTGTATGTTTGTCTTCTCTCTTTTTTCCCTTAATCACTTAGACAAAATTGCCTATATCATTTCTTTTATGAAATAAATGAATTTTCACTTAATTTTTATTATTTTTTCTTTTGGCTTTCTGTCAGCATATTTTGCCTTAAGTATTTGAACTTTGTAGCTCATATGTTTCGCTAATTATCTTGATGCTGCCTTCTCTGAAAATTGATCATTTAGCATTAAAAGCTCCCTATACATAATGCTTCAGCTGTATCCCACAAGTTGTGATAGCTATTATTTTAACATTCATTTATAAATCAATTACAGAAATTGCTTTCATTTATTTCTAAATCAAGTAAATTATACTGAGTGTGAGAATATTGTGCTGTCATGGTGGATATGTCTGTTTCATTCAACAAACATTTATAGTGCTTACAGTGGGCTAGGTTCTGGGGCTACAACAGTGAACAAACACTGGGAGACAATGATTCCTGCCCTCATGGGACTATTGTAATAGAGAGAGATACAAAATAAAAATACTAAAAGAAATAAAATATATCATTGTTAGAAGTCAGTACTTTCAATGAGACAAACAAATAGATAAGGTGAATGGGTGGAGCCTGCTGGTCAAGAAGACAGGTTTGTAATTACTCAGAGTAGACCTTGCTGACGGTGTGATATAATCTGTGACGATGACAGAGTGAGCCATTTGTTTCTATGAGTGAAGGTCTTTTGAATCAAGAAAAAACACAGTGCAAAGGCCCGAAGCTTGAGTATACCAGGCATATTTCAAAGAGGTCACTGTGACTGAAATAATCACCAAGATGGAAAGTAATTAAAAGGGACTTAGGAAAAAGAAAAGGATGATTGTCCCACAATGTTGGTGTTTTGATTTTTTTTTTTTTTTTTTTTTTGGTACGCGGGCCTCTCACTGTTGTGGCCTCTCCCGTTGCGGAGCACAGACTCCGGATGCGCAGGCCCAGCAGCCATTGCTCACGGGCCCAGCCGCTCTGCGGCATGTGGGATCTTCCCGGACTGGGGCACGAACCCGTGTCCCCTGCATCGGCAGGCGGACTCTCAACCACTGCACCACCAGGGAAGCCCTTGGTTTTGTTTTTTTTTTAGCAGGGGATCACACTAGATGATATGATAAAATAGATGAAAAACTATCATGGCGCCTAACCAGAATCTCAAAGCCAGGAAACCAGAGGGAATATGGAGAAAATGGCCATTTGCAAGAAATCCCCAGGTCTCCTAAGTTTTTAGCAATACAAAGGGATTTTTTATAGATCTGGAAGGTTTGAATTTTGAGAGCAGAGCTAGAGCCACAGAAATAACTATTTATTAGCCTCTTATCTGGTATGTATTTTAACCTATTCTACCTCAAAGAGTTGACCTGGGGAACATCAGTTCTTT
The DNA here is from genome assembly GCF_011762595.2 of Tursiops truncatus. Taxonomy (NCBI): domain Eukaryota; kingdom Metazoa; phylum Chordata; class Mammalia; order Artiodactyla; family Delphinidae; genus Tursiops; species Tursiops truncatus. Next base: position 59,286,532 of record NC_047038.1, on the reverse strand, counting down.
GTTTTTGTATATCATCACTTTATATACTTAACAATGCGTCTTGCCCACAGGCAATCAGTACAAATTATTTTATTGAAACTATCATTTGTTAGGAATTTTTGAGGGGTTGAATTCCTCATCAATTATATGATGCTCTGCAGAAAAATATAGTCCAACCCATCTGAAAGGGATGCAAAATCATTCACAAATATTATATTATAAACTAAAGCCAACAAAACAGTCTAAAAACAACTCAAGTGTCTGTAATAATTCTTAGCTTTAGATTTCTCATTTTTAATTGGAATTCAAATGATTTTAAAAGCTAACTGACAAAACTCTTTGGGGGGTCAATTAAATAATGTGCAATAAATGGTTTTATAACCTTTTGGTAATATACTTATTACCAAGTTATTTTTAAGTGACTACAGTAAGCTTTTAATATAAAAATATTTTAAAGTATTTTTTAACCTCACCATATCTTTCAGGACTAAGGTATGGGGTGTCTACAACTTCATTGCTATTACTAATGAGATTATCCCAGAATTTATAATAGTAATTTTTTCAGTTTTGAGTTAAACTAATCAGTGCAGTATTTTTTAAAATAAATGTTTCAAATTTCAATTTTATATACTTAAAAAACATTGCATAAAGCCAAAGAGCATATTTTGTGCAAATTTAAATCCAGGACTTAAGAATAAAGTGATATAATAAAGATGTGGAATCATGACTAAAAAAAGAAAGATTGAACTAAAAAAATTATGTATATACTGAATTGGAAAGTCCTTCAGTGTGCTGGTTATTTTCCATCTAGTGTACTCAGAGCTTTCTCTGTATCCACCTGACTACTATGGCCTGAATCTTAAGCTCTCTTGTCCTTGAACGCTCAGATTCTACTGAAGGGAGGTGCTGGCCAGAGATTGCAAAACAGCAGTAGTGAGGGAATGGCTGTTTATCCCACTCCCTTGTCATATATACACCCAAGTCTTCCCTCTCCACATGATCTTACTTTTTGGTATGGCTGTTTTATTTAATCATGGCCAAGGTTCCTCTCCTGAAGCCCCTTCTCTGCTGGCCATAGTGCTTGCTGGGTTCTATTAAAATCACTCCCTCCTCTTGCCCCTACGAACTTGGAGAACTAACAACTTCCTGATGTTGCTGATCCCATCCCTTCTGGTTGTTTGAACTCTGCCCACTTCCCTGTAAAAGATCTTTGCTATTAGTTCTTTAAATGTGGCATCTATTTCCCATCAGTATCTTAACCAATACATCTTACTTGGATGGGTGATTCCTAAACATGGTTGCCATTCAGAACATTTGGGAAGCTTTGAAATAACACAGATGTTAAAATTTACATTAAGAAAATGATGAACCCTACTTCCAGGCCAATTGAATCAGAATCGCCAAGGGTAGGGCTTGTATATAGATATCTTTTTAAAGTTTCTCTATGTACTATCAGGGTTGAGAAAACTTGCTCTAAAGTTTGGAGTCTCAAGCAGACTAAGATCCTTGGTATATTAACTCAGAAGAGAAACCTGAAATCTAAATCCTCCTTCTCTCGGCATTCATTTTATCCATTAAACATGCTTTATTGTCACTTTGAGTAAATATAAATGTGTCAATTATCAACAGATATGCAGGAGAGATAATATAAAGGTAAGATTTATCATGAAGTATTGTAGCTAATTATTAGAAAGATGAAAATTCAGCAGGTTCTACGCTTCATAATATAGAACAGATATTAATATGCTGTATGTTGTAGCAGGCACTCAAATATGTTTTTAAGAGTGATTGAATCTAAAAGGCATGGGAGTATTAAACGTGTTAGTCACTATTGGGCCTCGTATTCATTAAGTTAATTCACCTGGTTATGTTCAGAATTTTACTATCAAAAGATGACACACGAGATAGTGTCTGGGGCTGAATATCATTTCAGCAGCACGTTTTTCTTTGTCCCTCATCTTTTCAATGTATAACTTTCATGTTCAGTCAATCACATATGCAGATATTATGTGTGTACCTACTATGCAGTATTCCATTCATGTTTGCGTTTCACATGTCTCTTGGTATTAGCCCTTTCTTTTTTATCTGCCAGTGCTGATAATATGATTTTGTGTTATATGCTCATTGAGGATAAAACCATGCCTATTTCTGTTGCTATGCATATCACTTTACAGCGTCTGAAATAAATTCAAGCATCAGTTACTTATCAATCTTATTTCGACTGAATAACTTCCTGTATTTGGAATGCAATAGATATTTTATATATATGGCATGAGCAGTATAGATTTTTAAATACATAATCATTAAAAATATATCTGGAAGGAAGTATCTTTGACTAGAATAATAAATTACCAATTTAAAATTTGCAGTATTTAAACAATTTTCCTCAAAGAAGAATATAGCAACATTGCATTAGACGTACCCTTCAGAGAGTCTAAAATGCTCTAATGCCAGAAGTTTCATGTTACCGTCAAAATGTCCTAAGAATCAGAGAAGATTCATCTCCGCAAAAATATTCCAGAAAAAAAACACTGTGTGAATAGGGATCTTGTCTGAATTGTTCAAAATTAAATCTCCTGCATCTACAAAAGTTCTTTAAACAAGCAAACAAAAAATGAATGTTTGCTGCCAATGATAAAATAAATGAATAGATTAATTAATTAATTAATTAGTGGAAAATGCCAGTCATGAATATAGATAGATATGGAAAAGACAAATAAACATAATTTCACATATATAAATTATAGGATACACTGAACCTTTTCCATGTATTATCTTGCATAACAACTTATTTAAAGGCACCGGAAGCAATATGGTAATGAATTTAGGTGGCTGATCCAAAAAATATTTTCCCTCTAAATGTACTATTGCACCTTCTATATTTTACCAAAACAACATATGCATAGCTCTATGCTAGTCTAACTATGGTGCCATTATCTGATTAATTCTTCACCTCTACCACTAGATTATGAGAATTCTTACACCAGAAATCCTTTTTTTTTTTTAAGTTATAAACAGTGTAGTCTCTGGAGTTCTAGTGCCTGGATTCAAATTGTACTCTGCTCCTGATTAGCTGTGTAACCCTGCTGAAGTAAGCTGTTTAATTTATTTAACCCTCACTGTGCTCTCCTCTAGAGTGGGCATAACATTAGCACATACCTCAGACAACTTAGCAAGATATATCATGACAAATAAGTGTCAAGCTTTTAACTCAGTACTATAGTAAGCATCCAATAAAGTTGGCCATTATTATTATTATGCCCCGTACCATGGCTGTGTTTAGCACATAATGGACACTAAAAATAGTTTTCTTAATTAAACAAGCAATTGAATGAAGGAATGAAGGAATGACATCAGACCTGAAATCCCAACCCAGGAATCATTAAAGGATCAGACACCAAAGACAATGATAGTGTTTCTTGAAGGTCCATGTCACTGTGTCCTTATTCCTGGGAGCTGCATGGAACGTCTTTGTTCCCTAAAGTGGTGATTCTGAATTGGAAATCAGTATATCATAATTTTACTTAATCTGTTCTTTGATACCTATTTTAGGACCAAAAAGGAATGTGTGGTCATGATAATGAGAAGAAATATAAAATCTTGATCAAAGCAAGATATGGACTATAGCTTCTTGGCAAGGAAAAGAGGGTAGAGTTGAGACTGGATATTTAGTAGCACACAGGTGGTTTGTGTAGGTGTCTTTGTTACTTGATTTAGAATACAGCTGGGCTCCTGGGATGCAAAGACATAAATACCCTTGGGAGGGATTGCATAAGATTTAGCTAAGAAAAAATGTAAGTGCTTATTTATCATTTTGACAGGTTATGTTATTTTTTGAAGGAAATTATACATTGGTACCTGTAATCTAAATATGAATGATCGTAAATAAAAAACAAAATATTTGATTTAAAGCACAGTTATTTCAAGTTCTAGAGAATAATAGAATTAATTTTCTTGCAACATAATCTCCTTGTTTTCTTTGTAAATATGTGTATGAGTTTATTGATTCATGGCAAAATTGCCTATATTAGCTTCCAATAAGTTGAACATCTAAGTCTATGGGGAATTTTAAGTACAGAGCAAACACCATAGTTCTCCAATGGTTATAAACTGTTATGGAATGTTGGTACTGTCTTGAGACTTTTGGTCCTCTGGCAAGCAATTAAGATTATATTTTAAGAATAAATTGTATCAAAGAAATTAGTACAAAAAGAGAAGTCGTAACAGAATTAAAAAGGATGAATCATGGCAAGGGTTGGGAGGAGGGCTTTCATTAAACAATAAGTACAAATGGTAGTTAAGAAACTTTGAAGACAAACCTACTTTTACTACTTACAGAATATATTTCATAGATTCACCTGAGGATATAAAACTGATGAATTTCCCTCTGGGCTTATCCTTGAATAACAAAAAAGAAGTGAATTTCCATTTCCACAAGAGATACTGCAAAATCTTGTTATTTTTTTTTCACATCACAGTAAATTATTCTTTGATCTTAGCTGCGTAATATCCTTGTGATTGTCATTAGTTCTTTTTAAAAAGTGCCTCTCCACACATGGGTAATTGAGTCTAAATATTTGGAGTCAGTTTTTCACATTTAAACTCTGTCAAATTGCCTCTAGATATTAGCAAATAAATTTCATCCTTGCTGAATTAGTGGCAAAATCACTACCTTACTGTTATCATCTGGGAGCTCACAAAGATTCAGGCAGAAATTATTTTTAAGTAAGTAACAGCATTCGGGGCACAGAGTACTGATACAGGTTAGGCATGGGATGACATTTACTGGTTTCTATTGGTTTTCTTCTCAAGAGCTATGAAGTCAGTGAGATTTTGGTAAATGATGTTTGTCTCACACTGAGAGTATATATATTCCTTCAAACTACTGTTCCTCGTGTAGTGCTCATATCATTTAGATAAAAATTTCAGTTAAAAAACATCCTACGTTATCTAGCGCATCTGGCCCTTCTTTTTATTGTTGTTGTTCTAATTCTTATTCCTATTCTTGTTCTTGTTATTTTGGGAAGAAAAGTGATTGTTGCTTGTTTGTTTAATTATGTCAAGACATTTTTGAAATATGAGTTTTAGGAAACAAATCGGCAGTGAAATTGGAAGAATACAAAAATGGACCTTATATTTTACTTTCTTATATGAAAAAATTTATTACATTATAAATATTTTAATTTTTAATTATGATGCAGAATATCAGTGGGTTATATAAAGTTTTAAAGTATTCAGTCATATAAGACACCATCTGAATTTTTGAATAATACTTAAGTAAAATAGAATCATTTCAATTGTGGTATTTTAAAATCAAATCCACCATGGACAATATATTAGGATTTTTAAAATCTATTAAAAACTTACAAAAGCAATTAAAAACTTGGTTACAGTAACAGATAAATCTCTTTCATTTTCATGGAATCTCTAATTTCTAATAAACAATCTGGAGCCCTTTACTGCTTTTCCTGTTTAGTTTCATATCTCACCTTTGGAGTATTGACACCTTATTTGGAGTCAGCAGATGTTCATTTGATTTTCCTTCCCTATCTAGGTGCTCCATCTTCCTCCTTTATAATGTAAAGACCCAGCTCATTCTTCACTTGTCATATTATGTTATTCCTTGCCCTCTACTTCTCCCTATCTCTGAATTGCTGTGCCCTAATTGTTTCCTGCCTATCATGCTGCCCTAATTTTTAACAGCTTATTTTACTGTCCTGTTTCTTTGGAGCTAAATCCTTTTGTCCTTCATCCATCTTTTCATTTGAATGTGTAGGTGCATGAACACATTTATTTTGGGATCAAAAAATTGAAAAGAACATGAAATGGTTACAAGGACACAAGAAAATACAAGATGATGTGTACATTTCCTCTACTTTTTTCCCCAACATTTCTCTAATTTTATTATTTAAATAAAGGCACTAAATTTATAGAGCTCTCAAAGTACAGTATCTTTAGAAATATTTAGAATAATAAAGAAAACTGAAGTGCAAAGAACAAAAGAATGTGCTTTTCAATTATTTTATAGTCCAGGAAGTCACAGTGTCAAAAAATTAATGCACTGTGTTTTCTATTATTTCCTAAAGCAAACTCTGGCCAACTGAATTTAAAAGTCATTAAGGCCAACTTAAAGAGTTCAAGAGTAGGCTATTCAAAAAATATTATATAAATATTAACATAATTTTTATTTTATTAAATAAAGTACTAAGAGTGATAAGGGACAAAGGGTAGTTAGAACTTAATTTAAATTTTAGAAATTTAGATATGACTGGGCCTAGTGGTGATTTGATTACAAATAGGAAACTTGACTCCTAGGCAGGACAATGGGTTACACAAATGGCAAGAAAAGTTTACTAAAAAAATTTGGGCTTTAGAAATTCCTGACTCCAGATTGAGTTCTTTGGAATAAAGTATGTGGCTGGACTTCATTCCCCCATCTCTGTGATTCACATCCCAGAAAACAAACACACACTAAGCAACGATAAAGTCAATATGAATATTTTGTTTGGTTCCATATTAAATTTTACTATCTGGGTTGATATTTTTTGAGCAATGATCTACTTAATGAAGTCATTCTTAGTATACTGACATGATCATACCCAATATTCCAGATCATAGGTCTGTAAACTTTATCTATAGAGGACCAGGTAATATATATTTTAGGCTTTGCAAGCTATCTGGTTTCTGTTGCAATTACTCACCAGGCCTTTGTGGCACTAAGACAGCCATACACAATATCTAAACATAAGAGCATATTTGAGTTCCAATTAAATTTTATTTATGGACACCAAAATTTCAATTTCATATCATCTTCCTGTGTCACAAACTATTATTTTTGTTTTTTTATCTTACCTTTAAAAATGTAAAAATAACTCTGAGCTCGTGGACCATAGAAAAATTTTTCGTTCATCAGATTGGTCCAAAACACTGTTCTTTCCTGAGTGGGAAAATCATACTGTTAGTAAAACATAGGAGCATGGTTGGAAAACTCAGCAGGGTCTTCTACTAAAAACATAATTTTTTAAAAAAAAATCAGACTGATTTTGTTCTTAGAAGTATACAGAGTATGGATAAGGCAGACATACTCATTGACAGTACATATTGTGTCAGGCACTCTTTAAATACATTGCAGGTATGCAAGCAGATGTGGCTACCACATCTGTGAGCTGGGGATTGAGAATAATAAGGCTAGTAGGAAAGGGTTCACTAACTTATCCAGGAACACTCAACTATTAGGTAATTGAACTCAGGGTTCTGATCCAAGCCTATTGGATTCTGAAGCCTAGGTTCATTTCGTTTACTATACTGAAATAAATTTAATGTTAAATAAAGAAAATATATGCAGTTTGATTCCTAAGTAATATACGATACTCCTTCAAAAAAGTCCGAGATCGATTAGGGCTGACAGCATTTCAGATATCATTATGCAGAAAAGGCTGCTGAGAAATTTCCCTTGCAAAGAAGATAAAAGCTTAGGGAAAAGGATGAAAGTATAAGCTTAGCCAAATCTACTCAATAAAACTTGACTTGCCCTTTTATGTTTAAGCAACTGAAGGCCACAGGATGGTCTGAGTTCAAACCTGCTGCTTACCCCAAGTGAAAAGTGGTCTTTAGGAATCCTTTGCACTTCTACAAACCTTGTTTATGCAAGCAGAGGACTGCTCTTCTAGGAAACTGGCAAAAACTGACATTTTCTTAGTTTTGCTGGCTCTGCAAAACCTTGTGCACAGATGTACTCAAACCCATTAGCTCAACCTTTCAGAAAATCCTCTCACAGAAATTGCTTAGAGGTACATAGGCTGGCAGTTGCTGTGTGTTTTGAGAGCTTTACCTGTCGGAAGCAGGCTCAGCATTCTTTTGCTTAATTGGTCTGTAGAGACTGGTCATTTTAGAGAAAGAAGTTCCACATCTCATAGAGAATGACATCTATCTCAGCCCATAATCAGCTAATTTAAAGAAAGGGAATACGAGTAACTCCAGTGGATGCTTACCCTCCGCTCTGTGTTGGGATGGGGCGAGAAGGCTGCAGAAAGCACATCAAGCAATGTAAAATTAAGGGGAAACTGGGACTAGAGAAGAACAGTTTTCAAAATACATGAAATCCATTACTTCAAAATCCAGGCATACAGTTACCTCTGAGCACATCAAAATACTAACATTTAAAACCGAATATCTGATTTTGATTACAGACCACTGAACTGTTGTATTTCACATTTAGTTTAGCATTGTCTACCACACAGGGTGATTTTCCTAAGATCAATGAATTTTAGCAGTGGAAGATGAACAAAAGGATAGAGAAAATGGGACCTTGAATCACAAAGATGTGCCACATAATGCTTGAGGGAACAGAGACGGAAAATACACACTCACTTCCTGAGGCCCTGAGTCAGGGCCTTGTTAATGCACCTACTGACAATGTAACTTTGGGCAACTTACTTAACCTCTCAGGGCTTCTATTTCTTTAACCTAAAAAATCAAATTCAACTGAATTGTCTTACATGACAAAATACAGTTAAAAATCCTCATCTCCAATCTTACCTGTCTACTTTCTAAACCAAGGCTTTAATTTGTCATGAGCTTGGTGAAGGTGCATCCACAAGAGTTAATAGCCATGGATCAAACTACAGCTAGTCTTTGAATATGAAGAAAAAACCAAAAAAGCCCAGGAAATTACATTAAATAATATATCCTTAATGCTTTAAATATAACATTTAAATATTACTATTTGGAATTCAAAGTAAGAAATAGTCCTTAAATGCATTCTGGTGGCAAAACAGTAAGAATATGTCAAGATGACTGATAAGCAGTTATAATCTGAATATTACAAAAGGCTTTTATCATTCACCAAGTGGTTATTGAAAAGTCCAGAAACTATAATTCTATTTTATTTTACAGTGAACACTCTTTTGAAAAATAAACCCAATAAAAAATATAAACTTTTACAAAGAAAAGAAATATCAACAAGAACTGTCTAAAATATTTGACTGTTTCCTTCAAGTCTCATTTTAGAAAATATTATAAAAGCAAGTTAAAATAATAAAAGGATACTCAGAGAGATGTCTTTCAAAATAGAGCCAGAATTATTAAAAATTGAAATAACCAGATATATTTATAAAATTACATCATATAAGGGAATGATGATGACCATCATTTCAGATGAATCATGTGGTAAAAACTAATGCAACATAATACAGCAAATATGAAAGGGGAAAACTCAAGACATGCACTATTTAGCTAGACATTTGAGCATTTCAAAGGCAGAATAGGTGTTTAGAAAAATATCTGGATTATTACTTAATTGGCATACAAATTTTATTCTATTTCATCATGTGTATAAATAAGAATAGTCTACAATTAAAATAATATTCTACAGTTTGATATAAATTATGAGGAATATGTTTATATTTCAGTGATGCAAGGTGGCCTGATGTTATCAGATACAAAATAATGTAATGGCAGTGTAAAATAAACAATGATTGTAAAGAAAAGGTTTTCATAGTCATTTAATAATTTTTAAATTAGTAGTAGAATATCTTATTAGTCTCAAAGTTTAGATTAACATATGAAAAATAAATAAGCAAAAAGTGTGCAGGACAAAGCTAAAACAGGCAAGGAAGACTTTATTCAAGGCTATTGTATTGGAGGGACCAGGAGATCATAAGCCATTTGAGTCTGCTAATTGGCTTTATACAACGGAAAAGTAAACTTTCTTTTATCTTCATGACTGGAGGTCCTTTTACAGCTTGGACCAAGGCAGCCACTGCAGTTAGGCTTTTACCCTCCCTCAGACTCAGGGAGATAGGGTGCCATCTTCCTTGATTACATTTCAAAAGGAAGGCTCAGGTCCTTGAGAAAGACAGTCCTGGGTAGTAAAACTGCCCAAAGGCTTTTTTTTTTTTTTACATCTTTATTGGAGTATAATTGCTTTACAATGGTGTGTTAGTTTCTGCTTTATAATGAAGTGTATCAGTTATACCTATACATATGTTCCCATATCTCTTCCCTCTTACGTCTCCCTCCCTCCCACCCTCCCACCCTCCCTATCCTACCCCTCTAGGATGTCACAAAGCACCGAGCTCATCTCCCTGTGCTATGTGGCTGTTTCCCACTAGCTATCTATTTTACCTTTGGTAGTGTATGTATGTCCATGCCACTCTTTCGCTTTGTCACAGCTTACCCTTCCCCCTCCCCATATCCTCAAGTCCATTATCTAGTAGGTCTGTGTCTTTATGCCTGTCTTACCCCTAGGTTCTTCATGACATTTTTTTCCCTTAGATTCCATATATATGTGTTAGCATACGGTATTTGTCTTTCTCTTTCTGACTTACTTCACTCTGTATGACAGACTCTAGGTCCATCCACCTCATTACAAATAGCTCAATTTCATTTCTTTTTATAGCTGAGTAATATTCCATTGTATATATGTGCCACGTCTTCTTTATCCATTCATCTGATGATGGACACTTAGGTTGTTTCCATCTCCGGGCTATTGTAAATAGAGCTGCAATGAACATTTTGGTACATGACTCTTTTTGAATTTTGGTTTTCTCAGGGTATATGCCCAGTAGTGGGATTGCTGGCTCATATGGTAGTTCTATTTGTAGTTTTTTAAGGAACCTCCATACAGTTCTCCATAGTGGCTGAACCAATTCACATTCCCACCAGCAGTGCAAGAGTGTTCCCTTTTCTCCACACCCTCTCCAGCATTTATTGTTTCTAGATTTTTTGATGATGGCCATTCTGACTGGTGTGAGATGATATCTCATTGTAGTTTTGATTTGCATTTCTCTAATGATTAATGATGTTGAGCATTCTTTCATGTGTTTGTTGGCAGTCTGTATGTCATCTTTGGAGAAATGTCTATTTAGATCTTCTGCCCATTTTTGGATTGGGTTGCTTGTTTTTTTGTTACTGAGCTGCATGAGCTGCTTATGAATTTTGGAGATTAAACCTTTGTCAGTTGCTTCATTTGCAAATATTTTCTCCCATTCTGAGGGTTGTCTTTTGGTCTTGTTTATGGTTTCCTTTGCTGTGCAAAAGCTTTTAAGTTTCATTAGGTCCATTTGTTTATTTTTGTTTTTATTTCCATTTCTCTAGGAGGTGGGTCAAAAAGGATCTTGCTGTGATTTATGTCATAGAGTGTTCTGCCTATGTTTTCCTCTAAGAGTTTGATAGTTTCTGGACTTACATTTAGGTCTTTAATCAATTTTGAGCTTATTTTTGTGTATGGTGTTAGGGAGTGATCTAATCTCATACTTTTACATGTACCTGTCCAGTTTTCCCAGCATCACTTATTGAAGAGGCTGTCCTTTCTCCACTGTACATTCCTGCCTCCTTTATGCCCAAAGGTTTTTTTAAAAGTTTTAAATATCAAAAGGGCAGAGAAGAACTTTGCAGTTACAAGTTTTCTAAAATAAGTTCTGTAAGAAAAGGGAGGTCAGAGGTCTAGATGCAGGAAGCAGGTTCTCTAAAAGTTTAGTCAAGCTGAGAGGAATCTTAAGGTCTTCTTGGTGAGTCCAGGTAGTAACAAAGTGTTAATTTTTCCTCCAGAATCCATTATTGCTATATCAATAGTTATACCTTTAAGAAAACTACAGTAGACGATAGCAACTCTGAGAGTCAGCAGGCGAGGCAGTGTGTGGTGGAGACTAGACCAGGGTCAGCACAGTGACAGGTTCCAGAAGTCAGTTTTGATTAAGAAAGGCATCAATAGCTCAATAAATCAGAGGCAGACATGGCTAAGAAGGTAAAGATTAAAAGCAAAATTATTTAATTAATTAAAAGTAGTTTAGAGCTAGTAGATTAGAGATAGACAAATGTGGAACTAGAAGAGCTGAAAGTTATAAGCAGATGATTCAATAATTGGCACACATCCCTGCAATGATTTTTATTTTTAAATAATAGCAGCTATTTCTAGAACCCCTATGTTCTTTGGGAGAACTCCACGGACCACACGCATACATGTGGTTGCCCAAACCTTGAAAATCATCTACATACTGACCGAGGTATTTAATCTTGTAATGGCTGAAATGCCACTACTTTTGATAGATATGGGCCTCCTCAAAATTTCCTACCCCCAAAACTCTCCTAGAGAGTATGAGAGCTAGATTGAAAAAGAAGGTACCCTGTGTCACATAATCCTACTTTACCCAAAGGTTTATGCCATGTGAATTCGTTTCCCAAACTGGCTGCACATCAGAATGGCATTGGGGGTTTGTAGTGATGTAAACTTGGCTCTACCTCAGATTCCTGAGCTACTATGATTTAGTGTGAGACCTGAGGGATAATGTATAATAGATAGATAGACGATAGACAGACAGATAATTTCAAATCTTCCCCCAAAAGTCAGCCCAAGTCACATGCTGCAATCAAGAATTTAGGAAGCACTGAGGCAGACCTTCTAACTCCTCTGGTTCACAACAAAGGAACTGGCCAAGGCTAAGGACTGGCTGCTAGAAGTAGATAATTCTTCCGTCCAAATCAAACTGTCAAGACAGCGAGGATTCTGACATTAAGTGAGTTCAGTATCACTGTGTTTTAACAGAGCCAATATGTGATGAATCATTAAGTGAACATCAGAAGTACTTGAAGAAGATGCTCAAGACATTATTATAGTCACTGTTTTATCCTTCACCTTAGCTGATCCTTGATCCTCCAACCTCTCCTGTCAGATCCTTAATCCTTTATGCCCAAACCCCATTGATCTTTCAATAATGAATTAGACCGAAAGAAGATTAATAAACTGCAATACACAAAAAGGTCAATCTATAAGTTGTATCAGGAACAACAACAACAAAATGTTACTTTACACAAATACATTTATGTATAGGAAAAGCCAAACTAAAGAAAAGTAGGCTGGAGAAAGGGTAAGGAACCAACTAGACCGTGGGTTGTTTTCCTCTTAATATGGAAAATAATGAATATGATATATCCCAAGTGAACAGAGTTTACTGAAAACATTTAAAGTTATTAATTTTATATTATTATCAATTATTTCTATAACTAACCTAAAGAAACATCTAGAATCCTGGCAAACAATGTATACTATAACTATGCTAATCAAACTATGATTTGTGAACCAGGCTCAGTCTAAAAAGAGAAATCGAATGTAAGTATTTTGCATTTTCTAGAAATGTGAAAGTGTTATATTATCTCTGTTGAAGCTAAAAATAAAAATCGGAGCTTATATTTTTTTATTTAATGTTTATAATGACACATACTTATAATATTTTATAAAAGTATTATACCATGGGGGCTTCCCTGGTGGCGCAGTGGTTGAGAGTCCACCTGCCGATGCAGGGGACATGGGTTCGTGTCCCCTAGGAGGATCCCACATGCCGCGGAGCGGCTGGGCCCGTGAGCCATGGCCGTTCAGCCTGTGCATCCGGAGCCTGTGCTCCTCAATGGGAGAGGCCACAACAGTGAGAGGCCCGCATACCACAAAAAAAAAAGAAATGAAGTTAGAATCTTCTAGAAATTCCCTGTTTCATTTTCTAGAGAGGGAATCAATTACATACTTGGGGATAAAAATTTTCTATTTAGTTAACTAAGCAGTAATATGTAAAAATACAGAAGAGAAAAAACTGAATTTGACTACCCTATACCTTTATGTTCCATGAATAAGGGCTTCTTGAAGACTTACTATGTGCTATTTTCTACTTTTAAGCTGCATTTATTCAAAGAGCAACAATTGAAGCAATAAAGCAATAAACATGTTTATATATTTTTCCTAAAGGAAACTGGGTAGCTAAAGAAAAATATTCTGGGCTTTACTTTGGAAATAGTCTTATGTGCAAAATATTTGAAAATGCAGTTTCTTTCTCTTTTAAAACTTTGAAGAGTCCTAGAAGATGATAAAGTATATATATATATTTTTTTTCATGAAGAGACTAGAAACAAATTGACTTCAATATATTTCACATGTATAATAGGATAGAAACAAAGACAATACATTATGTAAGAAAAGGCTGAACAATACTATAGCCTATTAAATAAGGATATTTTCAGTGCTGCCTGAAAGGCCTGAAGGTATTTTTCATTTCAGAAAAATTCTCTGATGCTTTAGCTTGCTTATTCATTTACCTCTCTGTTAACTCCCAGTGAACCAAATCACTCTGCATTTCTACCTCATGGCCCTAGCTCCTTAGAGAGCTTTCTGTGTACCATGCCCATGCCTTTCTGAATGTCAAATCTCTGAAATGATGACACTCAACAACGAAGATATTAATTTTAAACTATAAGGTGCAGAGTCTTCAGAGTGTCTAAAAGGGTATATGAAGAACTCTCTAATCATGAGATTTTGTGTATTGAATATGAGGATACAAAGCAAACAAATAAAAACAGGGAATTGACAGTCAATGTCAAGACAACATATATTATACATTACAGAGGAACATTGTCATTGAGTCCATTTACTTCTAAGATTTAACTAACCCTGTGGATTAGACTACTTCGGGAATGTTTCATGGAAGAGGAATTTGAAGTGAGAAATAAAAGATGAATAGAACCGAGAGAAAGAGTATTCTAAGGGAGAATATTGATCAGGAATGGAGAAAAATGCACAGCATATTCAAAGCAGAGCAAGTGGTCCAGCATGGCTAGTTCAATGATATAGAAATTTTTTTACCTAAAATCTAAGATTGACCAAGGTCTCATTATAAGCAACAATAAATATTAAGCTAGTGTGGTGTTGTAAAGATGTTAAATGATTGGAAATTCCATGTCACTGAAGAGTTTTAAATAATAGGTCAAGCAGATTTTTAGGAAATTTAATCTGGCTACTATGTGAATATGGGGTTGAAGAGAAAGTTTTTAAGAGACCGTAGGAAAGTTTCTTTTTAAAAATCACACTTCAGTTGATGAAACTAAACTATATTCTTGGCCATGGAATGAAACAGAAAGGTTATTATGGGAGAGATGGCAATTATTTTTACTAATACCAACTAAAAATTATAATAGGATGAGGGTGAGGAGTCAGTGATTGAACAAAGTTAAATTTATTTCCAAAGCATCAAGTCCACCCAAATAATAGAATCTCTGATGGAACTTTTTAAAAAAATACTACAAAAGGATTCCCACTGATTGATATTTAGATATACAGACAAAGCTGTAAAGACGCAACAATACCTTATAAGTGTGGACTAGTTTATATGTAAGAGTGGATTGAAATTTAGGAGAAAGTTCATAATAAAACTTTAATATTTAGAAGTCAACTGCAAACAGATTACGTTTGAAGATGTGACCATGGGTGGTATAGCTGAATAATAAGGGCAAATTAAAAATTTCAAGGAAGCCTAGGCCTGAATCTGGATGTGCATTGAACATGTGGGAACCATGTAAGTTTATTCTGTAAAGCAAATAGAAAAAACTGCAAGAGGAGCTCTAGAATAACGTGATGCAAAAACACAAATGAAAACAAATCAAAATTGAGTCAAGCTAATATACAAAAGTAAAGACAGTGCAAAAATAAGACAGGAATCCATGGGTCAAAGGCAAAATAAAGCTTTAATAACTGAAACCAAATAATTCTCTGTCCCTGTGTTAAATAATAATTGGTGTAGTAATACTTTCTGGTCTGTGTTAAACAATTCTTGAATGAAGCATAATTTCCTGTTCTTTGCTAAGCAATACTGAGAATAAGCAAAAATAACTCACATGCTTACTGCAAGAAATACCATTTCCTAGAAAGTCAGACACCAAAACAACTAAACATCTTACTTATCGCGATTCTTTTCATGTCCTTCATCTTGCTGTGCACATCAGTTCAAAAACTATAATGTCGTAATAGAAATCCAGCTACTTTCCAGCCCTGTAAGACTCACCTCAAAATCACTCAACTGAAGCTCTTAAAATCCTGACTATACTATACCCCAATTTTCCATTTTGAGACATTAATAAGACCTTTGTCAAGCTAATGCTCTCCCTTGCTGCAATAAGTCTAAGTTATGCGTCATCAACAGGTCTTTCTGGTGGTCTTTTTTGGAGTACATAGTTCACACTTCTGGTGAAGAAGCAAGAAGAGGAAGAGCATTCATTCCTTCATTTAAGGACTGTTTATAGTGTGCCTAGTACATGTCAGGATGAAAAGAGCATGACAAGACAATGTTTTTCCTCTCACAGACAGACACTGGGATTGAAAATTAACTATAAAATAGTAAATAGCTAAATAATCAGGATAGTGATTTTTTTTTTTTTTTTTTTGCGGTACGCGGGCCTCTCACTGCTGTGGCCTCTTCCGTTGCGGAGCACAGGCTCCAGACGCGCAGGCTCAGTGGCCATGGCTCATGGGCCCAGCTGCTCCATGGCATGTGGGATCTTCCCGGACCGGGGCACGAACCCGTGTCCCCTACATCGGCAGGCAGACTCTCAACCACTGCGCCACCAGGGAAGCCCAGGATAGTGATTTTAAATGCTAGAACAAATAAAATATGGTAATAAGATAGAATTACTTTTGGGGACAAATTTAGATTGGTATTATGGGAAGTCTTCTTCAGAGGGTGATGCATCAGGATAAGAAGCAAGGTCCAGGGAGATTTTTTAAATGTTGCCAGATTTTCAGATTCCTAGTACCATCATAAACTCCTAATGCCAAGGAGAAAGAGTCAGAAGAAGAGGAGGAAGAGAAGTGCAAAATGTATTTCATATAAACTGCGCCAACTCCTTTATGTCATTTTCCTTTTGTACTTTAAACAACCCTAGGAGGTGAATACTGTTAATAGCCCCATTTTATAAAAGAGATAACTGAAGTTAGCAAAATTCAGTCATTAACCAAGTTACATAATTAGTGACTGGTAGAACTCAGACATTACCAGAACTGCCTAATTAAACAGGCTATACTCTTAACTTAGATGCTATAATGCTAACCATTCATTGCCACATACAGAATTACTCTCCAGCCTATGATTATGTCTTCTATGCTAAGCTCTTCCTCTATCCTTCCTAGGTTTTGTTGGATAGGTTAAAAAAACTCAAAATTTATTCAGCTATTTGTTTTATTATTTAAGCAGTGGATAGAGAAAATCTATACAAATTGACATCATTTTTAAAGAACTCTCCTTCACTAGAAGTTTTGTTGTCATACTTGCCTAACCAATCAAATATTTTAAAAAATTCTTCAACCATTTACTTTTTTAAATTGACACCAAAATGTAATTACCAGAGAATATGAAGGGCACTGATTCTATTGAAAAGATTCATTTTCCCTTCACAATGTGTGGTAGCCATAGGGTGATTGAAAACTTCTGTCAGTGATACGCTGGAACACCCTTTCAGTTTGCTTTTTTCTTACGCTGAAAGTTGACTATTTATGGCAACTCCTGCCTTTGGGGCTGTGTGTAGCAGTTGTGTTCATTGATTAAAAAAACTAAAGATATACCAAGACAGAGTGAAACACAAATAACGGTTTTCAAACGCATCTGATGATGAGATTTCTTCAGGGCACACACAGTATCTTAAGCTTCTAAACTTCACATAAAAGATCTTCATATAATCTGAACCTCATTTAATTTTTAGAAGCTATAGTCACTCTTTGCAGGCTGCAATAAAAAATGGAGGTTTTCAAACTAAGTTGAACAAAGAAAGAATATCCTAAAAAGAATAAAGCAAAGATTTCATTTGTTTTTGCAAATACGTATATTTTGGCTAATAGCAGTGTCTTTGTTTTATCTAGCACTGTAGGTGACTGAATTGCCTCATTATTAGAGGATAGTGAATAAAAATTTCTGATCTTGAGAAATCTCACTTCAAAACCAAGATATCCAACCTATCTATCCTAGTGCTTTATCTAAATCACAGACTTGAATTAAAAATCACTTTGTTAGTCTTATAGATCTTCTGTTACCATTGATTTTGGCATAATATTTCAGTATGTACTGATAGAACAAAGGTTCTCTGGATGTAACTTTATAACTTTTGTTCATTACTTCTTGGATAACGAAACTGAATCCAGAGAGATTGGTTAACCCATCTACGGTATATCTCTTACTTGATGGCAGATAGCAGTAAAAGTAGCAACCTACTACGCTAGTTTAATCTTATAAGCAATGTTGGGAAGCAGTTACTAGAGGGATAGTTACTTTAAAGTACTAAACAAATAATGACTTCAAGAAAACTGTAGTTTAGAAATATTAAACAAAATAATGACATTTGTGAGAAAAGGTAAATAATGCTTTCTAGAGTGTGGTCATTTTGTAGGATGCTCATACTTCTCATAACTTACATGGCTTATATGACAGCAATTCTAGCGATTTGGATTCTCGAGGAAGGAGACATACTAAGTGCACTGGGCAGGAAATTTACTGGAGGACACAATGGAAGAGAAGGGAGGAAGCAAAAGTGGGCAGAGAGAGAAGTTGTGTTTCGATACAGGCTTAAAAGACTCAGTCAACTGGTGTTAAACAGCACTTCAAAGTAGCCCCCCATTGAGTTAAAATGTTCAGATACTTTATATCCCTGTTTCCACCTATTGGTCAATCCAGAAGGATGTCACTGTGAGAGAGGCAGATTTTTATGCTGGAGCATCCCTGAAGAGGCTAAGAGCTGAAGCTGTCTGCTGCAGCACAAACAGCAACTGAAGCAACAAGTTCATCATCTAATGGGGGTATCCTAGCCCATCCATCTTTTGTGCCACTCAGATCCACTTCTTTGTTCAAGGAGCAACTCCTTCATAATTCTGTTAAGTCTTTCTTTCTGGGAGAAACTTGGAAAAGGAAGGGTACTGGGATGGGCTACAAGTCCCAACTCTGCAGTTGATCTCTGAGCTACAACTTATACTTATCACCTCCTTCCTCCACTATCCATTCCAGATTCCTCTCTCCGTCTGCTAACACCTGTTAGTCTTAGCTTACCTGTGGGGATGCCACTGAAGTCATCCTCAAGGTGTCTGAGTCCCTTGTCACCATATTTTTAAGGTTGCTTCACTTAAACATTTACCATCATCATCAGGTAAGGGAGTATCAAGAGAAACCAGAGCAGGTTACTTGTGTGTTAGCATACACTTTCCTGCCCTTCATCATGTAACAGCAGCACTTATTTCCTCCTGTTATCAGGCCGACTACTCCTCCCACAATAACTCTTCTTCATGCCTGCTGGTCTCTGTACATAAAGCAGCTACAGTGACCAGCTGGCCACCAGAGCTTATAGTTCAATGAGACTCTTGCTCCATTTTCAGACACAGGCATCCCTCCTTTGAGAATTTTATAGTTCTTTATGGAATGCTTTTTAATTCCAAATATATTCAAACCTTTGTCCTGCTCCTTTGTCCACCAAGTAGGTGATCAAGTGCACCACCAAAGTATATTTTGGAAAATATACTTTCACCAATGTCTTTCAAGGTTGTGCCTGAGTGAGCATGTAATGCATCTACTTTCCATTTTTCAGCTTTGCACAGACTTACTGAGCTAACCTGTGTCTAAGGAACACTTGGCTTTTTTGTTCCTCTGTTAGTTGATCTTAACTGACGTTCCACAGAGCCATGAGTGTGAATGAAAAGAGAGGAGCTGGTGCAATATGGTGGAATATAGTGGTTTCAGGGCAATGTGCTCATGCTTTCTCTCTCTGGTCTTGCTTGTGCTACCCCAGATGTACTGGTTACATCCTATAATGGACTATTGCTTGCCCTGCCCAACCTTAATGACTTAATGAGCAGAAGGAATTCTGTTCATGATTAGAATTCCCAAATCATGGTCACTTGAAGCCCTGTGTTTGTGTGCTTCATCTATGCTAACTTTCAGAATATGCCAGGGGTTGTTTTTTAAAAGATGGTATGGCCTTACTCCAGATCTCTGGTGTCTTGTATTGTTGTTTTGCCATAAATGCCACACATCTTTTTCCACCACTAATACAATTTTGGCAGATCACAAGTCCCAAGTGGCAGGGTTGCTTACAGCACAGCTTGGACTTTCTTGCTCTGTGTCTCATTAGAAACTGGCAGCCTCAATGTCACTGTAAACATGGCCTTGACAAGTATTACTTAGATGTCAAATACACTGCCTTTATAATGTAAAAAGTCGTACACTGCATTATAGTTCTGTTACAATTACAGGCAAAGATGTAATAATTTGTCTCATATTTTATAAGTCATGTGTCAAGATGCCCCTAACCACAGAACCCCTAAAGAGGTAAATGGAGTGGTAATGTGATGTAGTGATTTTCATAGGGTTCATCCTCCACCCCTTAGAGTGGATGTATTAACCAAGGCCTCTAACATGCTGGGCATTTCTTTCTCCTGTAACCCAGTTAGCATGTCATCATTATAATGCACCATTTAATGTTCTGCAGGATGTCTAGATGCTCTCAATACCTTTGAACAATATTATTATACATAATATATATTCTTGTCAGTTCCATGTGAATGTAAATTGCGCCTTATCTTTTTTTTTTTAATGGTAGGGATAGAAAAGAATGCATTCACAAAATCAGTGTCTACATACCACGTCCTGGAGATCATGTAAATTTTCTCTAGTAAAGTTATCACATTTGGCATACTGAATAAAATTGGTGCTACTAAATTGAGTTTGTGCAAGAATAGTATCATCCAGGGTTTGTGGTTCTACTGTAGGATCCATCCTAGTGAATTAAGTGGAGATATCACAGGGATCACCAACCTTGCTTCTAATGTACCTAGGAAAGCAAGGTACCATTTCCTAGGTACCATTCTTCCAGTCCTCCATTTCTGAAACCTGAAGTCATCTCTGAGTCCACCTCTTTCTCTTTCCAATTCTAGATAACTTTTGTGTATAATCTATAATTTTTAATTTTTCTCATCTCAGATTTATTTATATTTTCCTCTTATTCTCAAAGTCACAGCCATTTATTAATCCCTCCATTAACTCTCTTTTGTGGACTATTGCAAAATTTTCCAAATGATTAATTTCCTGACCATCTCTTCTTGTTCCAATAGATTTTCTATTGGAAACATTGTTGGCTGGATAACTTTCTTAAAACACAGTTTAAAACATGTTAAACCATCATGTAAGAAATAAAAATCTCATTTATAATAAAATAAATTTTATACCCCCATCTGGCATTTGATACTCTTCATGGTCCATAATATAAATAATTCAAGTGTATCACCAGCTTTTCCCTTAAACACATTCTGTATTAGGTATTACCTAATGCAAACTCAACATGTCATATCTTTTCCATCACTTTGCTTCTTTCATGATGCCTTCTCTAAGTCAGCCTTTTAAAATAGCTTTTCCTTTGAGATACTATACCATCTATCGGTTAGCACACTAGGCATTATGTATTTGTTATTGTATCTCTGTTTCCTCATCTGTAAAAAATGAGGGAAATAACATTCATCTTACCAATGGAACAGTGTATGTAAATTGATACCTGCAGTGCCTTTAACATATTAAATACTGAAAAAAAATAATGTATTTACCCTTTCTTCTATCTTATACACTTCTAGTCATGACAGCAAAGAAAATGATATAAATGACCAGAAAGTTAAGGATACAGAATACAAAATGTTAAAACAGGGAAAATAAAGGAAAAGAGGAGAAATATAATTATTGAATTCTGTATTAACTAAAATAAAATTTGCTTGCTCTTTATATTTTGTGCATACATTTTCTATACTAGTAAGACCAATAGATATGTATTGTTTAAGGATGATGCAGCTCTTTTATATTTAAATGTAGTTTGTATTTGTAACACAATGATGAATTAATATGAAGTATCACAATCATTGAGTAAAATATGTTTTAGAAAGGCAAATGATTTCAATAAGTCAGATGTAGCGTATGGATCAGTATGAATCCTAAGAATGAAATCATCTATAATATATTTCAGCTTCTTTTTAAGGATTCTCCGGTGATAATTTGTGGGAGGTAGCATCATCAGAAATTTAACAGTAGTCATTTATGTTAAAAGAAAAGATTTATGATAGGTATATTTTTATTCATGAAATAAGATAAATTGGAATTATCCATCATTACTGTCTAGAAGAGTTTGGTTTATTATAATTTATTTTATAGAGTTCTGTAGGAAATAGAGTTATCTAGCATACATTTTATTATTAGATTCACATCATTTTTATTCCATAAGTATCAGCTGCCAAAAATGTAATGTTATGAAAAAGAGACTTGGAATCTATTAAGAAATAAATTTTATTTTAATGTTTCCTACCTTTTTGTGGTTAAAGTCAAGTTTAAAATATAAATTTAGAAAACACAGTTCTGAATTATTTTCTTAATTGTCACAGGTCAGATCATGTAAAATATCAAATCAGAACTGTGTTTACAAATAACAATTGCTAGATGCAAACACAATGATCTTCTCTAGTGGCAATAATTTGCATAGTATGTGGATTTCATGATATCAAATATCAACATCATAGTGTTATTCATTTGCTCAATCATTAAAGCAGGCATTTTTGAGCACCTATAATGTGCCTGAAACTATGTTAGAAACTCTGACCAAAAAATTAAAAATAAATTAAAATAAGGACCTTTGACTATATGACTTATTCAAAGATATTTTACTCTAGGAGGCTGGAAAAATAAAAAACAAACAAATTACACACAGATGCAGATACACAGAAACACACACACACACATGCACTGTATATATGCTATAATAAAGATAAATACATTATGAAAAGCACTGAGAACTCTTCTGGCTCTAATACGAGGTGAAATCTTCCAAAGACAGAAATTAGAGATGGTCATTCTGAACAGAAGAAATTTTATGTTCAAAGACAAAAAATGTAGAGGACCATAAGAAATTCTAGGAGATGCAAGATATTCCATATAGCTATAGCAAGTACTTGCTTTGGGGAATAAAGAAGGAATGAAGCAGTGATAAGAAGATCTGGAATAGTCAGAGGTGGGAACAGATTTCGATGGTCCTCGTTGCCATGGTGTTACTTGCAAATTTTATCATCAATATTGGAGGTAATATTATGAAACTTATAAGATTATTCTGAGAATGAAATAAAGATAAAATATTTAATTTCTACCAGAAAGTTGGGTATGTGCCACTAAAATGCTAGCACAATTTACAGTTGTAAACCAAACATGTTTTCTAATCAAAAGCAATGCAATTATCATTTAAGGAAAATGAAGATAAGCTGTTAGTGAGGAAAGATGGGCATGGGGGTTGGTCAGGGAGACAAGTTTAAAAATCACTTATAAATTTTTGATGAGAAACAATATAAAATAAATATGAAACTACCACAGTGTAGATAAAGATGTTATATATTGAAGAGGGGCCGCAAGAATTGATAGAAACACAAAGAACAAATTACTCCCTTGAGGCTGAGTCAATGACAGTGTTCTACAAACCTAAATATTTTTATAGCAAAAGCAATATTATTTTATCAATACCTTAAAATTATTCATTAAAACACTTAAATACATTATTATAGTAATACAAATACTATTACTTATATTACTCTCAGTAGAAGGTAGTATGTTATTTAATGCCTGCAAAGACGCTGTGAAAGAGGATTATTAACTCTATTCTAAAAATACAAAATTAGTGTTTAACAAGCTAGTAATGATGGAACTAGAATTCAACCTCCAATTTGTTACATTTTCAGAGCTTGAATTCTTAACTCCTATGTTGCTGCCTCTGCATTAGACTCCATTCAAATTTTTTATGATGAGTTTAAAATTCAAAGGTGAAAAACTCAAATTCTAATTAATTTCTATTTGTTATTCACTGATCAGTAAAACTCTAGTATTATCAAATCAGATTATATTTCTACAGTCTACGTTTTTGAGCACAAATACATTTTGAGAATATAGAAAGTCGTCAAAAATATCATCAAGTCAAAAGGATTTTTGTGTTTGCTTTTGGTCTATATATTGATAATTCCTCTTCTTGTGTCTTAATGTTGTTTCCTTCTGGACTTCTTGGACTAGTTTATGATTTCAGTACCATTGCTCTAGAGTTCATCATTTTTCTACTTTTAAAATTAGAGAGACTTCTAATCACTGCCATCCTTCAATAGGTGACCCTCCTTCTAACAGGCATTGCCCTCAAACTTTTCTGGCATCCTCATGGTGTCTTGGAGAACCTGACAACTTTAGAAGCAGTTACATGCAGTGACCAGTCATGATTCATTTGGCTGGAAATTCTGGTGTCATTTGCAATTATGTACAAGAGGGCAAAAATTCTCTACTTTTACAGTTTGCACTTTAGTAGATTAACTAAAGAGCAAAGATGCCAATGAATGAGGTGACACATCTATTTTTATAATCATGTCAAATTAGGGAAATATAGGCCACTAATGTGTGATTTATAGAAGTATATTCTTAGGAATATTTTACCTTGAGGTTTCCTTGACTTCAGTTTGTTCATAGAGTACAGCATTTGCATATCTTATATAGATCCAGATATATCCTGATAGTATATTAATAGAATGGACTCTTAATACATACTGAAAATACAATAGAAGTATCAAATAGGGAGAGCTACATGAGACAAGCTCACTCATTCTAGAAGAGGATAGATTGTTATATTTTGGCTCAACACAGAGTTCATGAAGTGGCTTCTAAGGGTTTGCATTTGTCATATGCTTACTCTGAGTGTCTTTGCTTCTCATCACATAGATCCTTGCATAGCAGCCCCCTACCCATGCACACACCACTCTGTCCAAGAAGCCTCCAGATTCTCAAGATAGACAGAAAAGGGCTTTGAAAATGCAACTTATGGCAGAGCAGATAACAAAATTCTTATTAAAATAAGGCACAGAAATAGTGATAATTGACATGTACTTTCATCATAATAGTCTACTGTGATACTATCTCCGTATGACGTCTTTATCTCTCTTTCTTCCTCCTTAGGATCTGGAATCAATGACTGCCATGCAACAGTGGAACATGAAGGAATTGACAGTCCGACATCCTTCCCTGGAGGCTGAGAACAAGATAAGATGGAAAGTAGGGTTGAGTGGGGAATGGGAATAGGCAATTCAAGAGTAGAACAGACTGGTGGATCTCAACAGTAGGAGAAGAAGTGTAGCACATAAATAGAGTAGATATCACGAGATACAAAGGATCATGCATAGGCCTAATATCTACTGTGGATGAAAGCAGAATATATCAGTCTCTATCTTTCTTCTTCTCTCTCTCTCCTTCTTGTTCTCTCTCTTCTTTTCCTGAGAGGAAGTACAGAATTATGTATTCGATCATGAAAATTTAATATAAAACTGTGTTGCCAGTTTGACTACTTCTTAGTGACTTGGGTAAATACATAACCTCTCTTTGCCTCAGTTTTCTTATCCATAAAATGGGTAGAATGATAATCTCATACTCATAGGGTTGTTGCTGTGATTAAATGAGTTAATACTAGTAAAATATTTAGAACAATGCCTGGTAATTATAAGCATTATAAAAATTTAAATTATAATTATTATTTCACACATTTGCTTGTCCAGGTTTTGTTATCCTCCCCTACATATTTGGAATTTCTGAGTATTTGTGACAAGTCCTCTCAAATCTCCTGCCTGAACAGTCATCCCAGGTAAGAAACAATGCTGCCTAGGGCCTGGTAACTTTAAGGCAATTAACCACCAGAATGTTGGATTCCCTGGGACTATAAATCATGTGAAGATGTCCCCTTATGTTATGATTTTTAAGGCCCCAGAATCTGGCAGTCTTCTCTCTAAAAACAATTTGCCTTTGTATCTGAAACTTCCATCATTAGAGTGGGTGACGATTCTAATATTTTAACACACAGGATGACTATTTAATTTTACGTCCAAACTGGAGCACTTTTGTGAGTAAAGGAGCATATAATGAAAAACTGTACTGGGAAAATCAATGCATAAGGTATGGTCACACTAGGATTAAACCTCTCTCCAGAGGTCCCTGTTAAAACACAAATATGGTACCTGTAAGGGGAAACCTAATTTGTTCACGTAACTTATCAGATTGACTTGTCAGTGAGCAGAACCCAGAAGAAATAGAATTTAGAATAGGCAAGCCTTGATCTGGTGCAGAGATGCTTGGAAAAAATACAGAGCAGTGAGTTTATGAAAGGGTAAGTTCAGTAAAGGTGCTCATGTGAGACATCTTGAAATAAAGGCTTCAATCAGGGATCAAAAAAAGAGGGAGGAAGGTAAAAGAATAATCTTGAGATAAGAGAGTTTGAAGACCACCTCTACCACTTCACAATTTAACCTAGAACAGATCCTGGATTTGGTTAGCAACTCTCTGACCAATCTGACTCTAAGGCCAGGCCTCACCTTATACACTTCCAGATTCATGAATCTTAGACTCAGTGTTTGAATGAGTTCTTTTCTAAGTGGGTTAACTAATTTGTATTTTATGCAACACATTTTAGGTCAGGTCTGAGGAACTCAAATTGCTTTCCTCATTTAAACTGCCTTCAGGCATGCACTCATATGTATTTCCTGATAAACTTATACTTCCCATGGCCTTATTTAAAGATAAAAAAAATTAAAAAAAAAAGAACTTGGTTTAAAATAATGGTGAAGAAAAAAAAAGGAAAGAGAGAGAGAGAGAGAAAGAGATGCTCCATTTATTTTACTTGAAACCGACAATATGAATACTAATGATCACAAATTAGGAAAATACGAAGTAAGATAAAGTGAAAAGAAGCATATAAATAGTAACAGAATTTTGCATATCTTTGGACAACTGGCCTTGTACCTCCTAAGAACTCTAAAAGAAAAATTTCATCAGATCAGTTAAACAGACAAGGAAGACATTTTTCAAGATTATTGCAATCAGGGAGAGAGATTACATTCAAAGCCACTAAAGCAGAAGGCGGAGTGATTTTTAAAAGGTAGAGTGAGATAATGGAAGAGTACTGGAGGATATTA
Source organism: Tursiops truncatus (assembly GCF_011762595.2). Taxonomy (NCBI): domain Eukaryota; kingdom Metazoa; phylum Chordata; class Mammalia; order Artiodactyla; family Delphinidae; genus Tursiops; species Tursiops truncatus. Next base: position 59,259,756 of record NC_047038.1, on the reverse strand, counting down.
AATGGGAGGTTAGTCAATGTGCTTAGGCCATCTGTGTTTGCTAATTGTCACTTATTGAAGTTAAGCTCCTACCCTCCCACAGAACCTAGAGACAGGGAACCTTTCTTGATTACATTTCAAAGAGAAGGCTCCCAGGTCCTTGAGAAAGACATTTCTGGACTGCAGAAGATTTATATCTCAAAGAGGTAGAAAAAGAATCTATAATTGTAAGTGTTCTAAAACTCTAAGAAAAGCAAGGTCAAGAAGAAGCCTGCCTGAAGTTTAGTCAAGCCAAGGGGACTGTAAGATTATCTTGGTCAGACCTACTGGTAGTGTGTTTAAATATTACACTAAGTGTTCATGGTTTCACATTGCCTTACCTTCCTTCTCTGATGAACCAGACAAATAGAAGGGTAAAAGGAATCAACAAATGCATATAATCATACAATCACATACTCAAAGTACTATTTAATTTTTATTTTTTTTTTGGCTACATGGCATGTGGGATCTTAGTTCCCCCACCAGGAATAGAACCTGTGCCCCCTGCAGATGAAGCTTGGAGTCTTAACCACTGGACCACCAGGGAAGTCCCACTATTTAATATTTTTATATTATTTTAACTCTCTCCACATTTTGAGACCATCTCCTAAAATAGCTTCCCTTTATAAGTTTCCAGATCATCTTTTGCTCACCCTGCCTGTGTCCTCAACTCTAGCAGTATCCTCTATTTTTTATTACTTGGGTGGCTGTTTATGAATAGATGTGAAAAATAAAGACACACTACAGTAAACCTCTCATGATAAAACCATTTGTCAAGAAAACACAGCAGACACATATTTCACTAAAAGGACACAAACTAAAGCCTTCATAAATTTTGAAAATAAACATTTATAATTAAAAGAAATGGTTACACTACAGAAAAAGTCCCTAATATAGATATCATTCACAAAGGAATCTCAAAGATAAATGAGCATGTTGTTCCATACCTGGGAAAATTTTACTCTAAATTAGACCATGATTTTAACTTTCAGATTTCAGACAAGGTTAGATCAGAACTGTCAACTGAAAATAAGTAAATAAATAAATACAAAAAAACCCACATACAATGTGAGAGCTGTGAGTTTCAGTTTTATCTGAGGACTTACTTAGGACTATGGCCTGGGAGACAGCCTATTGGATAGCTCTGAGGAACTGCTCCAAAGAGGTAAGGGGGGAGGTTGGTATATGTGTGCTTTTGGTGAAGGGGGTATTTGCAATCAAGCACACATCTCAGTAGAAGGTTGCTTCTAGTCAGGAGAAGATATCTCTGTTAATGATTTTAGTGCTTTTCTAGTTATGAGAAGATGCAAGAAACTGGGTTCATAATATTTTCTCCTGAAAATATCTAACTGAAGGCCTGTTCTGCCAGTTTTTCCAGAGCACCGAGTCCTTCATTTGTGATCTCTGCCCTGAACACATTTCAGGGTGTGTTGAAGGTCAGTGACTTCAGTGGCTAGTGACTTCATTCGTGCAGAAACAGATGGCAAGTGACAGTTGTTTTGTTGTCAGAAATATCTATTGCACAAAACCATGAGGCACTCTGAGCCCTAACTTTGTATTTTACATTAGTCATAATGCCTCAGTTTCACCTTTGGCTGTAAATAGTCATATTTAATAAAATTACCTTGAAGTATTTTTAATCTGAAATTTGCAAAGCACCAGTGTAAGGCCTGGCATCTTATATTTTTACACAGAGAGATATCAAATATTCACTGAGTACCTATTATGTTCCCAGCACTGATACAGGACATTAAGAGATATTAAATAATGACAAATCTCTACCTTATACTGATCTTTTCCTACAAGCTTTTAACTGTGCTCAAAAAATGGCTAATGTTTACTTATCCAAGACATATTAAGTATTGAACTACAGGATTATATGTTGTGATAGATGTAGAAGGGAGTCAAATATGAAATGCTTCAGGCTAATGAGTTCTTATGATAAAAGGAGCATTGGGTCTCTCCCTTTAGTTAATATATCATTTGCACCCAATCAATTACTGAGTTTCTAGTATATATCAGCCACAGTACTAGGAGGTGGAGATATTATATCAGCCACGGTTCTAGGAGCTGGACATATGAATATAATCCCTTCTTGACGAAATCCTTTAACCTGGGAACAAATAATTCAAAATAATTTGATAAACATAACAGTAGACATATAGGGAAACATGGTCTTTACATGAAGAGTAGGGGTATCTATCTCAGATTAGGGGTAGAAAAGTGTAAGAAAAAGTACCCTGATTGGATAATTCCTTACCTAATTTTTAAAAGATGCTTATTATTTTTTTAGGTGACAGAAGAAAGCATAAGTAAAGGAATGAAAGTTTGGGACAGCATACCTTAGGAACAACATGAGTACAGGGTAAAATTCTGCCTCTGTTCAGAGCTAAATAGCTGACATCTTCCATAGAGGATACTCAATTACTGTGTGATGAACGAAGTCCTGCATGGATGAGTGAATAAATCAATGAGGTGACAGCATATGCAAAGAACTTGAAGCCATGTTCTGATGAGAAGATATAATTTGCTGGGCAGATTCTGGCAGGGATCAGGCTGGAGAGGAAGATAGGAAGCATACCACTGATACCGTGTGCCAAACCAAAGAGTACATTTAGTTTAGGAACTGCTAGAGAAAGAGGAGTCAATATAGAAGAGGGGTATCTGAGTAGTCTGTTCCAAGGTGATTAGGTTTCAGATACATCCATAAAGTGGAGAAAGCCTTCTACAAAACTGCTGAGGTTTCCAGAGGGCACAGCAAAAAGGGATAGGAGTGAGCATTAATGGTCAATGAACCAGGGCTGAATAAATCTGGGCAGTCAGGTGGTGAGATAAAGATACTGAACTGAAGTAAGGGAAGATGGTGCTTTCCTTTTCTTAATGGCGTGGGATACAAGGTAGAAGATATGTTTGGGACTGACCTCAGATTTCCCCAAAGTGATTCAATCCTTTAATGTTCAAGAATTAATAGTGTCAAGTCACAGAAGGTATTAAGTGCCAGAATGATGGACTTTGACTCAAATGTCTTTGAATAGGAAATATAGGGTCAGACTTTACAGGGCATTCAAGGAAGAGATAAGATAAACTCTTCTGGTAACAATAGCTAAGCTTACTTGGCATTTACTACATGACATGCATTCACTTATCTTATGCATATTAATTCCTTTCATACTTCCCACAGTGCTAGGGAATAGGTATTTTGATTTCTTCCATTTTACTGATTAGAAGATTTAGTACCAGCTGATGAGCAACTGGCTCAAGTTCATACAGGTAGTAAGTGAAGAGTCTGAAAACACTGTACTTTTGAATCCTGATCCTTGCTGCAAGTGGAAGAAACGTTAAACTACCTTTGTCTTTGTTAATGAAAACCCTGAAATATTAAAATTAAAAACAGAAGTTTCACTCCTTTGCATAAAAGCAAACTCTTTCTTTTCTTCCTAAAATCGAAGCCTGATATTTCCATTTACTGTGTAAGCTCTAAACCTTGGAAGACATTTTTTACTCTAATCATGTTTTTAACATCTAGATATACATTCCAAATGGTACATGCACAAAATCTTGGTTTGCTTCATTGTTAAAATGAATGAATAATAAATACTAAATAATTCAAGCATTGGAAATGATGGCTGCTAATGGAGGACCTCACAGTAGCAGTACAGGGCTGTTTACTAAACCGTATCCTCACATACAATATGGGATACATTGTGTTTAGGAATTTACTCTCCTCTGTCACATATAGCAGTTGCTTGGGGTTCTGTCAGTGTATTATTACCAGCACTGCTGCAATAGCTGTAAGCATAAAGTGCACCTAGCTTTGCAATAAATTTTCCATACTCACTGAGGAAGTCAGCAGTATAGTTGAACTCAGACTGGTGGTAAAAAGACCAGGTTTGTCAACTGTGACTATGACAGGCCGTGAAACTAGAACAAAGCTGCAGCTCCTGGTACACGATATTTTCTAAAACAAAGAAAACCAAAAAAGGTAGAGCATTTTAAGACAACACTGAAAATGACATCTGGCATTCACTGCATCCCCGGGGATTACCTTTGCTTCTCTTCTTTTCCTCCTCTTCCCCTTAGCTTTCTATTTCTATTCTCTTTCTTAGTGTGGTGCTTAACCCTTCAGTTTACATTTCATGTCATGAAACCTGAAGAAGACACATATATACATATCTAAGATTTTTTAATAAAGCATCCGTTTCTCCTTGAAAAATCACTGTTAATTTTTTAGTTTCAATTTACTTATAATTTTGACATATTTTGTCAGGTTTTTCCATTTATAATTAATAGACAGCCAAATTATAGACCTTTAATCTAAATTTTTGCTCAGCACTTAAGCACTTTCTAAATCATGCCTCATGTTTTACTTTGTGATTTATTAACTAAGAGAAGACTAACTTTTTGAAACTGGAAAAAAAATCTTTAACATCTACTGACCTTCATTGTACTAAACAAGGCAAATTTCAGAAAATAATAAAGCAATCAATATCAGTTTTTTAATAAAGCAGCTAGTCAGTTTTCATTTGAGAAAAATGCATTACCTTTTTCAGGGGTAGTAAAATTCAGATTGTATTTTAAGCTTCCATGTTTACAAAGGAAATGTATTAGAAAGAAGTTGGACTAGTCTCATTCTTTCCCTTTGGAGAAGAGATGTACATTTGAAAGTGCTATAGTCCTACTGCATTTTCTTTGTTGTTCCAGTTATAAGATGAAAATGATATGAATATATTTTAAAATTTAATAATATTATATTTCTGTTATTTAATGCTGTTCACCATTAATTCTCATCCTCCTCTCCTCCTGGGCACAAGTGGATATTACTTATACCCATATTCTTGAGTATTGCCAAATATTTTCCTTTGAGCAATGATGTCTGCCTACAAGTTACAGCCCTCCCTCTTCCACTTTTGCAGTAATCATAGTAGTTGATAGAGAGTTGGCATACGGTTAAATCAGTCCAGAATTCTGTGCCATAAAATGGAATTCAGCTGTCCTGGAGAGTCACTCAAACTTGACACGGCAAAGCATGAGCAAGAAATAAACTTTGGCTCTAATGTCACCGAGATTCTGGTATTGCTTGCTACCAAAACGTAACATAGCTTATTCTGAGAGAAAAAATAAAACATCCTGAACTCAATTAAATACTACATAAAGATATAAAGTGTAACAGATACATCTCTTAAGGTAGTTGTATATGATTGGCATCAACAAACGAGCATATTAAAAATTATATACACGTGCATACTTGAAAAACACTTTAAGGTACAACCAATAATGATTAACATAACGTGTGAATATTCTTAAAAGGATGAAACTACAGAAGCAAATTGTACTCATTTGAGACTTAATGAACTAAAACACCTATGCATGCGTGCACACACACACACACACACAGAGTTTGTCACCACTGGTACTTAAACAAAGAAGGGTCACATCAACTTCAGTCAGTGGTGGTAGGAGAGAGAGAGAGAGAGAGAGAAGAGAAATGAATGAGGCAGTATAAATACTGTGGAAAGGCTCCTGATCATATCCCTATACCTAGAAGTCACTTTGGTATAGAGAACAAAATTCTGATGAATAGCTTCAAATCTGAAAATCAGCAGTCTTCATGGATATCCTCATTACATCGTCTCTCCTTTAACTAGGTAATAGAAGAAACAGCTTTGTGGAAGAAACTGGTGAAACATGGAAAGTAAATAACTGGGACAACTCTCTGGTAAGTCAAAGCCTCAGTGCTATACATTGAGTTGTGTTATAAATCCAAAGCCATGAAATGCATATTGAAGCAGGATATACACGGTCCTAACTAAACAAATGTATCATTGGCCTAAAGTATTTAACAAATCCTCAAAATCAAAAGCACGTGTAAAGCAATTATACTCCAATAAAGATGTTTAAAAAAAAATCAAAAGCACATCATTGATAATATAATGAAGGGTATGCTGTAGCTGACAATAGAGAGCTTGTCCTGCATTCCGAAATTCAAAGCAAAATTCTGAACACCAAAATAAATGATTGTTAAGATTTTGCCAAACATAAAACAATTTGACATCCAGAGGGAAAAATAAGTAAAAAAGAAAGAAGAAGGAAGGTAGATGCACAATTTCTCCAAATTTTCTTTCTTTCTCTTCCTTCCTTCCTTCCTTCCTCCCTTCCTCTCTCCCTCTTTCTCGTTCTTTCTCTTTCTTTCTTTCTTGCTTTCCTTCTTTCTTTCTTTCTTTCCAATTACAAAAGATAACAGAAGAGTCGACAAAGAAGTCCAAGACAGTTACACCTTAAATGTTACCGTTTAAATCAAAAGACAGACATTCTCAAATTTGAAAATAGTCAGGAATAGAAAACATAGAAGTTCTTCTTTAAACAAAACAAAAAGGCATAATTCTTTGTAGGAATTTAAAGTGGTTCAGCCATTTGGCAAAACAGTTTGACAGTTCCTCTAAATGGTAAACATGGAGTTACCATATGACCCAGCATTCAGTTACTAGGTATGTACCTAAGAGAAATGAAAACATATGTCTATACAAAAAACGAATACACAGATATTCACAACAGCCTTATTCAAATTAGACGAAATCTAGAGACAACCTAAATATCTGCTGATGAATGGATAAACAAAATTTAGTATATACATACAAAGGGATATTATTTGGCAATAAAAAAGAATAAAGTATCGATAAATGCTATGTCATGGATGAACCTTGAAAACATTCTGCTAAGTGAAATGAGTGAATCAAAAATTATAAATAATGTATTACGCTATTTGTGTGAAATTTCCATATTAGGCAAATGCATAGAGACAGAAAGTAGATAAGTGTTTGCCTAGAGCTGGTGGTGTGTGGAAAGAGGAGTTGGAGTGAAGAATGAGAATGGGGAATGACTGATAGTATGTACAAGATTTCTTTGTAAGTTGTTGGAATATTCTAAAATTATATAGTAGTGATTGTTGCACAACTCTGTGAATATACTAAAAACTACTCATCTGTCTGCACATTTTTTTAAATTTATTATTTATTTATTTATTGATCTTTGCTGCTGTGTGTGGGCTTTCTCTAGTTACAGCAAGCGGGGCTACCCTTCATTGCAGTGCACGGGCTTCTCATTGTGGGGGCTTCTCTTGTCGCTGAGCACGGGCTCTATGTGCGCAGGTTTCAGTAGTTGTGGCATGCGGGCTCAGTAGTTGTGGCTCGTAGGCTCTAGAGGGCAGGCTCAGTAGTTGTGGCGCACGGGCTTAGTTGCTCTGCAACATGTGGGATCTTCCCAGGCCAGGGATCGAACCTGTGTCCCCTGCATTGGCAGGCACATTCTTAACCACTGTGCCACCAGGGAAGTCCCTAAAATTACATATATTTCTTATATAATTAATGGTTAAATTTAAGATGGTAACATAGTTTATAAGCTATAGGGTTATATGAAAAAGTTAGAATAAAACAACACAATAGTACCTCTATCTGCATATGTAGACATTTCTAAAGTCAACTGAGTTGACATTACTTTTATATTTAGTAAATTTTTCATAACTGGAAGTTTACCAAAACAGGTGAATGGAATACTCAACCTAGCATCTTTAAAAGACATTGCTTTTTAAACTATTTATTTTCTTGCCCTCACTCTCCCTCCATTTTCTCCACTAATCAGCCCTCACTATTTTTCTATTCAGTTTGAATGGCCTAGCATTTAGAACTTAAACATAATTTATAACCTTTCTGGAGTAGCCATCTTACAATCATGTGGTGGCAATTAATCTGCAGATAATTAATGACCCTGGATGCATATAGCCTTAATTAAAAATGTTCTTTGGCATAGAGAAATGAGAGTAATAAGAAACAGAATTTCAATGAAGTTTTAAAAATGAGTATTTTAGACTGCTTGCAATGGTTCCTTCATGAAAAATAAAGGGAAAGCATCTAAAACCAAAGAGTAATATTGTAATAGACATATATACTATATATTACATATATATAATGAATGTATGTGTATACATATAATATATGTATATACATGTGTGCATACATCTATGCACATACGTACATTTATATGCATTTGTATACAACAAGAAGTTACATTTCAATTTTTTAATGTTGTAGAAGAATGAATGTATTCACAGAATTAAGTAGGTTTTTTTAATTGAGGAAGGCTGCTCACTTTGGATTCCTGACCTAGCGTTTAATGGTAAATTGAAAAATAGGAAGAGGAAAATACACCAGATTGCCACATACCCCCTAAAGTATAATCCTAAGAGCTCATCCTTGACTTGCTTTGATAAAATTTATTTAAAACTGTACTACAATTTCTCATAATGTCCACAGTTGTGGACAAAGAGCCCAGGATTTCTTGAGAAGTCAAGTGAGCCTATGTTGGTTAAATGCTTACAATGGAAATAGATCAGGCCTAGGTCCTTCTTTAAGTCCATGAAGAGAGAAAGACAATCTTATTTCTTGAAAAGTGCATATATTCTTTTTTTTTTTTTTTTTTTTTTAACATCTTTATTGGGGTATAATTACTTTACAATGGTGTGTTAGTTTCTGCTTTATAACAAAGTGAATCAGTTATACATATACATATGTTCCCATATCTCTTCCCTCTTGCGTCTCCCTCCCTCCCACCCTCCCTATCCCACCCCTCCAGGCTGTCACAGAGCACCGAGCCAATATCCCTGTGCCATGCGGCTGCTTCCCACTAGCTATCTACCTTACTACGTTTGTTAGTGTGTATATGTCCATGACTCTCTCTCGCCCCGTCACAGCTCACCCTTCCCCCTCCCCATAACCTCAAGTCCGTTCTCTAGGAGGTCTGCGTCTCTATTCCTGCCTTACCCCTAGGTTCTTCATGACATTTTTTTTTTTTCTTAAATTCCATATATATGTGTTAGCATACTGTATTTGTCTTTTTCTTTCTGACTTACTTCACTGTGTATGACAGACTCTAGGTCTATCCACCTCATTACAAATAGCTCAATTTCGTTTCTTTTTATGGCTGAGTAATATTCCATTGTATATATGTGCCACATCTTCTTTATCCATTCATCCGATGATGGGCACTTAGGTTGTTTCCATCTCCGGGCTATTGTAAATAGAGCTGCGATGAACATTTTGGTACATGACTCTTTTTGAATTTCGGTTTTCTCAGGGTATATGCCCAGTAGTGGGATTGCTGGGTCATATGGTAGTTCTATTTGTAGTTTTTTAAGGAACCTCCATACTGTTCTCCATAGTGGCTGAACCAATTCACATTCCCACCAGCAGTGCAAGAGGGTTCCCTTTTCTCCACACCCTCTCCAGCATTTATTGTTTCTAGATTTATTGATGATGGCCATTCTGACTGGTGTGAGATGATATCTCATTGTAGTTTTGATTTGCATTTCTCTAATGATTAATGATGTTGAGCATTCTTTCATGTGTTTGTTGGCAGTCTGTATATCTTCTTTGGAGAAATGTCTATTTAGGTCTTCTGCCCATTTTTGGATTGGGTTGTTTGTTTTTTTGTTGTTGAGCTGCATGAGCTGCTTGTAAATTTTGGAGATTAATCCTTTGTCAGTTGCTTCATTTGCAAAAATTTTCTCCCATTCTGAGGGTTGTCTTTTGGTCTTGTTTATGGTTTCCTTTGCTGTGCAAAAGCTTTGAAGTTTCATTAGGTCCCATTTGTTTATTTTTGTTTTTATTTCCATTACTCTAGGGGGTGGGTCAGAAAGAATCTTGCTGTGATTTATGTCATAGAGTGTTCTGCCTATGTTTTCCTCTAATAGTTTGATAGTTTCTGGCCTTATATTTAGGTCTTTAATCCATTTTGAGCTTATTTTTGTGTATGGTGTTAGGGAGTGTTCTAATTTCATTCTTTTACATGTACCTGTCCAGTTTTCCCAGCACCATTTATTGAAGAGGCTGTCCTTTTTCCACTGTACATTCCTGCCACCTTTATCAAAGATAAGGTGTCCATATGTGCATGGGTTTATCTCTGGGCTTTCTATCCTGTTCCATTGATCTATCTTTCTGTTTTTGTGCCAGTACCATACCGTCTTGATAACTGTAGCTTTGTAGTATAGTCTGAAGTCAGGGAGCCTGATTCCTCCAGTTCCTTTTTTTGTTCTCAAGATTGCTTTGGCTATTCGGGGTCTTTTGTGTTTCCATACAAATTGCGAAATTTTTTGTTCTAGTTCTGTGAAAAATGCCAATGGTAGTTTGATAGGGATTGCATTGAATCTATAGATTGCTTTGGGTAGTAGAGTCATTTTCACAATGTTGATTCTTCCAATCCAAGAACATGGTATATGTCTCCATCTATTTGTATCATCTTTAATTTCTTTCATCAGTGTCTTATAGTTTTCTGCATACAGGTCTTTTGTCTCCTTAGGTAGGTTTATTCCTAGATATTTTATTCTTTTTGTTGCAATGGTAAATGGGAGTGTTTTCTTGATTTCACTTTCAGATTTTTCATCATTAGTATATAGGAATGCCAGAGATTTCTGTGCATTAATTTTGTATCCTGCTACTTTACCAAATTCATTGATTAGCTCTAGTAGTTTTCTGGTAGCATCTTTAGGATTCTCTATGTATAGGATCATGTCATCTGCAAACAGTGACAGCTTTACTTCTTCTTTTCCGATTTGGATTCCTTTTATTTCCTTCTCTTCTCTGATTGCTGTGGCTAAAACTTCCAAAACTATGTTGAATAAGAGTGGTGAAAGTGGGCACCCTTGTCTTGTTCCTGATCTTAGTGGAAATGCTTTCAGTTTTTCACCATTGAGGATGATGTTTGCTGTGGGCTTGTCGTATATGGCCTTTATTATGTTGAGGAAAGTTCCCTCTATGCCTACTTTCTGCAGGGTTTTTATCATAAATGGGTGTTGAATTTTGTCAAAAGCTTTCTCTGCATCTATTGAGATGATCATATGGTTTTTTTCCTTCAGTTTGTTAATATGGTTTATCACATTGATAGATTTGCGTATATTGAAGAATCCTTGCATTCCTGGAACAAACCCCACTTGATCATGGTGTATGATCCTTTTAATGTGCTGTTGGATTCTGTTTGCTAGTATTTTGTTGAGGATTTTTGCATCTATGTTCATCAGTGATATTGGTCTGTAGTTTTCTTTCTTTGTGACATCCTTGCCTGGTTTTGGTATCAAGGTGATGGTGGCCTCGTAGAATGAGTTTGGGAGTGTTCCTCCCTCTGCTATATTTTGGAAGAGTTTGAGAAGGATAGGTGTTAGCTCTTCTCTAAATGTTTGATAGAATTCGCCTGTGAAGCCATCTGGTCCTGGGCTTTTCTTTGTTGGAAGATTTTTAATCACAGTTTCAATTTCAGTGCTTGTGATTGGTCTGTTCATATTTTCTATTTCTTCCTGATTCAGTCTTGGCAGGTTGTGCATTTCTAAGAATTTGTCCATTTCTTCCAGATTGTCCATTTTATTGGCATAGAGTTGCTTGTAGTAATCTCTCATGATCTCTTTTATTTCTGCAGTGTCAGTTGTTACCTCTCCTTTTTCATTTCTAATTCTATTGATTTGAGTCTTCTCCCTTTTTTTCTTGATAAGTCTGGCTAATGGTTTATCTATTTTGTTTATCTTCTCAAAGAACCAGCTTTTAGTTTCATTGATCTTTGCTATTGTTTCCTTCATTTCTTTTTCATTTATTTCTGATCTGATTTTTATGATTTCTTTCCTTCTGCTAGCTTTGGGGTTTTTTTGTTCTTCTTTCTCTAATTGCTTGAGGTGCAAGGTTAGGTTGTTTATTCTAGATGTTTCCTGCTTCTTAAGGTGGGCTTGTATTGCTATAAACTTCCCCCTTAGAACTGCTTTTGCTGCATCCCACAGGTTTTGGGTCGTTGTGTCTCCATTGTCATTTGTTTCTAGGTATTTTTTGATTTCCTCTTTGATTTCTTCAGTGATCACTTCATTATTAAGTAGTGTATTGTTTAGCCTCCATGTGTTTGTATTTTTTACAGATCTTTTCCTGTAATTGATATCTAGTCTCATGGCGTTGTGGTCAGAAAAGATACTTGATACAATTTCAATTTTCTTAAATTTGCCAAGGCTTGATTTGTGACCCAAGATATGATCTATCCTGGAGAATGTTCCGTGAGCACTTGAGAAAAATGTGTATTCTGTTGTTTTTGGATGGAGTGTCCTATAAATATCAATTAAGTCCATCTTGTTTAATGTATCATTTAAAGCTTGTGTTTCCTTATTTATTTTCATTTTGGATGATCTGTCCATGGGTGAAAGTGGGGTGTTTAAGTCCCCTACTATGAATGTGTTACTGTCAATTTCCCCTTTTATGGCTGTTAGTATTTGCCTTATGTATTGAGGTGCTCCTATGTTGGGTGCATAAATATTTACAATTGTTATATCTTCTTCTTGGATCGATCCCTTGATCATTATGTAGTGTCCTTCTTTGTCTCTTTTAATAGTCCTTATTTTAAAGTCTATTTTGTCTGATATGAGAATTGCTACTCCAGCTTTCTTTTGGTTTCCATTTGCATGGAATATCTTTTTCCATCCCCTTACTTTTAGTCTGTATGTGTCTCTAGGTCTGAAGTGGGTCTCTTGTAGACAGCATATGTAAGGGTCTTGTTTTTGTATCCATTCAGCTAGTCTGTGTCTTTTGGTGGGAGCATTTAGTCCATTTACATTTAAGGTAATTATCGATATGTATGTTCCTATTCCCATTTTCTATATTGTTTTGGGTTCGTTATTATAGGTCTTTTCCTTCTCTTGTGTTTCTTGCCTAGAGAAGATCCTTTAGCATTTGTTGTAAAGCTGGTTTGGTGGTGCTGAACTCTCTCAGCTTTTGCTTGTCTGTAAAGGTTTTAATTTCTCCATCAAATCTGAATGAGATCCTTGCTGGGTAGAGTAGTCTTGGTTGCAGGTTTTTCTCCTTCATCACTTTCAGTATGTCCTGCCACTCCCTTCTGGCTTGTAGGGTTTCTGCTGAAAGATCAGCTGTTAACCTTATGGGGATTCCCTTATGTGTTATTTGTTGTTTTTCCCTTGCTGCTTTTAATATGCTTTCTTTGTATTTAATTTTTGACAGTTTGATTAATATGTGTCTTGGCGTATTTCTCCTTGTATTTATCCTGTATGGGACTCTCTGTGCTTCCTGGACTTGGTTAACTATTTCCTTTCCCATATTAGGGAAGTTTTCAACTATAATCTCTTCAAATATTTTCTCAGTCCCTTTCTTTTTCTCTTCTTCTTCTGGAACCCCTATAATTCGAATGTTGGTGCGTTTAATGTTGTCCCAGAGGTCTCTGAGACTGTCCTCAGTTCTTTTCATTCTTTTTTCTTTATTCTGCTCTGCAGTAGTTATTTCCACTATTTTATCTTCCAGGTCACTTATCCGTTCTTCTGCCTCAGTTATTCTGCTATTGATCCCATCTAGAGTATTTTTAATTTCATTTATTGTGTTGTTCATCGTTGCTTGTTTCATCTTTAGTTCTTCTAGGTCCTTGTTAACTGATTCTTGCATTTTGTCCATTCTATTGTCCATTCTATCTCCAAGATTTCGGATCAACCTTACTATCATTATTCTGAATTCTTTTTCAGGTAGACTGCCTATTTCCTCTTCATTTGTTAGGTCTGGTGCATTTTTATCTTGCTCCTTTATCTGCTGTGTGTTTTTCTGTTTTCTCATTTTGCTTATCTTACTGTGTTTGGGGTCTCCTTTTTGCAGGCTGCAGGTTCGTAGTTCCTCCTGTTTTTGATGTCTGTCTCCAGTGGCTAAGGTTGGTTCAGTGGGTTGTGTAGGCTTCCTGGTGGAGGGGACTAGTGCCTGTGTTGTGGTGGAAGAGGCTGGATCTTGTCTCTCTAGTGGGCAGGTTCACGTCTGGTGGTGTGTTTTGGGGTGTCTGTGGCCTTATTATGATTTTAGGCAGCCTCTCTGCTAATGGGTGGGGTTGTGTTCCTGTTTTGCTAGTTGTTTGGCACAGGTTGTCCAGCACTGTGGCTTGCTGGTCGTTGAGTGAAGCTGGGTGCTGGTGTTAAGATGGGGGTCTCTGGGAGATTTTCGCCGTTTGATATTATCTGGAGCTGGGAGGTCTCTTGTGAACCAGTGTCTTGAAGTTGGCTCTCCTACCTCAGAGGCAGAGCCCTGCCTCCTGGCTGGAGCACCAAGAGCCTTTCATCCACACGGCTCAGAATAAAAGGGAGAAAAAGTAGAGGGAATTAGTAGACGTATGAGGAAAGAAAGAAGGAAAGGAGGGAAGGAAGGAGGGAAGGAAGGAAGGAAGGAAGGAAGAAAGAAAGAAAGAAGCAAAGAAGGAAAAAAGGCAAGAAGGAACGAAAGGAGGGAGGGAGGGAGGGAGGAAGGAAGGAGGGAAAGAAGGAAAAACAAAAAGAAAAAAGATACAGTAAAAATAAAATAAAGTATAATAAAGTTATTGAATTAAAAAATTCTTAATTAGAAAAAAAAAAAAGGACGGATAGAACCTTAGGACAAATGTTGGAAGCAAAGCTGTACAAAGTCTTACACAGAAGCGTACACATACACCCTCACAAAAAGAGGTAAAGGGGGAAAAATCATAAATCTTGCTGTCAGAGACCACCTCCTCAATTTGGGATGATTCGTTGTCTAAAGGAGGGAAGGAAGGAGGGAAGGAAGGAAGGAAGGAAGGAAGAAAGAAAGAAGCAAGGAAGGAAAGAAGGCAAGAAGGAACGAAAGGAGGGAGGGAGGAAGGAAGGAAGGAGGGAAAGAAGGGAAAACAGAAAGAAGATACAGTAAAAATAAAATAGAGTATAATAAAGTTATTGAATTAAAAAAATTCTTAATTAGAAAAAAAAAAAAAAAAGGGACGGATAGAACCTTAGGACAAATGTTGGAAGCAAAGCTGTACAGACAAAGTCTCACACAGAAGCGTACACATACACCCTCACAAAAAGAGGTAAAGGGGGAAAAATCATAAATCTTGCTGTCAGAGACCACCTCCTCAATTTGGGATGATTCGTTGTCTAAAGGAGGGAAGGAAGGAGGGAAGGAAGGAAGGAAGGAAGGAAGAAAGAAAGAAGCAAGGAAGGAAAGAAGGCAAGAAGGAACGAAAGGAGGGAGGGAGGAAGGAAGGAAGGAGGGAAAGAAGGGAAAACAGAAAGAAGATACAGTAAAAATAAAATAGAGTATAATAAAGTTATTGAATTAAAAAAATTCTTAATTAGAAAAAAAAAAAAAAGGGACGGATAGAACCTTAGGACAAATGTTGGAAGCAAAGCTATACAGACAAAGTCTCACACAGAAGCGTACACATACACCGTCACAAAAAGAGGTAAAGGGGGAAAAATCATAAATCTTGCTGTCAGAGACCACCTCCTCAATTTGGGATGATTCGTTGTCTAAAGGAGGGAAGGAAGGAAGGAAAGAAAGAAAGAAAGAAAGGACGAAGGTAAAGTATAATAACGTTCTTAAAATTAAAATTGATTATTAAGAAAAAAAATTTTAAGAAAAAACCATGGACGGATAGAACCTAGGACAAATGGTGGAAGCAAGACTATACAGACAAGATCTCACACAGAAGCATACACATACACATTCACAAAAAGAGGAATAGGGAGAAAAATCATAGATCTTGCTCCCAAAGTCCACCTCCTTAATTTGGGATGATTGGCTGTCTATTCATGTATTCCACAGATGCAGGGTACATCAAGTTGATTGTGGAGCTTTAATCCGCTGCTTCTGAGGCTGCTGGGAGAGATTTCCCTTTCTCTTCTTTGTTCTCACAGCTCACAGGGGCTCAGCTTTGGATTTGGCCCTTCCTCTGCGTGTAGGTCGCTGGAGGGCGTCTGTTTTTTGCTCAGACAGGACGGGGTTAAAGGAGCCGCTGATTCGGGGGTTCTGGCGTACGGAGGCCGGCGGCGGGGAGGGAGGGGCACGGAATGCGGGGCGGGCCTGCGGCGGCAAAGTCCGGCCACCAGCCCGAGGCCCGCCGTGCGCTCTCCCGGGGAAGTCGTCCCCGGAAGTGCATATATTCTTATATAAAAATACCATAAAACACGCACATATGTGTGAATGAAGCAGGAAGAAACAATTCTAAACAAATCTGCTTCTGTAAGAGGATGATTTTTTTCTGATAAACCAAATTTTTCAACACAAAAGTAGTAGTTTATCTTTAGTTGTCTAAACACAGTAGAGATAGTAATAAGAAGAAATTGATTTTTAAAAACTGAACAGAAATATTGACTACATTTAAGTTGGCATTTTTAATAGAAACTAAGATAAAAGTACATTTAAATTCTGCTAGTACAATTTTGAGTGTGGTAATATTTAAATATTTTGCATTATGGTTTAGTCAGGGCCAAATTCTTCTTTCCTGAAGTAGTGCCCTAGACAAATATTTAACCACCAAAAACAAAAATTAAGACAACAAAATGTTCTTTAGGCAATCTCTTACTTTATGATTGGGGAATAAATATGTCTATTTTGTAGAACACCCAGTATAGCTTTAGAGGTGGCATCTATAATGTTATCAAACAGTAATAAACAGAAGTTCTTATTAACCCTACCTCTGCTCACATATATTCATTGTGATAATTACAAAGATCAATAGAATAAATTGTAATATCGCAAGCTGTAACTTTTTACCTTTTCAAGACCAACATTTCAACAGAATCTTCAAATCAGATTCTATTGTGTTTACATTGCCCATGGATGATGAAAATACCCTTATTTCCAAGTCACTTATCCATATACAAATGTTTGTGCAGCAAGCTTCACTATCACAAGAAGCAATAAGATCACTGAATTTCTAACCTTCCAGCATGCTTCGGGACTCTCCCCGTACTTAACAAAAGGTATGAGGATCAATATTTCATTTACCTTCCTAAATTTGTAGATAATTTTATTATATGACACTTGCATAGTAGTTCAAGAAACAGTCACAAATACACTCACTTTTTTTAACCTGAATTGTAAGTTCTGTCAATAGATTATCTTTCTTTTCTATTGATATTCACCAGCATGTTTTGAATGTGACCTTCTCTTCCTGATCTCCATATAATGATTTCTGAGAGAGTGTGTGTGTGTGTGTGTGTGTGTGTGTGTGTGTGTGTGTGTGTGTGTGTGTGTGTGTGGTGTTCTACTTTATATCTTAACATGTCAACTGTTTTATGGCAATCTGGTCTATTTTCCTCTTCCTGTTTTTCAGTTTCCCATTAAATGCTAGGTCAGGAATCCAAAAAGAGTAGCCTTCCTCAGACATGCTGGTGCTTTTAGCAAATTTAAGAAATCAATTTTGATTAGAGGCCCCAGTAAAAAACAGCCTCTTCTTATGTAGGTTATCAATTAAAACTGAAGACACATTAGCCTTGACTGCTAATAGAAGAATATTCTTCTATAGAAAAGCCTCTTTATATATTAATTAACTTGCTTTTTAATTCCTTAAAAAATTGATATTTTAAAATCTTTCCATGTGTCAGACACAGTTAAATTACAACAGAATATGGCCTGGGGGGCTTTCTTCCGTTCTGAGAGATGTGAGGGAGAAACCTTTTAACACGTGTCTCATGAAATTTGGCTCAGTTAAGTCTGAGGTCTCTCAAGAGCCTGCAGTATTAATAGAACGTAGAATACTGATGCCAAATGAGGCAGGGAAGGGAGAAAGAGGAGAACTGGTCCTTACACGCCTGTCAACTCTCATAATGGGAATAACAGCTTGATAATATGTATGATCAGACAGCAAAATTTAACAGTACTATGTACCTTTGTCATTTTAATTGAGTTGTTTTACATCGTAATTCACTCACAAAAGGTAAAATATACAAGAGAAGATAAAAGCAGGTACATATTGTCCCCTTCAGTGGTAAAGTAGAATAGAGGACTGACTTTCCCCACCCACTCCCCTGTACAATCATTAAGTTAAATGGCACATATGTATCACCACCCTTGAGGAAGATCCGTTTTTGTGGAATGATCTTCATCTTGACCCACTCGGTAAAAAAATTGAATTCACTGTATTACCATTCGCATTTCACATTTTACAGATTCAGGAACTAAAGGGCAATTATGTCAAGCAGCTTACAGCAACTGCTAGAAGTCTGACTAGAAATCAGGTCATTTTACCATGATTTATAATTTGGATTTATGAAGAGAGAATATGTAGCATAAATGCTCATATTATACTATAGATATATAAAATATGCTAACTGGCCGTGGGTGAACTGCTTATCATGGTGTCGTACCACAATGCAAATTTATAATCGTTCATGAACGGAAGCTATGTATTTATTTATTGTTCTGTCACTGTTTAGCTTTGGGGCTGGATCGGGAGAAGTACTGTTTAAGAGAGCTTTAGTTGTGCTGATGGGGAAATCTAATCTTCATGAGACAGAGTGATTTTTCTATTTTTTTCTTTGATATATGCCTAGAGCTTAGACTGATGCTTCCTCTATAGTTGGCACTCAATACATATTGATTAAATAAATGAGACATAGTCTGCATCATCAACTCATTCTATTTTGTTCTTGCTAGAATAACAAGCAACAGGGTAGAAAGCACGATCAATAGTGCTTATCTCTTTTTAGCAGTATCTTCCTCCCCCTCTCCTGTAGGACTGCCCATGACACACTACCTGCCATCATCTCGCCCAGGATTATGCTTGAATATTAGTTTTGACTGCCAGGCACAAGCTGAGGAAGAAATCAGACAGAAATGTATTTTTTTTTATCCTTTCCCCATTCCACCACACACTATTTCACCCCTGGAAATAGCTTCAAAAGATCAAAGTGGATATCACGGAGGAATTTTTTTTTTTTTTTAGTAAAATCTGCACATGGCTGAATTGGAGGAGGTAATTGAGAGGATGTGATTGCCGGTTGATCTTAGTGTAGAATCTGGACAATCAGATTCTGTCTTTGGAATGTTTGTTCCATTTGCTTTCCCTACAGTAGAAGATGCCCAAGGACACAGCCTTGAGATAGCAATGTGATATTGAGACCATTTGGATGGTAAATGTGACAGAACCCAGTTAAGTTCTCTATATAAACTTTAAGATTCTGGCAGGCGGGTGTGGCAATCTACTGGTCTTGCAGCCGCCCAAGACAAGCTTCATGTATAAATTCCCTTGCTTATTAAACCTGCCACCTGCAATCTGGAGTGGTCTGCCTCCTTCTTCAGTTTTGCCTCTAAGGGGTCCAGTTTGCAAACCAATAGGCTAATACATAAACTAGGAGAAAAAGAAAGAGAAAAAATACTAATAATACCAATAATTAGTATTAATTGCATGATACATTATAGTTTACATTATAGTAAACTCAGATCATAAAAAGATTTCATACTAAACCCAAATAGTCACATTTCTTTGTGAGATTGTTTTGTCCCAAGATAACGTTAACAACAACAAAAATATAACCAAAAATATAGCCTATTGGAACAAAATAAAGCTCATGGTGAGCAATTCAACTTATGACTCAATATTCAAAATACTATTTTATAAGCATGTTCCCTTTTGGAATTTCATTATTGCTCTATAGTTTGTATTTATTTTTTATGAAATTTTAATGTTACTTTCAACAATATATTATAGATCATTAAATCTAATAATAATCAGATGCCTAGAGTTAATTTTTGAAAAAACTTTTGGTAGTCATTATATTAAAACTTTATATGTATTATCTTCAAATGGAATAAAAAAACATTTTGAGACATTATTCTCTTTAAAGGCACATCTTGTTTGCCCTACTCAGAGAATCACGCACTAATGAAATTAAACGAGGCAATTGTTACCTGACTAAATAGATGAAACACATACTGAGTGAACTTCAAAAACAGGTGGGCCAGTTTAATCAGTTTAAAGAACTCATCCAAAACCTTTTGCCAATCTTATCATTGTGTAGCTTTGCAATCTGCATTATTTTGGTACTGTAATAAAAGCAGTCTCTTGGGTGGTGAATCCATTAAAAGTTTATAAGTTTTTATTCAGAAGTTTAAAATTACAAAATGTTTCCCAACACTGGTTCTCTGTTAAACTAATTTAAAAAGGAAAAGGCATAGGCTGGGGATTCCACTTAGATAGGAAAAAATAAATATAATAAAGATTGAGAATTGTCCACATATCTTTGAATGGATCAAAGGTAGATGGAATACTGGAGAGATGAAAACAGGAAATTAAAATAAGCAGGTATGAAATAGCTTTAGAGTGGTATTCAGGCTGATGAAGATAGCATGTAACATGATGTTAAGTTACGAATGAAAATAAGGAGGACTGGACTTCCCCGTCTCTGTGCCTTCCCCTGATTTGCTCATCTCCTGCCACCACCCTGAGCTGCAGAATTAAGGTTCTGCTTAGTTTCTGAGTCAGGATGAACCTGGGCAGTGACTGCTTACATGGCCTCAGTCAAATCACATTATAGGGTTGATTGCAACACAGTCTTGCTGCTGTAGACCTAAAAGTGTTACTTTTGCAGATTCCTTGGCCATTGATGTACAGATTTTTCTTATGCAATTTGTCTTCTGCTTTGGTTAATTGGGCATGCTAGTTTTCTAGTGAATTGGGGGGAGGGTTTCTGGGCATTCATTATTTCATTTATTTGGTAATTTTTAGAGCAAATATTAATGAGCAACTACTATGTGGTAGGCTCTATGCTAGGTGCTGAGAGATGATGAATAAGACACTGGCCTGGCCCTTAGGGAGATTAAGAGGGCAGATGTAAGGAAACAGGCATTTGTAATGCAGTGAGGGAATGACTACAGTCGGGTTAAGCATAAAATGCTTTGAGAACAACAAAAAAACAGGTATTTAATCAATCACATGGATCAGAGGACACTTTCTAAAGGTTATAAGCTGAGACCTAGTGAAGGAGGGATTTTCCAGGAAAACAAAGAGAAATGATTTTGAGGGCTTTCCCAGGCAGAATTAAAGAATATGCAGAAATAGTTCAGACCTAAAATAAATAATTTTATTCCTGGATTTGCTACTCATTCAGGGTGGCTATGGATTATGACAAGAAGGCAAGTGAGACAAGAGAATAGTGGGAGCAAGGAAAGATGAGGCAGACCCATCACTGAGATGGTCAAAGAACAAATAAATCCAGACTAAGATAAAGTAAGGATTTATTCCAAAAGACTATTGCAATAGGGAGAACACACATGATCTCAGCATCTGCAAACATCTCAAAAAAAAAAAGGCTTTTCTTTTATAAGGAAGAGTAAGTAGGGATGGGAGGAATTTGGAGGGGAAATTGGGCAAGTGGATAGGGATCAGCAGACAGCCTGATTGGGGCAGTTCAACAGGAAATGTTTCTCTCTGTGCTTAGGCAGTTCTTGGAATGAGCATGTTTTGCTCCTTAGTGCTTGCTTAAAAGCCAGTGTTTGGGGGTGAGCCAAAGTTCAGAGGCCTATGGGGAGGAGAGAGGCCTGCCTCAAATTTGGTCAAGCCAAGACAGTGAGTAAGGAATAGACAATTGTGAACTTGGACAGGACTCAAGCAACCTGCCTGCCCAGTATTGGCCAGTCAGTCTTCCTTGGGGAGTGAGTCCTATTCTCTACCTTTGCAATAGGCAGCTGTCCAACTCAGAATGGACGGATGCCTCAGGCCCATCGTGCCACCACCCACAGGACTTTGATCATCTTGCTTCTGAGCTCTACAATAATTGGTTTGACAAGTTTGCATGCCCTTGTAACACAGTGCACTGGAAACCGTGATACCCCCAGTGGCAGCCTGCCTACTATATACCACCTGGTGTGACAGCCTCTTCCTTAAGCTCCAGGCCAGCCTTCAGTGCTAAATTACTAGCCTGACTTGAGTCATGTCAGGGAATTTCATGCTAAGATCAGTTTCTTATGCTTCTCTGTAACTCTCTATTATCAAATCACAGTATTCTGAGCAGTTCAGGGAGACTCTAGTGAGATTCTTTCCAGCTGCCAAAATTATTGCAGGATTAGCAATTATAACGACAGAGAAGAAATTATTGTATGCATTGAAATGTGATGATTTCGCATTTTATATATGCGTTTTGCATATTGGTCTAAATTACAGCTGAAAAGAAGATGCAGGAAAATGCATGTTATTTCAGAGTTA
The DNA here is from genome assembly GCF_011762595.2 of Tursiops truncatus. Taxonomy (NCBI): domain Eukaryota; kingdom Metazoa; phylum Chordata; class Mammalia; order Artiodactyla; family Delphinidae; genus Tursiops; species Tursiops truncatus. The sequence continues at coordinate 59,237,745 of NC_047038.1, read as the reverse complement.
CGTTTCTTTGTATTATGTTTGAAGGTAAAAGTACATTTAAATCTTCATTATTCAGGTATATATCTTGAAGTCACATTTTGCCCAAACCTCAGGGTATACTGCAAGACAAGATATTCAAATTCTGGTTAAGCATTCAACAAAACTTACAACTTGCAATTTTATTCTGAGGTTTTTTTTTTTTTTTTTTAAGAAGTAGCATTTTGCTAAAAGTCAGGTAACTTTTTTAAAGTCTAATTTATGTTTTATAATTTTAGCAAGTTTCATTATGAATAAAAAAACAATGACAGAATAATAGGCCATATTTTTAAAAATTCCGTTTTATTACTTCACACTGTAACTAAACTAGGTTAACAAAATATTGCCTAGCAGAGGGAAACTGCTTTAATGATCAAGTAAGACAGGACTGTAATTAGCTCTGAAAAACTTTTACATTATTAATTTGCTTAGCAAACCACTTCTTCCTAGGGAAAAAAAAAATCTCTTCTCAGTCTTTCATACATTTTATCCCTGCAATTAGGAGTTCTAGATATTCTGCCAATTCAGTTAAGCCTGATACACTGATATATTAGACAAATAAAAATGTGCAAACTAAATATCAATTTGTTGCAATTATGATTAAGAATAGCTGATATTTTTCTTGTCTTTTTATTAGAATCTTGCTCAGAGTGAAAATAAAACTGAATTTAGCCTTTTTTTTTTCCTTGAAGTTTGTGGAAACAGTTTTTGCAGAACATCCAGAAAGAAGAGTCATTTAAGGACAGAAGCTAGGACAAAAGCATCATTTCCAAGGGGAGAGACAAAGAACAGGTCAGTTCTCAAGGGCAAGGGCAGGGCTGGGGACTAACCCAAAGGAGAGGAGAAAGATAGGCAGACAGGGAAGGACAGGATATAACTGCTGCTACCTGCATCTCTACTGCAGCTGCTGTCTGTTTTTCAAACCGCACCATCAGGATAAAATGATAGGAAGAATGAACAAACATGACTGGAGGTGCTGTTAATATCATTTCAAGTTGTAACATGAAAGGGGCTCATTTCTATGTGATCTTTATAAAGCCATTGCTCAATAGAAATATAATGCAAGCCATGTATGTAACTTTATATTGTCTAGTTGCCATATTTACCAAAATTAAAGACAAAAACATTAATTTTAAGAATGTATTTTATTTAATCCAATATGCCCAAAATGGATACTATATATCCATTATCTTTTCAGCATATAATAAAAATGATTAATGACATAGTATACTTTTTTTTTTCATAATAAGTTTTCCAAAGCCTGTGTGTGTTTTGAACTTGAAGCACATCCCTATTTGGACCATCACATCTCCTTTGCTCAGTAAGCCACATGATCACAAAGAGAAACTATGGAAAGATTTCCCCACAGCTTTGCTCTACCATCTGGGTCATTTCTGGGATACTGTTTAGTCAACTGCTAAGAAACAATGAAATGTGGAACTGAAATTTGCTAAGAAGTTACTAATTAGCAAACTAATTAGTTGACCCCAAATTATCTGGAGTACTCTACATTGTTTGATGACTGCCTTTTTTTTCTTTTTCTTTTTTTTAAATTAAGGAAATGTCTCATTGTATTTGCAAAGAAGCACTTTTTGAAACCTTTTATTTTTACTCCCTGTAGATTCAGTTCCCACATGCTCTTAATTTCTTCTCAAGTTTAATTTTCTGCTAAACTATTTCAAAAAGATTCTAATACTGTCTTTGCAACTGTCAATTATTTTGCATGAGGAAAAGAACTTGTTCATATGAATTTTTTCTTTGAGGGTGGTAGGATTTTTTTTTAATTAATTTTTATTGGAAAATAGTTGATTTACAATGTTGTGGTAGTTTCTGTTGTACAGCAAATGGAATCAGTTATACATATACATATATCTACTCTTTTTTAGATTCTTTTCCCATACAGGTCATTACAGAGCATTGAGTGGAGTTCCCTGTGCTATACAATAGGTTCTTATTAGTTATCTATTTTATATATAGTAGTGTGTATATGTCAATCCCAATCTCCCAATTTATCTCTCCCCCTTCCCCCTTGGTAACCATAAGTTTGCTTTCTACATGTGTGACTCTATTTCTGTAAATAAGTTCATTTGTACAATTTTTTTTAGATTTCACATATAAGCAATATCATATGATATTTGTCTTTCTTGGTCTGACTTACTTTGCTCAGTATGACAATTTTGAGATTGTTCAAACTATATGAATAACCCCATAAATTGAGTTCTCCAATTTAATTATACTATAAGAATTTTATAATATGAAGGAATACTATGGTTTAGGATGTTGTTACAGAACCTCTCTCTCCCCAAGAAATTCTATACCTATTTTACAAGTTTGTCTTCAAAGATAGGACATTGATATGTAATTGTAACCCAGATGATATTGGACAAGAAGTCATTGCATGATCCATTTTCTGCTGCTTCTTTGGGGTTCAATGATGAAGTAAAAAAAATGTGTTATTTTAGACATTGTTCTTCCCTATCAGGTATCCAGCTTCAGTTCATAGTCAAAGTAGAGAATCTATCTGCCAAAAAACACTAATAACATTCCTCCTATTCTCACTGCAAGAGAACAAGATTTGCCAGAGAGAATGCCACTGCCCAAAGAAGCATAAGAGCATAACAGGGATTTAGTTTGTTTCCTCCCCCCACCCAAATATTGTCTTTAATCCACCTGAAAAAGCATAGTGGTTGGTTCTGAGAGAGAGAAGAGAGACCTGATTGAGTGCTGAGTATCAGAGCAGAATTACTGAATCAGAATCTCTTGAGATGGGGCTCTGCAATTTGCATTTTAAATAAGATTCCCAATTGATTCTTATGTGCTTTAATGTTTGAGAACCTGTAGTTAAAGAGAATATTCAGGGACATTGTTCAGCCATTTTTTTGTAGGTCCACAGAGGGGGTTTAACTTAAGTAGGCAGATGTAATTTGCAGAACAGATTTGAGCGAACAAAGACTGATAATTGATTCTGTGCTTACAGTACTTGAAGCACTTGCATAATCAAAGAGTAGAGAATTGAATGGAGACACCCTGGCACAGGGGTATGTGGAGCTTCCCAAAAGAATCTCCAAAGCCTTAAGGTAAATATTTTGGTCAATACAATATTATATTATAATATTGTTTTGCTTCCCCCTATACCTCATTCCCTAAAGTTATTAGTAACCAGAAAGAAGATCTTAATATATAAATGGAAAATGTGTCTGCTAAATCAGTACTTGCTGACATGAGAGAACAGTGCTTCCGCTCTTCAGGGAGCAAAGTATGGGAGGCCTAGGAAGTTTGAATACATTCCATATAAAGTCCTTCTCCGATTCTTACTGCCTATAGCACTTAAAACAAACTTTTCTAACACAGACATGCATCTTACAGAATGAGTCCCAAACTATCTTCCCAGGTTTTCTCCTCATTATTCCTCTCATAAATCCTGTGTCTGCCTAGCAACGCTGAGCCTGGCTAGTCCTGTACTGTATCTTTATGCCCTGTTTTCTTTACTTAAAGTCACCTTCTTTTTTAAGAAATGTAGCACATATTTTTAACAATGGTATAGATGCACAGAATTTAAAATCAAATAATTCCACAAAGATTTAAAGGGAAAAAGCAATCTCCTGTGATCCTCCCACATTTCCTGCTCACTGTAAGTAACCACTTTAAATAATTTTAGTTTTCTTCTTTTTGTATATCTCTATCTTAGAATAACATGACTAATTTTTTTCACTTTTATGCTGGAAAAATAATAATTCTGCACTCCTTCCCAACCCTTATTCCTCTCCCATCCATCATACTTCTGCTTACCCGTTTCCACAAAAATAATTATTTCATAATTTGTGACTACATATTATCTGTATTATGACTGTTCACAGGAGAGACAGGTACTGCACTGGGGTAACATCCCTTTTCTTCCACAAGTAAAACCAAGTCACACCCCAGTAGTTCAATGGAAGTATAAACAACATATTCAAAACTATCAAGGATTATTGTTTATAATCTTGTAGATATATCTAGAACCTCTGACCTACTAAATAGGTTACTCCCCGAGGTTTGTTTGCACAACTTTCATGCTCCTAAATCCCTTTACCATCAACCTGGTGATTACTTCCTTTGGTCTCTTTATTTCATCCCCTGATTCCATAATCTATGTGCTATCATTTTATATTCTCTCATTTTGTTGCACTTATCCCCCTGTAACTTCCTGAAAATAGAAAATGTTTTGATATCTTACCTGTCTGAAAATGTCTTTATTCTACCCTTATTTTACTGACTGCTAAGGTGAGTATAGTATTCTAGGTTGGAAGTAATTCCCCCTTTGAATGTTGACTGCATAGCTTGTGTTACAACTTCTCACTGATTTCCTATTATCAATTATTCTCTCAATCTCAGGTATCTCTAGTGTTCCTAAAATGAAATGCCTCTAATTTATCATCTCTAAAAAATAAGTTTTCTGTCTGCTTCAGAGTAGGGAAGATCGGTTGCGTAACTGAAGAGAATGGGGCAGGAAATTTGGCATTCTAATGCTTTCAAAGTGCTTTGGCCAGTCATCCTGTTTTGAATACTACCTTTCTATACAGTCAGAGACACACCTTACCTATTGATCCAAAATGTGCAGATTTTTCATTTGTTTGTTTCCTTCACTTATTTATTTATGGTAATTTGGAGCAAAATGTGACCTTACTAGACTCTATGTGGTCTTTCTTTTATTCTCACTATGCATATTTATGTTTATTGCAATATTAACATGTGTGTATTGCATAATATGTAGTATATGTACCATATTAACTCCTTAAAACCCAAAAGTAAGATTTGAACCTTGAAACTCATCCATTGTCAAGGAATTCATATAAGTGATGTGAATGTGAAATTAGCACTCACAACTTAGGAACTTTGTAGGTTTCTATGTAAGAAATCAAGTTGCATCCTGGCTTCCTACTCAGAAGACTTATGTTTCAAAATTGTTCAGATATGCAAAATCAATATTGCCTATCTCCCTGTTTTCTACCTCCATAATTTTTGTTGTTTTCTTTCCTTCTATATTTTTAGTCTGTGTGTGTGTGTGAGTGTGTGTGTTTGTGTGTGTACCCTTATTAACATAAAATGAGATAATTTCATTGCTGTTCTGGTGAGGTTTCTGGAGGAAGACTGATTTAAGCTCTATCAAAACAAACAAGAATGGTTTCTCTTTACAACAGAAGAAGAGCTAGCACCTGTTGGATATCTTTTGGGGTGAAAGCTATGAAAATATGCATTAATAAAATTGGATGTCTAAATAGGTAGATAGAATAACTTTCCTTTCTGTACTTTTCCCTCAACCATTAAAAAAATAGTCATACAAGTCACAAGTCAAAATAAATCCTTATTCTAATTTCCATTAAATATAAATATGAGTCTTTTCTCCATTAGTCTCTTTTCCTTGATTGTTGAACTAATATTTGGCTGCCCAGAGAGAGAACATAAGCAAGTAAATAGTATCCAAATACAGTTTTGCCTCCAACTTACGTCTCTTTGTGGCTATATACTTTAAGTACAACAATAAAGAATAAACAGTGAGGGCTTCCCTGGTGGCGCAGTGGTTGGGGGTCCGCCTGCCGATGTAGGGGACGCAGGTTCATGCCCCAGTCCAGGAGGATCCCACATGCCGCGGAGCGGCTGGGCCCGTGGGCCGTGGCCGCTGGGCCTGCGCGTCCGGAGCCTGCGCTCTGCAACGGGAGAGGCCACAGCAGTGAGAGGCCCGCGTACCACAAAAAAAAAAAAAAAAAAAAAAAAAGAATAAACAGTGAAACACCTCATCTGTACCTATCTCTACAACTAAGGAAAGTGAATTAACAGCTTTTTGAAATTGTGAAGTATAAATTCTCCAATGATTTTACTAGCAAAACACTATGATAGATGCTTTCTGAGTTTTCACACTTCTAATACCAAAAACTCTAGTGATAAATTAACAGCGTCCTCTTACTCCCCATGTCATATATATAGGTATATATCTATATATATGTATATATATATAGATATATACGTATATATATATATGCAGTCATTTAACTTGTAACAAAACAAAATTTTATTATGAAAGTCATTATATATTCTACATTATGCATGTATACTCCTCATGGGAAAACTAGTAATAACCCTGAAATTGTGTGAAGAAGAAAAAAGCCCTGGTTTATATAGTTGTTTCATTATCATTTATGCCTAGCCAGCTTTTTTGCTATCATATGACATTTTTTCTACCTTATTCCACAGTTTATTCCATAATATATTGGTGGTTAATCAAAACACTTATTACCATTTACACACTGTTTCTGTATACATAATGTGCTTAAATTATTGCTCAGATACTTTTAGCATAGTTTTGATAATATGATGTACAAAATTGTGCTTGTTCCTATATCTATTTTTATTGCTAATCCCAGGACTAGATTAGATTAAAATTATTTTTATATTGTTTATCACCATTGCCATGCTGGATAATGTCCATATGACAGCCATTTTTACCCAGATTGGGTGGTTGTGAGGATTAATATATAGCAGAGACTTGAAACTACCTGGAAGATAGTAAGTTGTGATATATTTATTAATGGTATTAAATGAACTTGGATAAATTGTACAAACTTTCATATCTTTGGGAAAGTGTTATTGAAGAAAGAGAAATGAGAAAAAGAAAATTACTGATAATATATATTTTGCTTTTGTAAGAGAGCAAAGGAAAGGTCAGGGATAGAATATTCCTCAAAAAGGTCAGATTGAAATCTTGATTAAAGTAGAATAATGGGAAAAAAGCAAGAGTTTACAGAAGAAATTATTTAAATTCAGAATAGAGGAAATAATAGAGTTGCCCTTTTTGTTTTTAATACCATTTATTCTGAAATACCATTTGACCTAAAAACTGATTTAAAAACGTTTTTTAAAGAGAAAGTAATATTCAGAGAGGGCAGACAGCAGAAGCAAAAAGAACTATAATTCTGCAGTCTGTGGAAGGAAAACCACATTCACAGAAAGATAGACAAAATGAAAAGGCAGAGGACTTTGTATCAGATGAAAGAACAACATAAAACCCCAGAAAAACAACTGAATGAAGTGGAGACAGGCAGAAAAAGAACTCAAAATAATGATAGTATAGATGATCCAGTACCTCAGAAAAAGAATGGAGGCAAAGATCGAGAAGATGCAAGAAATGTTTAACAAAGACATAGAAGAATTAAAGAACAAACACCTAGAAGAATTAAAGAACAAACAAACAGAAATGAACAATACAATAATTGAAATGCAAAATACACCAACAGGAATCAATAGCAGAATAACTGAGGCAAAAGAATGGATAAGTGACCTGGAAGACAGAATGGTGGAATACACTGCCACAGAACAGAATAAAGAAAAAAGAATGAAAAGAAATGAAGACAGCCTAAGAGACCTCTGGGACATTAAATGCAACAACATTCATATTATAGGGGGGTACCAGAAAGAGAAGAGATAGAGAAAGGACCTGAGAAAATATTTGAAAAGATTATAGTCGAAAACTTCCCTAACATGGGAAAGGAAATAGCCACCCAAGTTCAGGAAGCACAGAGAGTCCCAGGCAGGATAAACCAAAGAGAAACATGCCGAGACACATAGTAATCAAATTGACAAAAATTTAAAAAAAGAAAAATTATTGAAAGCAACAGGGGAAAAATGACAAATAATATACAAGGGAACTCGCATAAGGTTAACAGCTGATTTCTCAGCAGAAACTCTACAAGCCAGAAGGGAGTGGCATGACATATTTAAAGTGAGGAAAGGGAAGAAACTACAACCAAGATTACTCTACCCGGCAAGGACCTCATTCAGACTCAATGGAGAAATAAAAAGCTTTACAGACAAGCAAAAGCTAAGAGAATTCAGCACCACCAAACCAGCTCAACAAAAAATGCTAAAGGAACTTCTCTAAGTGGGAAACACAAGAGAAGAAAAGGACATACAAAAACAAACCCATAACAATTAAGAAAATGGTAATAGGAACATACATATCAATAATTACCTTAAATGTGAATGGATTAAATGCTCCAGCCAAAAGACACAGGCTCTCAGAATGGATACAAAAACAAGACCCATATACATGCTGTTTTCAAGAGACCCACTTCAGGCCTAGGGACATATACAGACTGAAAGTAAGGGGACTGAAAAAGATATTGCATGCAAATGGAAATCAAAAGAAATCTGGAGTAGCAATACTCCTGCCACATAAAATAGACTAAAATAAAGAATGTTACAAGAGACAAGGAAGGACACTACATAATGATCAATCCAAGAAGAAGATATAACAATTATAAATACATATGTACCCAACATAGGAGCACCTCAATATATAAGGCAAATGCTAACAGCTATAAAAGAGGATATCAACAGTAACACAAAAATAGTGAGGGACTTTAACATCTCACTTACACCAACGGACAGATCATCTAAACAGAAAATTAATAAGGAAACACAAGCTTTAAATGACACAATAGACCAGATAGATTTAATTGATATTTATAGGACATGCTATCCAAAAAACAGCAGATTAAACTTTCTTCTCAAGTGCACACAGACTATTCTCCAGGAGAGATAACATCTTCGATCACAAATCAAGCCTCGGTAAGTTTAAGAAAATTGAAATCATATCAAGCATCTTTTCCGACCACAATGCTATGAGATTAGAAATCAATTACATGGAAAAAAACGTAAAAAACACAAGCATATGGAGGCTAAGCAAAACGTTACTAAATAACCAAAAGATCACTGAAGAAATCAAAGAGGAAATTAAAAAATTCCTAGAGACAAATTACAATGAAAACACGACAATCCAAAACCTATGAGATGCAGCAAAAGCAGTTCTAAGAGGGAAGTTTATAGCAATAAAGAACCAAGAAAAATCTCAAATAAACTATCTAACCTTACACCTAAAGGAACTAGAGAAAGAAGAACAAACAAAAGCAAAAGTTGGTAGAAAGAAAGAAATCATGAAGATCAGAGCAGAAATTAATGAAATAGAAACAAAGGAAACAATAGCAAAGATCAATAAAATTAAAAGCTGGTTCTTTGAGAAGATAAACAAAATTGATAAACCTTTTGCCAGACTTGTCAAGAAAAAGAGGGAGAGGACTCAAATCAATAAAATTAGAAATGAAAAAGGAGAAGTTACAATAGACACCACAGAAATACAAAGCATCATAAGAGACTACTACAAACAAATCTATGCCAATAAAATGGACAACGTGGAAGAAATGGACAAATTCTTTAAAAGGTGTAACCTTTAAGACTGAACCAGGAAGAAATAGAAAATATGAACAGACCAATCACAAGTAATGAAATTGAAACTGTGATTAAAAATCTTCCCACAAACAAAAGTCCAGGACCAGATGGCTTCACAGGTGAATTCTATCAAACATTTAGAGAAGAGCTAACACCCATCCTTCTCAAAATCTTCCAAAAACTTGCAGAGGAAGGAATACTCCCAAACTCATTCTACGAGGCCACCATCACCCTGATACCAAAACCAGAGATACTACAAAAAAAGAAAATTACAGACCAATATCACTGATGAATATACATGCAAAAATCCTCAACAAAATACTAGTAAACAGAATCCAACAACACATTAAAAGGATCACATACCATGACCAAGTGGGATTTATCCCAGGGATGCAAGGATTCTTCAATATATGCAAATCAATCAATGTGACACACCATATTAATAAATTGAAGAATAAAAACCATTTGATCATCTCAATAGATGCAGAAAAAGCTTTTGACACAACTCAACACCCATTTATGATAAAAACTCTCCAGAAAGTGGGCATAGAGGGAACCTACCTCAACATAATAAAGGTCATATACAACAAACACACAGCAAACATCATTCTCAATGGTGAAAAACTGAAAGTATTTCTTCTGTGATCAGGAAAAAGACAAGGATGTCCACTCTCACCATTATTATTCAACATAGTTATAGAAGTCCTAGCCACGGCAATCAGAAAAGAAAAAGAAATAAAAGGAATACAAATTAGAAAAGAAGAAGTAAAACAGTCATGGTTTGCAGATGACATGATATTATACATAGAGAATCCTAAAGATACCACCAGAAAACTACTAGAGCTAATCAATGAATTTGGTAGTTTCAGAGTACAAAATTAATGCATAGAAATCTCTTGTATTTCTATAAACAAGCAACAAAAGATCAGAAAGAGAAATTAAGGAAACAATCCCATTTACCATTGCAGCAAAAAGAATACCTAGGAATAAACCCACTTAAGGATGTAAAAGACCTGTACTCAGAAAACTATGACACTGATGAAAGAAATCAAAGATAACACAAACAGATGGAGAGATATACCATGTTCTTGGATTGGAAGAATCAATATTGTGAAAATGACTATACTACCTAAAGCAATCTACAGATTCAAAGCAATCCCTCTCAAATTACCAACGGCATTTTTTACAGAACCAGAGCCAAAAATCTTAGTCTGTATGGAGACACAAAAAACCCCGAATAACCAAGCAGTCTTGAGGGAAAAAAAATGGAGCTTGAGGAATCAGAGTCCCTGACTTCAGACTATTCTACAAAGCTACAGTAATCAAGACAGTATGGTACTGGCACAAAAACAGAAATATAGATCAATGGAACAGGATAGAAAGCCCAGAGATAAACCCATGCACCTACGGTCAACTAATCTATGACAAAGGAGGCAAGGATATACAATGGAGAAATGACAGTCTCTTCAATAAGTGGTGCTGAGAAAACCTGACAGCTACATGTAAAAGAATGAAATTAGAACACTCCCTAACACCATATACAAAATAAACTCAAAATGGATTAAAGGCCTAAATGTAAGACCGAACACTATAAAACTCTTAGAGGAAATCAGAGGAAGAACATGCTTTGACATAAATCACAGCACGATCTCTTTTGATCCACCTCCTAGAGTAATGGAAATAAAAACAAAAATAAACAAATGGGATGTAACGAAACATAAAAGCTTTTGCACAGCAAAGGAAACTATAAACAAAACAAAAAGACAACCCTCAGAATGGGAGAAAATATTTGCAAATGAATCAATAGACAAAGGATTAATCTCCAAAATATATAAACAGTTCATGCACCTCAATATTAAAAATACAAACAACCCAATCAAAAAATGGGCAGAAGACCTAAACAGACATTTTTCCAAAGAAGCCATGCTGATTGCCAAGAAGCACATGAAAAGCTGCTCAACATCACTAATTATTGGAGAAATGCAAGTCAAAACTACAATGAGGTATCACCTCGCACCAGTTAGAATGGGCATCATCAGAAAATCTACCAACAACAAATGCTGGAGAGGGTGTGGAGAAGAGAGAATTCTCTTGCACTGTTAGTGGGAATGTAAATTGATATAGCCACTATGGAGAACAGTATGGAGGTTCCTTAAAAAACTAAAAATAGAATTACCATATGATCCAGCAATCCCACTACTGGGCATATACCCAGAGAAAACCATAATTCAAAAAGACACATGCAGCCCAGTGTTCATTGCAGCACTATTTACAATAGCCAGGTCATGGAAGCAACCTAAATGCCCCTCAACAGACACATGGATAAAGAAGATGTGGTACATATATACAATGGAATATTACTCAACCATAAAAAGGAACATAATTGGGTCATTTGTAGAGACATGCATGGACCTAGAGACTGTCATACAGAGTGAAGTAAGTCAGAAAGAGAAAAACAAGTATCAAATACTAACGCATATATATGGAACTTAGGGAAATGGTACAGATGAACTGGTTTGCAGGGCAGAAATAGAGACACAGATGTAGAGAGCAAATGTATGGACACCAAGCGGGGAAGGTGGTGGGGTGGTGGGGGTGGGATGAATTGGGAGATTGGGATTGACATATATATACTATTATGTATAAAATAGATAACTAAAAGAACCTGCTGTATAAAAAAATAAATAAAATAAAATAGAAAAATTCAAAAAAAAAGAAAATAATTTTCAGAAAAAAATTAAAGGTAAGATGATGGAATTTTCAAACCTGAAATGTATAATAATATGAGATTGATCTGATGCATTAACTTGATGTTCAAAATCATTTTATTGAACACCTACCATATGGTAGTAGTTATACTAATCAAAGGATCAGTTATTTACAATGAACTATTGTATCATGAGAGATTCTGGACATCCCTTTGTGATTTGCAGCCTTGAGGCCAGCTTGTAGAGCTGTCATGAGTTCCCTTTGCTCTCTTGCTCTCTCAGCTTCTGGTACTTCAATCCGTCTCTCCCCTTCCAGTTACCCTGACCAGACTTTAGCAGACATTGCCTTGCCCTATTTAAAAGCTTATTTCAGAAGGACTTGTTTAATTGACCCTAGAAAAATATCCACAAAACTGGTTATACCATCTTTATTCACACAACCCCAAACTGTAAACACCCAAATATCCAACAGCAGAATGAAATAAACAAATTTTCGTATATTCATACCATGGAATACTACTCAGCAATAAAAAGAAAACAAAATGACGCCTGCTACCACATGGATGTTCAAAAACATGTTGAAAGGAAGAAGCCAGAGACAAAAGAATACATCATATTGTATGATAGCATTTATTTTAAGGGCAAGAAAAAGCAAAACTAAATTATGACAATGGAAATCAAAACAGTGGCCATGATGATGGTGGGGATTTGGAGGTAAATGAAAAAGACGTGAGGAAAATTTCTGGAGTGATGAAAATATCTGTATCTTCTTCATGGTGCTTACATAGGTGTTCACAATTGTCAAAAATTCATCAAACTGAACACTTATGATCTCTGTGTTTTAGTGTATATTGTTGACTTCAAACAGTATCTTGAAGACCACATCATAAACAATAGTTATGAAAGCCTACATTCCGATTTGAAAATACAAGGGTTTGATGATGGAAGTAATGGTTCTTAAGAATCAGGTCTTCCAAAGTAATATGGCACAGAGTTCATAATGACCAAAGTATTTGACAAGCCTTACAGACCTAACCCCCAGGCAATCTATATAAATGAGGAATTAAATTAGGCATGAGGAGGATTAGGCATTAGAAGAGGATTGATGCGGAGGAAAAACTCACGCAGACAAGCAGAGAAAGCATCAATAGACTCCCTAGAAAATGCTAAGAGTGCCCTAGAATGTGACGGAAGACAGATTATAAATTTAGGCATACATTCACATGTCACATCTTCGCTCTCCAGTCATTTACAGAAAACAGATTCTGATCCTATCCCAGAATGGTTAAGCATATGGGGATTTATTAAAGGATACTGATAGCTTCCAAAATATTTGGGATGCCTAAGGAACAGAACTTAGGCTGAGTTTTAGTAATGACTTCCAAAGCCCACAATATACAACTGGGTCCGTAAGGGATCCACTGCTTCTGCCACAATCAGGTAATTGCCTGCCCAATCAGAAAGCTCCGACAACATGAGCCGGATCCAGAACCTGCTATCTCTGTTTTCCTCTGAAGCAGCTAATGTTTCTCAGAAGTGAAATTGATTCAGCAAACCAAATCTCATCTAGATACTTCAAGGGAATCTAGGAAACTATTTTTGTTTTGTTTTGTCTTGTTTTAACTTTTTAGCCTTTGCAGTATAGGAAAGCACACAATAAGCAGTTTGAAATACACGTTGAGTTAGCCAACCCAAATATATCATCACGCACACACTTTTCTTCTCATACTTACGCTGCAAAACAGCAATACAAAAAAACAAAAATTCCCCTTTCTAACACAACACAGCTATCCCAGTAGAAACAACATGCTCATCCTCTTTTAAATGCAAGGAACAAAACTCTTTTCAAGTACGGCATCCATTTCTGAGTGATACTATTCAATGGTAATCTCTTCCTGACATTGTGTAATCTATGGAGTAAATTATCATTTTACTTGTCGTCAACATTCCCTGTAAAAGAATAGGAAAGGAAGAGAAATAAAAGGAAATTGAATATTTATAAATATATAGAAATAACAGGGAAAAGATAAAGTAGACAGAGCACTCCTTATTTCTAACATAGTCATTACTTATAACTTTACACGCAGGGATGGTGATAATGTAGAGTTTGGAATTCAGCAACCCTTTCAACTAAATTTTGCATTTGATTTTGGAATTTTGATTTTGTGGCTCTAAGAAATGAGATGTATTTTAGAGCTGTCATGGAAGCTATCTGGTTCTTAGGGTATGACTTTAGTTGGAGTTAAAGTTCCTGAGCTTGTCATTTCTTCCTGTAAACTCTCCTATGCCTCAAGAAATTCCAGCACAGTCTTTGTAGTCACTTTTATCGCCATACACTGAAGTGTAGCAGCCATCGAGCTCCCAAGGAACTTCATTCAGTTGACGCTTTAGCACAATCAACCACAGGTGATATCTTGACCAACTGTTATGCCGCTACATGCCACAAATTACTAGTACCTTGTTTCCTTTTGGCAAGAGTCTCCCCAATATGCTCAAGCCCAAGGGCATGACTAAACCAGTTCCTAAATTCCATCTTGTCAGGTCTATCTCCTGGGGTCACCCCACTTCCTCATACCTCTTCTGTATCAGTCAGCATCCAATCAAGAGACAGAAAGCACATAATAATTTGAACAAGATTATAAACTCTCCTTGGGGTTTAGTTACTCTGGAGAAAACAGAACTCTAAAGAATTCAGGAATAGCATATGGAGTGACCTGCTGCCACATCCTTTACAGCTGAGGCAGAGCATGTAAAGAAGGAACAGATGTGGAGGACACCCCTACTTGCCCAAAACTGAGATGCAGACCTCCCTGCAAAAGGTTTAACCATGGCTCCCAAGGGTATGGAGAAACTTCTTTACATGCTTCACAGTGGAAATAGCTTAGAAGTTTCCCTCTAGAGTACTGGGAGAAGCTGCCTACAGGAAGGTGCCACATATTTTGGTCAGCTTTACACTGCTGGCCAGCACATACTGTTGACTGCTTTGCACTGCAGAAGCATGCCAAGAGGAAGATACTGGAACCATGAAGACTACACCCTTTCATCCATGGTGTCCCTCTAGCGCCCTCTATTGACAAAGTTTAAAATCATGCTGTCTGACAAAAATGTTTATCAGATTCAGCTCAATAATTACAGGTCAGGCAATGAAGTACAGACTTGGAACTAAGAGGCAATATATTGATACTCGATCACTAACTAGATAGCAATGATGGAATATCCACGCCCTAGCTATGCACTGAGAATGTCAGGATTGGTTGAAAAAGATAACCATCTTTTCAAAACACTAATGTTTGCCTCAGGCAAGTACTACAAACCTCAAATACAGAGCTTCTTGGGTCATTAATTACAAAAAGATATAATATAAATGGAATAGAAGTCAATATATTTCCTCTGATTTCTTCCGTAAGAAAAAATAGTTCACCATGCTATCTTCCAAATTAACATGTAAGAATTTTGATTTTGGAGATTCTTTAATAGCAAAGTTTTAGAAGAAGAAATGAGGCAGGAAATTCAAGGCCAAGTGTTGTATTTTCCTCTCCATATATAATATGTGGATATAATTCTTTTTTAACAATGTAGCGCATAACTAGATGGTCCCTATATTTTCCTGGAAAGTTCTGGAATAATTGCATTTTCTCAAATTAAAATATTGGGACAGCAAAATGAAGAGTTACTAATAAATTATAAAACTCTTAGTTTCCCTTATCAAAGAAGTATGAATTAACTCTGGGAAAATAGGAATGAGTTTGAATTATCGTATTCTAAATAGTCGAATTAAAATAAATATGTACTATATGCCCTCAGTTCATCATGCTGTTTTTAAAACAGTTCATCAGCTGCTTTAAAAAAAATTTTTTTCAGTATTGAATTAAATAAAGGCTGAATATTATGAAAAGTCTATCTATGGTTTATGTGGAAAAGGGTTAACTGTTTTCATTTGCCCTATGGGTTTCCATTCATTTGAAAGAACGTCCAACATACTTCTGGGATCACTTACAGTGCATGATAATAATTGTTAACATTTATTGAGTAAATATTGTGTGCCAGGCACTCTTATTAGAGCTTTCCACATATTAATGCATTTAATACTTACAAGAAATCAGTGAGATAAACAATACATTATTATCATCTCTGTTTTATAGATGAGGAAACTTGCCAAAACCTGACTTCCAAAAGTCAGTGAGCTAGGTAATAGCAGAGAAATTCCAAATCACTACTGTCAGTATGCCTAGACTCTCTGCCCTTGGAACCTGGTAGCCAGAAGCTTGGGATATAAGTACCTCACTAAGTTCAGAACAAATAAAAGAGATGCTTGAGAATATTGGGAACGAATGAAAGTTCCTGTTAGAATTTATCCAGATTTGATGTGAGATTTTGAATGTCACCGACTTCAAGCTATCTAGACCTAAATACAGTATTGAAATCCAAACATACCCCTAACGTCCACAAGGGAACATGACTGGATGAGTTGGCAACAATTTCCCCAGTGCAGAAAGGAGCAATACAGAAAGGAGTAAAGAACCAGTTTATACCAATAATGTTATATGAAGACAGATATTACCATTTCTGCTCATTGTTTCATGATGTTTAGAGTGTCTGTTGGGTTCTGTTCTGTGAGTGAGGGAGCTAAAAGGATGACTATCATTCTTGGAACACATGATTTCTTACTGTTTCTCTGCATTGCAGCCTATTCAATTAAATGATGCAATTTCTTAATCGAATCAAGAATTTTAGGGGTGGTAAAATACTATTCTCTTTTTCACATTGACTTTTAATTAATCCTGTGTCTATACTATCACACACACAGGTAAAGGAATTGGGAAATTTCAACAGAAATTTATAAGGTAGAAGTTGAACATTTTCATTATATATAATTTGAGCTTTTACTTCCTACTATTTCCTTCCTACATGGAAGGTTACTAATTAATTACAGTAGTCTCCCCTTACATGTGATTTTACTTTCTGAGGTTTCAGTTACTGAGGTCAACTGCGGCCCAAGAAAATATTAAATGGAAAATTCCAGAAATAAACAATTCATAAGTTTTAAATTGCACACCGCTCCGAGTAGCGTGACAAAATCTCTCGCTGTCGCACCCCGTCCCATCCGGGATATGAATCAGCCCTTTGTCCATCATGTCCTGCCTGTCCGTCACTTAGTAGCATCTTGGTTATCAGATTGACCGTGGAGGTACTACAGTGCTTGTGTTCCAGTCACCCTTATTTAACTTAATAATGGCCCCAAAGCACAAAAGTAGTGGTTCTGGCAATTGGAATATGCCAAAGAGAAGCCATAAAAAGCTTCCTTTAAGTGAAAAGGTGAAAGTTCTCAACTTAATAAGAAAAGAAAAAAAGTGTATGCTGAGGTTGCTAAGAGGTATGGTAAGAACAAATCTTCTATCTGGGAAATTGTGAAAAAGGAAAAATTAATTTGTGCTAGTTTTGTTGTTGTATCTCAAAGTGCAAAAGTTACAACCACAGTGCATGATAAGTGCTTAGTTAAAATGGAAAAGGCATTAAATTTGTACAATAAGATATTTTGAGAGAGAGAAAACACATTCATATAACTTTTATTAGTATAGTATTATAATTGATGTATTTTATTATTAGTTATTGTTGTTAATCTCTTACCGTGCCTAATTTATAAATTAAACTTTGTCATAGGTATGTATGTATAGGAAAAAACATAGTATATAGGGTTTGGTACCACCTGCAGTTTTAGGCATCCACTGGGGGTCTTGGAACATAACCATCACAGGTAAGGGGGGACTACTACCACCTCATTCCAAGAGATCTTTTCCTGGTCACACTAATTTTTTAACTTGTTTTCCTTGCCCTCAGGTGTATGCCCTTCTTAATATCCAAGGGAAACATGCTTATTATAGTCATGGGAGAGATGTGTGTCTAAAGCATTCAGGGTCTAAAGCATTCGGTCTGAATTAGGGGCTTCTGGATAGCGATAGTAATTGGTGAAAAGTCTAGTATAATCATTGTTGGACAAGAATTCTGGCACTCTAGATTTTTCCTTCAGTATAGTTATACTTCTTCCAGGTCAGTTTTCCTTTTCGATACTCCCCATGTGAGATTCAGACACAGTAGTAAAATAAATTCTTTTAACTCTTGAAGTTACTAAAGTGAGCACGTGCAAATCTAGGGACAAGCAGTAATTAGGGTATAGTGGGGAAATGCAGTCTAAGCCCATTAATAAAAGATACAATTTCTTAGTTAATATTGCTCATCTATATGAAATATTTTAAATGGCCACACATTATAGTTGTAAAAAAACACTAAAAGAAAAAATTATTATTGTTTTAAAAACCGTATTTGTATTTCAGGATCTCAAGCACCTTATTTGGATTGCTTGTTGTTCTTCAGAATTTGGAAAAAGGTTATTGATTATTAGCAGATGGTCAGGTACTAAATGTCATGTTCAAGCTCAAGGGGAAAGACAGGAATCTAAAATAATGCCATTTCTTTAAAGCTGAAGTTGACAGTCATGAATCTATTGGTATATCAATAGATATAAAAAAAAGTTAAAAGTTCCAGTAAAAAGCTGGAGTAGCTGAAGGGAAATTTCTCAGCTACATCATAGTTGAAATATCTTCCCTTTCTGTCTTAGGTGTTGACATTTCTGAACATTGAAATAGTGATGTGCAAGACCAACAAAGTATGAGTCTATAGCTTCCCAGTGCAGATGGGTATGTGGTACAAGCAGGAAGACAAATTTTCTACCTGTTAAAAGCATGGTCTCTGGAATAAAACCACGTGGACATAAAGACCTGGTTGTTCTATTCAGTAACTGTAAGACTTTGGGAAAGTTCATCAATCCCCTATACTTCAGTCTCTTCACATATAGAATAGGTATACTAATGGTTCTTACTGAGTAGCTATATTTGAGCATTAAATGAGATACTATATGTATAATATAAGCTAGAATTGTGTTCAGCAGAGCATGATAGAGATCTAGAATAACACTGAATTAAAATAAGCAAACACACAATCAAGCTCATTTATCTTTCATGTAGAAGTTTGGGATCATTTGGAATCAAGCAGTCCAATGCTGATGTGGCAGTTCTGCTTTGTAAAGTACTTGGACACCCAGGCTTTCCCCATGGATCATGAACAAATCATGATCCAACACATTTACCCCTTCTCCTTCCCTTGTATCTACATTCCAGGTTACAGGAAGGAATAACACATGAGAGAAGGGGACGAAGGGTTCACAACTGCTGTCTTTTAAGGAAGGTTCTTAAAAAGTTCCATGTGAGTTCTGCTCAACCATATCCCACTGGCCCAAATTTGGTCACAAAGTACACTTGTCTGTAAGAAAGCTGGACGATGTGATCCTTGTCTGGTTGTTTATGTGCACAGCTAAATATCAGGAGTTCAAATACCATGAACTATTGCCATACAATAGCTCCCAGCACATAAAAAGTCCTTAGTAAGTGTTAAATGCTTATATAATAGGTATAAATGACCAACCCACTTTATTTTAAACTAATATGTAGTGATTTAAGCTATTTAACGTGGTCCATTTTGCTAGTTACACTAATAAAACTTGCTAAATAATGGAAAGAAAACCTTTCTTCCTCCTTCCCTCCCTCCCTCTCTCTCTCTTTCCTTCCTTCTTCCTTTCTTTTCCTTCTTTATCTTTCTTTCTTTTTCTTTGTTTCTTTGTTTCTTTGTTTCTTTCTCTCCTCCCTCCCTCCCTCCCTCCTTCCCTCCTTCCCTCCCTCCCTCCCTCCCTCCTTCCCTCCCTTCCTTCCTTCCTCCTGCCTGCCTTAGAGATATTTAACAGAGAGGAGTTTCCTTCTACCTTCAATGATGAGCACATCCTTAATTTTAGTACTGACAAGATGTTTGGGAAGGTAGAATCTATTACAGTAATAAATAGATGTATTTGTGGGAAATTGCATTACATTCTTGAAGTCAGACTCCAAAGAAAAAGGACTGAAAGTATATTCAATCAGACTTTTCAAGGAGACCATGATGAGCAGAACTGTATCTTAGTATAAGGATCTAGGTGGACATTATTGCAGAAAATTGAGTTTAGAAGAATAGTCTATTAAAATGAATACTAATTTCCCCAGGTGCATATATCCGCATATCTCCTTGTATCTATGACAATGCTCTGTAACCTAAACTAATATAATACCCTTCCATCAGAGTGCTATCATTTTCATAAGAATTTAATAATCACATTTTATTACCCAGAATACTTTGGCCTTTATATTTCACATTGCAGATTCAAATGACCGACCCTCACTTGATGACCATTTATTATCCTCAACCACAGCTGAGGAGGACAGAAAGAAGATGTGATTAATGCTTTAGTCATGAACTGTCAAATAGCAAAGAGAAGCACAGTGATTGTAAAGCAAACTGTTATCCCTATCTTAGGCTTTCCATTATCTATGTACAATATTGGTATTCTGTTACCTTATTGTTATTCAGAATTATTAAATGTTGTCAATGGTGAAAGACAATGAAACCAAGCTATGATACAGTTGTGGATGTTGTTAAGTATGTAGCTCAGCATATATGTCTCCCATATTGTGGTATGGTATAAAGAATAGAAAGAGAAAGAAACGCAGTAAAACAACACAAAATCTTGCTAGCAGTGACTAATTTTCCAAAATTCACATTTGAAAGTCAAGGAATTTTATTAAAAAAAATTAGCAAACAAATCTTCTGCTGCTAGAAAATGGAAGAAAGAAAAAGTTTCTAAAATGTTATCACACAAAATTAGAGGCTTCTTATAAGAAAAGAAAATAGAAGCAGCAGATTTCTGCATTTCTACATAGTATTCCCTAAACTTTCAAGAACACATTTTGGGCAAAATCTGCTTCCCAAACTAAGGATATAGATATCATAAGAATAAATCATAACACCTTCATGCCATGGGATAAATAACATTGACCAGACAATTTAACCCAATATCAAAAGGACAAAAAAGAAGAACATCTACTAGGATGCCAACTGAAATCTAGATTCCAGTCATGAAAACTTTATCAGACAAGCAGAATCAGACATGACTAAGGCCACGCAATATTCTAAAAAAATTAGATATTTCGATATTGTCCTTAGATATTCCAAATTAATCAAAATATAGTGAGTTAACTTTTGTGAAACCAAATGCTTACCCAAACAAAAATAAACAGAGAACCAAGTGTACGTTCCCTTCTAATATATTTTTGACCAAGAAATAAAACATTTCAAGACTAGGAAGATAAATGGTATGCTTTTAAAATGAATTTTGATATTCTGCTTTCTTAGTACAAATGTGTTTAGGTAAACAATTGCGTCAGGATCAATGTGGGTAATTTTTTTTTTTAATTTTTTTTTATTTTTGTTTTTGTGGTACGCGGGCCTCTCACTGTTGTGGCCTCTACCGTTGCAGAGCACAGGCTCCCGACGCGCAGGCCCAGCGGCCATGGCTCACGGGCCCAGCCGCTCCGCGTCATGTGGGATCTTCCCGGACTGGGGCACGAACCCATGTCCCTTGCATTGGCAGGTGGACTCTCAACCACTGCACCACCAGGGAAGCCCCAATGTGGGTAATATTTTTAAAACATAGATTAATAATCCCCAAGCCAGATGAAATTAATTATTTTTTCTGGGGGATAAGCCATTAAATGTAGATTTTAATAAATTTTCAAGGATATTCTCATGTTTATCAAAGTCTAAGAATTTTCTATACTGTGATATATTTCACTGTCACCTTATACTATATAATTATAATTAAATTCCTACTCTTCATTACAGATCATTACCATTCATAGTTGTCATTTATATTAGAGTATTATTGCTACAATAATACTGCATAAAAAGTCACCTCAAATGTCAGTGGCTTATCAAAACAAAACTATTTACTTATACATGTACCCATGACTGGTGCAAACTTCTTTCAAAATATGGGTCAATTGAGTTTGGTTCCAGACTTCAGGTCAGGTTGAAGCGTGTCCCATGCACCCATTCTGGGGCCATGCTGTAGTGACAGCAGATGTCTGGAACGTGTCTGGAGAGCACAGAATCTCAAGAATAAGTGTGTGTGCACATACACATTGAGTGGCTCTTCTTGCTTCAAAAATTGGGTTTTTTGTTTTCTCAGAGTTCTGCATCTATTGTTCTAGTTACCAATTAGATCTGTCTCTGTATTTTTTCTTGCTGCCTTCTTTTTCCCCCAGTTGTTAAATCAAATGTCATCTCCTCAGAGAAACCTCCCCTGACAAACTCCACCCTGCCAACTCACAATAATATCTTCTATAATTCTATGGCTTATAATGCTCTGAAATTTTCCTATTTATTCTCATCTTAATCTTTCTACTTTATTTCTTTCCATTTGCTTTCCTTTTTCCAGCTTCTTGTGGCAGAGATGTAGATAATTGATTTTAAAACTGTCTCCTTTTTTCTCCTAATCTATACACTTTGAGGTATAAAAATACCCTCTAAGCACCATTTTAATTGCATCCACAAATTTTGTTTGTTTTGTTTTCACTAACATTTTGGCATTAAAACACTTTCCGATTTTATTTTTTGACCCATAGGTATTTAGAATACAGTTGTTTAATGTTGAATACTTGGGAAATTTACAGTTATCTTTTATAGTTTTATGGCCATTGGGTTCAGATTACAATCACTGTAATATAGATTTTAATTATTTGAAACTTATTTAAACTCATTTTATGGTCCACACTGTAGTTTATTTCAATGAATATTTCCTGTGCATTTAAAATGTATATCCTGTACTTGCTGAATATGATTCTCCATAAATACCAATTAGGTAAAATTAGATAGCTTTAATCTTCTATGTACTTAATAATTTTGTCTACTTATTTTGTAATTTACTGAGAAATTAGTGTTAAAATCATCAATATTTAATTTTTGTTACATGTATTTTAAAGCTATGCTATGGGATGTATACACATTTAGGACTATTATGTCTTCCTGATGAATTTATCCTTTTGTCATTATAAAACATCTCTATCTTTGGTAATATCTGCCTTATTAGGTATTAATGTAAGTTATGCCATAATCATTATTTTTTGCACACCATTTTTCATCCTTTAACTTTCAATTTTTCTGTGCCGGTAAAATTAAATTTTGTCTCTTGTTAAAATCATAAAGTTTGATATTTTTATTTATATTCATTTTGGAAATCTCTGTCTTTTAAAGGTAATGTTTAGTGTATTTGAATTTAATTTAATTATGGCATGATTGGCATTGTCTACCATTTTGCAATTAATTTTCTCTATATACTCTCTTGCAATTTTATCTTTTCCTATCTTTGCATGGATTAATCAAGTTTTTATTTACTACATTTTTAGTAGTCCATTTTAACTCTTACATGAGATTTTTAACCATACATTTTTGTATTACATTTTTAGTGGTGCTGAAAGGATTGCAATAGATTCTTATCACAACCTATCATAAGTTAATATTAGATCATTCTATATACAGTATAAGAATCTTATAAGATTTATAACAATACAAGAAATAAGAGCATACAGGCAATCCTTGCTTTGTACATAGAAAACCTACACATACTTAGAAAGTATTATGGAATTCAAAAAGACAGAAAGATGTTCATACAATTTCCTAAGTCATATGACAAGAAGGCAAGAATTTGAACAATTGTTCAAACTATATTCATACTTCTTTAACAAAACAATGACTATTGTTTTAAATCACAATGTACTAAATAAATAATAGGGATCTTTTTCATTTCTTATATATTTGGATTTAAGGTCACCTTGCAGTCTCAGCTTGCAAAATCAGGACTGCCTTTGATTTTTTCTAATAGCATCCCTCACCCCCACCATTCTGTGCTATTGTTTTCATATATTTTACTTCTAAGTATATTATATAGGCTAGAGTGCATTACTATTATTTTTAAAATATTTAATACTATTTAAAAATTATAACAGTATTTTATATTCAGTCACATATTTGCTATTTGGAGTTCTCTTTATTTTTTTTTCTTGAGATCTCAACTTCTACCTTGATTATTTTCCTTTAACCTTAAACATACATTTTTTTCTATAATAAAGAAAAATAATTAGTGCCTCAACTTTTGTCAAAAAATATATATTTATTTCTACTAAAAGTTTGAAAGAAATTTTGACTGAATAAGGATTTCTAAGTTCACTTTTTTTTTCTCTTTTATCACTTTAAAGATACCGTTTCTTGTCTTCCGTCCTTCACTGCATTTGATGAGATCAGAGTTAGTGTTTGTAATATTTTTCCCTTGAATATAATATGAATTGTTTTGGAAGAGGTTTCTTAGAAGATTTTTTCCTTGTTTTTATTTTTTAGTTTTTTTTTTTGCAGTTTAACCATGTGCCCAGGTGCGATTGCCATATTTATCATTCTTGGACTTTAATAAGCCTCTTGGATCTGTGGGTCTACATCTTTTATTAATTTAGAAAAACAAGCTAAATGGCCATTATCTCTTCAAATATTTATTCTGATCAATTCAGAATATTTCCTCTGTTCATTCTTCACAGTCCATTGTCCAATGCCTGAAAGTAGTTACTTTTTATATTTTTCCCAGTGTTACAAGAGTTTATGTGGGGTATGTCTAATATTAACTATTCCATCATGACCAGAAATAGTATATTTTAATGGGTTTATTTTCCTGCTCCCTTACCAAAGAGTTCATCTATGTTGTTTTTATCTATTTTATGGCATCAATATAAGTGAACATATTCACTGAAGGAAAAGTGATTTTTCGTCAATGTGAATTTTCTTCAATGTAAATGATTACTTGAAGAGATCGTTTTATGATCCTATCATCAGACGATTCAAGGTATCATCAGTACATGTATTGAAAAATATATCAAAATTCTCTAAACCCTAGGGCTGAAATTCAGTTAGTACACACTGATACATATATGATCTTTAAAAATCCTACTTGCGGGCTTCCCTGGTGGCGCAGTGGTTGAGTCCGCCTGCCGATGCAGGGGACACGGGTTGGAGCCCCGATCCGGGGGATCCCACATACCACGGAGCGGCTGGGCCCATGAGCCATGGCCGCTGAGCCTGCGCGTCCGGGGCCTGCGCTCCGCAGCGGGAGAGACCACAGCAGTGAGAGGCCTGCGTACCGCAAAAAAAAAAAAAAAAAAAAATCCTACTTGCATTTAATGTATTTTCCCCTACATACTGTTTATGTAAGAACAATGAATTCAGTGTGTTTGTATTAATTTATTTATTCCTTATTTCTAACTTTTAATATAAGACATATTTTTAAATAGTGTAAGCCTTTAGTTTACATTTAAGTTAATTTTATTATATTTGTTCATTAGTCATTCACAGCAAAATAAATTCCAATTAACTAATTTCAGTTTTCTATTTTATATCAATTATTTTTAGCCCCATAAAAGTTTTTGTTATATAGCACTTACAATTTTCAGTCAAAGGTCTTTTGAGGTAAATTTATACTTTTTGTTTATTTCCTAGCCTTAGGAAAAACACTTTATCATTTTATTGCAAGTTAAATTAAGAACTATAAAACTACCTTTTTTAAATTGCAAATTTGAGAAAATTTTTACTAAAACTTAGGAAAATATAATTATTAAGTTTAACTGCTGAAAAGATAACAATTAAAGCATTGTAGCTGGATATTAATAAAATAAATATATACAAAATGATATATTTTAATTTTCTCCATGCTATATTATAAAATTTCCAACTGCTTTAATAGTCACTATTCCTTTCATTGTTAGTTTCAAAGCACTCCAAATTTTCCCATGCTAGTTCTGATTTATTTGTTCATTTTTAAGTTGCAAGTAACTTTACATTTGTCTTTATGGCCAATAATAGTTTATTTTATCTATCTATTTATTTATTTATTTATTAAAGAAAAATAAAGTTTATTTCTCATTCACAGATTGGTTCTAAATCAAGCAGTCTTGGTTGGCTGTCAGCTGTACTCCCCAGTTATTCAGGAACCCATGTTCCTACCAATGCCTTGATCCACCTTCACCTAGGGCATTTTTGTTATCTGCACAAATTAACTTCCCCTCAGGCTTTAACTCGTGCAAAGAGGAAAAAGAGGAGAGAGAGAAAGCTCACTGCCTTAACGCTTAGGCCTGAAGTGACAGTATCACTTTCATTTACATTTCACTACCCAGAAATTAGTCACATGGCTAGACTTCACTGCAATGGAAATGTCCACAGTAAATGTGGTCTACCCATATGCCCAAGAAGAAGAGAAAGTATTTAGGGAGACTTCTATCAGTCCCCACTATAGAAATGAGGGGCTTCTGTGAGATCAGGTGGATAGGTTGTAGCTTGGATGGGACCCTCATTTCTATTGCCAGTTTCATTCTCTTTGGCTCTTCCTATGGCCTGTTCCACAAATGAATGTAGTAGAGAGTGCAGAGCATTTGAATGCAGACATCCCAGCCCCATTTTTATTAACTGAGCTTTTGAACCAGTCATTTAACTTCTCTAAGTTTCTGTTTCTTCATTTATAAAACTGGGAGAAAAACTCCTATCCCACGAGCTCTTACGAAGGTAGAAAGAGATAACTGAGGCAATTATACTTTTTTTTTTTAACATCTTTATTGGAGTATAATTGCTTTACAATGTTGTGTTAGTTTCTGCTGTATAACAAAGTGAATCAGCTATATGTATACATATATCCCCATATCTCCTCCCTCTTGCATCTCCGTCTCCCCCTCCCGATCCCTCCCCTCTAGGTGGTCACAAAGCAGTGAGCTGATCTCCCTGTGCTATGCGGCTGCTTCCCACTAGCTATCTATTTTACATTTGGTAGTATATATATGTCCATGCTACTCTCTCACTTTGTCTCGGCTTACCCTTCCCCCTCCCCTTGTCCTCAAGTCCATTCTCTACGTCTGCATCTTTATGCCTCTCCTGCCCCTAGGTTCATCATCAGAACCATTTTCTTTTTGTTTTTTAGATTTTGTATATATGTGTTAGCATATGATACTTGTTTTTCTCTTTCTGACTTACTTCACTCTATATGACAGACTCTAGGTCCATCACCTCACTACAAACAACTAAATTTTGTTTTTTTATATGGCTGAGTAATATTCCATTGTATATATGTGCTACATCTTTATCCATTCATCTGTCGATGGACACATAGGTTGCTTCCATGTCCTGGCTATTGTAAATAGTCCTGCAGAGAACATTGTGGTGTATGACTCTTTTTGAATTATGGTTTTCTCAGGTTATATGCCCAACAGTGGGATTGCTGCATCATATGGTAGGTCTATTTTTAGTTTTTTAAGGAACATCCATACTGGTCTCCATAGTGGCTGTATCAATTTACATTCCCACCAACAGTGCAAGTTGGTTCCCTTTTCTCCACACCCTCTCCAGCATTTATTGTTTGTAGATTTTTTGACGATGACCATTCTGACTGGTGTGAGGTGATACCCCATTGTAGTTTTGATTTGCATTTCTCTAATGATTAGTGAGGTTGAGCTTCCTTTCATGTGTTTGTTGGCAATCTGTATATCTTCTTTGGAAAACGTCTATTTAAGTCTTCTGCCCATTTTTGGATTGGGTTGATTATTTTTTTGATATTCAGCTGCATGAGCTGCTTGTATATTTTGGAGATTAATCCTTTGTCAGTTGCTTCGTTTGCAAATATTTTTCTCCCATTCTGAGGGTTGTCTTTCATCTTGTTTATGATTTCCTTTGCTACGCAAAAGCTTTTATGTTTCATTAGGTCCCATTTGTTTACTTTGTTTTTATTTCCATTTCTCTAGGAGGTGTGTCAAAAAGGATCTTCCTGTGATTTATGTCATAGAGTGTTCTGCCTATGTTATCCTCTAAGAGTTTTATAATGTCTGGCCTTACATTTAGGGTTTGAGTTTGAGTTTGAGTTTATTTTTGTGTATGGTGTTAGGAAGGCTTCTAATTTCATTCTTTTACATGTAGCTGTCCAGTTTTCTCAGCACCACTTATTAAAGAGGCTGTCTTTTCTCCATTCTATATTCTTGCCTCCTTTATGAAAGATAAGGTGACCATATGCACATGTATTTGTCTCTGGGCTTTCTATCCTGTTCCATTGATCTATATTTCAATTTTTGTGCCAGTACCATACTGTCTTGATTACTGTAGCTTTGTAGTATAGTCTGAAGTCAGGGAGCTCAATTCCTCCAGCTCCATTCTTTCTCAAGATTGCTTTGGCTACTTGGGGTCTTTTGTGTCTCCATACAGATTTTAGGTTTTTTGCTTCTAGTTACGTGAAAAATGGCAGTGGTAGTTTGATAGGGATTGCACTGAATCTGTAGATTGCTTTGGGTAGTATAGTCATTTTCACAATGTTGATTCTTCCAATCCAAGAACATGGTGTATCTTTCCATCTGTTTGTATCATCTTTGATTCTTTCATCAGCGTCTTATAGTTTTCTGCATATAGGTCTTTTGTCTCCTTAGGTAGGTTTATTCCTAGGTATTTTCTTCCTTTTGTTGTAGTGGTAAATTGGGAATGTTTCCTTAATTTCTCTATCAGATTTTTTGTCATTATTGTATAGGAATGCAAGAGATTTCTGTGCATTAATTTTGTATCCTGATACTTTACCAGATTCATTGATTAGCTCTAGTAGTTTTCTGGTAACATCTTTAGGATTCTCTATGTATAGTATCATGTCATTTGCAAACAGTGACAGTTTTACTTCTTCTTTTCCAATTTGGATTCCTTTTATTTCTTTTTCTTCTCTGACTGCCGTGGCTAAAACTTTCATAACTATGTTGAATAAAAGTGGCGAGAATGGGCAACATTGTTTTGTTCCTGATCTTAGAGGAAACGGTTTCTGTTTTTCACCATTGAGAACAACGTTGGCTGTGGGTTTCTCATATATGGCCTTTAGTATGTTGAGCTAGGTTCCCTCTATGACTACTCTCTGGAGAGTTTTTATCATAAATAGGTGTTGAATTTTGTCAGAAGCTTTTCCTGCATCTATTGAGATGATCATATGGTTTTATCCTTCAGTTTGTTAATGGTGTATCACACTGATCAATTTGCATATATTGAAGAATCCTTGCATCCCTGGGATAAAGCCCACTTAATCGTAGTGTATGATCCTTTTAATCTGCTGTTGGGTTCTGTTTGCTAGTGCTTTGTTGAGGATTTTTGCATCTATATTCATCAGTGATATTGGCCTGTAGTTTTCCTTTTTTGTGACATCTTTGTCCGGTGTTGGTATCAGGGTGATTACGGCCTTGTAGAATGAGTTTGGGGGTGTTCTTCCCTCTGCTATATTTTGCAAGAGTTTGAGACGGATAGGTGTTAGCTTTTCTCTAAATATTTGATAGATTTCACCTGCAAAGCCAGCTGGTCCTGGGCTCTTGTTTGTTTGAAGGTTATTAATCACAGTTTCAGTTTCATTGCTTGTGACTGGTCTGTTTATATTTTCCATTTCTTCTTGGTTCAGTCTTGGAGGGTTGTACCTTTGTAAGAATTTGTCCATTTCTTCCAAGTTTTCCATTTTATTGGCATATAGTTGCTTGTAGTAATCTCTCATGATCCTTTATATTTCTGTGCTTTCAGTTGTTACTTCTCCTTTTTCATTTCTAATTCTGTTGATTTGAGTCTTCTCCCTTTTTTTCTTGATGGGTCTGGCTAAATGTTTATCAATTTTGTTTATCTTCTCAAAGAACCAGCTTTTAGTTTTACTTATCTTTTGTTTATTTTGTCTATTGTTTTCTTTGTTTCTATTTCATTTATTTCTGCTCTGATCTTTATGATGTCTTTCCTTCCCCTAACTTTCGGGTTTTTTTGTTCTTCTACCTCTAATTGCTTTAGGTGTAAGGTTAGGTTGTTTATTTGAAATGTTTGTTGTTTCTTTTTTTTTTTTTTTTTTGGTATGTGGGCCTCTCACTGTTGTGGGCTTTCCCATT
Source organism: Tursiops truncatus (assembly GCF_011762595.2). Classification (NCBI taxonomy): domain Eukaryota; kingdom Metazoa; phylum Chordata; class Mammalia; order Artiodactyla; family Delphinidae; genus Tursiops; species Tursiops truncatus. Next base: position 59,207,885 of record NC_047038.1, on the reverse strand, counting down.
GCGGAGCACGGGCTCCGGACATGCAGGCTCAGCGGCCATGGCTGACGGGCCCAGGCGCTTCCCACCATGTGGGATCTTCCCAGACTGGGTCACGAAGCAGTGTCCCTTGCATCAGCAGGTGGACTCTCAACAACTGCGCCACAAGGGAAGCCCTCTTGTTTCTTGAGGTAGGATTGTGTTTCTATAAACTTCCCTCTTAGAACTGCTTTTGCTGCATCCCATAGGTTTTGGGTCATCGTGTCTCTATTGTCATTTGTTTCTAGGTTTTTATTTCATCTTTGATTTCTTCAGTGATCTGTTTGTTATTTAGTAGCATATTGTTTAGCCTCCATGTATTTATATATTTTTTTAGTTTTTTTTTCCTTTAATTGATATCTAGTCTCATAGTGTTGTGGTCAGAAAAGATACTTGATATGATTTCAATTTTCTTAAATTTGTGACCCAAGATATGATCTATCCTGGAGAATGTTCCATGAGCACTTGAGAAGAAAGTGTATTCCCTTGTTTTGGGATGGAATGTCCTATAAATATCAGTCAAGACCATCTTATCTAATGTGTCATTTAAAGCTTGTGTTTCCTTATTGATTTTCACTTTGGATGATCTGTCCATTGATGAAAGTGGGGGTGTTAAAGTCTCCTACTATTATTGTGTTACTGTTAGTTTCTCCTTTTATGGCTCTTAGCATTTGCCTTATGTATTGAGGTTCTCCTATGTTGGGTGCATAAATATTTATGATTGTTATATCTTCTTCTTGGATTGATCCCTTGATCATTATGTAGTGTCCTTTTTTGTCTCTTGTAATAGTCTTATTTTAAAGTCTCTTTTGTCTGATATGAGAATTGCTACTCCAGCTTTCTTTTGATTTCCATTTGCATGGAATATCTTTTTCCATCCCCTCACTTTCAGTCTGTATGCATCCCTACGTCTGAAGTGGGTCTCTTGTAGACAGCATATATATGGGTCTTGTTTTAGTATCCATTCAGCCAGTCTGTGTCTTTTGGTTGGAGCATTTAATCCATTTACATTTAAGGTAATTATCAATATGTATGTTCCTATTACCATTTTCTTAATTGTTTTGAGTTTTTGTAGGTCTTTTCCTTCTCTTGAG